>NC_141689.1:384627995-385827995 GCF_964263255.1 Lissotriton vulgaris
GCCCCCAGGGACCCCCAGTATGCAAGGGGAATTAGTTTCCCCTCTGCAAACGCACTAGGATGCTGCATTGCAGAGAGGTGTAACAAGAGGCATAGCCTCATTACACCTCTGCAATGTAGCCCCCTGGCGCATACTGGAGGTTCCAGGTGGGCTAGTTGGCCCCCAGGGGCCCCCAGTATGCAAGGGGAATTAGTTCCCCTCTTCAAACATGCATGAGGGCTGCGTTGCAGAGAGGTGTAAAAAGGGGCGTGGCTTCATTACACCTCTCTGCAATGCAGTCCCCTGACGCATACTGGAGATTCCTGGTGGGCTTTCAGGTCTTATATAGTTAGGAATTAGCATTAAAAAAAACTTTGAAATTCACTGAAAAAAACATAGGTTTCAGCCTTATATAGTTAGGAATTAGCATTTAAAAAACCTTGCAAATTCACTGAAAAAACCAAAGGTTTCAGGCCTTATATAGTTAGGAATTAACATTTAAAAAACCTTTGACATTCACTGAAAAAACCATAGGTTTCAAGCCTTATATAGTTAGGAATTAGCATTTAAAATACCTTTAAAATTCACTCAAAAAACTATAAGTTTTAGGGGTATTAGAGTTAGCTGGACATTTCACTCATACAAAACCATTGAAATTGCTCCTATATAGTTAGTTGTACTAACTATATTTCGCGCACCCACAATCCACTGCTGATGATGTCACATATTACATCATTCATGACATGGTCAGTGACATCACTGATGACATCTCAAATGACATCACTGATGACATCATCCACGTGCCAATCACATACACCTTTTCGTACACTAGTAAATCTTTCATCATTCTTTGTAAAATACACAGTATCATATTTGAATCCATTGTTACAGCAATACAAGTATCTAAATACCCACTCAGTGATTCATAGATGTATACACACATCTAATCACTTACCTGTAGATTCACTCATACATGCTGTCAATGAACAATAGAACATTATCAATAATACTTATACACCTAAATTGACATTACACACCAGCACACATCCTATTCACATATGAAGTCATCCTACTCACTTATGCAAACAATGGATCATACTTACATATTTACTTAGCTACACACTTATAAAAACACAACTTCATCTATTCATTTAGATAGTAAGTCATACTTAGTGAATTATAAAATCATTATTGCAAGTATAAAGTTATCCATACAGTCACTCACACAATCATTGAGTCTTATGTACACGTATTTATATACAACAACTGACACATACACTGCCTTATATTTTTCTAGTTTGTTGGACATGTACCATTGAGAAATATATTTGCTCATCACCACACCCATAAAGATATTCACTCACCTAAACAAGTGTTAGAACATGAAGTTTTAACTTCGTATATCTAGTGAATCAACTATTCGCACATCTTTGGGCAGTCACACACCCCCCACCGAACCACACACACATTCACTCTCCCATACAAATACTCAGTTAACTAATCAATAACTAATATAGACTTTCACATAGCTAGGAACCAACTGGAGAACCAGTTTACACAACAACTGACAAAGTGATACAGATATTCAAACAGTTTAGTCACTATCCACTATATTTAGTGGGACACTATAAATTGGTCAAGTAAACAGTCAATTACACTGCTACTAAATCCTCCATCCAAATATTTATTTTTATATATCCACTCATTCTTCAATGCAAATTACTATATATATATAATGCATATTTAAATAACGAAGCAAACCACATTCACGGGATGATGTCATCAGTGAGGTCATCAGTGATGTCATTTGAGATGTCATCAGTGATGTCACTGACCATGTCATGAATGATGTAATATGTGACATCATCAGCAGTAGAATGCGTGTGCCCGAAATATAGTTAGTACAATTAACTATATAGGAGCAATTTCAATAGTTTTGTATGAGTGAAATGTCCAGCTAACTATAACACCCCTAAAATATATAGTTTTTTGAGTGAATTTTAAAAGGTTTTTTAAATGCTAATTCCTAACTATATAGGGCCTGAAACCTATGGTTTTTCAGTGAATATATATATATATATATATATATATATATATATATATATTACCTACTGGCGGTCGCCAGTAGGTAGTTATAGTTAGGATTATTTTGTATAGGAAATTCGCAACATTCTATTGGGAATAACTTTGGCGCCGGTTGAGGAATCTGCCTGAAAATATCCTCAAATTTGCCTCGCGGCGCTCCACTCCTTCCCTGAAAGTTTGGGGGGGATTCGTCAAGCGGGGCCGAGATAAAAGGGTGGTCCCAAAACGTGTTTTCCCCATGTTAATTTCCATAGGGCGGTTGAACTCACTTTTAGCCCGAACGGCTGAATGGACTTTCACTAAACTTGGGCAAAATTGTAGGGACTGGTAGCCCAATGTGCCTTTGCTTTGTCTCAAGATATGTGCTTGAGTGGATTTTGAGTAATTTAAGTTCAAAAAAATATATATATCTATAAGCGCGCTCCAGGACGCACACAGGGGCGCGTACCATGACCAAAAGGGGGCAGAGTAGACCCCGCTGACCCCCTAGGTTTGATGTGGGGGCGATAAAAGGGCCCCGCGGGGCAAAAAAAAATAATTTTTTTTTTAGATTTGCGCGGGGGGAGCGCCCGGTACGCACACCGGGGAGCGTACCGGGGAGTGTACCATAGGGATTAAAGAATGACATAGTTTTTAAAAAATTTAGCTTTTTTTATAAATTGGAGGTAGTTCTAAAAAGAACTGTTTTTTTCTTCTTTTAGTTGTTTTATATTTTTTTTATTGTTTTTTTGAACATTTTGTACTTTTTTTGGCTTTTATGAACAATTTTATATGTTTTTTTGTTTTTTTTTATGGGGAGAAACAAAAAACAGGGAATTGTAAACGGCTCAACTGGAGCAAAAAAAATCAGGAAAAAATTAAGGTTTTTTGGGGCAATTGTGGTTGTCACCAGCACGGTTAATGAGTATTATGCTTTGCTCACCATAGGTAATTGTTTTACCACAAAATATACAACTGATTTTGTATTGACCAAACTGGGGTTGTATCTTTGGGACCATCTCCCTTGTCTCTGGACCTGATGGAGTGGGTTGCTTACTTTTGGAGGTGGTGGGTGAAGATTGGGGAGGGTTTCTGGCCAGTTTTCTCCCCTCTGCCACAGCATAGTTGTTAGGGTGCCTGCGTTGCATGTGGCGAATCATGGTGTTATTGCCAAAAGAGTATTTTTTGTTAGGGTTCTCCCTTGAAAGTTCAGTGTCACAGATTAGGCAAGTAACCCTTGGCGCATTTACTTTTTTTTTGGTCCTTTGGGATTGAAAAAAACTCCCAGATAATGTGCTGCTTTGGCCTATATGGGATATTATCTTCTGGCAGGAACCTCCTCCTCCTCTTCTTCATCTCCACCACTGTGGTGTTGTGGTGGTCCTCTTCTTGGTGGTGGTGGTGGTGGCTGAGATGCTCCTGCTGCTGCTGCTACTGAAGCCATTTCTGAGTACAAATTAGTAATAGCTCTGGAAACAGATCTTCTTCACTCAAAGTACAAAGTGAGATTGAGGAAAAAAGGTGGGGGCTTTCATCATTAAGAAAAAAAAACTGTCCTGAACCAATGAAACGTGTTATTTTCAGGTCACATGACCAGGGCTTTCATCATTTGGAAGCCAAAACTGTCCTAACCAATAAAAAGTGTTATTTTTAGGTCACATGACCCTAAGCGCTTACGCTACGCGCCCCGGGGCGCATTGCGTAAGTGTGTCAGATGGTTACATAGCATGATCGTATGCGCTCGAGTGCTTCCGGGTGCGCTTACGCCGTGCGTATCACGCGGACGCGGCTACGCGATACGTCACAATGATATTTTCGTTCACGGCAATAGCGCTAACGGGACGCTTACCGGTACGTGCCCCTGGGCGCGCCGCAAGACTGCGCTTACCGGTGCGCTCACCGGGACGCGCAACGGGAGCGCTCCAGGGCAAAAAAAAACAAACAAAAAAACATGAACAATATACATAAAAAAAATAGTATTACATAAATATACAATATAGGATTCATTATAAAAAATATTACATTTCATAGCTATTGAAATTTGCTATTAAAAAACCTTTGAAATTCACTGAAAAAACCATAGGTTTCACACCAGTTATAGTTAGGAATTAGCATTTAAAAAACCTAATAAATTCACTGAAAAAGCCATAGGTTTCACATCAGTTATAGTTAGCTGGAAATTTTACTGACATAAAACCATTGAAATTCCCATGTTATAGTTAGTTGGACTCACTATAACTTGCGCCCCTGCAATGCACTGCTGATGACGTCACATATTACATCACTCATGACATGGTCAGTAAACAGTAAAAGAAAGTGATAGATGAAGAAAAGGGGGCAGGGTAGAAACACCCTGACCCCCTAGGCCTGCTCAGGTAGTCACACAAGGACCCCCGCAATTTATTATTCTTTTTGTAAACCTCTGAATCCACACCGGGTGCGTGAATCCGGACTAAATCTTTTTTTTTTAAATTAAGCGGGGTTTCCCCCACTTCCGTTAGATGAGCCCCCAGATGGGCCAGGTCCCGGGGCAATCGTATAATCAAACTGCCACCTCCTCGGGGCTGTGCAAATTAGGTGCGGGATGGCGCATGCCCATCCCGCTGCCCCGGAGACCACCACGATCCTCGTGCTTTGAAAATAGAGGTAGGGGGGCCACGTGGCCCCCTCCTAGAGCGCTTGATGGCCCTGAGCAACGTCACCACCCAATGTGCTGGGGTGTCCATCCCCGGGACACTGCCATTTCCTATGACAGGGCGGGAGCATTGCTTCCACTTAGTGATGGCAAACCCTGGATTGATTTGTCAAGGCGAGAGGGGGAAAACCTCCTCTCGCTTCAATAAATGAAAGGAGAATTGCTTTTTGGCAAGGGAAGCTGAATGTTAGCAGCTCCCATTGCCCCAAAAGAATGCTGGCTCCAGCAGGAGGCGGGGATCTGGCAGAACCAATGGGGGCATTAGGGCTCCCCCCACGGTCCCCAACAGATATGCCTGGCAACAGGGATGGGTTCCCCGGGGCCAGAAGTGGCCTGGGAGGGACCCCCTCCCCTTTGAAAAAAAATGAAGATATGGCCATGCCTCGGGGGATGGGGAACCTGAGGCGAATGTAAATTAATGAACTTGAATGCTTTTTATTTTTCAAATAAGTTTGGAGTTACGACCCTAGAGCAGCCCCCTAATGTGAACACGAAGGGTGCATGGCTCTCAGCGCAGCCCCTTAGTATGAATATATAGGGTGGGCCACTCTCAGTGCGGCCCCCTAGTGTGAACACGCTAGGTGCGCTGCTCTCAGCGCAGCACTCAAGTACTTCTCAGTCTTCAAAACACCAAGGGGTATATTCTCAAGGACACATCGCCAAGTTAAAGGGCAGCCAATAAGAGCCAAGCTCATGGGTAGGACCTGACAACATATGTACTTATCCAATCACGCCACCAATCCCCAAGTACATATAAATTCAACACACACTCTCCATGCAGTACTCTAATAATCTAGTCTCTACCTATGTACTTATACAATGACCCAGACAAAGTTACATAACCAAGGTTTTCCCCACTGCCATAGGTAACATGGTTGAGTGCTCTATCCACAGCACAATGTAATGTGCTAGGGCCACGGGGCAGAATCATGCATACATAATGAACACAAAGACACAGTTAGATAGATAGTGGAACTGGGTATGGGCACGTGCTCTCGGCGCATTTTTATAACCAGGGTCACATGTCCAGTGACGTCTGTGCTAGATGCGTGTGAGGTGAGTGTAAGCCAGCCCTCAGTGTATGGTTAGTGCTGGCAACAAGTAAAACAGTAATTATCGGATCCCACACAGAGATTCAATCATAAAGGGTCTATGACTTGTGCTGCACTAAGGTAGGGGCACCAGATGTGAAATAATACAGAAAAGATTCTATCGTAAAGGGTCCATGACTTTTGGTACACTGAGGTAGGGGCAGCAGATCTGAAATTATACACAAAAGGGGCATATCATCAACAACAGGCAATAATTATCGCTAAGCACACTTAGCGCTAGGATAATTATCGCCGGCTACTGCTGGTTTCTATCGTGGAGATAGCGTGCTATCAGCAACGCTTATGTCCAAAGTGATAGAAATCAAGGCGCAAGCTGCCAAATGTGCGTTTTTTGCTGGAAATCGAGTGATAATCGAACAACGTTTGGTTAATTCTTGCTGATAGTGCAGGGCAGACTTAGTCATGATATCCACCTTCCATAATATATCATGGCTTTGTCAGATGAGAAGCAGGCATAAGAAAAGTAGCGAAAACTGAGGTTAGCGTTACTTCTCTTATCGCTCTGTTAACGACATTTCTCCTGTTATTCTGGGGATGAATACCCACTTTGTATCTCATTAGAAATGCAAAGCTGGGCGTTAAGATAAAGGGCGCTGAGGCAGGGATTCAAGCGATAGCATGACCTTGCTAATAGGGTGATACATTTATCGCCGCTTTCCAGCTGAAATGCCCCTAAGATTGTATCATAAAGGGTCCATGAGTTGTGGTGCATTGAGGAAGGGGCATCAGAAGCATTCAGCGTGTGCCCAGCCAGCGATGATGCATGGTCTGGGAGGGCGGCACTGGTAGCAATGTCTGTTGCCTACTGGACTGCGTCATCTGGAATCGCATCTCGATCTGAATTGTGCGCCCTGCTGTCTGCAGTGTAGACAGAAGGCAGTAGTCAGCACAGACATCGGGGAATGCTTTTTGTCACTTCCTTTTGACAAAATCCAAGACATAGAGTACAATTCTCTCTGCAATTAATGAATCAAGACTGAATTCAATTGTGAGCTCTCCTTACCGCAGTGTAGGCGTATGGAACAAAAGATGAAATATGTATGGACTACATTGTCGAAATATGTAGGTTTCAGGGTCATTATAGTTAGCTGCCTACTGGACTCTGAAATTAATGAATCAAGACTGTATTTAAATTGTGAACCCTGCTGACTACAGTGTGGGCCGGAGGCAGCGGTCAGCAAAGGCCCACAGCCACGTGGCATTGACTTGAGCTGCACGGACTTAGTGGTACCTCAAGCACTCAGCGTGTGCACAGCCAGTGAAGATGCGTGGCCCAGGCAGGCTGTACTGGTAGCAATGTCCGTTGCCTACTGGACTGCATCATCTGCAATCGCAACTCTATCTGAATTGTCAGCCCTGCTGACCGCAGTGTAGGCCGGAGGCAGCGCTCAGCAAGGGCCAATAGTCATGTGGCATTCACTTGAGCTGCACAGAGTTAGTGGCACCTGAAGCATTCAGCTGGTGCACAGGCAGTGACTCTGCAATTAATGAATCAAGACTGAATTTGAATTGTGATCCCTTCTGACCATCGTGTAGGCGTATGGAGCAAAAGATTAAATAAATATGGAATAAATTGTCGAAAAATTCTATCTTCTGAGTATAATCTTGTTTGTACGATAGTCTGATGCTGGAATCTGTACTGGTCATTTGTCATATCATCCACCTTTTCAGTGGGGAAGAGCTGTGGAAAACAACAAGCTTCCAAACTTCTTTCCCAAACACTCATGGGAGTTCCCTTAGACTTCTTCATTTGGAATAATGAAATAGTATTTCCAATCACTTCCTTTGAATGTAAAGGATGTACACTATAATGTTCATACATTTCTTCACTTTTGGAGATGTCCACTTTTTCAATATGGCCACTTGGAATTTTGCTATCATCAACTCAATCGATTTCTTCTTCTTCCACATACACATTTTTGTAGAAAACATTGTTTTTCCTGACATCTGCTAATTCTTGCCATATTTTTCGACTCTTCGTGGGAACACCATTAACTAGAATAACTACAGGTTCAGTTTCCTCTTTATCTACAGCAATAGTTTCAAGATTATTTTTTTTAAATCTAAAGATAAATACACAGCTCTTCCTTTTAAGCCTCTAAGTAAATTTGATGGAGGTAGCTTATCTGTTTTAGGCTCCATTCAAACAATAGCCTGAAACAGATATAGGTTTGCCTACTGAATTGAGCCTCAATAAGGCCACATGGTGGTGACTTGTGGAGCACTGAGTTAGTGGCACCTGAAGCACTCAGTGTGTGTACAGCCAGCGATAATGCCTGTAAAAAATTACAGACTAGCTGAAAAAACACAACAGGTGTCTCTCCTGTGAAACTGTAGAGAGAATGACTAAAATTGGTGGAGTCATTCAACTGTTAGAATGGGAAACTTTATAAACCAATCAAATGCTCTCTTTTAAAGTCAGATGGGAGTCAGCCCTTCTGACCGCAATGTAGGCCGGGGTCAGCAAGGGCCAACAGCCACGTGGTGTTCACTTGAGCTGCACAGAGTTAGTGGCACATGAACAGGGGCGTCCTCGTGGCAGTGTCAGGGCTTCCACCCTGGTAGACACAGTGGCCTTCTCAGAAGTGAACCCCACCCGGAGCCCCGGCCTATTTATTCACACTCCTATGCTGGAGGGGCATATGGTGGAACAGACAACTCCGCCTTTGGTTTTGCTTACAGGGGGGATGACACAACTACATGACCGAGATCTTCTCCACTGCCTGAGGTAACATGGTTGCGTCCACTGTCCACAACACTACAAGCACCAGTAGTATATGTGCACATGAAGAGGTCTCTGCTCTGCATAGTGAGGTCTGTCAAGCACATCCCCGCTACACTGGCATTGTGTGCATTGTTATTGATGCACACAATGGGTTATTGATGGGTGACTTGCGTCCTTCACACATACTTGGTTGCCACATCTCCCGACATTTAGCTACTGTGTGGCTGAGGGGCCATATCATTTTGGGCAGGTCCGCTGTCCTGTTCTGCGGTGCCTCAGTGGTAGTGGGGGTATGGTCTGGGGAGGAGGTCCGGGGTGGTGGTGGTGGGTGTTGTGGCCTTTTTGGGTGTCAGAGCTGCATGATCAGGAGCTCTATGACATGTGTTGGTCTCCAGATGTGGCTCTGGCCTGGGCTCCCTTTCATACTGTAGGTAGTCAACCTGCTTTACACCAGTAAAAGGCAAATTGTTAAATTCTTACTGCTAACTTGGGTTTTCGCCTGTTTTGGACCGTATCGCAGATTTGGCTGGTTGTTGAAAATATCGGGAAGTGGTGTTTTACGTGTTATTTTTGCACGGGAACGTCTACTCTGCATATCATTTGTGTTAGAAGTCGCTCTCATTTGTGGCAATTTTTTTTGCAGAAGCGATCACTGGAAAACTGGCGATATCGGCAGTTTTCACCAGGTTGAGAATGGGATGATAATTTAAAATCACTGAAAAAAAACATAGGTTTAATGAATATTATAATTATTAATTAGCATTTAAAAAACCTTTGAAATTCACAAAAAAAATAGGTTTCAGGGATGTCATAGTTAGAAATTAGCATTTAAAAAACCTTAGAAATTCACTGAAAAAATCATAGGTTTCAGGGACGTTATAGTTAGTTGGATATTTCCCTCGTACTAAACCAGAGAAATGTGGTTGTTGTAGTTAGTAGAGCTAACTATAACTTGCACCCCCGCAATGCACTTCGGATGACGTCACATTTTACATCACTTATGACATGGTTGGTTACACCACTGATGACATCACTGATGACATCTCAAATGACATCACTGAGGACATTATCCATGTGCTAATTGTATGCGCCACCTCACACCCTAATATAATCTTTAATATACCCACTCTAAAATACAGACTGCCATTTTTGAAACCATAGACAAACCAATAGCACTAATACATATCCATTGACTGATTGCTAGGTATACACACACATCCATTCATTCACCCATACAATCACTCATATATGCAGTGACTCATCAGTACAGCACTATCATATGCACTCATACACCTATACAGACACTCACACACTGCTACTTATCCATAGAGTTAATCACACACCTAGACAGTCATGTAAAGAATCAATAACACTGCCATTTACTCACCTATACAGTTATACATTCACTACCTAACCTATTCATACAGATACTAACATATACTTACTCTCTTATACAATCACTGACAAATGCACACACTATTTATACAGCCACTCTCACAATCACTCACTCTCACATGTAGTCATTTATATACTCCAATACTCACATATACTGCCTTTAACATATGTAGTTACTCACACAAATACCACTGAGACATCCATTCACTCACCAACACACCCATACACACACTCACCCACCCATCCAGCTATTCCCACATGCACTCTTGAACCCATACACTCAGTGAATCATCCACTCACACATGTATGCAAAAAAAATTAACACACCTGCACCCACCCACACAAACACTGAGGCACCCATACAGATACTCATGCAACCAAAAAATCACCCATATAGACATCCATGTAGCTACTCACCAACCCATGCAGCAGCTTACACAACAACAGACCGACTGATACATACATTCATACAGTTTTGAAACTAAGCCATGCATTCAGTAAGACACAATTAATAACTCACTTATACCATCAGTCATATACCTATTAAATCCTCCATCCAGCTACTTATACACCCACTCATTCTTCAATACACCTTGGCATTAACATATATAAAACATATTTAAACCTTACAGAAACGCACATTCACGGATGATGTCATCAGTGTTGTCATCAGTGATGTCACGGACCATGTCATGAGTGATGTAAAAATAATAATAATAATAATACTAATAATAATACCATCTTTATTCGGCATGTAAAAATACCATAAAAGATACAATGTATTTAAAAAGGGAAAGGTTACAAATACAAGAGTTATAAAAGGTTCAGCATGTTGAATTATACAAAGCATGGCTTCAGCAGATAAATAAGAAGTTTGCTCATCTCATATTTCATGTACCTCAGTCATCTAATTCATCTTCAAACCTGATTCGGGGCTATGGCATGGCATGGGTAAAAGTTACTACAATTTAAAACTGTATACAAATGTGGCAAGCAGGAGTACTATGGGCATTCACCGCCCCTTGCGATACTTAGTCTAAATGCAGCCCTTAAAAAGTTAGTAATACAAAAAAGTGTAAAAGCATTGGATGCCAATTTTAAAAATAACAATGCCACACACACCTGTCTAAATTTGGCTTTCTTTAGGAGGCCCTTCAAAAAAAATAAAATGGCACAGTAAAACAAAATGAAAGGATCCTCTGGAGACCTATTGTCAGAGCCACAGGGCCCCTTCATTACTATGGACGCAGTAAACCCTGCCCGTTCTGCCAGTGCATGGTGGAAAAGGTTTAACTTAAACTGGATTATTAAAAAGCTATTGTGAGCACTGCTTATACAGGACAGATATGGTTCCATGAAATCAGTAGACTTAACTACTAGATGTTCTCTCACCGACGGCATAGTGAACTCTCTGTCCTAACGGAGTGTCAAGGAATACTTAAATAAACAATCCTTGACCAGGGTCTTATCCTGCGTACTCATAGTGGAAGGATTGGAAAATAAATCTGCACACCTCATTTTCTTAAAGGACTACTTCACATATCTTAGCTAAGGGATTGTAAGCCCATGGTCGAGGGAAAGACAGTCTTGTATAACCAGCCTACTCAATGCCGCCTCCTCATTTGCCCAGATCTTTGCCCAACAGGCTAGAACTTAAAGGATTCTGTTATCTTCCCCTCCTGGGTATATCTAACCGCAGCAGTGGTATTAGGATGTAAGGACTTTGAGATATTAATAAGCCCCAGATCCACCCCCAGCCCGCCAATAATTGCCCATAGTTTCCCATGGTTTACATGGTCAAAGGCCGCAGTCAGATCCATAAATGCCAAATACATCATCCCTGGATTGACCAGTGTGTATTTGGCTGTAATACGATATAAATTGAGATATTGATCAGTGGTAGATTTCCCTGGTCTGAATCCAAATTGGACTTCTGTTATAACTTGATGCTCCTCTGCCCAATCTGTCAGCCTACTTAAAATCTTAAAATCAACTATCCCAAAACATTCAATAGGAGAGATCGGGTGGTAACATTGTGGCCTGTCCTTATTACCTTTCTTAAAAATGGGGACGATCGTGGCAGTGGAACATGATGCTGGCATTACTGTGTCCACTGCTGCATTTAGGACTTGTTAGGAAGGGCATCCATAAATCCACATTTCTGCGGAAAAGGTCCAGTGGGATCCCATCTGGGCCTGGTGCCTTATTCCTAGTTAAGCCCTCGATTCGTATTTTCACCTCGCCCAGAGAAAATATGAGTGGAGGTGTGTTCTGCTCCAAATTCTGTTATATCTGTTTCTTTTAGTTTTTGGCGGATTGCCATAGATGCTGCTACACCTTTAATGTTAGCTAATAGTATAGCCGAGACCTGTTTGAAATCTTTTAGTAATTTCATACCAAGATTTAAAGTAGGTTCTGGTCCGTATTCATTTCGAATTTGTCTTAGGACATCTGGGACTACCGCCATAGACGGAACACCATGTTTTTTGTGTAGATTGAGGCAAAAACTGTACCCCAAGTGTCACAGTCCTCCACGTGTGGTGCTATCCCCATTAGTAAACAGATTGTCAGAATTCTGTGTTTCTCATGAGGTGTACTATCAGGAAATACTGCCTCTATTTGAGTATTTTTTTGGGCTAACCAAAACGGAATTTGATCCCTTTTTGCGGGCAATTTACCAATGACTGATTGTAAAGTCTTTGGTGTGATTTTGTTTGTGTTCCCCTGGTGAGGGGTGTGTTGTGGAATCCTTACAGTAGGTTGGACTGTTAAGGGCCTCATGACATATTGAACAAATTGTCTATGTATTTTAATTAACTGTTTTAGCTGTGCTAACAGTTCTGGACCTGTCATGTTTTCTATGTCAGGATGTGGTGTTTAGATGGATAGTACCGGCCATGTTGCCCCTGGTCTACCTAGTGGACCCAGCCTGGTAATGTGATTTTGATGTTTAGGGCACCTTTAAACCAGAGCTGATGCTCTTGGTAAGTTAACGGGATTTCAATGTCCTCGTAAGGAATGTATTCCGCTGGAGGTTCCTCTACTTTGTAGTAGTGGAACTCATGTATTACTGCATTTGCTGCAGGAAACTCAATCCATGAGTAGAATACCTCTGTCTGGCGATATTCATGTGCCTCTATGACAAAGATTACTTTGCCACCTCTCGATGATTCCCCATTATTTATGAGTTTGTAAGTTATAGTTTTTCTTACATTTGCCGGGATGATTATAGCATCTGGCTCATTTTGTTGGACGTTTGTGTTGTCTAAGACTGCCTGAGCGGCTTCTGCTGCTCTAGCTAATTTGTCGTCACTATTCATTATTTTGTTGTCTGAAAGTTTGCAGAGAAAGTTTCAAGGAAGCAAAGATTTGGTGCACAATATTTTGGAACACTGTATCCTTCAACGTTGAACAAAAACCAAAAACTAATACATAGGATTTTTCGTCCTACTCAGTTTTGGCGGATATTATCCTTTTACACACTCCAGATGTCTATTGGAGTATTTTACGGGAAAAAGAGGTCTGTGTGAAAAGCATGACTGTGTTACTCTAGTATCTTGCGTTAAATTATCGCCTTACCAAACGTTGGGCGCCATGCAGTGTAGTTCCTATATTCCCAATAGGCTCTGCGCATTGGAATAACATATACTATAGATTTGACGTAGGACTTAGGTCGACTAGGTCTCTATTGAATATATTAAAATTATTTTTGAGTGCCAGCTAGCTCAGAGGTCGCTAGAAACTTTCTCGAATACACTAGAAGGGATTAGTTTCTGACAACCACATAAACATGACAACTTTGTTTCCCAAGAGTAAGAAATCAATCTCTAGAGTCGCGGAAACAATAGGTAGCTATTTTACTCAGTTAATCGTGTATACGTTTCACCAGAGGTTCTGAGAAAATTGAGAGACGGGCATTTTCAATTTTTTTTTAACAGTCTTCTTTCTCAAGCATAAGAAATGAACTGCTACAATTGCAATACTTAGCATGACGTAAAGTGTGTACAGTAAAAAGAGTATTACAAAATAATATTGTAATAGCATGATATGATTTCTAAGCCATGGAATACCTAAAATGCATAAAATACATACAGTGATAAATAATGACTAAAAGTACTCAACGGGTGCTTCTAAAATACGCCTACACCAGTGTACCTAATCTAGGTCTAGTACAAGGGAAGATGTAAGTGAGGTGCAGTTTAAGTTTAGTATTCTTTTGCCAAGAATCTATTCCAAGAATTCTTTAAGGGTCTAATCAGCTCCGTACCTTGGTTTAGAATGAAGGAGGTCTTGTATCTCTCTCTCAGGACTCGATTTCCCAGCAACCCGCAAGCGTAGCCTGGAAACACTGGAGCGGGATTTCTCGGCAGGAGAAAAGTCAGTGTCTCTCAGTGCGTCAGTTGGAGGGTCGGCTTCCTTCGGGACTTGCAGCTGCAGGGCACGTCAGGCAAGTAGATAGTCGAACTGCTCCAAACCACTGTGTGTTTGTTTGGGCTAATGTGGGCATATTTATACCTTGAAGGTGCCGAGTTTGATATAAGGTTGGACATAATACCGTCATCAAAGACTCAGTTCTTTGAAAACTCCTTGAATTAATATTCAAGCAAGGGGAAGTCCCTGACTGCTGAAGGAGGGTTTTTCCAAGAAATCGTTGTGGATTCTGGGAACTAGTGGAAGTAGCCATGCCGTATTAGGGCTGCAAAGGCTAAGTCTAAATATGGTTATGATTTCTATGCCTATATAAGGATAGGGTGATTTATACCTATATATGGGCATGAATCAGGAAAATTACACTAGGGTCCTAGATTCATATACAACACTTTGATACCATTGCCTCAGTCAAGTGTTCCCAGGCATGCTGTTTCAATTGACCCTTGCGTCCCTTGACAGCTTGCTTATATTTTTTATGTCAAGAAGTCACCCAGTCCCTGTCTCTAGATGAAATCTTTAGGGTGGCTTTCAACTCTCTTAAGGCCCGTGAACATTGTGGGTCAAACCATCTTGGAGTGTCCATTTTGGCCAAATGAGCTGGGGCTTTTAGTAACCTATCAACTATTTGCGTAACAATCCTGAAACGCAACTAATTCATCCTCTTCCACTTCAAAGTCCAATCACTTCAAAATAAAATGCTCATCTTTCTTAAAAAGAGACCCATAAAAGGCCTCGCCGTTGGCCTGTGTCCAGCGCAGCCGCCTCCCTGGGTCAGTTGCCCCGACCACCCCCCCTATTCTTTGGGGTACTGGGTGGCAGCATGCATCAACAAGGAATAAGGCCAGAGGATTATGATGATCACTAAAGGCGCTGTACCCGATATTGAAACTAGATACACAGTTTTTAGGTGAAGCAGAGACAAAGATGTGGTCAATAAATGAAGAACATCCTCTTCCCATAAAGGTGGGGTAAACCGTTTTACCCTGTTTAACAACAATCAGATTGTATGTATTAGCGCATGCATATCTAATAGACCACTGAGTTCCCTTCCATCTTTTGTGTGCTCCACGTTTGGACCATCGTGGAATGTACAGGATGACCAGTCCCCCTGAGACACCCTCAAATGTGGGCACAAATGACAATTAAAGTTGCCTATTAAAACCAACTGTAGTGCCAGCTGCCCTCTCTCCTGTGTCTGGGTAAGTCTGGTGTTCAGTTCATACAGGCTGGCAGAACCCTGAGTGATGTAATATGTGACGTCATCAGCAGTGCATTGCGGGGGCACGAGTTATACTTAGCTCTCCTAACTCTAAAGGCCAAATTTCCCAGCTAGCTACCTGTTTTTTCAGTGAATTTTTAAGGTTTTTTAAATGCTAATTCCTAACTATAACGTCCCTGAAACCTATGATTTTTTCATTGAATATAGATATATAGATATGTATATATCTATATTCACTGAAAAAAACATAGGTTTTACACATGTTATAGTTAGGAATTAGCATTTAAAAAACCTTAGAAATTCATTGAAATTCCCCAGTTATAGTTAATTCAGCTAACTATAACTCGTGCGCCCGTAATGCACTACTGATGATGTCACATATTACATCACTCATGACATGGTCAGTGACATCACTCACTGACCATTACACCTCTCTGCAACACAGCCCCCGGGCGCGTTTGCAGAGGGGGAACTAATTCCCCTTGCATACTGGGGGTCCATGTGGCCAACTAGCCCACCAGTAACCTCCAGTATGGGCCAGGGGGCTGCATTGCAGAGAGGTGTAATGAGGCCACCCTCCTTTTTACACCTCTCTGCAATGCAGCTCCCTGGCGCATTTGCAGAGGGGGAACCAATTCCCCTTGCATACTGGGGGTCCATGGGGGCCAACTAGCCCACCTGGAACCTACAGTATGCGCCAGGGGGCTGCGTTGCTTTGCCCAGGGGGTGGATGCAGTGTAGGGGGGGATTGGGGCCCCCCCACACTTCTTTTTCACTATGCCCCTGGGAATTGGTCCTCCTGGGGGGTAATTTGAAAAAAAGCAGACCTGGTTTTTAAATTTTTAAAATTTTTGGGGCCTTGGGGTTCCTTGTGGGCCTAGGGGGTCAAGCTGTTTCTCCCTGCCCCCTTTTTGCACTCTACACGTTTGTTTTTCTGATTTCTTGTGCCTCGGTCTACCAAGCACAAAATGGCTGCCAACACTTCCTGGTTTGGAGTGTTCACAGCCAATGAGCATGCAGCTCGTACTCGGAAAGGTATTCGTACGGTACTCGTACAGTACTTATACGGTACTCGTACCCCGTGATTTTAGTCCTCCCAAAATTTTTGGGGGGGCCTTGGGGGTCCTTGTGGGACCACCTTGGCAGGCTTAGGGGGTCAGGGTCTTTCTACCCTGCCCCCTTTTTGCATTCTACACGTTTGTTTTTCTGCTTTCTTGTGCCTCAGTCTACAGAGGCGCAAGATGGCTTCCAACACTTTCTGGTTTGGAGTTTTGACAGACAGTTGACAGCCAATTAGCATTCAGCTCGTGCTCGGGAAAGTACAGAGTACTGTAAGCTTACAGTAAGCTTACCGTATGCACCTTTAAATATACTTATGATTTTACTTTTGATTTTCTAAAGGAACTACTGAACGGATTTACACCATTTAACAAAAAGGCCCATCTGCGAACAGAACTCTACTTTTTGCCAAGTTTGGTGTAATTCCGTTCATCCGTTCGGGCCGTAGCCCCTGCTAAAAGTCCTATGGAAAATTGCATGGGGAAAACATGTTTTGGGACCCCCTTTTTTCTCGGCCCACGCTTCACGAATCACCCCCCAAAATTTCAAGGAAGGAGCGGAGCGGAGCAGGCCATCTTCTTGGAGAAATTCCTGAAGATTCGTCCACCGGCGACAAAGTTATTCCAAATAGAATGTTGCGGATTTCCTATGGAAACTAGGTTTTAAATATAACTACCTACTGCCGACTGCCAGTAGGTAATATATCTATAATATATCTATCTATTATATATATATATATATATATATATATTCACTGAAAAAAAACATAGGTTTCAGCCACGTTATAGTTAGGAATTAGCATTTAAAAAACCTTAGAAATTCACTGAAAAAACCATAGGTTTCACACATGTTATAGTTAGCTGGACATTTCACTCATACAAAACCATTGAAATTCCCCTGCTATAGTTGATTCAGCTAACTATAACTCCCGCGTCCGCAATGCACTGCTGATGACGTCACATATTACAGCACTTATGACATGGTCAGTGACATCACACTGAGTGGCAGACCTCCTCTCACCCTAATATAACCTTTGATACACACATTCAAAAATAGAAACTACAATTTAAAAAAAATGGAGATACTAATACCAGTTACAACAACCTATTCAGTAATTCCAACATTTACATACACATCCACTCATTCACCAACCGTTCTATATAGTCACTTCTACATGTACTCACTCATCATATGTACTCATACATCCTGTTACACACCGATACTCATCCATAGAGTTACTCAAACACATATTCACACATGCAAATAAACTATAAAACATCCATTTACCTGCATATATACAGCTATACACATGTGTGCAAACATGCCCTGTGGCGTGTTGTAAGTTGGGGAAATAATTCCTCTTCAATCTCGAGGTCCCCTGTGGGCCGTATAGTGGTACTTACTGGAGGTACCTGTTGGGCTAGTTGGCCCCTACGGGACCTCTGGATTGAAGAGGAATTAATTCCCCAAATAAAAACGTGCCACAGGGCATGTTTGCACACATATCACCTCAAGCCCTGCCCATACCTTCACCACTGTGCAAACACGCCACGTAGCGAATTCTAAGTTGAAGTATTAAGTCCCCTTGCATACTGGGGTCCCTGGGGGCCAACTAGCCCACCAGGAACCTCCAGTATTCCCCAGGGGGCTGCGTTGCAGAGAGGAGTAAAAAGGGGCATGGCCTCATTACACCTCTCTGCAACGCAGTCCCCTGACGCGTTTCCAGAGTGGGAACTAAATCCCGATAATACTGGGGGTCCCTGGGGGCCAACTAGCCCACCATAAACCTCCAGTATGTGCCAGGGGGCTGCTTTGCAGAGAGTTGTAAAAAGGGACAAGGCCTCATTACACCTCTCTGCAACGCAGCCCCCTAGCGTGTTTCCAGAGGGGGAACTAAATCCCCTTGCATACTGGAGGTCCCTGGGGGCCAACTAGCCCACCATAAACCTCCAGTATGAGCCAGGGGACTGCATTGCAGAGAGGTGTTAAAGGGGGCGTGGCCTCATTACATGTATAACCCCGGGGGTGGAGGTCCCCGGGGTTATACAGTTAAGCCCCGGGGGCGGTCCCAGGGGCTGCGGGGGGGATTGGGCCCCTCCCACACTTTTTTGTATGAAGCCTGTGGGATTTGGTCTCCCCGGGGGCTAATTTATATTAAAGCGTGGGAGCCGCGCTTCGTTTTTTTGGGGGATCGGCAGGGTACGCCTACCCTATGCAAATACAGCGATTTAAAAAAAATAATCAACATTTTTTGGCCTTGGGGGTCCTTGTGGGACACCCTAAGCAGGCCTAGGGGGTCAGGGTGTTTCTTCCCTGCCACCTTTTCGCATTTTCCGCGTTTCTTTGTTTTCTTGAGGCACAAGATGGCTGCCAACACTTCCTGGTTTGGAGTGTTGTCAGCCAATTAGCATAAAGCTCATGCTCAGGAGGATATGCGTACAGTACTTCGTCTATAGATATATCTATGATTTTACTTTTGATTTTCTCAGGAACTACTGAATGGATTTAGACCATTTAAAAAAGCGTAATCTGCGAACCAAACTCTACCTTTTTACCAAATTTGGTGTAATTCTGTTCAGCAGTTCAGACTGTAGCCGTGTCTGAAGGTCCCAATAGAAAATTGCATGGGGAAAACCAGTTTTGGGACCACCCTTATTTCTCAGCCCCCACTTGACAAATCACCCCGAAACTTTCAGGATAGGAGCGAAGCGCCCCATCTTCTTGGAAATTTTCGCTAAGATTCGTCGACCGACTTCAAAGTTATTCCAAATAGAATGTTGTGGATTTCCTATGGAAACTAGATCCTAACTATAACTACCTACTGGCGACCGCCTGTAGGTAATATATATTTATATATATATATATATATATATATATATATATATATATATATATATATATATATATATATATATATATATATATAGATATATATATATTACCTACTGGCGGTTGCCAGTAGGTAGTTATGGTTAGGACCTAGTTTCCAGCCACCGATATTGGCTATCAACCGTCAAAGAAGGGTAGGAAAAGATACAGCCACAACATCTGGTGACCAACTAACATCCAACAGTGATGAAGATTCCGACCTAAGGAACCCCACAAGTGGTACAAGTGGAGCAAAACCATCGCCGGGGGAAGAAATGAACCTTTTAGCGGCTCAAAGACTGGCAACTTTGAGACCAAGAACTCGATCTCAGACAAACGGAAGTGGGCAAACGTCAAACGCAAACAGAGGCGCAAAGCAGCCAGATGGAAACCAAAATCTCCAAAGAAAGAAAAGGAACTATTGGAGAAAAAAATGACTCAAACTGTGGTAAACCTTTCAAAAATAATTCGAACAAATGATGAAGAAACCACCTTAAGTCTTGGTCTGTCTTATTGTCCACCCAACAACTTTGATTATCCCAACGTCCAGATGGATGTGTACAAGGGAATAAGGAAACTGAAATTAAAGAAATTATATGCAATCAAAAAGAAAAAACTGATGCAGGCGATCATGTGAATCCTCCAATTGAGTCTACTCCCCCGGGATCTAAAACAGTTGCAGAACTTGAAGACATGTGGAATCAGGAGAATGATTCCGTTAGCAATACCAACCTGCAGAATGGAAATATGGAAACTAGGGGAGCGGGATTGACCAAGTTCAAGCAGAAATCAAAATTTTGTCCCATCACTTTGCACGATTCCATTGACACTTTTCATGAAATAATCACCAACAAAATTAAAAAACTAAATCAAAAAATTGGCATGACCACCCAAAAGCACCGCAATCAGGATCACAAGTATTTTCAACTAATGAAAAAATTAAAAAACAACAAAGATGTCATAATAAGAAACAGTGACAAGGGTGGAAACATAATCCTATGGGCACATGAAGATTATACAAAGGAGGCCATGAGCCAATTAAATGACAGACAATGCTATACACGTACAGATGTAAAAACAAGAAATGTATTTAACATACTATAAAAAACTATCAGGTTGGCGAAATAAGAAATTGATCAGTGAGGATGAACATAACTACTTGAAAAATGACAATCCGGTTGTACCCACGATCTATTTAATTCCAAAAATCCATAAGGACAACAAAAAACCTCCCGGACGTCCTATAATTAGTGCCAGAAATAGCATTTTGGAAAAGACATCTGTATATGTTGATTATTTCATAAAAGACTATGTCAAATCTTTGCCCTCATACGTAAGGGACACAAGTGACTTTATAAATAAGGTCAAAGACTTTGCATGGAAATCTGATTATTTCCTGTTGGCATTGGATGTGTCATCATTATATACAAGTATATCTGATGTTGATGGTATCCAGGCAGTGAAGCATTATTTAATGACAATGGAAACAATTTATAAACAACACAATGAAATGCTTTTGGCTATGATAGGATTTAGCCTCTATAACAATATCTTTATGTTTAATCATTTGCTGTACTGCCAAATTCAGGGTGTGGCCATGGGGGCTAGCTTCTCCCTAAGTTATGCTTGCCTTCATATGTGCAAATGGGAGAAGCTAGTCCTCATGGAGAAACACGGAGATACAATGTCGGCCAAGGTGAAGCTGTGGCTCAGGTTTATCGACGACCTCTTTATAATATGGCAAGGAACCAGGAAAGAAGCTGAAATGTTTGTGGCACAAATTAATATAAATGATTTAAACTTAAAGTTCACTGCAGAAATAAGTGAAACAAGTGTGAATTTCCTAGATACTAAAGTGTATATATGCAACAATAAACTGGAAACCACTTTGTACCGTAAGAAAACAGCAGGAAATTGGGTGCTACATGCATCAAGTGCTCACCTACGCCATCTGGTAAATAGCATACCATACGGCGAAATGCTCAGAATAAAGAGGGTATGTAGTACACCAGAGGAACTAAAAATGGCACAACAACAAAGCAAAGAGAGATTTTTAGAAAAAGGCTACTCCCAGCAAATAGTCGATCAGGCTATAGCCAAAACAGAGATTTTAGTCAGAAATTACTTACTGGCCAAAAGCAGCAAAAAGGATCAGGTCAGTAATCCTAGTGAAGGAGCAAAGATTGAGGAGGATCAGAGTATTCGCTTTATAATAGGTTATAGTAGAGAGCCCAAGGAACTTCAAAAGATTATCCAAGGAAGCTGGCCTATACTCCTCAACGACCCGATATTAGGACCCCTGCTACCGCAGAGGGCGTCCATTACCTACAGTAGGGCTCCCTCAATGTAGATAGTCTTGTGGTATCCGATCCAGAAATTATATTCAATCCTGTTTGGTACCAGAATCTAAAAGCGTCCAGAAAATGCAAAACCTGTAAATCCTGTACCCATGGGACTAACACCACGACATATTTTAGCCCATTTAGCTCTAAACCTTACAAAATAACGAAAATGTTAACATGTAAGACTGAGTACACAGTGTATGTCTTAACTTGCCCGTGTGGGCTCATATACGTGGGCAATACAAAGTTACAAGCAAATGTTAGAATACTTAAACACCTCCGCGCAATTACCAATATGGACAACACCTATCTGGTGGCAAGACACTTTAAGGAACGCCATGGATCCAACAACAAAGGGTTGTCCTTTTATTTGATTGACGAAATTCCTCCAAATAGACCCGGAGGAGATATAGAAAGTAAATTACGCAAGTTGGAGACCAGATATATTTTATTACTGGATTCTAAACACCCACAGGGCTTGAATATAACTGAGGACATTTACACGTGCTTAGAATAACTGTGAGCAAAATTCACAAATATAATTACACTTGTATGTCCTAGAGAGACGAATTGAGAAGAATAAGAATTTTTGTCTAAAACATCAGCTTTTTTATAAAATAGGTATCTTGTAAATAGAATTAATTTTAATATCAAGATATTATGGATTTTTTAATTATTTCTATTTCTGTATAGTATTTATTTGAGACATGGATATATTTGAATGGGATATAAAGTATCAATGTCAATAATGTATATAGTAAACAAAATTTGAAGGCGAATTAAGAAGCTAAGACAATAGATTACTATACAGTCTAGTCGGAACAGAACTAGTCTCTCATTAAATGAATTGTGGAATTGACTTAGAGTGGTCAGTTGGGAAGTAACTTTGAAAAACCTGTTACGTGAATCAAACTATGAATTCATATAAAATCATATGATGAGAATGTGATTTATGAAAAGAATTGTACAAATCAAAGCAGGCAACAATATACAGCAAGTCTTGACTGCACAATAGGTTTGTAAGAATTTACAAATGTAAGGTATTGGTTTTTAATTTTTCACTAGCACTTTAGGCACTGTTATAGACTACCTCAAAGCAATGAGATTTAAATTCACAACAAGAAAGTTGTTTTTGTATTTTACTAAGATATCGATATGTGTTCATTGCAAAATGAATGTGACCCAACCGAATATGCCATTGCGTAAACCCGCGCTTTACTATTTAAGTACAAGAAACAGGCAGGGCCAAATTTGGATGATCATGCAGATGTTTAACGGGCATGTCAGATTACATTTTGGCAAATGCACAAAATATTGTGTTTTGTAAAAATTTGGTATTCGTGATGGGCTAGGAATTAGTATTCCACTGAGTGAAACATTAATTTTGTTTGGAAGTAGAGTAATTCCAAAACGGACTCATTCTTGGCAAAAGGCATTATGTGTTTTAGGATCACATGTTATATAGTATTTTACTTATATATATATATTTATTTATTTATTGCGATTTTGCACATGAACAATGTAAACTTTTGCACATAACATAGTGAAGGAAATACGTGATAGTATTTCTTCCATTGCGATTGAGAATTAATTATGCACTGCTACTTTAAAAATGTTTCCCAAATCCACAACATTTATTGAGTGAACAAGCGGCATCAAGCCACGAAACGCGTCTCTGACCTTTGGGGAATAAATAATTGAAGCACTGATATTGGGTCTGTGTCCTGTTTGCTGGCGGCAGGGCTTGAGTGAAAACGTGGGGGCTGATTTGACAGGATTGTTGGATATATATATATATATATATATATATATATATATATATATATATATATATATATATATATCTATATATATATATATATATATATATATATATATATATATATATATATATATATATATATATATATATATATATATATATATATATATAGATACTCTGACACCCATACAGACACTCTCACACCCAGTGTGATACCCAAACAGGCATCTCACACCCAGTCATACACCCAAACGCTCTTGCATCCACCATGATACTCAGACATACTTTCACATCCATTTTGACACTCAAACATTCTCATAGCAACTCTGACACCCATTCAAACAATCGTACACCCTTGACATACACATACACTCTCACCCCCACTCTGATACTCATACAGGCACTCTCACACTCATTCACACTTATAGACAGACACTCCCAGACCCACTCTGATGCCACTACACACACTCTCACACTCACTTACACACACATACACTCTCACATGCATTCTAATGCCCATACAGACATTCTCACATCCACTTACACACACAGTCAGACACCCTAACACCCACTCAGACACCCACTGTGACGCCCACACAAACTCTTTCAACCCACTGACACAAAGATGCCTACAGTTGTCATTGAAGCTAAGCTAAAGCAGTGTGGGGAAAGGGTTATGAAAAGAACATACGTTTAAAGGTAAAGGTAGAGTGCCTTAGACACATTCCTTGTTAAGGAGGAGTTATTTTCTAAATCAGTACTAGCTCATAAAGTTAAAGGTAGATGCAACCTTTTAGTAGTATAATGTTAAATCGTTTAATGGACTTTTGCATAAATTCTCCAATCCACTGCTAAGTTGTACGGTAGGGCCGCACTGAGCAACGCTGAGGATTTGCGGATTCATGAAAAAATAAAATATATTGGGCTTCTTAGCAGGAAATATGGAATGAGTTGAATAAATACTGGCTATTTAGAGATGGTATAACAAAAAAAAATAAAGTTAGCCTGTGATTTGTTAACTAGAGCAGCATAAGTAAGAGCATATTGTGAGGGGTATCCATTTTACCTGCTTTTCTACTGAGAGAGGAGGTGGTCTGCAGGAGCTGTGAATGGAGATTTCAAATGAAAACAGATGTTATCAGACTTAGAAATAAAAGTAGCAAGAGCTTCAACAGGTATGCTTATTAGGTTGTAGAATATAAAAGTACATTTATAAAAAAAAATAGTGAGCCCGATTCACAAAACTAATCTGAAACAAAAGGCATTAGAAGTAGTAAAGTTAGGAATCTTAACTTTACTACTCCTAAATGCCCTTTGTGAATACTGAAAGTCGTAAAGTTAGGATTTTGTCTCAGATCACTTTTGTGAATCGGGCCCAGTGAGTGTAAGAAAGCTGAAAGAAAATGTGTATGTTCTAGATAATATACTAGGAAAAATCGGAGGGTACATAGATGCGATTATCAACTGAAAAAATATGAATATTAATTTCAATATGGCAGTGTAATGAAAGTGTTTGAAATTAAATGTGGGTGCTTGCATATAGTGTGTACTTTAATAGCATGTAGATTGCATATGCTCATACAGTCAGGCAGCACTTACCGACCCAGTTAAGCACTTATGCACCAGTCACACATGTAGCCAGGCAGTGACTGCCACACTCGCTCACACACTCATAAAACCAGTCACACCCCAATTTACACAACTGTATGCTCATGTTTGAGAACCAGTTTGCTCTTACAGTATGGAAGGCCAACCGCAAAATGCAATCTGCACCACGGTTAGAGTTTTAAGAGGACTACTTCAGCATTGTTGATAAGGGAGAATCCTGATTGTAGTTCGCCCTAGAATCAGGGGCCCTAAGGGTACTGGTTCTGAGAAGAAGGGAAAGTAGTGTAGAAATCACTGGGCAAAGGTTCCAGAAGAGAGAGGGGATACCCCACAGAGAGAGAATTCCCAACTGGATTGGTTGCAGGAAGTAGTGACGCCTCTCAAACCTAGTCCCATGAGAAGCTCAAGGACAGACAAGCTGCAGCTGGCCCTGGTAGCTGCAGAAGAGAGACAACCTGAGACTGAGAGAGCCTTGGAGATGAAAAGGGTCTTGGTGGCTCATTAAGTGACTGTCAAGGAGGTGGACATGAAGGCTGTTAAGTCTCGCCAAAATAGTGGGAGTAAAACTACTGTGTCCAGTGCAGAACGCAGAGTCTATATACCCAGAGACTTGATGCCTAACTGTAAGGAGGAGGGTGATATAGAGATGTGATTATAGGCATCTGAAGTAGTTCTAAAGGTACAGAGGATATCTGAAGAGGATTGGGAAGTTGGCCTTCAGAGTCATATTATGGGCAATGTAAAGGATGCCCTAGTAGCCCTAGAGAAGAGGAAGAGGTTTAGGTATCAAATTATGAAGGCAGCCTTTATCTGTAAGAGTGAATTCATCCCACAGGAGTACAGGGTCAAATACAAAGGCATTCAGAAAGAGTGTCACCAGTCCTGGGAAGATTTTGTGGGGTACTTTTAAAAATGTTTGTAAAAAGTACCCTTTCTTTATAATAAGCTTTTTCTAACAGTTTTCTACCATTTCCATTTTCTCAAAGAGAACTGGGAAGAGGGAACTGGCTTTAGACTGTGATAGAAAACACGAAGGTTCAACAGGGAGCTTAGAAAACAGTTGAATATTTCTGCTGAATGTACTTTGAGCTTGAATGCAAATGCAGTAGTTACTCTTTTATGCTTTTTGCACAATGTCTTTTGGAATGTTAGATGTAATATACTGTTCTATGAAAGAAATAAGAGACTCATCTGCATCTGTTTTAAATATATATCTTTTACCCAAAACAGTATATGAATATGAGGAGCAGCTCTAGCTTGGCTCTCTTTTTGTGAAGAAAAATCAGTTATTTCTCTAAGAACTGGAATTCTGGTTTTGGTGCAGATGAAGTACAGCTTAGTTTCAAATCGTTCATAAAGTACCTGCAAGCATTTGCTAGATCCAAAGAACAAAGTTTTCTTGGTGTCTTGAATTTGATATATTTAATGTTACAGTTTGCTTGTGTAAAGAAATTCTGCATGTTTTGCCATGTATATACTGAACAGCTCAGAGTTAGAAGACAGGTGTTTTTTTTACAATCTTTATGATTGTTTTTTTACCCACTTTCAACAGTACATCACTATTGGTGTATGTATTTAGAATCTGAGAGCAATAACTAAATGAAAGTAGCAATAAGCCTCTCACTTAACTTTTTGAAGGTAGATTCTATTATAATGGCTGCAACTGGTGGTTATTCTCCCAAAAGTACTGTGCATATGGACTGCCTTGCTGCATCTACTTTGTCCTGCATGATTTTTTTGTGGTTCCTTTCTGAAACTGTTTTTAAGTGCTTCCACATAGAAGTTGTCCCATGTAAATACTTTTTTTAATGCCTCTGGATAACTGTTTTCTGCAAGTATTATAGTAGAGATATCTGTTGCTTAAAGTACCTGTAGCCTTTTTTTCCTTTGATTGTATTGTAACATGATTCAAAATTATCACTTAGTTTGATTCTTCCTGAAGTACTTGTGCACAAACGTATATTTGTAAATAGTTAAGTATCTTATGTTATGTTAATGTGTTAATTGTTTGGTTTAAATTGTTTGTAATGTTTTAATAATCTGTATTTGTAAAGTTATAAAACATATAATAGTAGTGTATTTATAGGTCACAAATACAGCCATACAGGCACTCTTACATGTATTTGCACACCTATAGAGTTATTTGCATAGGGAATAGCACACTCACACTTATACAGCCACACAAATCCTCACACATTCAATCACACACACATTTACACATGGAAACTGCTACTTAGATAGACTCATACACCCATACAGCCATTCATACACCCACTCACAGCCGTGCAGACACTGATGCATACACTGGTATACACTAATCCATACATTAACCCCTTTGCTGCTAGGCCTTCCCCCGTGCTAACTTTTTGGCCACATAAGGTATCCACGCCAAATGTGGGTCCTTTTCTTCCAACATCATGGGGATTCTAAAGGTACCCAGGATTTGTGGAATCCCCTGGAGGGGACACAGAAATTAGCCAAAATACAGCAAAAAGATTTTTGGGAGTAAATTGGGAGAAAGTGCTGCAAATGAAAGTGTCTTTTTTTCCCTGCAAATGGTATCAACAAAGGGTTTGTGGGGCTGAAATCACCATTTCCCCAGCTTTTTGGGACTGATATAATTTTGTCACAAAAAACTGTTTTTTACACAGTTTTGGCATTTTACTGGGACATAGGGTATTTTTGCTATTTTTTGTGCTTTCAACCTTCTTCCAGTTAATGGTAGAAATGGGTTTTTAAAGCAATAATGGATCCTAGAAAGCTATACATTTCAGAACAGTAGACAAAATTCAAAATTCAGCAAGGGGTCATTTCTGTGGATCCTTCAAGGTTTCTTTATGGAAACTAACAATTGAATATAAGAAAAATTGAAAACTAATTGAAACAAACAGCCATTTGTGCCAAAGTTTTCACCTGAAACTTCTTCTAATTATGACAACTGTTTGACAGCAATATATTGTTACATCCACTGGACCTTTATGGTTGTGGCGATATATAGGACTTGTAGGTTCACCAAGAATCTGACGAACCTAGAGACAATAACTGAGCAGTGTTTTGCAATGGTTTTTTATTATGTACTGGGTATAGAGCAATTCATTTTGGAAAATATATACATGGAAAAACCGGTACGAAAGACACCTATGCATTTCTGAAATTGGAACATGATATAGAGCTTAGAAACAGTAGATATTTGCACATTTCCAAAATTGTGAGTACCCACACTACAACGAGAATTATAGGACATTTTTCAAAGTGACTTCTTTTTTATACATTGTCTTTCATTTGGAAGGCAGAAATTCATCAAAAGTCAATAGGTAATAACAGTTGCTCTACAATTCTGTGTTACCCTAAGTCTCCCGATAAAAATAAAAATGGTACCTCACTTGTGTGGGTAGGCCTAGTGCCTGTGACAGGAAACGGCTCAAAACGCAATGTGGACACAATACATTTTTTACAGTGAACACAGACCCTTTGTTTTCAAAGTACCTTGCTGTAGATTTTGAACCCTTGCTCTGCCCGCACATAGGAAACCTAGAAAACCTATACATTTTTTTAAACTAGACATCCAGGTAAATCTAGGATGTGGTGACTTGTCTGGCTCTTACCAGGCTCTGTTACCCAGAATCGCTTGCTAACCTCACAATTTGTCAAAAAAACACATTTTCCCCTCACATTTTTGTGATGGAAAAATCTGGAATCTGTGTGGATCCACATAAATTCTACCTGCACCACATTTTCACAGTGAAAACTGACCCTTTTTTGTAAAGTGCCTAGCGGTAGATTTCGAACCCTAGCTCTGTCAGCACCTAGGAAAACCTAGAAAACCTATACAATTTATTAATCTAGACACCCAGGGGAATCCAGGATAGGGTGATATGTCTGGTTCTGACCAGGTTCTGTTACCCAGAATCCCTTGTGAACCTTAAAATGTGTCCAAAAAGCCATATTTTCCTTAATTTTATGTGGTGGAATGTTCTTGAATCTGCATCTATCCACACAATTTCACCCATGCTGCATTCCCCAGTCTTCCTAGAAAAATGGTACCTCACTTGTGTGGGCAGGCCTGGTGCCCGCGTTAAGACACAGCCCAAAACACAACGTGGACAGAACCACATTTTCACAGTGAAAACTGACCCTTTTTTTTGCAAAGTGCTTAGCTGTAGATTTTGAACCCCAGCTGTGCCGGCCTCTAGGGAAATCTAGCAAACCTATACATTTTTTAAAACTAGACACCCGGGGGATTCCAGTGAGGTATGGCTTGCATGGGTCTTATAACAGTTTCCTACCCAGAATCCCCTGCAAACCTCAAATTTAGCCGAATAAATCACTTTTTTCTTACATTTCTGTGTGGCAAAGTTCTGGAATCTGCATGGATTCACAAATGTACTTCTACACAGCGTTGCCCCAGGTCTCCCGATAAAAATGGTACCTTCCTTGTGTGGGTGGGTCAGATACCACCAACAGGCAAGGGCCCAAAACATATTGATTAGACATCAAAATGACCTATCACAAAACAACCTGTTTTTGGAAGAGGGGATCACCTGGGTTTTTGGCTCCGGGCTCGGCGGCCATCTTGTGAAACTACCAAACACACACATTTCTAAAATCTAGACACCCTGGGAGTCCAGTGAGGTATGGCTTGCGTGAATCCCCCAACGTTTTCATCCCCAGAATGCCGTGCAAACCTCATATTGAGCTGATTAAAATCACTTTTTACTCAAATTTCTGTGTGGGAAAGTTCTGGAATCTACGTAGATCCACAAATGTCCTACCACCCAGCGTTCCCCTAGGTCCCTGATAATAATTATACCTCACTCGCGTGGGTGGGTCAAGTACCTGCGATAGGCATGGGCATGGGCCCAAAACGTATTGAGGAGACATCAAAATTACCTCTAACAAAACAACCTTGTTTTGCAAGGGTGTTAGCAGGGTTTTTGGCCCTGGGCTCAGCGGCCATTTTGTGAAACTACCAAACCCACACATTTCTAAAAACTAGACACCCAGGAGAGTCCAGCGAGGCATGGCTTGCATGGGTCCCCCAAAGTTTTCCTACCCAGAATCCCCTGCAGACCTCAAATTTAACTGCAAAAATTACTTTTTTTCTCAAATTTCTTCTGTGGGAAAGTTCTGGAATCTATGTGGATCCACATATTTCCTACCACCCAGCATTACCCCATGTCTCCCGATAAAAATGTTACCTCACACGCGTGGGTGGGTCAAATAACTGCGACAGGCAAAGGCCCAAAACATATTAAGGAGACATCAAATTACCTATCATAAAACAACCTCGTTTTATAAGGGGGTTCACTTGAGTTTTTGGCCCCAGGCTCGGCGGCCATCTTGGAAAACTACCAAACCCACACATTTCTGAAAACTAGACACCTGGGGCAGTGCAGGGAGGTATGGTTCGTGTGGATCCCCCAACGTTTTATTACACAGAATGCCCTGCAAACCTCAAATCTTGCTGAAAAAAAATGTCTACATATGTTTGATGGAATCAACGTGCCCACACAAAAATCTTAACCCACAGCGTTCCTCTCAGTCTCCTGATTAAAATGATACCTCACTTGTGTGGGTGGAGCAAGGGTCTGTGACTGGGAAGCGCCCAAAACATAGGGATCAAGGGTATAGCACTGAGAATTCTAAGCACTACATTTTTTTAAAAATATGTTTTTAGCCAATTCTGCATTGGACACCCATGCAAGTGATGTATCATTTTACTTGGGACACTAAGGAGAACGCTGTGGGGTAGGACATGTGTGCCGTTATGGTGGTTCCACTCAGAAATATGTGTACTCCCAAGGGGGTCTAGTTTTCAGAAATGTGTGGGTTTGGTAGATTTCCCTAGATGGTGGCGCGCCCGAGGCCAAAAAACAGGTGCCTCCCAAAAACCAGGTTGTTTTGTTACAGGTAACTTTGAAGTCTCCAGTACGATTTGGGCCATTTCCTGTTGCAGCCACTATACCTACCCACACAAGTGATGTACCATTTTTATCTGGAGCCCTGAGGTAACAAACGTTGGTGGCAAATTTGTGGATCTATGCAGATTACAGAACTTTTCCACACAGAAATTTGAGAAAAAAGTGATCTTTCTGCTAAATTTGAGATTAGCAGGAGATTCTGTGTAGGAAAACGTTGAGGGACCCAAACAAACCATACCTCACTGGACTCCAAGGGGTGTTTAGTTTTTAGAAATGTGTGAGTTTGCTGGGTTTCCCATGATGGACACTGAGCCCAAGGCCAAAAACTCAGGTGACCGCCCTTAGAAAAACCAGGTTGTTTTGTGATAGGTCATTTTGAAATCTCCTCAATACGTTTTTGGCCCTTGTCTGTTGCGGGTACTTGACCAACCCATGCGAGTGAGGTGCCATTTTAATAGGAAACCTGGGGGAATGCTGGGTGGTAGGAAATTTGTGGATCCACACAAATTCCAGAACTATCCCACACAGAAATTTGAGGAAAAAGTGATTTATTTTCAGCTAAATTTTAAGTTTGCAGGGGATTCTGGGTAGGAAAACTTTGGGGGACCCACGCAAGCCAGCCATACCTTGCTGGACATCCCCGGGTGTCTAGTTTTCAGAAATGTGTGGGTTTCGTAGATTTTCCAAGATGGCCACCGAGTCTGGGGCCAAAAATCCAAGTAACTCCCCTCCAAAACCAGGATGCCGCCTCAACACATGCTGGGCCCTTGCCTATCGTGAGTACTTGGGGCACCCACACACCTGAGGTACCATTTTTCTCAGAAGACTTTGGGGAATGCAGGGTGTGTGGATTTTTATGGATCCACGCAGATTCCAGAACTTTCCACCACAAAAATGTGAGTAAATTGTGTTTTTGTTATAAAGTTTGTGGTTTGCAAGCAATTCTGGGTAACAGAAACTGGAGAGGGCCAGACAAGTCACCCCATCCTGGATTCCCCTGGGTGTCTTGTTTTAAAAAATGTATAGGATTGCTAGGTTTCCCTAGGTGCCGGCAGAACTAGGGTTAAAAAACTACAGGTAGGCACTTTGAAAAAAAAAAGTCAGTTTTCACTGTGAGAATGTGGTGTGTCCATGTTGTGTTTTGGGCCATTTCCTGTCATGAGCACTAGGTCTACCCACACAAGTGAGGTACCATTTATCTCTGAAGATTTTAGGGAATGCAGGGTGGGTGAAATGTTATCCCAGAGCTTTCCATCACAGATATATGGTAGGAAATGTGTGGATCTATGCAGATTCCAGAACATTCCACCACAGATATGTGAGGAAAATGTGGTTTTTAACTAAGTTTGAGGTTTGCAAGGGATTCTGGGTAACAGAACCTGGTGAAGATGTACACGTTTGCTAGGTTTCCCTATGTGCTGGCTGTGCTAGGGCCCAAAATCTACAGGTACGCACATTGCTAAAAACTCATCTGTGCCTAGTGGGCGTTCTGGTGCTCTGGGGGAATCGGAGTGAAGGGTTTGCCCTGATATGCCCCAAAGGGGGGCAGAAATACTTTTTTGCGGGAGGGTCTGGAGGTATTGGTATGCCTATTCTGGGTGACCCCTATGAATACAAAAAGCCAGCGTAATCGCTGGTGTCTAATGGGCTTTCTGTCCCCCTGGGGACAGAAAAACTGGAATTTCTCTGGAGGGGGTCGGGGTATTGTCATCCCCATTTTGGGCAGCCCCCACCCCTACATGAATAAAAAAGAAATCCCTGGTTTCTCTTGGGCTATCTGCCCACCCGGGGGGGGGGGGGCAGATTAAGGGTTACTGCACCCATCTGTCCCGGGGGCATAAAGACTGGAATTTTTACAGGGTGCACATTTTGGGCAGCCCCCCTTCCCAATTAAAATTGCAAAACAAATCCCTGGTGTCTAGAGGGCTTCCCCCCCCCCCCCCTGGGGGTGCAGAATGGGGGCTAATCCCCCCATCTTCCCCCTTGGAGAGACAGAAAGGCTGTAATTTTTATGGGGGGCATTGGCATGCCCGTTTTGGGTAGCCCCCACCCCTAATGGTACTTTCCCCAAAAAATCCCTTGTTTCTAGTGGGCTTTCTGCCCCCTGTGGGGGCAGAAGGACTGTAATTTTGCAGAGATGGGGGCATTGGATGCCCATTTTGGGCACACCCTAATTCAAATTGCTGAAAAACAAATCCCTAGCGCCTATTGGGCTTTTTGCCCGGTGGGGGCACATTGGGGGCTAATGTTCCCAACTGCCTCCCAGGGGGCAGAAAGGCTGTAATTTTGGTGGGGGTGGGGGCATTGGCATGCCCATTTTGAGCAGCCCCCACCCTAATTCAAATGGCACCAAAAAAATCCCTAGTGTCTAGTGGGCTTTATGCCACCCCTTGGAGGTAGAAGGGATGCTACTGCCCCATCTGCCCCCCAGGTGGGGCAGAAGGACGGAATGTAGCCAAATGTTTTGGGGGCAGCAAAGGGCGCCCAAGGGCCCCCCTTCCCTGGTGTCTAGTTTGTGGATCCGTACTTGGAGCACCTGGGGCGATCCCCAATCAGGGATCCATTGGTAAGTGGAGATTCTCCTCTTTCTAATGAAACCTCTCCCTTCTTTCTACTTTCTCAGGGGTCTGAGCTAGCCCCCTGAGCACTTAGAAAATGAAAAGGCTCATTTCAGATTTGGTTTCTATGAAATGACTTCAGCGCAATGTGTGCGCTGATCGTCATTTCATAGAAACCGGCGGGGGGATGGCCTCAGGAGCTTCCCCAGCTCCCGAGGATTTGGGGGAAAAAATAAATCCCTCTGGTGACTGCACCAGAGGGATTTCCGGAGCCATGTGCCAGGATGACCGGCAGCCGTCCTGCGCACAGGAGCACTGTGGCACACGACAGCTCCCAGCCGTCCTGCGCATAGAAATGGTTAACACACACAGTCTTGCAATAATGTACATCCTCCCACACCCAGGCAATATTAAAACTACCCAGGCAGACACTGATGCATATACTGACACAGTCAAGCATTCAGTAATTCATACACTGATACACCCAAGAACGCACTGACACATACACTGACACACCAACGGACACACCGGTGCAGACACTATACACCCAAGCATATAGCAATGCAGACACTTAAGGAGTACACCCAGTCAAACACTAATGCTTCCAATACCGCTATGTTTTTAAACGTTTATAAAGTATATGCATAAAAAAAGAATGTCTACAGTACAAAAACGTCATTAAAAATTGAAATACATTTTAATACACTTAGGGCCCCATTATGATTGAGGGCGGATCGCCACTGTCCGTATGGCGGTGGTGATCCGTCGGAAAAAACCTCCATCCACACTGTAATCCCCCCGCCATATTACCATGGCAGGGGGGAGCCTGGCGGATGGAAAAACCGTCTGCCGGTTTTCCACCCGGGCGGAGAGTCGACCAGGCAGAAAAGCTGCTAACATGGTGGCGTTGTCTCCCAGACACCGTCATCCATATTACCATAATGGCGTGGAACTGCCTGAAAGCAGGCGGAAACCACTTGCGGGGCCCGTTGCTTGCCCCCAGGGATCCTGGTGGGTGCACACATTTCAAAATACAACGTGGCAGGCACCGCGCAGTGCCTGTCACATAGAGCATTGAAATGCATGATGTGCATATTTAGCATTGCGGCAGGCGGTGCTTTCAGTACGGCTCGCCGCAATGCTAAAAATGTGGGATGCGCACACCAGTGTGGCGGGCGCATCCTAATGGCCCCCACGGGACCACCGCCCTTATGGCAGGCTGTCCCATTTTGCATTGGGATCTTACTGTGCCCGTTAGAATTAAATATAAAATCTACAAGTTGACTAAGAAAACTAAACATTAGAGGGGCATAATACGTTTGAAATGGAATATATATCATGTGATCAAGGCACATGAACCTGCCGAAACGCATCACAGCCTGGATTAAAACAAAATAAATCAAGATTATACCTGATGCCTGGACTGCGGTGTTGTTCTTTGGTAGGGCAAGCTGGTGTACTGAAGTTGGTCTTGGATATATATATATATATATATATATATATATATATATATATATATATATATATATATATATATATATATATATATATATATATATATATATATATATATATATATATATATATATATTATCCCAATCCTGGCTTGGACTTCAGAAGAACAGGCACCGTGGGTCAAATCAAAGGTGCGATCAGGCGAGTTTTGCCGGACAAGTCCGCCTTGTTCACTTCATCTTCACTCCAACAAATGGCGCAGCACTCCAGAGCAGGTTACTTAATGGCATTTATTATTTCCACAAAAACCACTCAACCAACGTGTTTCAGCCTGGATGGCCATAATCACGGTTCCATTAAGTAACCTGCTCTGGAGTGCCGCGCCATGTGTTGGAGTGAAGAAATTAATTGGGGGTCAGGATCCGACCCTAGCGCTGGGCACCCGCTGGTGAGCACTCACTGACGTAAACAGGATCTCATTGGGGCCAAAATATATATATATATATATATATATATATATATATATATATATATATATAAATATATATATAAATATAAAACGTGTTTTTAACATTGAGTTTTCCATAGGGCGGTTCGACTCACTTTTAGCTCGAACGGCTGAATGGATTTCTATGAAACTTGGCAAAATTGTAGAGACTGTTTGCCCGATGTGCCTCTGCTAGGTCTCAAGATATGTGCTCCAGTGGATTTTGAGAAATTAACGTTCAAAAAAATATATATATCTGTGACAGCGTCCCGGTTAGCGCCCCGGTTCGCGTACCAGACGCGTAACGGAACTTCGCGAGGAGAAGCGGATTGGCTCTCCGGTGACTGTCAACATTCTAAACAGTCCGGAGCGGCCGCCATCTTGTCTCTCGGTAGGATCGAGAGACAAGAGGTGGAATAAACGAAGGGGGAAATGAATGAAAGGGGGCAAGGTAGACCCCTCCTGACCCCCTAGGATTGATGTGGGGGCTATTAAAGGGCCCCGCGGGGCAAAAAAATAAAATATTTTTTTTTTCGATTTTTCGCGGTGGAAGCGCTACCCGGTACGCGAACCGGGTAGCTCACCGGTAGCGTAACGGGAGTCCGCCATCTTGTGTTTCGGACGAATTTAGTCACAAGATGGAGAATAAACAATGTTGGGAATTGGTATAAGGGGGCACGGAAGACATATCCTGACCCCCTAGGTTTTCTGAGGGTGGCTGAGGAGGCCCATATATGTAAAAAAACAAAATCTTTTTTTTTCAAATTTTCACACGGTTAGCGCCCAGTCCGCGCACCGGGTAGCGTTCCGGAAAGCGTAACAAGGGGAAAACCAAGGGAAATATTAAAATAATATTTTAGAGTGCTTTGACGTAGGGAATCTCTGAATAGAGCTGTTGTGTTGTGTGGGTGATGTAAGTACCAACATGTAGGTACCATTGAAGAGTCTAAAATTCAATGTACACCGTCTCCTCTGTAGATATTTTGTATGTTCTAATATGGTTATTTAAATATAAATGTGCGGAAAAGCACTTCATGCTTTAAAGCAATTTTATTTTTGAACTGATTGTTCTTTCCTCTTAGTCCTCCTCTTTGGGTTTTTTTCCCCAAACTCTTCTTCAGCATGATAGTTGATAAATTCGTTCCCTCAAAAAATGTATATACATAAAAAAATTATATTAAATACATATAAAATATATTTTTCCTTTAAAAGAAGAATACATTTTACAGCTTTTGATATTTGCTATTAAAAAACCATTGGAATTCACTGAAAAAACCATAGGTTATAGACCATATATAGTTAGGAATTAGCATTTACAAAACCATGAGAATTAACTGAAAAAATCATAGGTTATAGACCATATATAGTTAGGAATTAGCATTTACAAAACCTTATTTTACTCACACAAAACCATTGAAATTCGCATATATAGTTAGTTGCACTAACTATATATCACGCACCCGCAATCCACTGCTGATCATGTCACATATTACATCATTCATGACATGGTCAGTGACATCACTGATGACATCACTGATGACATCTCAAATGACATCACTGATGACATCACTGATGGCAACATCCAGTGACTGTATGTTTTCTGTAAAGCTAAAATATGTCTTACATATTGAAGAATGAGTGGATGTATAAGTGTCTGGATGAAGGATTTAGTAGGTGCATGACTGACTGTATGAGTGAGTGATTAAATGTGTCTCACTGAGTGCATGGGTTAGTGACTGATCTGTCTTAATTTGTGCATCATTATGTCTGTTGTTCTGTAAACTGCTGCATGTGTTGATCAGTAGCTATATGAGTAACTATATGGGTTATTGATTGGTTGCCCAAGTATTTGTATGGGAGACTGAGTGTGTGTGTGGGTGGCTGGGAGGTGTATGACTCTGTGCATAGATGTGTGAGCAGTTGATTCACTAGATGTATGGGTTCAAAAGTGCATGTGGAAACAGCTGTATGGGCGGTTGACTGTGTGCATGAGTGTATTGGTTAGTGAATGGATATCTCAGTGCTACATGTCAAAGTAAGTACATATGTAAAACACAGTGCATGTGAGAGTTGACATATATAAATAACTGTGCATAAGAGCCAGTGAATGTGTGAGTGGCTGTATGGATCATTGTGAACTTGTATCAGGGATTGTATGAGAGAGTAAATATGTGTTAGTATATGTTTGAATAAGTAAGGTGTGTATAACTGTGGTATTGGGTTCTCCAGGCCTACATACTCCGTATAATACCCTCTACACCATAACAGAAGTTGGCACGGAAACTAGAAAATGCAAAAGACACGTTTATTAAGACCCCATGGGGTGGTGGTACATTCCTACAGCACCCTTCGGTAATGCAAGAAGTATCACACCGAACATCGGTGCAAGTCCTTCTTTTATACAGTTTTACAGTAATAAAAAGGTAGGCGGTACACAGTTACAGAGTTTTAGGTACATATATGGTCATTTTTGGAACACAGCCAACTTGTGGGAGGAGCTATAACACCACTGGTCAGTTTGGCGGAACATTCCTAAGTGATGACTGGTCAATCTAAACTGCGCATGTGTGAGCTTGACCACTACTAAAAATAGCCTGTTGCTGGGCAAACTCGAGTGGTCAGTGGTACAGAGGAAGGACAAAGGACATGCTGACCATGAGGCAACGCATTCAACTGAAATGGCCGCTGATACATACAAAATGGCGTCCGACAACTATAGTCAAGATAAGGGGAAAATACGTGTAGCAAAGCTTAATGCTAACTCGATCACCGTCAAATTACGACAGACAACCCTTTTAGCGTTTAGCTGAAGCTACCTCATAGTGGAGATAATCGGGGTACTCATCTTCAATATCAATAGACATGATTTGTGCTAATTCTTTATGAATCATTTGTTAATGTTTAGCAAATGCTCGTTTGGATGGAATACAAGCAGAAAGGCACATGGAGCATAATACAGGGCCACACTGGATACAAAGGCATAAAAAGAATAATATCCCAATTATTACGCATAGAATCGTCAGCAACTTCCAACCCCAGGTACTAAGTATTGACCAAAACCACCCCGAAAATGTCCATGTACCATTATCAAGATGTATCTCAGCAGCAATTTTATGTAGTTTAGATATTGCATCATACACAGAAGGTGAATTATCTGGCACGTATACACAACAACTACTTCCGATAATGCGGCATGCTCCTCCACGATCAGCTAATACTACATCTAATACCATTCTGTTTTGGAGCGTTACAATTCTGGTAATCTGAAGTTCCTCTGTTAAGTTTCCTAGAGCAAAAGCGGTATCATTAGCAACAGCTTCTACAATACGAGTTAACCGTCTTATTTTTCGACTATTCAAAGCAGCTCCAACAAATGAAAAGAGACCCAAATTAAAATCGACATATTGTTGCAACGCAGTGTCAGTTTGGTCAATGTCTTCAAGGACTAATGCTCTCTTTGCCCTATTCAATATGAAGTCGTGGTAAAGGACATAATTGTTATGATACATAGGTGGGGCAATAAACACAGGGGGTAATACAAAAGATATATAACATGTTCCTAACCATCCTATAGTGAGACGATGATAGCCTTTATTTCCACATATAAAGTACGTATTTCGGGAGGCCACAAATGAAATGCCATTTGGCGTGTCAAAGGTAAGAGTGGTGTTACATTCACTTCTGCCGACTGGGATTGTACCTTTATTACGAACACAGAGATCAGCTTTGGTATCGATAACAGTAATTACATGTGAACTGGACATATTTACATTTCTTTGATTATTATAAACTCGTGGTGCTGACACGTTGTCGGGGCGGTACTCCTCCCATTCAAACTTAGTTCCTTCAGCTTGCGAATAACCATCTCGATCATTGTTGCATATTTTGTTGAGTTGAAAAAGCAGCCCACCTTTCGTTGGCCATCGCAAAGTGAATAGGAGTGTGTACCAGGCATTGCAAGAGCCATTATGGGAAAACGGGAGTGGGATAAGTGGTGTGCCCCCTTTCTTTTTGATGTCCAGGCAACATCCCACATACCCAGCAGTTCAAAGTGTTAGTCATATTGTGGGTGTGATGCAGAATCTGAATAAAACTGTTGTTCAAATAAGTTTGTCGGTGTCGCTCTTCATGATAAGGCAAAGTAAAATGGAAATGTTCAGATGGAATCGGGGTAGTTGGCAATAAATGTTCTTGTGCCGGTGCCACAAGTTCTACTACCCAAGCTATCACAGCTATCACAACAATTGTCAGTACAAATAATACTGCACCAAGAATTCTCTTGTCTCGCACTGCAGAAGATGCCATAGTTCAAAGTTCAAAATGTCTCAAAAACACAACTAAAAAATAAAAATATGAGTGCTGAGCTCCGAGGTAGCCGTTGGTTTCTTCTCCGAGATTCAAGACGGGTGTCGCTACACTTGGCAGAACAGATCCCCCCCCCCCTTGATATTCCCGGCTTCCGTTTCACAAACCTGGAGCGGTAACTCAACCAGTCTCGCACAAAAACAACTGCTTATCGTGGTCGTAGGTTGTATCTCTCTCTTCCAGAAACAGTGTGGTCCGGGAAGGCTCTCTTCGATTCGGCAGACGTTACAGCTGGGCTCTTCTCCTCGTCCAAGATGTCTCGATAATCAGACAGCACAGTTGGGCTCACCAGATCCGGAGAGACACGGCGGCAGTGAGTAGAGTGCACCCACCGCTTCCTGTTAGTAACTCGCACAGCCGTACGAGTTGCAAGCAATACCTGCTCGGGGCCACGCCACCTCGGTTCCAAGCTGCTTGTTCTCTCGAAAGACCGGATCATGACATGATCCCCAGGACGAAGATTATGAGCCTCTCCAATAGAATTGTCGGGGAGCGCTTCTCGAACCTGTTAATGAATGGAAAGTAAATCATTTGTTAATCGTGCCAAATAATCGTTCATCATTATACAAGGCACATCATGTAACAATCGAGGCTTAGGAACTCCCCATTTATTCATAGGCCTTCTGAACACCACTTCATAAGGTGTGAGGCCAGTTCGGGAATGGGGCACTGATCTGATAGATCGTAATGCCAATGGCAGGGCATCCGGCCATTTCAAAGACGTGGATGCCACAATCTTTGCTAGCTTCAATTTCAGAGTAGCGTTATACCGTTCAACGAGACCTGCTGACTGAGGATGGAACACAGCATGAAATTTCTGCTGAATTCCCAATCCTTTCATCACGTATTCCACAATTTTCCCAACAAACTGAGGACCATCATCGCTCCACAAAAATTTACAAACGCCGTATCGAGGGAAGTACTCTTTGAGCAAAACCTTAGCTGTTGTCAACGCTGTATTATCCTTCGTGGGGAAGGCTTCAATCCATTTACTGAAAGCACACACCACCACTAAGACATACTTAAGGTTATTACAACGCTCAAGCTGGATGTAATCCATTTGCAGCACTTCAAACGGTGCAGTAGGTGGAACAAACCCTCCTTTTGGAGTATGCGTCCCTTTTGAAGGATTGTGCTGTAAGCATATCAGACAGGTCTGCACTACTCTCTTGGCCGTATTGGCAATCTCAGGATGCTCCCAAACTCGCGTTAGCAATCGAGTAATTGCAAGAGCTACAACATGTGCCAATCCATGTGTCATTTGAACCATCTTTCCATATCTTTACTTCGCCAGCAACCCTCATCATCCAACACTCCCTCAGCTGCCCAGGTTGCAAGTTCTGCTTCATACGCTGATTTCTGAATGTCTAGTATCTCCTCTCTAGCATCATGCCATCGCTCAGCCTGTGATTTCACCACATACATTGGTGAGTCATTTCGTAACATAGCCATTTGTCTTGCTATACTGTCTGCAAAAGCGTTACCTTGTCCCACTTTGTCAGTGACCTTTTTATGTGCACTGCATTTGATTATCGCCACTTTCTTTGGACAAAGTAACGCAATCAAAAGATCACGCACTAGTTCTCCATGCATAATGTGTACTCCATGCGAAGTCAAAAACCCACGCTCTCTCCAGAGTAGGCCAAAATCATGCGCTACTCCGAAGGCGTACCGGCTGTCTGTGTAGATGTTCACACATAAGCCAGCACTCAATTCGCAGGCTCTTGTCAAGGCTATTAGCTGCGCTGCTTGGGCCGATTTCTGTGGTATTCGTGCTGTTTCTACCACTGTCTTAAGTGTCGTGATCGCATATGCTGCAGAAGTTGTGCCATCTGGCAGCCTTAAACACGATCCATCAACCCACAGTTCCCCATCCACATCTGGAAGTGGCGTATCCTGTAAGTCGACACAACCCTTTGTTTGTTCTTCGGTCAGGAAAACACAATCATGGTGTTCTCCCTCCTGGCCCTCAGCAGCCGGATACGGCAATAAAGTGGCAGGGTTCAGGGTAGCACATCTCTTTAGTGTGATGTGTGGCGCCAACAGTGTGAGCTCATATCCTGTTAAACGTGCACTCGTGAGATATTGGGTCTTCGTTTGATTTAACAAAGCATCTACCGCATGGGGAACTAACACCAACAATTTGTGTGACAAAACTATTCCCTCACTCTGCCGTATAGCCACTGCTGTTGCTGCAACTGCTCGAAAACACCCAGGTAATCCTCGTGCCACAGGATCAAGTATTGCCGAAAAGTATGCGCAGGGCCTCTGCTTATCCCCGTGCGTCTGCACTAACACCGACAATGCACACCCATCTTTCTCGTGTACGTACAACGTGAAAATCTTTGTGTAATCTGGTGTACCTAACACTGGTGCAGAACAAAGGGCTTGTCTCAATTGTTCGAAAGCAGTCTGACAATTATCTGTCCATTCAAGGGGCATTGGTGTAGTTTTGGACAATAATGCTAACAAAGGTTTTATAATGTGTAAAAACCCCATTATCCACTGTCTACAAAAGGACATTAAACCTATGAAGGCACGCACATCTCTCTGAGTGCGGTGGGACTGGTGTATCTAAAATTGCTTGAATTCGATCAGATGTTAATGCACGTCCCTCCTTAGACAAAAGATGACCGAGGTAGGTCACCTTTGGTCTACAATATTGTAGTTTTTTCCTAGAAACTTTATGATTGTTCTGAGCAAGAAAGGAGAGCAAAGCAAGAGTACTCTCCTCACACTGTGCATATGTGTCTGCAGCCAGTAAAATATCATCAACATACTGGATAAGAGCTACTCCAGACTGCAAATCAAAATAATCAAGCTGTCTTTTTAAAGCTTGGCTATAGATGCTAGGACTTTCTGTATAGCCTTGAGGAACTCGACAAAATCTATACGATTTATTATTTAACGTGAAGCCAAATAGATATCTGCTATCGGGATGGATGGGAATGGAAAAGAAAGCATTTTTAAGGTCAATTACAGAAAACGTGGTAGCAGTGGGGGGGACCAGAGTAAGTAAGGTGCTGATATCAGACACCACCAGGTACTGGGGCACTACAATTTTGTTGATTTCCCTCAAATCAATAATAAATCGATAGACTTTGTCATCAGTGTCTTTCTTTAGGATCGGAAGAATCGGGCTGTTACAGACAGTGTAGGGAACTTCCTCCACCACTCCTGCAATAATCAAATCCTGAACAATGTGCGTCAGGGCAATTTCACCTTCCCTAGATATTTTATACTGGGGTATACGTGGCAAAGACACTCCCTCCTTAACAGTTATTCGAATAGGCGGAATGAGCATCTGTCCCATATCCGTGTCTGATGTTGCCCATAACGTGTGTGGGAGAGAGGCTAATGCTTCAATTTCTTGCATAGTACATAGTCTTCCTACATTCGGATAGTTGTCATTCAGAATAACCCGCACTCCTTCAGGAGCGCAGCGTATTGTTGCTCGAAAATATTTAAGCAAATCTATGCCCATAATATTGTCTGGGGTATTCGGTGACAATAAGAATGGGCACGGGCCAAATAATCTGTCAATGTAAAACGTAAGAGGTTGTGACAGTGGGCTTGGAGAGGGTGTTCCATCGAACCCTATGCATGTAATCGTTTCGCCAGACAGGGGAGCCCTTGAAATCAAGTTTTTAGACAGAGCACTACGAGTAGCTCCTGTATCAACCAAAAACTGATCAGTAGAACCCAAAACGCCCGCTGATACATATGGACCTCTTTGATCTACTGGCACTTCAACCGATTCCACACCCCATCCTACGCAATCCTATGCGTGCACATAGTCCTGAGACTCCACATTCTCACCCTCCGATATCTGGTACTGATTCCGTCGATCAAAAGTATTACGATCATCCTGACCATGACCCCTCGCCTCAAACCTACCATGATCACTTGCTCCACCTCTCGCTCCCGAATAACTATTCCGTGTCCTTCCACCTCCTCGACCACGCTGATTACGTTGCTCACGAAGCACTGGACAATCTTCAGCCCAATGCCCAAACTCTTTACAGTATGCACATTGATCCTCAGCAATGTCGGTACGACCATAAGACGTACCATACCCTCCTCGCCTGCCTCTATCGTTCCCTCTTGGCTGCGTAGCACGAACCTGAGCCAACATCACCTTCGCCTTTAACTCCTTCGCCTTCTTATCAGTACTTTCTTTAGCCTCTAATTCCTGTCACTCATAATACTGAGCCATAGTTAACAAGGATGCAGGGGTCGCCGTGGTCCAGGAACTTTCACTAGTTTTCAATCGTTTTTCAATCTCCGGCAGGAGATTAGCCACATACTTGTCAACAAACAAATGCCTACCCGTATCATCCGTTAATAATTGCCCGCTGTAATCATGAAACGCTTCTTCGAAAAGAAGTCAGATACTGACTCGTCCTGTTTCTGTTTGCAAGAGGCTAACATAGTCCAATCAATCTTTTTAGGGGGAACAAGCGTTTTTAATTTATTCAAAATAGTTGTCGGGAGGTCTAGAATTAATTGGCAAGGCTTACATGCATGCTCCCTATCTAAATCAGCCTGGGCTATAGCTTTCCAATCTGCTCCCAAAATCGCTTGGTCATCAAACTTACGAATCGCTCTCCACATATCAGGGGGCAGTATTAACCCAAAGAAAAGATCGATATCAACTAACGTCATAACACATGAAGAAATAGCCCCCTCCACTCCTTCATAGAAAGCTGCCGGATTTTTACGGGGATCGGGTATAGCATTTTTCAATGCCATAACATCTGCCCTATTCCAAGGCGTATACACCCAATTATATATGAAATACCCTTTTGCATCCCCGGACGATTTATCATCACTGGTACCTTGCCCTTTGGGGGGAACATACAAAGGTGCGGCTTCACGCATAGGCATAACATGAACTGTAGAACGCTTATCTGCTCCAAAGATAGAACACTCTTTGGATGACTCCGTCGACCCTGGCGCAGGCACGTCTGCTGCTTTTTGTGCTTCCCGCAATCTGGACGCCTCATCCCGTAGGTGGACCAACCGTTGGAAAAATTCATCCGCATCTGTAATAACAAATAAACCTTTACTCATATTCTCACGATGAACTGATATATCCTTAGGCTCTAAATCAGTCGAATATTTCCTAAATCGTTCTACAACTTCATCTCCGAGAGCGCTTAAAAAATACAACTGTTCTCGCTCTGACCACTTACTCATTTCATTTTTAATCTCTGACATAGTTATTTTATTCAAATTAAGTTTGCGAGCAAAACTGCGCAACTCCGCAGCTTCACCAGCACTTAACCTCACAATCTTACTCCCGTACTCCGCATTGTCCGAGTCCTCGTCCGGGGCCGTAGGCGAAACGTACGGAGGCGGGCACCGATCTAGTAATGAAAAATCATCAACTTCATTAGTAAGGACAGGATAAAGCGGACGCCAAATAGGAAATTGACCACTCGTTTGCAAATTACGTTCCCGTGCCTCCCTCTCTTTCTTTTCCTGCAACTCCTTCTCCTCCAGCTGTAAAGCCTTATCTCGAGCAGCCTTACGCTGCTCTTTTTCCGCCAAGGCTATTTCACGCTTCATTCGTTCACCCACTGTTTTCTCCCACATTCGTACACAATCAAACATATCTCGTCTAGACCTGCGCTGAAACAAACATTGCTCCACAAACTGAACCTTTCGTAAATCAAACGACCCATGTAGTGGCCATTGCAACTCGGGATCAGATCTGGTGTACTTATTCCATAATTTACTGTATAATATAGGGGGAAGGCCAAATTTTATGTACATCTCCCGATTGGGAGTCCCCTCTGGGGGAGCCGGCTGAGATTCATTTAATCGATAAGTGGTACCATTTCCAAGACAGCACATTCCTCGAAGTGTGCTTAAAACAGGCATGTTCAAAAAGTATCACGGAAACGTGATACCACAAAAATGGCACTTAATATACTTCACACAAATGTGCCGTTCAAACACAAACAAATTTAGAGAAATATCTCTACATGCCTGCCGATGTGAAGTGCACTGCACATATAGTTCAAATCATAGGATCAAATGTTAGCTAACTCAAAACATATTCATAGAACCACAGTAAGCGTCCGCAGACTACCTTACCAATCACAAGCTTACCAAAATCTCAGATTTCCAGGTTCCAACTGCCAAGGTCTTTGATCAAATCAGCCAAATCGGCACTGTACGACAACTCGAACGAGCAGGATCTCAGTCGAGGACCGGCGCCACCTGGAAGGTCAGATCAGAAGGAAAGGAAGAAAACACCATGGGTGCCAAGACTCGGGTCACTCAGTGGCAGCGTACACGTCCATGGCGAGTTTCCAATCCTTCGTCACGACCTCTCCTTCGGGCATCCGAGTCGCCGATGAGTCCCTTCGTGGTCGCCAATTTGTGGTATTGGGTTCTCCAGGCCTACATACTCCGTAGAATACCCTCTACACCATAACAGAAGTTGGCACGGAAACTAGAAAATGCAAAAGACAAGTTTATTAAGACCCCATGGGGTGGTGGTACATTCCTACAGCACCCTTCGGTAATGCAAGAAGTATCACACCGAACATCGGTGCAAGTCCTTCTTTTATACAGTTTTACAGTAATAAAAAGGTAGGCGGTACACAGTTACAGAGTTTTAGGTACATATATGGTCATTTTTGGAACACAGCCAACTCGTGGGAGGAGCTATAACACCACTGGTCAGTTTGGCGGAACATTCCTAAGTGATGACTGGTCAATCTAAACTGTGCATGTGTGAGCTTGACCACTACTAAAAATAGCCTGTTGCTGGGCAAACTCGAGTGGTCAGTGGTACAGAGGAAGGACAAAGGACATGCTGACCACGAGGCAACGCATTCAACTAAAATGGCCGCCGATACATACAAAATGGCGTCCGACAACTATAGTCAAGATAAGGGGAAAATACGTGTAGCAAAGCTTAACGCTAACTCGATCACCGTCAAATTACGACATAACTGTATAGTTGAGGAAATGGAGGTGTGATTGATTCTTTGCATGACTGACTAGGTGTGTGAGTAACTTAATGGTTGAGTGACAGTCTGTGAGTGTCTGTTTACACTGAGTGTATCTAAGGTTATATTAGAGTCTGAAGAGGTTCATCGTATTATCACATGAATGATGTCATCAGTGATGTGATCAGTAATGTCAAATGAGATGTCATCAGTGATGTCATCAGTGATGTCATCAGTGATGTCATCAGTGATGTAATCAGTGATGTCATTTGAGATGTCATCAGTGATGTCATCAGTGATGTAATTTGAGATGTCATCAGTGATGTCATCAGTGATGTCATCAGTGATGTCACTGACCATGTCATGAATGATGTAATATGTGACATGATCAGCAGTGGATTGCGGGTGCGCGATATATAGTTAGTGCAACTAACTATATATGCGAATTTCAATGGTTTTGTGTGAGTAAAATAAGGTTTTGTAAATGCTAATTCCTAACTATATATGGTCTATAACCTATGGTTTTTTCAGTGAATTTTCAAGGTTTTGTAAATGCTAATTCCTAACTATATATGGTCTATAACCTATGGTTTTTTCAGTGAATATATATATATATATATATATATATATATATATATATATATATATATATATATATATATATATATATATATATATATATATATATATATTTATATATATATATATATATATATAACCTACTGGCGGTCGCCAGTAGGTATATATTGTTAGGATTTTTTCTCTATGGGATTTTTGAAAATTCTATGTCTAATAACTTTGGCGTTTGTGGACGGAATTGGCTGAAATTTTCAGGAAAATGGCACATTCTGTTTCTGAGCAGCTCTTGAAAATTTGGGGGGGGGGTTCGTCAAGGGGGGGCCTAGAAAAAAGGGGGGTCCCAAAACGCGTTTTTCCCATGTTAATTTCCATAGGGCGGTTGGCCTCACTTTTAGCTCAAACGGCTGAATGGATTTGCATGAAACTTGGCAAAATTGTAGGGACTGTTAGCCCGATGTGCCTTTGCTAGGTCTCAATATATGTGCTCCAGTGGATTTTGATAAATTAATGTTCAAAAAAATATATATATCTGTAACAGCGTCCCGGGTAGCGCTCCGGTTTGCGTACTTTTCGCGTAAAGGAACTTTGCAAAGCTGGTTGGCTCTCCGGTGTTTGTCAACATTCTAAACAGTCCGGAGCGGCCGCCATCTTGTCTCTCGGTAGGATCGAGAGACAAGAGGAGGCCAAAATGAAGGGGGAAATTACCATAAGGGGGCATAGTAGATCCTCCCTGACCCCCTAGGTTTGATGTGGAGGCTTTAAAAGGGCCCCGCGTTATCAATAGTGTTGTCCGTATTCCCAGTCAGTACCCTTCCTCGCCCGCCATGTGCACAAAGACCGCATACATCCCCCATAACATCAAGGCTAAGTAACTAGAACGTCATAAGCAGTTGCAAGTCGCTCCCATACTGGCGCCATTTTGGTCGAGGTCAGGCAGGTTCAGAGTATAGTTCAATGTCTCCAATAAGTAGCGGCAGGACCAGAATCCCTTTCGGCAGTTTTGGCTTCGTCATTACGAGCACTAGAAAACAAGACATTCTGGGCAATACCACCCTTGACGCAGCCCTTTATTGTACAAGATGGTGTCTTTCAAAAGCCAGGGCTATAGGAGTATGTAACAAGCGAGCCATTTAATTGAAAAAACTAAACGTGACAAACGGTTGTAGGATCAGTGAAGATTGATTTTTTAATTGAAAGTATAACAGGATCAGTTACAATAAAATTGTCTATACGCACACCATGGGCGAGTATCATGGGTAAAATTATTTTGAAGCTTTATTAATAAAATAATTAATAATGAAAAATCGACATCAATAAGGTTGTCCGTATTTCCAGGCAGTACCCTTCCCCGCCCGCCATGTGCACAAAGACCGCATACATCCCCCATAACGTCAAGGCTAAGTAACTAGAACGTCATAAGGAGTTGCAAGTCGCTCCCATACTGGCGCCATTTTGGTCGAGGTCAGGCAGGTTCAGAGTATAGTTCAATGTCTCCAATAAGTAGCGGCAGGACCAGAATCCCTTTCGGCAGTTCTGGCTACGTCATTACGAGCACTAGAAAACAAGACATTCTGGGCAATACCACCCTTGACGCAGCCTTTTATGCTACAAGATGGTGTCTTACATTCAGAAAATATTGTTGGCAGCATTTTGAAAGGAAAGATAAACGGCCGTTCTCCTAGTGAGTCTCACATTGCTACATTTATGAAGAATGTTGAAGAGTAGTATGTTGAAAATCTGAAGCCATCGTTCTACAAACTCTCAACCAGCCTTGGATGGAAAAATCCTGAAGAATGTACTAACTGAAAAACAGTTGCATAGCATCAGTAGCAACACTTGAGTCAGCTTTGTTTGAAGCGGCCATCTTGATCCAATCAATACCGTCCCCTTGCACACATTCAGGGACCAGGCCTCAGGACGTGTCTTCAGGTCAAACGGATTGTGGATCAAGGTCCAGAATGGAAGTGTCACCAAAAGGCAAAAAGTTCCGCCGGACCCCGGGAGCCGGCCGCCTATGTCGGGGGCGATCTCAGGCCACACCAGGGCAACAAGACTTGGGGAGGGGGCAGGAGCCAAGCGCCCCCTCCCAGTCCGCACCACCACACTGCCTCTCGGGGGCCTCCGTCAAGCAGTTCAGGGAGGCACCGCATCACATTCCTTTCCAATGCAGTCAGGTCCTCAAACAGCCCCCACTTACACTCACCTATGAAAATCTTACTATTGATGCTTGACTGAGACCAAGGAGATCAGAGTGCATGTCTGTGTAAGGTGATGTACCTCTGGGGAGACAAGGTCCAGAATGGAAGAGTCGCTGTATCGCAAGAGTGGGTGAAATTTAGCCGGATGGCGGGTGAGACGCTGTAATAGCAAGAGCAGGCGCAACTCAGCTGGCCGAGAGAGACTTGGGGAGGGGGCAGGAGCTAAGCGCCCCCTCCCAGTCCGCGCCACCACACCGCCCCTGGGGCCCTCCGTCAAGCGGTTCAGGGAGGCACCGCAGGCAGCCGTTCTTCAGATCAGTGGCTCTCACCGGCAAGGCTCCCCTCCTTTAGCAGCGATCGTTGGTGCTGTGGTTGCGGCCGGAGGCTCCGCCTTGTCAACGCCCCGGCCTCTCCATGTCGTAGGCCGCAAGAGTAATCGCAACTCAGCTGGCCGAGATAGACTTGGGAGGAGGCAGGAGCTATGCGCCCCTCCCAGTCCGCGCCACCACACCGCCCCTGGGGGGCCTCCGTAAAGCGGTTCAGGGAGGCACCGCAGGCAGCCGTTCTTCAGATCAGTGGCTCTCACCGGCAAGGCTCCCCTCCTTTAGCAGCGATCATTGGCGCTGTGGTTGCGGCCGGACGCCCCGCTTAGTCAACGCCCCGGGCTCTCCATGTCGTAGGCCGCAAGAGTGGGCGCAACTCTGCTGGCCGAGCGAGAAATACCGTCCCCCTGCACACATTCAGGGACCAGGCCGCATTGCGAGGGCACCGCAGGACGTGTCTTCAGGTCAAACGGATTGTGGGACAAGGTCCAGAATGGAAGAGTCGCTATATCGCAAGAGTGGGTGAAATTTAGCCGGATGGCGGGTGAGATGCTGTAATAGCAAGAGCAGCAGGCGCAACTCAGCTGGCCGAGAGAGACTTGGGAAGGGGGCAGGAGCTAAGCGCCCCATCCCAGTCCGAACCAATGAAAAGTGTTATTTTTAGGTCACATGACCTACCCTTACATCATTAGGAACCCAAAAGTGAAATGAACCAATGAAACGTTTTATTAACAAGTCACATGACCTGTTATGCTTACGTTACGCGCTCTGCGCCGCGCCCCGGATCGCTTTTGGGTAGCTGCTTTTTGCGCCTCGCGCACCGGAGCACTTCCGGGTGCGCTAACGCGGCGCGTCATATGACAGAAGGGACAGGCAACAAGAACCATCAGTCAAAGAGGGGAGGGCAAGTTCTTCTCTACCGGGTCACGTTGGGGTTCTACCGGAACTGATCGAATTGGTAGTCTACAGTGTTTCTGGATGTTTCAGACTGAAGCTGGCGTCAGCATCAGAGCACCACCATCTCGTGACTCCATCGTGGCCATTCCGCAAGCAATCATGGCAGTCGCTCCCCACCGTAAGTCTGCGGGAGTCGGGGGCCCCAGTGACTCTTGTAGAATCTTCTAGGCTTAGGGGACGCTTTTGGGAATGGGGCCCATGCCCTAGCAGTCAAGCGTCCGAGTTCCAGGGTTGCCCAGAGCCATCCTTGCAGGCCAGGCCCAAGTCTGTGGAGTCAACCGCCATTTCCTGAGCTCCGTGGCAGCCGCCTCTCGCTGTACTGCAAGAGTGGGTGCAATTCATCTGGATGGCGGGTGAGACGCTGTAATAACAAGAGCAGGCGCAATTCAGCTGGCCGAGCGAGGCCCTGTGCCGCAGGAGCGGGCGCAACTCAGGTGGCCGAGTGATGCGCTGGGGTGTGGCTGATAAACCTCCATCTGGGGAGCTGGGGGAGGCTCGTTCGCGCCGCCTCTCCCTTTCAGTGCACCCCACGCCGTCAAGCGTCTGAGTTCCAGGGTTGCCCAGAGCCATCCTTGCAGGCCAGGCCCAAGTCTGTGGAGCCGACCGCCATTTCCTGAGCTCCGTGGCAGCCGCCTGTTGCTGTACTGCATGAGTGGGTGTAATTCATCCGGATGGCGGGTGAAATGCTGCAATAACAAGAGCAGGCGCAATTCAGCTGGCCGAGCGAGGCCCTGTGCCAAAGGAGCGGGCGCAACTCAGGTGGCCGAGTGAAGCGCTGGGGTGTAGCTGAGAAACCTCCACCTGGGGAGGTGGGGGAGGCTCGTTCGCGCCGCCTCTCCCTTTCAGTGCACCCCACGCCGTGTCCTGGCGCAGGAATATGTGATGGTTGGACCAGGGCACCGCAGGACGTGTCTTCAGGTCAAATGGATTGTGGGACAAGGTCCAGAATGGAAGAGTCACCAAAAGGCAACAAGTTCCGCTTGACCCCGGGAGCCGACCGCCTATGTCGGGGGCGATCTCAGGCCACACCAGGGCAACAAGACTTGGGGAGGGGGCAGGAGTCAAGCGCCCCCTCCGAGTCCGCGCCACCACACCGCCCCTCAGGGGCCTCCGTCAAGCGGCTCAGGGAAGCATCGCAGGCAGCGGTTCTTCAGATCAGTGGCTGTTAGCAGCGATCGTTGGCGCTGTGGTTGCGGCCGGAGGCCCCGCCTAGTCTACGCCCCGGCCTCTCCATCTCGTGGGCCGCAGAATAGTCGGGGAGAAATCCCGGGAACGGCGGCATGCATTTGGATCGATGTTGCAGCAGGCTGCCATGTAAATAGTTATTTAATAAAATGTTTTACCCTGTTACTTTGCTGGTGTGTTGTATATATTTATAATATTTGCATAGTGTTTGTTGTTGTTTTGGGCAGGGTGGGCGGCAGAGCGGAGCTGTCTTGCAGCCATCATGGCGTCGAGCTCAGTTCCTCTCACTAGTTTCATATTTCTCATGAGGGGTTGTTCCTAATGTTTCTATTTTAGCGAGGTCAAAAAGAGATCCCATTAGTGGCCTACTGATTTTGCTTGATTCCTTTTGTTGTTTCTAACGATTTTTCACTATCTGCAAAGACTAAACAGAGTATTGCGACTCTGTGCTTGTTTGAAAATAGAGAATGAACCAAAGAGAACCAATTCTCAAACAGTAAATGCTTGGATAACAATAAATCAAATGAAGAGGGAAGCAGGCACGACGGATTACAACGGGGGCAAAGGCCTGCGTTACCTACCCTTCACTATCTGCAAAGAGAGAATACTCCTAAAAGAAAAGAGGTGCAGCGTTCAAAGCACATCAGCGTGCATAGACACAAAAATGTTTTTACCTACCACGTACTTGACATTTTAAAGCTTTTGATATTTGCTATTAAAAAACCATTGAAATTCACTGAAAACACCATAGGTTATAGACCATATATAGTTAGGAATTAGCATTTACAAAACCTTGAAAATTCACTGAAAAAAACATGGGTTATAGACCATATATAGTTAGGAATTAGCATTTACAAAACCTTATTTTACTCACATAAAACCATTGAAATTCCATATATAGTTAGTTGCACTAACTATATATCGCGCACCCGCAATCCACTGCTAATGATGTCACATATTACATCATTCATGACATGGTCAGTGACATCACTGATGACATCACTGATGACAACTCAAATGACATCACTGACAACATCACTGATAATATCATTCATGTGATAATACAATGAACCTCTTCAGACTCTAATATAACCTTAGATACAATCAGTGTAAAAAGACACTCACAGATTGTCACTCATCCATGGAGTTACTCATACATCTAGTCAGTCATGCAAAGAATCAATCACACCTCCATTTCCTCAACTATACAGTTATACACACCTTACTAATTCAAACATATTCTAACACATATTTAATCTCCTATACGATCCCTGATACAAGTTCACAATGATCCATACAGCCACTCACACATTCACTGGCTCTTATGCACGGTTTTATATGTCAACTCTCACATGTACTGTGTTTTACATATGTACTTACTTTGACATGTTGCACTGAGATATCCATTCACTCACCAATACACTCATGCACATAGTCAACCGCCCATGTAGCTGTTTCCACATGCACTTTTGAATCCATACATCTAGTGAATCAACTGCTCACACATCTATGCACAGAGTCATACACCTCCCAGCCACTCACACACATACTTAGACTCCCATACAAATACTTGGGCAACCAATGAATATCCCATATAGTTACTCATATAGCTACTGATTAACACATTCAGCAGTTTACAGAACAACAGACATAATGATGCACAAATTAAGACAGTTTAGTCACTAACCCATGCACTCAGTGAGACACATTTAATCACTCACTCATACAGTCAGTCATGCACCTACTAAATTCTTCATCCAGACACTTATACATCCACTCATTCTTGCAATATGTAAGACATATTTTAACTTTACAGAAACATACAGTCATTGGATAATGTCATCAGTGATGTCATTTGAGTTGTCATCAGTGATGTCATCAGTGATGTCACTGACCATGTCATGAATGATGTAATATGTGACATCATCTGCAGTGGATTGCGGGTGCACGATATATAGTTAGTGCAACTAACTATATATGGAATTTCAATGGTTTTGTGTGAGTAAAATAAGGTTTTGTAAATGCTAATTCCTAACTATATATGGTCTATAACCCATGGTTTTTTCAGTGAATATATATATATATATGTATGTATATATTCACTGACAAAAACAAAGGTTACAGAGACGTTACTGTTAAGCTCAGATTTCACTTGTACAAAACCACTGAAATTCCGCAGCTATAGTTACCTGAGCTAACTATAGCGTACGCTCCTGCTATTAACTGCTTATAACCTCACATTTCTCATTACTCATGATGACATAGTCAGATATGTCACTGATGACATCACTGACGATAAAATCCTCAGAACCACTAACACACCCACTCACCCCCATATAGCCTCTCAAGCATGCACTCCCACTCACTCATACAACCACTCACCCATATAGCCACCCACATACCCACTCACTCAACCATACTGACTCTCAACACAACCACTCACTCACCCTCACAGCTACTCACACATCCATCAATCAATCAATCAATCAACCATTTGTAAAGCACACTACTCACCCATGAGGGTCTCAAGGCGTTAAAAGGGGGGTGCTGCTATTGCTCGAACAGCCAGGTCTTGAGAAGTCTCCTGAAGGTCAGCAGATCCTAGGTCTGTTGCAAGTAAATGGACAGGGTTTTCCATATCTTGGCTGCGAAGTAGGAGAATGATCTGCTGCTGGTGGTTGTTCGATGGATGCGTGGAACTGTAGAGAGGGCAAGGTCGGCTGAGCGAAGCTGGCGGTTCGGGGTGTAGAAGGGAAGTCGTTTGTTGAAGTATGTTGGCCCAGCATTGTGGAGTGCTTTGTGAGCGTGGGTAAGGAGCTTGCAGGTGATTGTCTTGTTGACGGGGAGCCAGTGAAGGTGTCTTAGGTGGGCAGTGATGTGGCTGTGGCAGGGGATGTCGAGGATGAGGCGCACTGAGGCGTTCTGTATGCGTTGGAGTCTTTTCTGGAGGTTGGATGTGATTCCCATGTGGTGGGCATTTCCTTAGTCCAGCCTGCTGCTGATGAGGGCCTGGGTGACCGTCTTTCTGGTTCTAGTGGGGATCCATCTGTAGATCTTGCGAAGCATGCGGAGGGTGTTGAAGCTGGAGGAGAAGACGGCGTTGACTTGCTGGGTCATTGATAGCGATGAGTCCAGGACAAACCCCAGGTTGCGTGCGTAGTTGGTGGGAGTGGGAGCATCTCCTAGCATGCACGGCCACCAGGTGTCGTCCCAGGTGGAGGGAGTGGAGCCAAGGATGAGGCCCTCCGTATTGTCAGAGTTCAGCTTCAGGTGACTGTTCTTCATCCATTCAGTGACAGCCTTCATTCCTTAGTGGAGGTTTATTTTGTCGGTGGCTGGGTTTTTGGTGAAGGAGAGGGTCAGCTGGGTATAGTCGGCATAAGAGATGATGTTGAAGTCATGCGATCGGACGATGTTGGCGACCGGTGCCATGTAGATGTTATAAATGGTTGGGCTGAGGGATGATCCTTGGGGTATGCCACAGGTGATCTTGGTGGCTTTGGATTGGAATGGAGGGAGGCGGACGATATCGGTTCTGCCGTTGAGGAAGGAGGTGATCCAGTCCAGGGCTTAGTCGTGGGATTCCTACGTCGTGGAGGCATGTGTGTAGGGTGTTGTGGCAGACAGTGTCAAAGGTGGCCGAGAGGTCCAGGAGGATGAGGGCTGCTGTTTCGCCACTGTGCAGCAGGTTCCTGATGTTGTCGGTGGCTGCGATAAGGGCGGTTTCCATGCTGTGGTTGCTGCGGAATCCGGATTGAGATGAGTCCAGTGTGTTGTTATCCTCAAGAAAATGGGTAAGTTGCCTTTTGACAATCTTCTCGATGACATTTGCTGGGAACGGGAGCAGGGAGATAGGCCAGAAGTTCTTGAGGTCCTTTGGGTCCGCCTTGGGTTTCTAGAGTAGGGTGTTGATCTCAGCGTGTTTCCAGCTCTCCTGGAAGGTGACAGTTTCGAGGGAACAGTTGACGATCTTCCAGAGTTGGGGTGCGATGATAGAGCTGGCTTTCTTGAAGATGTGGTGTGGGCAGGGGTCAGATGGTGAGCTGTAGTGGATGGTTTTCATGGTTTTGATGGTGTCATTGTCATTTACATGGTTCCAGGAAAGCAGGAGGCCGGTGTGGCTGGGGCGGTGAGTGTGTGTTGTCGGCGGCTGTGGGGGGTCTGGATGTCAAAGCTGTCGTGGATGTCTGTGATCTTGTGGTGGAAGAAGGTAGCTAGGGAGTCGCAGAGGTCTTGCGAGGTTGGGATGTCTTTGGAGCTGGAGCTGGGGTTGGCGAGTTCCTTCATGATGTTGAAGAGCTCTTTGCTGTTGTGCGCGTTGTTGTTGCTGCGCTCTTTGAAGGTGGTCCTTTTGGCGGTTCAAAGGAGTTGGTGGTGGTGCTTGCGGCTGCCTTTCTTGAGGGCTGTGTGGTTGTCCAGTGTCTGTTTGTGGCGCCACTTCTTCTCGAGTCTTCAGCAAGTCTGCTTTGATGTCTGGAGGTCAGTGGTGAACCAGATGTCCCTTTGGATGGAGTGTCTGTTTGAGGGTTTCTTAATCGGGTGAGAGTCTTGGCACAGTCGTTGATCCAGTGTCTGAAGTTGTGGGTGGCTGTGTTGGTGTGGGTGGGGTCCGTTGGTGAGTCTCAGGCGAGGTTGGTGATTAGCTGGTCTTCAGTGAACTTGTTCCAGCTACGGCATGGGATTAGTTGCATGTGGTTGTGCGCAGTGCATTTCTTGAAGACGTGGATGCAGTGGTAGTCTGTCCAGTGGAGTTCGATGGTGTGGCTGTAGGTGACGTGGTTGCTGGTGGGAAAGATGAGGTTGACCATGTATCCTTTGGAGTGGGTGGGTGTCGTGACGAGCTGTTTGAGTCCACTTACACATCCGACAGTCGCTCACTCAGACATTCGTTCTCCAGTACAGCCTCTCCCACACCACCTCACTTAACCCCAGGAGCAGAGGAGCATCAACCCATCTGCTGCGAGCCCAGCATGCAAACACAAATAAATAAAATGGCATTTTCACACCATTTTATTTATTTGCCGCCACACTGGCTCACGCTGTCTGCAGTGCTAGGACTGGACTGAATATTACAAATGGAGGATGTCAGCACTGGTCTACTGTGCGCATGTTGGAATGGCCGGCCGTCTTGCAATGGACAGCCTGACATGTGTACTGTATACCCAGCAATCCAAAAGCTTTGAAACAGCCTGTGGATTTCTAGCACAGGCCCCCAGCCTCAAAAAGGGTGCTGGGTAAGCCTGCTCCCACCAATCCTGGAGATGCTTTACAGCATGAATGTAGCTCTAGGATTGTTTGGAGCCCTGTTCCACAAGCAGGATGGAAGTCCTTCCTATTCCTTCTCGTGGAAAGAGGAAGAGATGCAGTGGTCTTGCTGCTCTGCATTTTTGGTGAGTACCGCTTTCACATCCTAACATTTTTTTATTGGAGGAAGCTGCCAGTGCACTAAACCATACCTCAACAGGTGCAGCAGAGCATCAGCAGTGCAGGCTTCCATTACTTATGAGAAAAGGTGCAGCAAAGGTACACTTCACCATCACTGAAGCCCAGGAAACCATCACCAGGCATCAGATCTCCTCACACTGAAGCTGGAGAAAGTTCAACAAAACTCAGTAGTTACAAGACCTTACCACCTCCCAACCCAAGGCCTCAACAGATCTCAATCAGGCTATCCAGAACTTGTTCACTTGGATCACAAACAGGTCTGACAGAGTCGCCCCACTTAAACCTTCAATATATAACACAACCTCCAAACATGTCAGCTGGCAAACCCCAGAACTCAGGACCACCAAGTGCAACTGCCACCAACTGGAGAAACATTGGTGTGCCGCCAAGAACCCTGCCAATAAAGCAGCTCACAGCGACTATCATGGTACATAAAATAAGCCAAGAAAGCAGCCATCGCCGCCTGCATCGACTTCACAGCCAACCACACAAAGGAACTCTGCAAAATAGTCAAATAATTTTCCAACCCAAACGCCATAGAGAACCCTATTCACCCCTTCCAACACTACAACACCTTTCACACTACTATAGCAGCAAGATCCCCAATATCTACATCAAATCCGCCACCCCAAACCCTGATGACCTCAAGCAACCATTAAACACCAGCCAAACCATTACCACCTAGTCACCACTCACTGCCCTGATCACCTCGGCGATCATGTCTCCGATCCTCTCTGGGGTGCCCAACTTTCCCTGCCCCCACCACGTCTACGTTATAGTAATACAGTGGCCCAACCTCTATAATTCAAAAACTGAATCCATCAGTAGTTGTTCATTATTTCCACAATTTTTGGAGCATATATTGATCAGCTCTATCCATAAATGCATATGTGTGTATAACAATATAATACTCAGGGCATACAAACACAGCAGTGGCAAAAGAAAGCAATATTTTAATTCATTGCTCCTTGATCAAACAAATTCACGAGACTTCCTGATTGCAAACCATTACAATCCATAAAGGTTGCCCCAAAGGAGCGTGAAACATAGCAAAGAAGTGCCAAGAGGTGAGTAGTGAGAAGAAGGAAAATGAAAATTCAAAATAGATCAATACTCAAACTGGTTCGCAAAAACAGTAATGGATAAAAACATTGATCCATCCTGTACAACCTGACCCTCAAAATACTCAAAGAAAAATATTCGCATACAGTGTAAATGAATATATCATAAATTTTGCACATCAATGTAGAGAATCGAACAGGTCCAGGTTATATGAATACTGCATCAACGTTTCGACTCATCTTAGGGCCATGGTCATTTTTAAACCTGGGCCATGCGAGTCTTCATCAGGACAATTATAGGGCAACAAAGGGAATATAGATGTCCCTACAAGAGAAATAAATACGTATATAAACTGCTATATAATTCTAAGTAATTCAATGGAAATGCCCAATAATTCAAAATGCTTACCCAAAAAGGTGTAAAGCGAAGAGAATTCCACGTAAAATAATGGCTCTATGTCCTATAGAAGGGATCAACGGACAAGAGGGACTTATCAATGTCAATTTTTTAGGTACATTTAATGTTGAAGTTAAAAAGAGAACAAGACAGGTCAAATACCTTATAGTTTCCTGGTCTAGACCGAATTCCAATCGATAGTGGTCGTTGGATAGTGCCCTAAAATAATTCATACAAGGTATGTATTAGGGTCAACATGGGTCCTATGGTGCATTCAATAGTATATATATCCTTGGTGACCACACACATAGAAGGAAAATGGAGATTACCTGCAATTGGGCTTAATAACTCTGAAAAATCTTCCTCAACCAATGATAAATCCTGTATCCATACTCGCTCCAATTTAATCGCGTAGTATGCAATTGACTGGAAGATGAAAACAGGGGAACAAAATTAGGAAAACACTATTAAGCTCTAGCCTCTACTTCAGAACACGCTTAGCGTAAACGTTTTTCTTCTATGTGCAAGGGGAGAGGACATTACCTGCAGTTAGGTTAAATAACTTTGAAAAAAGTCTTCCTCAAATAATAGTTATTCATATGTCCATACTCGCTCCCAGTTCACCACGTAGTATGCAGTCTGACTGAAAGATCAAAACAAGAGGACGAATTAGAAACTCACTCACGCGGTCCAAAAAGCACATCTTTTTAGAGCCTGTGCTTGCCAGCCTGCTTACCATGAATGTTTCTTTTCGATTCAAGGGAAGGTTTCACGGAGGCGGCAACGAGTGTCCAGCCATCCGACACTGAATTGCGGCAGCATTCAAGTAGGCGAAATCAAGGAGGGACTAGTTCTCGTTCACATCGAGTGTTATATTGCCAGATAATCACCGTAGAGTTGAATTGTATTTTTGGTGCATCCATCATGATTTTATTAAGACATAGTGGATCACTGACCGAGTAGAGGTGGATTTCAATACTAGATACCACCACTGATTCTCGAGTGAACAGTGTCGGCCATCTTGGTTTGGGTACTCGATTAAAATTAGCCCGAGTGGATAGCCGAATTATTTTCGGCGGTGGCCATATTGGAACTGGTTAAAAAAAACTCAGTATAGCCAAACATGCCTCTAATTTAAAAAAGGGGAATTATATACATATTTACAAACATATAACACACATTTACAACATATTGAATATACAAAATGCACTTATTTACAAACAGTCATTACAGATAGAATAGGTATATGTAAATACTCCCGGCAGGTGAGCCAATCACCAGATTATTTTTAGCGGTGGCCATATTTGAATGGGTTCAGAAACTCAGTATAAGCAACAGCCACCTCTAATTTAAGGGGGGGTATATACATATGTACAAGTATATAATAGACAATTAAAACATATTCAATATACACAGAGCACTTTGTAGCAAAAAGTCATTGCAAACAGATTCGGTATATATACGGAGGAATTAGAGCTTCAGTAAATACAGACAGATCTTTCAATACACATAACGCAGGTTCATGAATATGCCACCTGTCTGTTCATTTCCTCCAATTCACTCAGACCCCTATAAACCGTATCAAAGAGATGTATCCATTTACATTCTCGTAGACTAAGGGTATTGTTGAAATCACCCCCCCCCTCGCATTTGGTCTCACTTTTTTGATGATCCACCACTTAAAACAGTTTGGTTCATGCTCAAATGTGGTGAAATGTTCCACCAAAGGTGCTCCAACAGTTTTGCAGCGTATACGACTAGTATGCTGAAGAATACGACACTTTGCTCTTTGAATCGTTTGGCCAACATACATAAACCCACAGGGGCACAGGATTGCATAAATCACCCCTGTGGAATTACAGTTGCTGTGTTCTTTCAGAGTGTACGTTCGGTTATTGTACGTAAACGTGGTACACTCCTTGGTGGAGAAGTGTGGCTCACTGGTTAGAGGAGGCAGACCTGGAAGCAGAGGTAAGCCCAGGACCAGGGTTCAATTCCCGGCTCGGCGGGGTCTTGAGTCCTAAAATGTCCATGGACTCGACAATTCTCTCTCCGGTGCCTACTCGAATCACGGGTTCACACTCTGTGACTCTGGGCAATAGCTTGCTTATTCTCCACAACGGCCCCTCGCGCGGGATGCCTGGCTTTCACCTTGCGGATACCCTGCCGGGGTTTTCTCACAGGGGAATACCAGGACGGGTTCCCTAAGCAAGCGCTTAGAAACCAGTTGGTGATTTGCGCTATATAAATTCCTGCACATTTACATTTACATTTGATGAGAGCACACGCTTTACACGAGCCACATTTCTTGTGACCCAATACAGGGGAAAAGCCCCATAGTGTTGTTTGGGTGATTGTGACCGGTGTAGGTAACAGGGATTTGATAAGGTGGTCTCTAATGTTTCTCCCTTTTCAAAATGCATGCCGTGGTGGCTCCAGATCATCCACTGCTTCCTTTACCAGGTGCCAATGATGATTAATCACCTTTTTAATCATATTGCTTTTAGTATTGAAGGTGGTTACACATACTAATTTTTCAGCCTGTGGTACTTTTTCTTGTACCGTCAAAAGAACTTCCAGAGGATTATGCTTGCGTGCCTTTGTCAGCAAGCGCTTAGGATATCCACGTTGACTCAGTCTTGCAATCAGTAGTGAAGATTCGTCAAAGAAATCTTCTTTTTTACTACAATTCCTCCGCAACCTCAGGAATTGACCAAACAGTAAATTATCTCTGAGGTTGCGGGGGTGATGACTAAAATACCTTAACCCCTTCGCTGCTCATGACGAGCTCAGCTCGTCATGAAGCACAGTGGAGCTGTGCTTATGACGAGCTGAGCTCGTCATGAACAATGGGGATACATCAAAGTCAGCATAGGAGGGGAAAACTCAAAGCAGCCAAGGTGTTAAAAGAGTATTACGTTCACTGCTTTTTCTATACAAGCTTGTAAACAAACAGCCCAAGTCTGCCTTTATTTGGATGTCCATGAAATTTATTGTAACATTATCCGACTGTACAGTAAATTGGAGGTCAGCCGAGCGTAAATTTAGCCACGCATGGAATTGCAGCAAACTGATCTTACTCCCCTCCCAAATCAATAGGACATCATCGATGCACCTGGCCCACATCGAGATGTGGTGAAAGTAAGGGTTATTATTGTTCAGAACGTAATTGCTCCCATATTCGCTCATAAAAATTATAGCCAGGTTTGGGGCAAAGCTTGTGACCCTAGTCACCCCTTTTGTTTGTACATAGAAATTTCCCTGAAATAAAGAAATATCTCGTCATGGCCAACTTCAAAAGTTTGATAATAAATTCGGTGGGGACCCTATTAGGGGACGGTCTAAGATTGAGAACCGTTCAATAAAGTCTAAAGCTGCCTGTTGGGGGATATTCGTATACAAGGCAGTGATGTCCAGGGTCACCAGTAGGGATGTATTAGGGTCATATGGACGCCCATCTACCAACTGTATCGTAGCTGTAGTATCCCGCAGATAAGTGGGGGTTGCAAAGGCTATGGGTTTTAAAAACACATCGATGTATTTACAAAGTGGTTCAAGTAAGGACCCACACCCCGAGATGATAGGTCTTCCAGGGGGGTCCTCAAGCCGTTTGTGCACTTTGGGTAATGTGTATATTGTCGGTGTTCGCAGATGTTTGTTGTTCAAATAGTCATATACATGTTTTGTGATAAATCTATCCCGTTGGGGGTAGCCGCGTGCTTTACAAGCTTCTAAAATAAATAAATAAATAAACAAAGGGCCTGACAGGGCATGCAGTTACTAAATCTAATACTTCTCATAAACATTAAGAGCTTCAGATGGAGAAAAACTGCTGCTGCTGTGCAGTACACATACTTTATGAGCCAATTTCAATTGCTAAAGCAGTGTGTCCCAAGTGTACAGCACCACACATGAGTCTAAAAAGGGGCGTGAAGCTCCAAAGCTGTGTATTGATCAGATTACTGTTGTCATCATCAAAGTCAGCCAGCACTTTAAGTGGGATGAAAAAGATCGAGATTATCTAAAAGACGCATAGGCAAAGAAGTGTCACTAGGAAACCTTCCCAAGAGGCTTGGTCTACATAATTAAGGGTGTAGCATAAACATTAACTAAAATCCTGTCCTTTACAAAACATGTTAGCCGGTCGGTATTTGGGAGTCTCTCCTTGAATTGGATTTCATTGCGTGCAGACATATAACGCAAAAACAGACATACACCTAAAAACTAAGCCAAACCTAATAATTTAGTTGTGAATAATAATAATTAAAATATTTTCATTCTGAATTATAGTTTCTAATATCTATGAAACGGGAAGTGGTCTTCAGTGTCTCAATTCCTTCAGTTCCCCTTCACACCCTTTTCATCCACCATCTCTCACTCTGTTAGACACTAAGGGACTTATTACGATGAGGCTCGGAAAGCCTCAGACCTCAGGTTGGAGGCTTTCCAAGCCTCATCGCGGTTTCAGTTTTGACCACTGCATTACAATGCAAGCGGTTGAAACTGAAACGGGGCAGTAATTCCAGCTGGATTCCAACTGGCTCAAAGAGCCCGTTGGCAAGTTGGAGACCGGAACATAATCCTAATGGATGGTGTTTGCACCATTGGGATTACGATGTCGGTTTCTGACAGGCTTTTCATGTGGAAAGCCACAATGGGGGCCCTTAAGGGCACACTTCACCATTAGGCTTCCAGTTGAGGGCAGAGGGGGCACTTATGGTGCTCCCCTGTTAATCCCTGCACCATGTGGCATGCCACATGAGGTGCCTGCCACTCGGTGCAGGGAATAGCGCAATATGAAATGAAATTAAATCAATTTGTACTTGTAAAGCGCACTTGTACCCCAACCGGGGGTTTCCTGGTGCTGTACGCATACCGCTGTGGAATCCTTCCTGGCTTTTCCCTGTGAAATGTCCACTCCTGTGCACCCCCAAGGTGAAGCCAGGCATCCCAGCGCTTTTGGGGTAGTTGTGGAGATTAAGCAAGCTATTGCCCAGAGTTGCATAATGGGACCCATGATTAGAATAGGCACAGAGGCGAGAATTATCAGGTCGGAGGAATTTGAGCCCAAGACCCGCCGAGGCGGGAATTGAACCCTGGTCCCGGGTCAGACCTCTGCATCAGGGTCTGCTGGTCTAACCATTGAGTCACACTTCTCCCATTTCCCTATAGGAGCTTGTGCTATGTCCAGTTTATGGCTGCAGCACAATCTCCCATAGGGTAACGAGATTTTGTGACTGCACCCTGGGGGATATTCTCAAGAACGTGTGATAAGTATCTCAAAATTAGCTCAACACAACTTTCAACATCGCAGTCTATTGCAGGAAAATTACGCTGTGTTAACTAAGTATTCACAACACGGCTGTACCATGCTATAGTCTCATGATAATGCGTCAAATGACCGCGGTAAAACCAATCCAACGCCGTAAAAATGGGAAACACAAACGCAAAAAAAGCTGTGATGAGGCCAATCGCGATCCAAAAATCAGCGAAAGCCAGTGACAGGCCCGCAATTCACACGCGTCAGGTAGGAAAATCACCATAAAAGTAGAAAAAAACAGACAAACAAATGCCAAACAACAGCGTAGTACAATGGATGTTGCTGGAGCAAGTACAGAGGAGTACCCGAACCCCACAAGACCCCGGAGGACCTGCTTTGGACCTCTGGGTCAGGGATGGCTAAAGGGAAGAAGACTAGGAAAGAATCACTTCAGTCTGCAGGAAAACAGGATCCTGATAACGGAGGTGGTAGAACACCATCAACAACTGTTCGTCATGTCCACTGTGTCATTGGCAACAATAATTGGACTATGGCAGTCCATCGTGGACAAGGTGTATGCAGTTGGATTGCTGAAGAGGACAATGGAAGAGGTCAAGAGGCGCTGGAATGATGTTAAGCACAAAACCAATCTGAAACGCATGAACAAGCAGAAGGCAGCAATGCAGACTGGAGGTGGGAATACTGTGCCACAGCAGGAGCTGGAATAGATGGAGGAAATGGTGTCCACAGTCATCAGTGGGGAGACGATGGCAGGAGTTGGGGGACCGGACACTGCTCAACATGACCGGACACAACCGCAAAAGGGTGAGTAATGACCAGGGACTGGGGAGATGGGGGAAATGGGCCCAATAGCACACATGTACAATTGAGCTGAGCACCTCTGCGGACAAACCATGCCCCAGCCCCCAACCTCCACCAAGAGACCAATGTACTCAAGTATGTAACATCTCAGCACTGTATAAGCACAGAAGTCAAAGGCACACCGCATGAAAGGGATAAGAGGCAGCAAATAAAGAGCTGTAGGGGTGACATCCCCGAAATGCAGCACACACACATAACATGCAGAGCACATCAACAGTGACAACAATGTGGTACAAACCGCAACACATCCAAAACAGAACACAGGACACAACTGGTGCTGACTGGCTGCAGACACTGGCCAATCCCATTTGGCATTGCAGGGAAATGTGAGTTGACAATGTACAAGTAGAAATACACACACGTCATGTTGTCGAAATGTCCACTGTCCCCCATCAGATAGGCAGCACCTGCCTAACAGCCACAATGTACACAGTCATGTAGACTGTATGAACACATGTACAATGCGACAACATACATGTGGACACATTGTTAAACTGCATCTCCCCTTCACATTTCAGAGGGACAATCAACACCTCCTGCAGAGCAGTCCAAACCTCTCTTCTCTGATGATGAAGAGGGCCACCGCCGAATCCAATGCCCTCAAACAGCTCGTGGACAGCCTCTGCAGCCCACCTCCAGGAGCAACTGCTACGAGGAGACCCCAGCCCCTGCACCCACCACCACGGCTGCCTCCCAGGACCCCCACGAACAACACATGGCATTCTAACGCCGTGTATTGGGGTGCCAGGAGAATCTGGCTGAACAGGTGCGGGTGGGCTTCGACCGCATGACAGACAAATTAGATACCATAGAAGGGTGTGTAAGTTCCATCAGGGACCACTCACAGTCCCTAACAGACACCCACAGTCTGATCCTTGCTCTCCAATGGACCATGGCTGATATAGCTAGAGCCCTGATTCAGAGAATAGAACAACTGTCCAGTCAGAGTGGCTCTAGCGATGTCACACAGTAGTTGGGAAACATGTAGAGGTTAATGTAGTACATGGAGCGGGCAAATGCGGAATGAGCGGCTGCCACAGTTGCACACCAGCGAGTGGTAGCTGGGTTCCTCATTGACCTCAAGACCATACTCATGGCATTGCTGCCCAAAAGGCCTGGCGCTGATGCATACTTCTGCTACCACTCCATCCACATCTCCTTCCCCTGAAGTGTCAGTGCCACACTCTGCAGCAGACATTCCACCTCCGGACCCATAGGTGTCACTGCCACACAGTGCAGGAGACAGAACACCACCAGCCACATGTGAGGCACATGCAACAGCAGAGGATGAAGATGCGGATGAATCTGCATTGTGGTGAGAAGGACGCAGTAGCATTCATCTCTGCCATATGGCCTGTTTCTGCTTGCTTCTGCCCTCTGCATCATCACCTCCCACGGTCCCTCAATGCACTCTGCGACACTCACCCTGGACGTCTGCCATATGCCATTTGAGCACCAATGACACAGCAAACAGATTGCTGACTGAACTCCTCCTCATTATGTGGGGTGTGCATGGCCCTGTACTGCTCCAGATGCAACACTCCACTGAATGTGTATTAAACATTCCTAACCACACAGATGTGTCATGTCTATGGTCTTTCAAATGTGGAAGTATAGATGAATGTAGGCTCAGTGATTTCCTCTTACATCCATGTGGCTCATGTCGTAGAATTGGGGTCACAGGGTGACACATTGCCGAATGTGGTTCGGGTGGCGCTGACACAACAACAGGGACACATGTATTAGTTACTTACTTGTCCAGCCCAGTACGGAACCACACCCTTACGCTGGACTGGCATACGCCAGTCCAGCCCACTATGCTCACGCTCACAGGGGGGGACAGCAACGCTACATGTCCCAGATCTTGCCTGTAGTGATCTGCTGATCACCGGTCTAGTTGCCAGCATGCCACAGCCACTCCATCATGGCTGGTGTACACCCACCCCACACCCATCCAGCACATGCATCACAGGACATGTGACCCTGCCAATAAAAAGGGCCGTGCGCACGTGCTCGACTCCATTTTCACTCTCTATCCAGGTATATCTGTGTGGTGTTCATGTAGGCATGAGGGTCTAGGGCCCAGCAACATCACATTCCCCAGGCCCGGAGTTGACATGATGGCATCCGCAAAACAATACCCAATTATACAGGGTCTATGATTTGCGGGGCACAGACTTGGTGGCACCGTATACATTGCGGCCTGCACAAGCACACCGATATGGGGCGGTGATTTTGGGGCACTAAGGAAGGGGCAGCTTAAGTGCTGAGCGGGTGTGCAGCCAGCAAAGATGCCCATTCCAGGCAGCCCGTACTTCTCAGGATTTGTGTGCCCTGCTGGACCGCAGTGTAGGCCAGAGCCAGTGGGCAGCAGGGGCCTACCACCACGTGGCATGACCTCCTGGATCACAGAGTTAGTGGCACCTCAAGGGCCGAGCGGGTATGCAGCCTGCGATGATGCCCTATACACTGTAATGTCCTCTGCCTTGGTGAAATCAAGACCCAGAATCAAATGTGAGACATGGTGGCCTGTGAAGCTGGGCTGCATGATGTGGAGGGTACCATGTCCGTGGGCCCCAGGATTGGGGTTGGCACCGGCACATGGTGGGCCCTCATTGTGAGCAGGTGGCCTGAGCAGGTGGGTTACTTGGCCCCAGGAACCCTAAGGATTCAAGGGGACTTAATCCCCCAATTTACAATGTGCCAAGGGGCATGTTTGCACACTTATTATAAGAGGCCCCACACTCTCTCTCCACCACTGTGCAAATGCGCCCTCTGGTGCATTGTAGGTTGGGGGATTAAGTCCCCTTGAATCCTAAGGGTCCTTTGGGGTCAACTAACCCACAAGGTACCTCCAGTAAGCGCCACAGAGCAACGTAGCAGAGAGGTGTAAAAAGGGGCTGGCCTCGAACCACCTTTCTGCAATGCAGTTGTGTGGCACTTACTGGAGGTACATGGTGGCGTGTTTGTATACTTGTTAAGTCAGGGCCCGCCCCCTCCCTGTACCACTGTACAAACGCGCCCCCTGGTCACTCGTCCGCATTGTAAGTTGGGGGATTAAATCCCCTTGAATACAGAGGGTCCCCGGGGCCAACTAGCCCACCAGGTACCTCCAGTAAGCTGCGTTGCACAGAGCTGCGTTGCAGAGGGGTGTAAAAAGGGGCGTGGCCACAGACCACCTCTCTGCAATGCAGCCCCACGTTAGAATTCACCTGGGGTGCGTTTGCAGAGTGCTGCAGGGAGGGGGCGGGGCCTCCGGCGAGTTGCTGGTTTCTTTTTTCTTTTTTTTGGGAGGGAGCTGCGTGGTCCCCCTTCCCTGGGCCACTTTTGGCCCAGTAGACCCCATCCCCCGGGGCCTGAGCATCTTCTTTTTTTTTAAATAAACGGGAAGCGAGCCGCGTGTTCACCCTTCCCTGGGCCTGTATTGGCCCTGGGCCAGTATTGGCCTTGGGGACCCCATCCTCCATGGCCCGGCCTGGTTTATTTATTTTTTGGTATTTGTATGGGGAGGGGGGCTGCCCCTCCCCTGAGCCATTTTAGACCCTGGAAACCCCATCCCTGGGGGCCTGGGCATTTTTTAAAAATTCAATCAATCAAAGACATTTATAGAGCGCACTACATACCCGTAGGGTCTCAAGGCGCTGGGGGTAGGGGGGTGCCGCTACTGCTCAAACAGCCAGGTCTTCAGCTTCTTCCTGAAGGAGAGGTGGTCTTGGGTCAGGCGCAGGTCGGTCGGGAGGGAGTTCCAGGTCTTGGCGGCCAGGTAGGAGAAGGACTTTCCTCCTGTAGTCGCTCTTCGGATGCGGGGGACGGCGGTGAGGGCGTGGTTCGCTGATCGGAGGTGGCGTTTGGGAGCGTAGAAGTTGATTCGGTTGTTGAGGTAGCTCGGGCCTTGGTCCTGTAGGGCTTTGTGTGCGTGGGTGAGGAGGCGGAAGGTGATTCTTTTGTTGACGGGGAGCCAGTGTAGGTCTCTCAGATGTCCGGAGATGTGGCTGGTTCGTGGGATGTCGAGGATGAGTCTGGCTGAGGCGTTCTGAATCCGCTGGAGTCTCTTCTGGAGCTTGGCGGTGGTACCGGCGTAGAGGGCGTTGCCATAGTCCAGTCGGCTAGTGACGAGGGCCTGGGTGACGGTCTTCCTGGTCTCGGTGGGGATCCACCAGAAGATCTTCCGTAGCATGCGTAGGGTGTTGAAGCACGCCGAGGAGACGTTGTTGACTTGCCTGGTCATGGAGAGGGAGGAGTCCAGGATGAAGCCCAGGTTGCGTGCATGGTCTGTCGGTTTGGGTGCGGTGCCCAGGGCGGGAGGCCACCAGGAGTCGTCCCAGGCGGAGGGTGAAGAGCCCAGGATGAGGACCTCTGTCTTGTCTGAGTTCAGTTTCAGGCGGCTGGTCGTCATCCACTCGGCTACCTCTTTCATCCCTTCGTGCAGGTTGGCTCTGGCGGCGGCGGGGTCGTTGGTCAGGGAGAGGATCAGCTGGGTGTCGTCGGCGTAGGAGATTATGCTGAGGTTGTGTTGGCGTGCGATGGCCGCGAGGGGGCTCATGTAGACGTTGAAGAGGGTGGGGCTCAGCGAGGATCCTTGAGGGACGCCGCAGATGACTTCGGTGGCCTCTGACTTGTACGGTGGTAGGCGGACTCTCTGTGTTCTTCCGTCGAGGAAGGAGATGATCCATTCCAGAGCCTTCTCCTGGATTCCGACGTTGCTGAGGCGCTGTACTAGGGTGCGGTGGCAGACAGTGTTGAATGCCGCGGAGAGGTCTAGGAGGATGAGGGCCGCTGTTTCTCCGTTGTCCATCAGGGCTCGGATGTCATCGGTGGCGGCGATGAGGGCGGTCTCGGTGCTGTGGTTGGCTCGGAAGCCAGACTGTGAGGGGTCGAGGGATCCATTCGTCTCAAGGAAGGCGGCCAGCTGCTTGTTGACGGTCTTCTCGATGACTTTGGCTGGAAACGGGAGGAGGGAGATGGGGCGGTAATTCTTGAGTTCGGTGGGGTCCGCTGTGGGTTTCTTGAGTAGAGCGCTGAGTTCGGCGTGCTTCCAGCTCTCAGGGAAGGTGGCGGTGTCGAAGGATGTGTTGATGATGTCTCGCAGGTGGGGTGCGATGACAGCGTCGGCCTTGTTGAAGACGTGGTGAGGGCAGGGGTCGGTCGGCGATCCGGAGTTAGCATGTAGGGCACCCCTCATGGGCCACTCCTGCCCCTGGGGAACCCATCCCCTGGGCGGTCCTTCACGTTGGGGACCTGGGGGAGAACCCCAATGCCCTATGGTCCAGCTGGCTCCCCTCCTCCTGCGGAAGCCAGCATTACTTTTGAGCAAGGGGAGCTGCTGACATGCAGCTCCCCTTGCTCAAACACAATATGCTTTGCTTCATTGAAGCGAGAGCAGGTTTTCCTGTTCTTGCTTCAATGAAGCAAAGCAGAGTTTGCCATAACAAACATCAATGTCCCTGGGTGGGCACCCATGGACATTGCAAGAGCCCGCCCTGGGTGTGGCAATCGCCAGGGTCAACAGGGGCTCCAGGGTGGGGGTCGCGTGTCTCCCCTCACAAGTCTTTAAAGTGTCGGGGAGGTGGTGGTCCCCGGGGTATGTGGAGGGGCGCTTTCCCCCACACACCATTTTCATTTTAAAACAGAGCCCCGGGGAATTGGCGGTCCCTGGGGCTATGGGATGGCTGGTTGTCCCACGCAGTTCATTATCAAAGCCCCAGGGAGGTGGCGACCCTGGGGCAGCATGACGGGGATTGAGACCCACCCTCCCATTTTTTTGGAAGCCCCGGGGAGGTGGCTGTCCCCGGGTCTGCGGGGGCCGCAGTGCCCCTGTATACAATTAAATAGGCCCCTGCGAGGTGGCATTCCCCGGGGCTGAGGGGGCCCCCAAGGCCCCTGCAAATTATTTGGTGAGAGCCCCCGGGACCGGGCCCATCAGGATCTTTGAAAAACAAAGCACGGGCTCTTATGAGCATGCCTAGGGGGTCTAGGTGTTTGTACCCTGGGTCCTTTTCTTGTTTTTTAACCTGTATTTCACTGTTTTCTTGTGACTCAGTTCTACCGAGTCAGAAGATGGCTGCCAACACTTCATGGTTTAGAGTGTTAGCAGTCAATCAGAGTGAAGCTCGTGCCCGGGAGGGTTCGCAAACCCCCCTCGGTGCTCAGATATTGATATTTTTCTTTTTCTAATTTCGCAGCAACTACTGAATGGATTCACACCATTAAATAAAAGAGTTCTTTCTGAACCAAGGGCTACATTTTTGCCAAATTTGGTGTAATTCCATTTAGCAGTTCGGGTTGTAGCTTTGTCTAAAGTTTGCTATGGAAATGAACAAGGGGAAAACGCATTTTGGGACCCCCTTTTTTCTTGGCCCCCACTTCACAAATCACCCAAAAACTTTCAAAGCAGGAGCTGACCGGAGCACCCCACTAGTTTTGAAAATTTTGCGAACATTCATCAAATGGTGCCAAAGATATTGGCGAAAAGAAAAAACACTATTTGAATAGAAAGAAAGGTCCAAAATATAACTATCTACTGGTAACTGCCAGTAGGATAACATAAAATCTATTTAAAAAAATTATATTATAAATTAAAACATTAAACTACTTAAAAATCTTTAAACTTACAATTCCCACTCCACTCAGTACAACAGTAGGTGAAGTGTTGGACAGCGGAGGGGTAAACATTATTATTCACACTCCAATGAGTGCAACAGTAGGTAAAGTGTTGGATAGGGAGGGGTAAAAATTACTGTTCCCACTCCAATCAGTACAAGAGTGGGGAACGTTTTGGATAGCAGAGGGGTCAAAATTACTATTCCCACTCCAGTGAGCGCAACAGTAGGGAAAGTGTTCGATATCAGAGGAATAAAAAGCATTATACCCACTCCTGTCAGTGCAACAGTATAGCAAGTTTTGGATAACAGAGGGGTAAAAATTACTATTCCCTCTCCAGTGAGTGCAACAGTAGGGAAAGTGTTGGATAGCAAAGTAAAAAATGTACTATTTCCACTTCAATTAGTGCAACAGTAGGGAAAGTGTTGAATAGTGGAGGGGTAATAATGACTATTCCCACTCCAGTGAGTGCAACAATAGGAAAAGTGGTGGATAGCGGAGGGATAACATGTATTATACCAACTCCACTCAGTCCAACAGTATGGAAAGTGTTGGATAGTGGAGGGGTAAAAATGACGGTTTCCACTCCAGTGAGTGCAAGAGTAGGGAAAGTGTTGGATAGCTGAGAGGTAAACATTAATATTCCCCCTCCAGTCAGTGCAACAGTAGGGAAAGGAAAGTGTTGGATTGTGGAGGGGGTATACATTACTATTCCCACTCTAGTATGGGAAAGAGTTGGATAGCGGAGCAAAAAGGTTCACTATTCCCAGTCTAGTGAGTGCAACAGTAGAGTAGGGTAAGTGGTGGATTGCAGAGGGGTAAAATGTGCTATTCTCACTCCAGTCAGTTAAAAATTAAAAACAAAAAAATATAATCACCATAATAAAAATATTTTTGAAGAAGGAAATTCAAGAAATATGAATATGTTTAAAAAAAGAATATTACTAGTTCTGAAAAAAAAGAATATTAAAAATAATTTTAAAAAACATATTATAATGTAAATATATTTTAAAAATACCTACAAATATTACATTAAATAAAATAAATAAATAATTTTCAAACAAATAAATATTTTTATAGAAATTATTTATAAACAAAAACATGAATTCTTACATAAATGTAGCATATTTACTCCCTACCCTATAACACAGCACATCTCACAACCACAATCCCCCAAAAAAGTGTATTTGCATATTTCACATAATTGTTTTTCAATTAAACAAATATTAGTAATTAAAAAACAAATTAAAACTCATACAAATGAATTATTGTCCCAATCTTTATACTTATAACCCCCACAACCCACACCAAAAATGAAACTGTAAGACAGGCTGTCTAGCAGGCTGATCTGATCTTAAAGTAAAGTCAAACTGGTCCAAATTTGACTTTTAATTACTTCCAAAGTCCAAAACTACCTTTTAATTACATTTAAGTCACTCCTAAGGTCTGCCCACGTGCCCCAATGGAAGAGTTTGTTGTTATAAAAAGTGGGGCCATATAAAATATGTTTTATATGCCGGGTAAGGAAAAATACCCAAAGTTATTTTTTCCTCTTGTAGTGCTAACATGGGAAGGCTTTATTCATTTTAATAAAGTCCAACATTTGATTGGAGCTAGATAAACATATAATTCAAAGAATCACAATAATGGTTACAATAAATCCAGCAACTTTTCAAGGTTGGATATATTATAACTTGTACAGAAAAGCAGAATTAGAACTTACTATACTGAAGTTACCAAAAGCAGCCCTGTAGCAACCTCTTCTGTATAGTCAGTCTTTTACAGCCTGAGTCAAGCTGTGACATGAGTAGGTGTGAATAGGCCTAAGGCTGCAACAACACAGCCATTTGATGGGAGTAGGATTGCTTCCTGGAGAGGAAGGGGGCTTCAGATATAAGCTTGACTATAATGGCAGGAGAACATATGTCATATGACCCAGGACAGCCCCAACTGAATGTCTGACATAATATCGACAGACAGAATATCGAAATACAAAAATATCGGAACAAAAATATCGACATCAAAAATATCGGAATCATATCTTCATAAAGGTAAGTACAAAAATATCGAAAAAATAATATCGTAGTACAAAAATATCGGAATTAAAAATATCGTTTTTTTAAATGTATTAATAATGTAAAAATTATTTTAAAATACATATAATTTTACAAATATTAAATAAAAATATTAAAACAAAATTAAAACTAATACATATACATTTAAAATAAATAAAACACTTAATAATTTAATGTAATTTTATTTTGTTTAATGTTATTTAATTGATTTAATGTAATATTTTTTTGTTTTTACCCTGTACGCCTGTACCCCAAAAACCCAAAACTAAACCTGAACCCTAAAAATATCCCTGTACCCCAAAAACCCAAAACTGACCCTGAACCCTAAAAATACCCCTTTACCCAAAAACTGAAAACTGACCCTGAACCCTAAAAATACCCCTTTACCCAAAAACTGAAAACTGACCCTGAACCCTAAAAATACCCTTTTACCCATGAACTGAAAACTGACCCTTATCCCTAAAAATACCCCTTTACCCAAAAACTGAAAACTGACCCTGAACCCTAAAAATACCCCTTTACCCAAAAACTGAAAACTGACCCTGAACCCTAAAAATACCCCTTTACCCAAAAACTGAAAACTGACCCTGAACCCTAAAAATACCCCTTTACCCAAGAACTGAAAACTGACCCTGAACCCTAAACATACCCCTTTACCCAAAAACTGAAAACTGACCCTAAACCCTAAAAATACCCCTTTACCCAAAAACTGAAAACTGACCCAGAACCCTAAAAATACCCCTTTACCCAAGAACTGAAAACTGACCCTGAACCCTAAAAATACCCCTTTACCCAAAAACTGAAAACTGACCCTGGACCCTAAAAATACTCCTTTACCCAAAATTAATTATTATTTTTTAATTACCAATTAATTATTAATTAACAATAACAATAAAGTAAATATATTAGCACATTAGCTGTAATTAATTTAATTTAATAATTAATATTATTTTTCCAAATTAATTAATTAAGAATAACAAAAAATTATATATAAAAATAATTACTATAATTAATGTAATTAACGAATTAATATTAATTAATTACCAACTAATTAATAATGAAAAATATGTACAAAATTGTATTAATTAATTAACTAATTAATATAAATTAATTACCAATTAATTATTAATTAAAATATGTACAAACATATATTAATTAATTAATTATTATTAAATTACTTCCCACCCTATTCCCCTATAAACCCATAACCCGCTACAGAACATATTTCTCAATTGATCAATTAATTAAAATTAATTAAAAATTATTTCTCTATTAATTAATTAATAATTCCTACTAATTAATAATTAATTTAACATAATTAAATTACTTCCCACACTATTCCCCTATAAACCCACAACCCGCTACAGTAGTAAAAGACAATATTTAATTAAATTACATTAAAAATAAATAATAAAACATAATAAATACAATATAATATACACTAAATTTATTTAAAAATTGATATTAGTAACATCGAAGTTATTTATTTCGATATTATTGACATCGATATTTAAAACTTCGCTATTACTGATATCATACTAATATCGATATTAAGACTGTCAATATTACTTACCTTCGATATTTTGTCCCATCGATATTTAAACTTCGATATTATTGTATATCGATATTTAAAACTCGATATTTTGTCTGATTACCGCCCCAACTTCCTTAATCCCCAGCCACTATTGCCCCCCCCCCCCCCTCACCTGCAAGCCCAGAATGGAGGGTAAATATAGGAGAACTATTGGAGCTCCTCAGAAAACTGCCTAGAACAATAGAAGAAGAAGGACTGCCCTGCTGGATCCTTAGACTGCTCCATAGAAGGCTTCACTCTTAAGGACTGCACTAGCTGTTCTTAGAAGGCTCTACAAAGAAAATAATGTACCTGAATCAAAGGAAAAGAAGTGGAGTCTCTGACCAGCAACAGATACAACAGAGCTGAAAGAAGTCACATGCCAAGCCAAAGAAAGGATCACTCCAACTGACTCAGTTCAAACGGATATTTCCTGTACTATGCAACTGTATTGCAGGAACCAATGTCCTAGCCATCAAGAGGCAATCTCGAGTCTCCGAATCCTTGGCTGGTGCTACTGGACACTTATTTGACCCTTAGGAACTCAGAACCAACAAGATCCCAAAGTTTGAAAACTTTCTGCAAATTTTAAAGAAAAGCTCCAGGAGGAGACTGCCTAGATTACGAGAATCAAGTCTCCATCGTCGACTCGCAGATTGGCCTGACCATGCTGATTGTCCCGCTGAATCATCTGGAACTCCTCGCCATCGACGTTGTGGACAAAGTCTTCCAGAGGCTCACCAAGGCATCATGCTGCAGCAGGCCGCAGTAATTGAATCAAACTCTGGATCCAATGAACACGAGGATTCGTCGAGGAGAGGAAAGTTCCAAGAAAAAGACTAGTGGCCTTGTTACAGTCTTGCCAGATGGGATACTCCCTGACAAATCTTATGGATATCATTTCAACTCTGTTACAAATTCCATAAGATATACTGAAATTGTAATTTGGTGGACGGGATATCCATCACATTTGTGATGGAGTAACCCTACCTCCAAAATGGTAAATCAATAAATATTTGACAGGGATCTAGCACTCAATATATTCGCTCTGGACTTTACCACAGCCATCTGAAAACGTTGTTCCGGTGCAGTGAGACCAGATAGTCGTGAGCGGTGTTTTAAGCATCTTTGGCATTAGAATGCACAATCTTTTATTTATTCTTCCCTACATTGGATTTTTGTCATTTTAATGTTGTTTAGAAGAAGAAATATTCTCTATTGTTTTGGAAATATTAAATGTTTTACGCATACCTGTATCCTAAGTTAAGCCTGACTGCTCATTTGCTAAGCTACCAAGGATTGACCAAGGATTCATTTTTTGAGACTTGACTGGACCTATTAGATATTGTGGCACCCACTAATAATCCACTTTTCTACATTTGGTAGCCGTGGTGGGATCCAGAACTTGTAATTAGTAACACCATTCAGTATCTAGGTTGGACAATTTAAAATCCTCTAAATTTACCCAGTGCAAAAATCGATTTTGTTTTTTAAATTGAACTAATATTAATTGATTATTTTTCTATTTTATCTAAAATACTCTGACCTCAATTTTTGCAAAGAATTTTGTGACCCAAAACCAATGAATACCCTGGGGCTTGATTTAGCTAGCCTACCCGCACTCCAAGTCACCCAGATTAGGGACCTGTGTAGGGCTAACGGATTACCAGCACCATCCAGTTCCAGGAAGACAATACTAATAAAGGCCCTTACAGCCTGGGCAGAGGCCCAACTAGAGAATTAGGCCTCTGATGCAGAGGAGGCTCCAGAGATAGGATGACAGTGGGAGGAAGACTCCCTAGACCTCAGTGATGAAGAATATGAACACCTCTCCAAGCACACAGTGACAAGGGCCCTGCCTAGAACAAGTGGGGGAAGAGGAACCACTGAAGGAGAGCCAGGACTGTCCCTTAGGGAACAATAGCTTGAGGCACAGCTGACTTATGTATACCTACAAGCAGAGAAGTTGACCATGGCGAAGAAGTGGGCACATGAGGAGAGAAGAACCACAGGGGTAAATAGAAAAATGGTGAAAGGGAAGAGACAACTGAAGTGTTCAGTGTTGGTGGGATTGACTCAAGGGTATTGTTGTCCCTAAGTACAGGAAGGGGGATGATATTGTTAAAAGGCTGACAGTTTTTGAGAGGGCCCTCAAAATGAGATGGATGAGTTCTCATTACTAGGGTTCACTTATGTTACAACTGAAACCAGTGTCTGGCAGAGATAGGCTCTTGACCTTAGAGGAAGAGAAGGCTGAATCATATCCACACATGACACAGAGCTTAATCAGAAGGTTTGGCCTAAACCCTGAATAGTATAGAATGAAGTTAGGGAAGCCCAGAAAGTCAGTACCCAGACCTGTGTTGACTTTGTAGATGTATCTGTCAAAGCACTACAAGGCTGGCTACAGGGTAACAAGGTAAGCTCCTATGAGGGGCTAAACAATTTGTTCATGAAGGAGTTGCCCCTCAGAGAAGTTACATCAGTATCTAGGTAACTCTAAGCTGTCTAGTCCCAGGGAACTGAGTTAGAACGCATATGAGTGGGTTCATACCAGGGTGACAAAGAAGAATCAGTTAGGTGATAGCAAGAAAAGGAGAGAGGTCCTCTCAGGGGAAAGCCCTGGGCAATCATGATAAAAAACAGAAAAAGTCCTCAAAAGGTCCCCAAACACTATCCCACGGAGACAGTTCCTAGAGACAATCCACTTACGAGGGGAAGTGGTATCAGCAAAGAAATGTCAACCCTACAAAGATGGGGTTGTGTTTTGATTGCTTGTAGTCAAGACACAAAAGGGTAGATGCAGTCTTCATAAAGAAGCCCCCAACCAGTGGACAGACCAAGGGGACTGCTAGTGTAGGTATGGGGGGGGGGGTGGAGTTTGCCCAGAGATGGAGAATGGGTATGCAGAGGTGACCTTAGGGGGCTAAAGTTGCAGCCCTGGCAGCCTTTCCTTCAAGCATGGAAAAGTACAGGCAAAGATCTACGGTCAATAGGACTGAGATTGAGGCTCTAAGGGATAACAGGAGCTTGTGTGACCATAGTGTTGGACAAACTGTTTTTTACCTGGTGTATTTCACTCCATCACAGTTCATGGACTTTTTCCTGGTCCAGCATAACAAGATAGCCGTGATTGGTGCTTTAAGCTTTTTGGCGCTACAATGCACAATGACAGCTCGTTTTCTAAGCTACCAAGGGTTGAGCAAGGATTAATTTATTGAGACATGACTGAACCTACTAGCAATTGTGGTATTATTACTAGCTGAAGGTGAATACCCACCACCTACTAATAGTCCACTTTCCTACAATTTGTATATGTAAACTGTTAAAAGTAAGGTTACATTTGAGCCTTCCTCCAACACAATCAACAAGAAAAGCAAAAAAGAGAAAGAGAAAGTAATATAAAAGTGATTAATAAAGTAGACCTTGCCTTACAATGCAAGCAAAGTTTATAAAGCTGTATTACGAAAAATCATCAGTTCCAACATAAAATATGGCTTCTATTCCCCATGAGCTGGAAACAATCTAAGAAAGATATATCTAGGTCAAGACTTACACAATCTGCAAAGGATAAATGAAAAACATACATTTAAATTAGAATTGATGAGAGGTAAGTGGCAAAAACAGAGAGGGGTACAATTCATTCCAGCATGCATCTGTCTCAATTAGAAACACTAACAGACATATCAGATCCTAGATTCATTCAGCTTGTTTTAATCAATTTCAAATAACCATTTGGCTCATTCAAAATGCAAAAACTGAATCACATTAAGGTTCACAGTAACAACAAACATATGTCTGGTGAGGATCTCACTGCCTGTAGAGGAACTGCTGGTGATGTCATGGACTTGATTCATTAAAGTTCTAGGTGGAACGGATGTGACATCACACATACCTTTTACCTTTATGGCATAAAAAAATGATATCATATGGCCTTTGACCCTTGTTCTTAAATTACCTAAACTCTGATGACATCAGAATAATTGACATCACTGAAGTTCTAAAATAAGTGAAAGATTAATACAAAATACAGCACAGACAAATATATATTTTAGATACTGCCTGTATTATGGTGCTGACGTGGTCTTTGAAAGAGGTGGAAAATAATACGTGGTCCACATTGTAGTGACTGAAGCAAATGAACCAGACAACCTCCAAGGCGAATGGAGAGGATTCTCGACCCAAAAAAATATATTTAAAAAGATGAAGTCAATAGTGCATTTTAACACACATTTTTTATGTCAATTTTCTAAAATGCCATAGACTCCGGTGCTCTCCATGCCACTGGAGTCAACCTATCGTAGCTGATGAGGGCTGAAAGCCCAAAACCAGTCCTAGGATGCTTCTTTCCAGTCCAAGGAGGACTTGGCCTAGTAGCTCGGGCTGGACGGTTCCTATTGGGTGCAGGGTCAAGACTGATTTGCAAATGGCTGGTTCCAAACTGGAATGGCATGGTGAGCAAAAAAACAATGGATTTAGGCCCAAATCTCTGTACTGGGGTGAATACATGACAGTGTTTTGCATTCTGTCCATCAATTGTTCTTTTTGAATAGACTCCAAAAGAGGACTCATTAGGTATTCAGGTTCTTTCAAGGTCTGCTGGACCAACTGACATCATTTTTTGGGGAAATATGATATGGGGACCCCTGATATGTAAAACATTACCTCAATTGAGACATGGTTAGCATTTGGAAATCCCTCCCCTCCCAAGATGCCAACCATTACAGTGTGAGAATTCAAATGTTAACGGGTGAGACTTGAATTAAAAATGATCTCTACCATGTCAAGACTAAGCCTGGGTACTACACTACGCTAACAGAGAATACATAATTTGGACTGATTCACACTCCACAATTTGCACGTAGCACAGTACAAAAACTGTGCTTAATCCCGTAGCGTAGCAGCTAATATCAACAACATCCTCAGATGCTTTGATAAAGCAATTGTACATGCTAAAAAGCATATAACCAATTCACAAAAGTGAACCTCTTCAATGAAAAGATTAGGCAATGAGAGAGGTGAGGATTTTGGGGTCCCCCCTAACCTAGGCGGAGGACCAAGCTGATGCCTTGAACACAAGAGCATAAACAAAATGCACATCTTGTTGAATTTCAGTGGTGGTCCCATCCTCTTAGGACCACCCTAAGCATCATCAAGCATTTGCATTTGACTTGTGACTTGTGTCTCGTGGAACCAAGACTCCAGTGGAGAGCTTGGTTGCATCTTTATGAGAGCACCTTGAATCCTTTTAACTCTTTTCCCTCACGTTTACTTTTTAACATGTTATGGTTTTAACTTTTTTAATTTTGCCAGAATTCACCTGGAAGGGAAGTCTATCAGATAGGTGCGGAGCTCCTGGGCTCCAGTCTCCTGTTTTTTTTGCCCCCACAGGTACTTCTGATGTCCTAGCCACGCCCCTTGGAAGGCGAGCTTCTTATTTATTGCTGGTGTGCGGACGCAACACTTGCAATCTGTTAGTTGTACAATATATGATGCTGGAATTACAGACTGTAAAGCCATCTTCTTTACCCTCAATATCTCAAGCAACATAACACTAGCTGGCTTCCTAATCTATCGTCCACCTGGAGCTGCTTTGAACTTCATTTAATCTTTAGCTGACATTCTGCCCTCCTACGCATGTGCTATTCTTACCAGATAGACATAGAAGATTTGAACTCACATTTTGATGAGCCAACTTGGCAGCTGACTATTGTCCTCAACAAGGACTCAATCCTTCAGCTGATCCAACTTGTCACTGCCCCTGCCCACATTCATGGCCATTTGCTGGATCCAATGTTCTCCACTCTACTTCACTGATGGCTAAAGATCCAATTCCGGTCATTTGGTCTGACCACTGTATTATCCTGTTCACCTTTCCCCTGGCTAGCCCCATTGTAATCAATAAGAAGGGTGTTCAGTATAAATCCAGAAAATGGGCTACGGTTACTCCTACAGCCCTCACCACTGCACTGTTGACTGAAGACACTCAGCCTAACAATAATATCAATTCAGTCAACCAACACCTAGATGGCTGGATTACCAGGGCCCTTGATAGATTTTGCTCCTTTAAGGGAACATTGCTCCACACACTGCAGACCATCTACATAATAGTTTAATAAGGAGCTCATGTTAAGGAAAAAAGGGGCATATTAGCAACAAAGTGGCGAAGAGAGGTGTTAGCCGCATTGACTTAATGCCTCTCTTGGCCACTTCGGAACGCTAGGCTGCACCATATTACCAAGGATATGGTGCAGCATAGGGTTTCCCCCTGCGATGACGCAGGCAGGGAATGTTTGTTTATGTACAGGAAGGAGTTTCTTCCTGCACATAAACAAAGCTTAAATGCCATTTTGTAACTTACATGTGTGCAGCTTTATGCAGCACACTTGTAAGTTACAAATTGTCATTTTTAAAAAGAGGTTTGTTTATGTACAGGAAGGAATACCTTTACATAAACAATCCAGCCATCTAGGTGTTGGTTGAATACCTTCCTGTACATAAACAAACCTTGGCATTTTGCTTTTTCCATGTGTGCTGCACAAGGCAGCCCACATGGAAAAAGCAAAAAATGAGGAGAAATGAAGCATTTCTCCTCGTTTCGCCACCTTAAGGTCTGACCTGTTCTTAAATTCGGCGCTGCCAACTATTATCGCCAAGCTTGATAATAGGTGGCAGCGTCGAAGTGAATGAGTGTTGCGGTGGAACGCCCACCGTAACACCCACTGCACCCCCCCTTTCACGATGAGTTAATCGTGAAAGGGGCCCTATTACCAAGTCAGCTTGAAGCCACGGTAATTGACTTAGCGCTGCCTTGATAATAGGGCGATGCAGATATCATCGCGTCATGGGCAGAAAACTGATGATAACGCGGTAATAAGGGGCTTGTTAATATGCCCCAAAATCTTTAAATGGCTTGAACGTATATGGCGTTAGAACTACAGTACCAATAGTATAGCCACTTATTCCTTGGCCTTTAAGGAATATCAAAAGCATATCCATACCACACATAGCAGTATCTATGCACATAAGCCAATGTGAAAAGGCAGGAATGCACCATATTTATGAAATACCGTGCTTTCCTGTTCTTTTCACTTGTGCTGAAGCTCAATTTGCTGCCTAGTGCCACCATAAGCACCCTTGTTCACTGGCGGAAGGGTGCCTCTTGTGCAAGCAGAATGTTTTTTACACGAAGGGACACCTTCATGCACAAAACAAATCCAGATTTCCGCTTTCCATGTGTGATGCAGAACGCAGCACACATGGAAAGAGGAAAAAAAAAGAACAAATAAAACTATCTCCAGCCACCAACCTGAAGGCCCAATAACATGCCAAACACATGTGAAAGAATTGGCTGCGCTCCACATCCAGGCATTAACAGGGAGTATTTTCTGCATATCTCTCCTCTGGCCTGGATACAATAATCAGACTCACCCCCAAGTGCCTCCTCTTCCCTCCCTGAGACCCAAAAACAACTGGACACCAAGCATGACTTCTATGCCATTGCAGGATTCCAACATGTCCTTTGTGCAATTAATCGCACACATGCAATTGGTGCCCCCTGCTGAAATATCCCACCTCTTCCTCCCTCACCAACGACCACCAGAGCCAACCTCCAAGAAGGAATGAGAGACGTCGCAGAATGGATGAAGATCAGCCGCCTGAAACTGAACTCAGACAAGACGGAAGTCCACATCCTCGGACCATCTCCCTCAGCCTGGGACGACTCCTGGTGGCCCCCTGCCCTGGCCAGCGCACCCAAGCCTACGGACCACGCATGCAACCTGGGCTTCATCCTGGACTCCTCCCTCACGATGACCAAGCAAGTCAACGCCGTCTCATCATCCTGTTTCAACACCCTGCGCATGCTCTGATAGATCTTCCGATGGATCCCCACCGAAACCAGGAAGACGGTCACCCAGGCCCTCGTCACCAGCCGCCTGGACTACGGGAACACCCTCTACGCTGGAACCACAGCCAAACTCCAGAAAAGACTTCAGCGCATCCAGAACACCTCAGCACGACTCATCCTGGTCATCCCTCGCCGCAACCACATCACTGCCCACCTGAAAGACCTTTGATGGCTCCCAGTCAGCAAGAGGATCACGTTCAGACTCCTCACCCACACACACAAGCCTCTCCACGATGCGGGCCCAAAGTACCTCAACAGCCGCCTCACATTCTACACACCCACCCGCCAGCTCTGATCCGCCAGCCTCGCCCTCGTTTTCGTCCCACGTTTTCGGAAATATACCGTCAGAGGAAGATCCTATTCCTACCTGGCAGCGAAGACATGGAACGAACTCCCTCCCCACTCACTTACGACTGACCCGGGACCATCTCGCCTTCAGGAAAAAACTCAAGACCAGGCTGTTCGAGCAGTAGCGACCCCCCACCCCCACAGCACCTTGAGACCCTTACGGGTGAGTAGCGCGCTCTATAAATTTTTCTGATTGATTGATTGATTGACCTCTTCAGGAACTGGAAGAAGACCTATTTCATCAAAGTCAAGTCCATAGTAGATCATTTAGGGATGTTCATCAGTGTGCTGGCAAAATATCCAGGGAGTGCACATGATACCTACACCTTCCGGCATAACATCATAAAATAGTTGTTTCAAAATGGCCAATATGTGAATGACCTACTGATTGGTAAGGAAATCTATAGTACCAACTACAATTTAGAAATGTATGACAACATAGCCATCTCTGTGTATTTAAATGGAGCCCTAGGCATATTTAAGAGAGATTTGCATCATGCTTGCACCATGCATTGTGGTATATACGAGATGCATACCTCAAAGTCTGCTGTTTGAAGCCATGCAAAGCCACTTTGTGTGGCTTCGATTGGCTTCACAAGTAATATAACGCAGCGCAAATGACTATGTTACATTTCTTAGTGCAAGGGAGGAGTTCCATAAGCATTGCGTTTCCTTGCAACTATTATAGTTTATGATGCATTTCCACATTTTCTAAACTTGGTAAACCTTGGAATGTGCAGAAAATATACGCCTCCCCAGATAAAGCGTAACATGGATAAATATCGTATTGTTTTCTCTTGTCACTTCATCTTTCTGTGTGTGCTGCATTCTGCAGCATACATAGAAAGAGGAATATGCCTCGGAGGATTGTGGCACCGGGTGAAAGGACCGAATAGAGCCACATTGCTTAAATTATGCCTATTCCTACCCTTTCCAAGTGATGCAGTGAAGCGCAGCAAGGTATTGCACTGCATTGCGCCACGTTGCCATAAATATGGTCCCCAATGTCATGTGCACATATTCTTAAGTATTTACTGCAACATACACAATGATGTTCCATTGTGTCATTCCCTTATGAAACCTCAATTGGTAGTAGCAACATACCAACTGTCTGTACTATTGTGCCATCTCACACTGTGTGAATGGGCAGAACCACATAATCTGCACTGGTCAACTAATCAATACAAAAGTCGTGTGCTACTCAAGTCAAGTGAACATGAGCATAAAGGGTACATATTAGCTAAGTACCAGAAGAGTGTGTTCAATGGCATACACAATTTTAGTATCAGTTAAAGTTCCTCCAAAATAATGGTGTGTGAACAACTCAAGTGTTCATAAGTAAATGTGTCACACATGACAGTATATTTGTATGTTGACCTAAGTCACTGGAACAACACTGAATGAACTAGTTGTAAATACCATTTCTGCCATGCAATTTAAGTGTAGGCCCAGTTCATGTGTTAATATCCATGTCTGGTGCCAATGTGATAAGAACATTACAAAGCACACATATGCCTGAGGCATAATTAGAGTCTAGGTACAAACATACACATCAGTATCGAGCCACATTGACTCATTTAATCAATGCCGTAGATCACCTGTTCTGTGGTACAAGTTGCCTATATTTCCTTAATCTGAGTCAATCAATGTAAAAGTCACAGTCACACAATATGCTGTCAAACATGTTATACAGCAGTAACTAACATACAACAAAATGCCGCCAGGGTAAGGTATCACTGTGTACTCAGCATACCAATCTGAACATTCTCTTGCTACATCAATGATGACAGAATCAAGGCAAATAGTTACAGATTCACCTACAAGTCAAAATTACATACATATATGTGAAAAACGAATGCCTTGTGTCCAGGTATGTAATGGAAATTTAAGTGTGTTTACAACCTATGTGTCAATCTAAGTTCTGCATAACATCTTGTCCCAAAAAATTAATTAGCTGTCGGCTGACCACAACATATCTTTGCACATGACTTTTGTATTGATTAGTTGACCAGGCTATCTGAGTCTTGTATTGGAAATGCAGTACATGTAAAAAGCAAATACCTTTGCAAAGTTAAGTGAGCACCAATGTAACATAGGCAAGCAACAACATCAGAGATTTCAAAAGAACATATGTATTTGTGAGTGACAACATGTTGGCACTATCACAACCTACTTATCAATGAATATATGGCAAATAATCCAATTGTGTCACTTTGCACCTATGGTAAAATGTAAATTGATACTTGTATAGCACACTACTCACCCGCCAGGGTCTCGAGGCACTTGTACGAATACCTCTGTGGAGCCCGTCCTGGCTTTCCCTGTGAGGCGTCCACTCCTGGGCACCCCCAAGGTGGAGGCCAGGCATCCTTAGTGTTGTGGGGGCCGTTGTGGAGATTAAGCAAGCTATTACCCAAAGTTGCAGAGTGTGACTCCATAAGTGGAATAGGTACCGAGGCGAGAATTATCAGGTCCGTGGAATTTTGAGCCCAAGACCCGCCGAGGCAGGGAATTGAACCCTGGTCCCGAGCTAGACCTTTGCATTTGGGTCTGCCTCTCTAATCATTGAGCCACACTTCTCCACTGGTGAATGCACATAGACAAGTCAGGAATATTTCAAAATAACTATTGTAGTTAAATACTGCCTGGACAATGCAAGTCAGCATGCAGAAGCTGCCCAAAGGATCAGGACTTGTTCTTCATTTGCAATGACACATTGAAATGGAACAGATGTGCAAATCAATGATTAATGGTATCTGACACATATTGTTCTATACAATAAGATTTGTGTAAGAGTTTGTCAGTATACTTAACACACATGTGCAGTTATGTCGCATGAACAATGTGCATATTCATTAATAGTTGTATTTTGCTACTTTCGGTTGACCAAGGATATTATTTGCAGTCATGGGTCAAGACCCCAATCATCCATCCCCAGACAGAGCCAGAAAAATGCTACAATATGGCACTGATTAAAAAGAGGAATGTGGTGGTGACGACTTTTGGAGTTCTGAAGTCCAGGTTCAAATACCTCAACATAACAGGGGGAAGCCTGTTGTACTCTCCCCTATGGTCTGCAAAATCATTCCTGTCTGAATTATCTTGCACAATATCTATTTAAAACAAATGTGCAGTGGGACTCCAAGCCAGAACATACCTAACAAATGGAGGAGTATTAAAATAAAGAAGAGATCCAACACACATTGGCTGGGAGACGTGACCAGATTGTGGCAAATTTGTACATGTAACCCATATCACATCATAGATAAAACCCCTGAAATTATGTTTACATTCCAAAATATCAATAAATGATTTGAGCTTATTAATTAAGTAGTTTTCATGTCAAAGTCATTGTAAAAATCTAGTCCTCATTTCTTATCAACTGGTTGTAGGTCTCTACATGTAACAATCATGTTGTCTGAGCTGTTGAGCAACATGTGCCCTGGCTCCAATTAATAAATGAACCAATGCAGCAATGCAATGGGATGCAATGTACTGCAGAAAAGTGTCAGACCAGAATAGTCTATTCCTTTCCTCACGGACGTAAGCAGTGTAGTACAGCACAGCCAGCAGTCTTGCTGTGTTCTGCAGCAGCAACTTGTTTCATGTGGCAATCACTGATTGATGGAGCACAAATATGGCAACATTGCTCTCTCTGAGGCTATCCCCTGATTGTAGGGTGTCTTACCAATGGACAAGCATGTACATTTTCATCACTTTGAAAGGGCTAATGTTGTTGCAGATACTATCACAGACCATGAGCGACAGTTGTCATGGACAAAGGCCTCTTCACAGGTGTTGATGTTAAAATACCAAGTGTAAAGAAGGCACACACTCATGTTTGGAGATTCACAAAGACAACACATGTGACATCTTTCCGGGGCTGATTGATGTCAATACCATATCTTGCCACAGTTGACAAATTACACATAAACTATGATTATCACAGCAATGCAAGCAGGATCCATTGCCTCTAACAGAATAGCAATAACCTGATGAAGCCACAATGTGTGGCAGTAACCAGTCAAACAAGACAAGGGAGATGTTTGACTACCATCTCATCACCTCAGGAGCACAGAGATAGTCAACGTGGGAATACTCCATGTCAAAAGTCAAGCACAATCATATATGTAAACACACAATCTCACTGAATCTGGTACAATGGAGATCTAGGGTATGAAATTAGCACTCAATGAGTACTGTACCCCTGCCCTCAAGGAGTAGGTTGAAAGTTACAATAGCCCACACTTCAAACTAAAACTCTTGTGGTACCAATTGAATAAAGCAAGTCATCTCAGCATCTATCTGTTCATTCCATCCACCTGCTTAAAACCACTATTATCTCCTAAAATTATGTTATTCAATTACACTGTCATTAATCTTTTAATCTTTCACCATTTTCTGTCCATCTGCACTTCCATATCCAAATCTAAACATCATTCTCCAAATAATTCTATCTATCTATCTATCTATCTATCTATCTATCTATCTATCTATCTATCTATCTATCTATCTATCTATCTATCTATCTATCTATCTATCTATCTATCTATCTATCTATCTATCTATCCATCCATCCTTTCACTCCTCCATTTTTCCATCTTTGCACTCACTCACTCACTCACTCACTCACTCACTCACTCACTCACTCACTCACTCACTCACTCACTCACTATCTCACTCACAAACTCTTGCATGTTATTAATTAGTCTGCATTTGACCAGTTGTAGAAATAAGAGTCCCATCAGGCATACAACCCCGATGTAGCTGCAAAAGGGCGGGGCCGGGGGTTAACGTCACACCTCCCTACCCCTATGTTAGAACTGCATGGTTGTGTTTTCCACCAGCCCTGGCATATACTCAAAGAGGAACTGGGAATATGGATTTGTGACATTACCTAGGCCTCTTTCAAGGATTGCAGCATGCTTGGTCCACACACCTGTCCTCATGATAGATGTATGCTATTGCTTTTCCCAAGACTAAGCCAGAGCTAAAGTGGGGTTGGCAGCATGTTGTGCAGTGAACAGTGGTGGTGCAAATTAGCATTCAACCCTTGGTCACTGCACTGAGATCCATTAGAGCACACACCTACTCAAACATTCCAGAGTTGTGTGTTACAATCACCCCTACAAAACATCATGTTCATTAAAAAAATGTGCAGAATTCATGTGCCTGTGCAAGACATACACAACACACAGGTTGAAATGTAGTACAGTGAGCACATGGTGAATGTGTGTGTGCTGCTAGTGTGTGTTCAACTTCACCCACTCAAATACACTCCAAAGGAAGTATAGAACCATACAGTGTGCGGTGCTGCATCCCATAATACTGCTGATAGCCGGATACATTTGGTCACACTATTGCTTCCCAAATGTCCTGACTGTAAACAGTGGGGCATATTTTGAGCATAACCACAAAGTGCAGCACAAAAAGTCACCCTACTGCACTGCTATGTGTGAAAGACAAAGAGCAGTAATGTGTTGTATACAATAGAATAGAAAGCATTCATGCCTCTTCCCCTGCACCTATGCCATTTTGGCTGCCTAGTGCCAAAGCAGGTACCCTCGCACCATGATGCAAGGGTGCTTGCGTTGCATGGATGAATGTTGTTGTACACCTTTCTGCAAAGCAAAATATCCTGTGAGGCACGTTCGCCCCCTACATGTGCTGCAAAACACAGCACACATAGTTAGATGAAGTAACAAGGTGAATTAAAGATATAACATCTTGCTATACCACTCCTGTGAGGGGTGTACCTTCAGACGCATTCCCCAAATTACCTGGTTATGTAAGTCTGGAAATGGGACTAAACCCATGGGAGGTGTATGTGTACAACCCATGAAAAAATCATGGACTTTATCTCTGGTGCAGAGTAAGCCATTGCAGTGATCTGTAACGCGTTGTGTAACTCAAGATGAATAACCCCTCACAGGGCTATGCAAAGCAGACCTGGATAGCTAAACAAATAGCATAATAGATTTGCAGAGCACATGTACCATGTTGCGTTGAACAAGTACCTCACAACTCAGCTCATACACATACCCCTGAGTACAGAAATGTCCCTGCCACTAGATTTCATGGAGGGTCTTGCCTAGCTTTGAGCATAAGGCACGGCTGTCGGACAAAAACATTGAAATTTGGACTTAAACCAGATGGAGTGGTAAAGTCCAGTAAATGTGTAAGCTGTCTGGTGCATACACTGGAGTGGGGGTGAGCCAACCCGACTCTGTCTTTCCCTAAGTGTGTGTGGCATCCATGACACATCACAAGGAAGTATTCCTCAGACATTGGAGGAATAAAGAGCCTAAGCAGAATAGGGAACACAACAGAGTGGACTATCAATCTATCAAGCATTTGTACAGTGCAGCAAATCATCCATGAGGATCTCGAAGCACTGGAGTTGCTAACTGATTCATGGTGGTCTTTTCATTCAAAAATCTCAAAAGGAGAGAGTTTCCCAGGTTATACCAAAAGGGTTATTATAATCAGAAAACATATGAATTTCACTTTTAATGTTAAATCCTACTCCTACACAGAAATTATGAATATATTACAATGAACCAAAGAAAAAGAGAATAAATGTCCCTATATATAGCAACACGTAATCTGGATTTATATCCTGGATATTTTTATTATTCGATGATCAAAACATTGGACAAAGTTGTATCATATTTTAAAACATTTTTTATTTCATAAAGCACTATGCAAAAATAAAAATAGACATTTGGAAAGATACTATCTTTTACAATAATTTTTAATAATGACTAAAGATAGTCAAATAGATGTCATGTCTTTCCTGGCACATAACACAATATTAAAAACATTACAACATAACAATTTTGTTAAAACAAAAATAATTTTGTCCTCTTGTCGACGCGTTTCGGTGTGTCATGTAGTTAAAAACACCTTCTTCAGCCACTAAATATAATCATAAAGTGCTCAATCTTATTAACCCAATAAATCTAAAAACATAATAGTTAACACACGTAGGCTATAAATGTATTCGCTGTATTTGATTAAAAAATGTACAATTAATAGACATGTAAGAACATTGAAAATATTAGAACTAAACGTATGGCTAGATGTGCTTAAATAAGTTAGGGCTGTAAGCCAAGGGAGTGGCACATTAAAATTATCTTTGATTTGAAATTCAACTTGCAATAATGGTTACACACGCATAGTATCTAAACGCGAGTAGCTTAATGGTGCCGCTTCTCTGCCTATTGTACAGCAATGCCATCAGTAGAGGCCCCAAATAAAATGAAGAGCTTGATAAACTTGATAGTGATTTTTGGGAATTTTAATGTACGTAGGTGGGAAATGAATTCCCTGTCTTCTGTTCGAACTGAAATTGTCCTTAAAATGACTTTTAACTTGTTACATTGGCTATACGCTATACCTCCTTTCTTTGGCTCTAAATTGACTTATGGCTATATGCATGCAGCATTTAAAGAACAAACTTGGAAACCAGATTCTTTGGGGTTTTAAACAACATACCCAAGGATATTGGTTACTTAAGTCTCATCCTCTAGAAATAGATATTCATTTTAAAATGAGATATAATAAATTGAACCATTTAGGTGGACTTAGGGCTTCATGAGTATTTATAGAGTTATGCCCAATAGGTTATAAAACCGCTGTTTAAAAGTTAGAAGTATAACGTGGAAACCAAAGGAACTAATTAACTAATCCAAACCATTTTTTGGCTGTTTTTGGTTTTAATTCCAGGAACATACTCCTGACCTAATTGAAAAAAAAGCAGAAGTATATACATAACTTTATGGTGGAACACTGCACCAGCATTGGTCTAAAAAGGTTCTGTGAGAATACAGGCCTCTTAAGGGTGAGTTATTTGGTAAATACCTCAAGTTAATGCATATGTTCAACTGTGACATTGAACAAACTTATTAAAACCATGCATAAATCTATTGATTAAACAGGGCGGGGAAAGTGTTTCCCATTATTCACCAGCACCATATTAAATTATGAAATGTGTTTAAATATTATACAACTTTGTCTGATATAAACTGCAAATAATAATAAAAATATCAAGGATATAAATCCAGATTACGTGTTGCTATATATAGGGACATTTATTCTCTTTTTCTTTGGTTCATTGTAATATATTCATAATTTCTGTGTAGCAGTATGATTCAACATCAAAAGGGAAATTCATATTTTTTCTGACTATTCATTCAAAAAGCCAGTTCTTGAGTCCTTTCCTGAACTGCTGGAGCGATGAGGCGGTCCTGAGGTGCTGGGTAATGTTGTTCCATGCTTTGGCCACCAGGTGTGAGATGGAGTGCCCTCTGCTGCGCTGTTGCTTTGGAAAATTCAGTCGGTATCTGTGACGAAGAGGGAGGTGGATGGTAGGCGTCTGATTGGTTGGTGCAAGGTCATGCATTTGGAACGGATTCTCTGGGTTCTTCCGCTGAGGTATGAGGCGATTTATTTGAGGGTGTCTCCCAGGACTCTGATGTGGGGGAGTGTGTTGATTAAGATGTGATGGGAAATGATGTCAAAGGCAGCTGACAGGTCCAGGAGGATATGGGCTGTCTTTTTGGTGCAGTCCAGGAGGGCCCTGATGTCATCGGTGGCTGTGATCAGGGTTGTTTCAATGCTGTGGTTGAATCAGAATCCGGATTAAGAGGGGTGCAGGACGATGTTTTGTTCCAGGTGTTTGGTGAATTGCTGGTTGACTGCCTTCTTGAGAAACTTTGCTGAAAATGGGTGCAAGGAGATGGGCCGGAAGTTTCTCGGTTCTGCTGGATTGGCAGATAGTTTCTTCAGGAGGGGCCTCGCTTCAGCGTGTTTCCAGTTCCTAGGGAAGGAAGACGAGGTGATGGAGGTGTTCAGGACTTTCTAGAGCCCATCGCCAAGCATCTTGCTCCCGAGGTTGAAGATGTGGTAGGGACAAAGGTCTGTGGGTGCTCCCAGGTGCGCTGAGTTCATGATCGAGATTGTGGCTTGGGTAGTGAGAAGGACCCAATGGGTGAGCAGGTGTCCAGGGTTTGTGCTCATGGGTTTGAGCGGGCTGAAACTGTTGGTGACTGGACCCAGGGGTTTAAAGTTTTTGTAGATGGCTGAGATTTTGTTGGGAAAAAGTCTGCCGGGGTTTCACCACAGTTCTTAGGAGGGAGTGCTATCAATCCTGGCTGTTGCAGGGTTGGATAAATCCTTCACAGTAGTGAAGAGTTCCTTGCTGTGGTTTGGGCTGGCTTCTATATGGTCTGATAGGGCATTCTTCTTTGTTTCTTTCAGGAGGCAGTGGCACTGGTTGAGTGCAGTCTTGAAGGTGATATGGTCTCCTGTTTTGCTTGCTGGGGCATCAATTTATTTCTAGCTGCAGAACGTTGCGTCTGGTGGCTTTCAGCTGTGCCATGACCCAGCTGGCATGACCTTTGGATTTGGTGGGCTTTGCGGCACATTCTGTGATTTACTTGGAGAAGTTCCTCGCAGCCTATTCTGGATTGGATGCTTTGTCTTGGAGGTGGGATTTGAGAGCATTGCTCCAATGGTCTTTTGATATCTTTTCCCAGTTTCTACGCATGGAGTTGGGGGGCTTGGTGCCGATGTTGGCAGGTCCTGAGATGGTGAAGAGTACGCTGTAGTGGTCGACCCAGGTGAGATGTGAGACGTGGTTGTACTTGACTCTGTAGTTTGATAAGAAAATTAGATCAAACGTGTGTCCTGCAATGTGGGTAGGGTTGGTGACAAGTTGTTTGGGGTCGATGTTACTCATGCTTTCCAGGCACTGGGCACAGTCCAGGCATGGACAGCGCAGATGAACTTGCCTTTGGTGGGACTTTTGCATGCCCGCTGCAGCCTCCATTTAGGAGGTCCTGGGAGGGGGAGGGATGCTGGGAGGCAGGAATCATCAGTAAAACAGCAGGAAGTGAGTGGGGGAGCAATGGCAATAGGCAGAGGAATAGAAATGGCAATACAACAGTTGAGACGGCTATGAGGCGGATCTATACAAAGCTGAGAAGTTACAGCAGTAAAGAAGGAGGCTATGCCATATAGAAGCTAACAGTTACAGCAAGGTACTGAGGAAGGCTATGAAAATATGCAAGCTAACAGTTACAGTAAGGTACAGAAGGAGACTATGCAATGTTAAAAGTATTGACTAGAGGTAGGGGAATACAGCAGAGCTGGATATTATGTTACAGAAAGACAAGCTGAATGGACAGCAGAAGGTGATCGCGATATCACACTGTAAATGCAGGAACAGTCAGCTGGAAGGAGCAAGCGACATGCAGCAGAAGGGAGCTGGCTGGGGGACCTGTTCAATGGAATCATGCTGAGCCCTCCATTAATTAGGTCCTGGGAGAGGGAGGGGCGCTGGGAGGTGGGAAGCTGGAGGGAAGCAACAGTGAAACTGAGGGAAGCAAGTGGCAGTGGGGGAGCAGCGATAAACATTAGAAAAGCAGAAATGGCAATACAACAGTTGGGACGGCTATGAGGACATGTGCAAAGCTAAGAAGTTACAACAGTACAGACGAAGGCTAGGCATTATACAAGCTACCAGTTTCAGCATGGTACAGAGGAAAGCTATGCATATATACAATCTAACAGTTACAGCAAGGTACAGTAGGAAGCCATGCAATGAAAACGTTATAGGTTATCCCGAGGGCAATACAGCAGAGCGGGACACTATGTTACAGAAACAAGCTGAATAGGCAGGAGAAGGAGATAGCGCTATCACGGTGTAAATGCAGTAACAGTCAGCTGGAAGGAGCGAGTGACACGCAGCAGGAGGACCTGCTCAATGGGGTCACACTGTAGCCCCTATTAAGGAGGTCCTGGGTGTGGGGAGGGGCACTGGGAGGTGAGAAACAGGAGGTAATAACTGACAAAATAGTATCAAGTGAGCAGCGCTAAAAGCAAGAAAACATGAAATGGCAATACAACATGTGAGCCAGCTATGAGGGGGATATATATAAAAGCTAAGAAGTTACAACAGTACAGAAGAAGGCTATGCAATATACAGGCTAACAATTACAGCAAGGTACAGAGGGAAACTTTGCAAATATAATAGCTAACAATTACAGCAAGATACAGAAGGAGGTGATGCAATGAAAAAGTTATTGGCTATCGTGAGGGCAATACAGCAGAGTGGGATACTATGTTACTGAAAAACAAGCTAAATAGACAGCAGAAGGCAATAGTGATATCACAGTGTAAATGGCAGAACAGTCACCTAGAGGGAGTGAGCTATAAGCAGCAGGGGGAGCTGACACAGGGGCCACAGTCCCCATCTTTACATGCACATATAATTCTGGTGGACATCCAGGTTTGTACCCTGGTAATGGCTGCAACAACTGTTGTATGATCATGCAGAACATTATTCCTTACTTTGCTGTCATGCCATGCTGCCCACTGTTCCCTTGGCTGGGTGATAACGACTGCACATACATTCCTCTTACCCAATCTGAATCCACAGGGAATCTGCCGACCACCTCTCATGAAGTTGCTGGCACATGAAAGACTTCCAACCACTCAGATACACCACCTAGACACTACCCTCTGGCACACAGAACTGCCAAGTGGTGCCACCCAAGTTCTGGCCCAGTGCAAATATGCCCAAGGTGCGAGATCCAGCATTACACAGTTATCCTACACATTAGGCCAGTTGCATGGGTCACAACCCACACATCGTTCCTATCACGCAGCGCATTGTACAACTTGTGCTGGTCAGAAACAGTGCATACAAGTCAATGCATTGAACTAAGGGCAGTTGTGCCACTATGCAGTGCAGCCATCATGCATTGGGCATTTGAGTAGCACTGCATCAAAACGAAAATTTGGCAAATGTCGGAAACAGGCAGGATACACCAAGGAATTTACACAATCGGGGTGGCAGACTGCATACTAGGAATTGTACAGTCTGATAGTGTGTGCTGGTTGTTGGAGGTGTTTGGGAGATTGGCTGTTGTGTTGGTATGAAGTTTAGTATTGTATTTGTCAGTATCTGCTCCATCTCTGTCTTGTGCAAATTGTGTGACTTTCATTATTGTTGTAATTTGTATCTGTATTGCCTTTGTTTTTTTGGCTGATTGTCAATTCAGAGGTTTAATATTTTAGAGGTAGGGGTTGAGTTGAGGGGTGTTTGTTTTGGGTTAGTGGGGGTAGTGTAGGTTCTGCCATGCCAGGAAAGGGTAGGGCAAAGAATTTTAGGGAGAGAGAGTTTGGAGGCCTTCAATGGCTGCTGGCCTATTACCTGCCAAACATGCTGGCATCATGGGGTAAGGTCAGCCATGGATACCCCACCAAGGAGCGTAAGGAGCGCTCTGAGAGGGTGTATTGGCACATGGCCAATGTGTTTGGGGTAAAGTGTACTGTCCACCAGCTGAAACAACGCTGGGCTGAGGTAGTGACCCAAGAGACAGGTTTAGTATACCACCTAGCATTGGAGATTGGTGTCCTTGTAGGTATGCTATGCTATGGGTACTTATAATGCGCACAGCTGCTCCAGCAAAGGAGCGTCCCGGCGCATGACAAGGTAGAACACAGCATCGCTAAAAGCAAAGAATAAAAGATACCACTACAGGACAAAATTAAAATAAGAAGGTTTTGATAACCTTTCGAAACATCAGTAGATCCTCCATCAGACGGATTTCTGCAGGAAGAGAATTCCAGAGCGCTGCCGCTCTCACACGAAAGGATCGGCCCCCAGCCCGACTGAGCTTAAACCAGGAAACCACAGCGAGAGCTTGGCCAAAGGTCCTGAGAGAGCGGGTAGGAATATAGAAGGACAAGAGATTGATGAGGATCTGGGGAGCGAAACCTTTCAAAATTTTAAAGGCCAAACATAAGACCTTACCTGGATTCGCATCCTGACCGGCAGCCAGTGCAAAGAGCATAGCGTGCTCGAAACGGAGCAGAACCTAGGAAGGCCAACTACTGCTCTAGCAGCAGCGTTTTGAATGCGCTGCAGGCAAGTGATTTCTGCCTGATTGGCCCCCACCATTAAAGAGCTGGCGTAATCCAGCCGAGAGATCACCGTCACCTGGATCACCAACTGCCTGGTCGAGGCATCAAAAAACTTGAGGACCGGTCTTAGGCCCCGAAGAACACCAAAGCAGCAGGCCGCAGTTCTTTTAGTATGGCCAGCAAAACTAAGGGTGGAATCCAGCCAGACTCCCAGATTTCTCCATTCTGTAACCGGAGTCGGGGACAGCCCGAGTTCTGGAGGCCACCACCTGTCCCCCCAGAGTTCCGCTTTCTTTCCGACAATCATGATTTCAGTCTTTTTTGCGTTGAGTTGGAGACAGTTGGCATTCATCCAACCAGCCACAGCCCTCAGTCCACTCTGAAACCTAGGGGCATCCTGCTCCGCATCCCCGCTGATAGTAACTGCTAGCTGAGTGTCGTCGGCATATGATACCATATTCATGCCCGACTGCTTGACGACATCAGCCAGCGGTCTCACGTATAGATTGAATAACGTGGGACTCAGCGAGGAACCCTGCGGAACCCCCATGGCCAGAGGATGGAATTTGGACTGGAAAGGCGGGGTGGCAACGCAAAAAGAGCGATTGTCAAGAAAGGAGCGAAACCACTGCAGAGCGAGCCCACCGATGCCAATCTCCTCCAGGCAGTGCAGAAGAATACGGTGCGAGACGGTGTCAAAGGCGGCGCTAAGGTCTAATAATACAAGCGCCCCCGTCTGACCTGCATCCAGCACCGCACGCAAGTACTCCACCATGGCGAGGAGGGCTGTCTCCGTGCTGTGGCCGGCACGGAAACCGTTCTGCGTGGGGTCCAGGACATTGGCCCTTGTAAGATGGTCTGAGAGGGTATGTATGTATGAATGTGCCATCTGCATGTAGTTTTGTTAGTCAAATAAAAAAAAAATAACATGTATGGTGCAGGTAATTGTACGTGGTGGTTGCAACAATTCCAGTGTAAATATGAAATACGGGTATTTGTAAAGCGCAAACAATTACCCCTAAGGGTGTCAAGGCGCTGGGGGTTATCAGGAAGATTAAGCGAGCTGTTGTCCAGAGTCACATGGTGCTGTGCTAACCTGCCACCTGAAATCGAACCATGAGCCCTGGTGTTCCGGAGACAGCAACCCTGGCCCCTGCACCACATCTTTTCTACTAAATATGTGCAATTTCCATACCCAGCCTCAGGACTCTGTTCATTGTGTTGTGGGTTTTTTAATTTTTTTTATTTTACATGAATTTAAACTGTTAAAAGGTGATGTGTAAGGAGGAATGTAATGGTCAATCACCTATAATATTATTCTTCTTACATATGCTGCATTGTTGAGCACATATAGACAGTTTTAAATGCCCCTGGAAGGTAGTGCTTTTAGGACAGAAAATGTAAACCTTCTTCCAAGTCATGCAATGTTTTAGGCTTTGCAGCTAAACAGCACGCTGTTCACTGGTGTCAGGAAGAGTCTGATATGGTCCTTGCAATGTTACATATGATGCATACCTGTCCTTTTCCATCCCAGCACTACTTTAGTTTTCCTAGGTCCAATGGTTTTCCCCCTTGTGTCTCATGGTGCTAGCGGCCAAGGTGAGACTGCCAAGCAGTATACAAATCATCAAATGCCTCAGGCATGTGATTTTAGAAATCTCTGATCGTCTACATCCAGCCACTTCTGCCATGTAAAGTGAATAGTTGCATTTCATATATACATACAATGTATACATATGTGTGTTGTAGGAAGGTAGGATCTGCTTCTTATGGTTACCCCTACTTTTTGCTGATGTTGCTCTGTTTTTGACGAGTCTGACTGGGATCCTGGACCCCAGTCTATCTGCTTTCTCCCTTAAATTGTTGTATATGTTCGTTAGGTGTACTCCAGATTGAATACTGGGGTTCCCTTATATGTCCCTAGTATGTGGTACACCATGTACCCAGGGCATAGGTTCCCCAGAGGTCTCCGATGGGCTGTAGCATGTATTATGCCACCCATTAGAGGCCATTCAAAATGACACGACAGGTTTGCTATAGCAGACTGTGTAAGATGGTGCTTGCACCACTTACTGAGATATAGGTTCACTATATCTATCTAAATCACTACACTTAAAAACCCATCAGTCACCCCTGTGGCAGGCCTTAGCAATCCTGAAGGCAGGGTGCTGGGTTTTACGCCAGAGGGTGCCTATGCATGAGCAGAGCCCCTCTACAGCATTCAGACACCCTTCTCCGGGTTGTCTGTGATGCAGCCAGACTTATATGCTTACGTGCATTATAACCTCATGGTAAATGCTAACTTTAAAACGGCTGCTTGGAAACATGTTGTGTTTGGTGTTGTCAAACACCTTGGAATCATACCTCCACACCACTCTTCTAGAACTACTACTGTGGGTCACCGGCCTACCCGGTACCAGCTTTCTCGACCTGGGCAGCACAAAATGGATGCTGCCAGCCACAGACATGGGTCTGCCCTCCTGCTGCTGTGCCCCAAGCTCGCACAGATGAAGGCATGTCAATAGGCATCCTGTCACAGGGAAGTGTAACCAACTCCCAGACAAGGATTTAGTGTATTGGGCCTCGGTGGATGCACTCTGTCAGTGCCAGAAAGTCTGCACTGGGGGCACATTTGGTGTCCCTGTGCATAGTCCAGCTCAAACCCGTTCTGGGAGCCATTGGCTCCTGCTCTGGTGCAAAACTGGACAAAGGACATGGGTGTACCCACCCCTCTGTCCTGCCCCTCCCCTAGGAGGGCCCACAGAATCTTTTCAACCCCTTCCCATGGGTATAAAGAAACCAAGTACTTTGACTGCCTGTAATACGATTGCATGACTGAAGAATCTCCCTTGGAGTAAAGGAGGTACTCCCCTGCAGCAGCAGGCACCTAACAGCATCTGACCGGTTTGCTTCTCCAGAGCTCCTACGGACTCCAAAGATTTAAAAAACACAGGAGGTGGGTTCCCAACGGTCCCTGAGGTAGATCTGACCTCTCAGCGATTCTGAGACCAGTATCCCTCGTGGGGGCCATGCAACCCGAACCCCTGTACACCAATTTCATTTCCAAGTGCATATGCTTTTTGGCGATCCCTGAGCCTGAGCATTGGACTCTGTGTAGTCCTGACCCGAGCAATATTTGCACTGAAGCTATCCGGACTCCACTCATTGAGTGCTCTGTGGGCTGGTGCTTTGTAAACTTGCTTGAGATCTCCTTGTGATCCCTGGTCCGTTGGCCTGTGGGTTCTGGTGAGGATCACCTCGTTTGTTCTTGGACTTACCTGGTTGCTTCAGAAGTGCCCTGACTCTCCATTGCCTGAAGAGTGCCCTGCACCTTGCTGATCCACCCCGTAACCTGTTTCCTCTGACTGCATGGGACAGCTCACCTCTGGATTCTGTTCATCTTCTACGTCTCCTCATCCTAGTGGCTGCAGAGTCAAGCATCCCTTCTTTGCACTTGAATCACCCGACATCGGTGGCATTTGACTGCCGAGCCCCTGGTCACTTGTCGTGACCCACTGGACACTCTTCACCTTCCTGACAGCAGTACTTCATTGCAGCTCTCCATTGAAAACGACAAAGGTTTCCGACACCAGTTGACCCCTATACACCTGGCTCCTCTGGAATAGGTAACACGGGTACCTCAGCACTCACTGGTGGGTTGGCTCTAGAACTTCCTATGTTCAAAAGGGTTTGCTTGAAGTCCTCGTAGAAGTGTCCTTAAACTCTAACTTTCCAACTGCGACTCTCCCATAGAGATGTATGGAGCACCAGGTCGTGTTTCCTCACTGCACCCGTCCTCCGTGGGCTCCCTGTGTCACTCCTCTGGGTGGGTACTTGGGGTCCCAACAATTCTACGTGCTCTGGGCACTGGGTCTATTGAAGTTGTGATTATTATACTATTTTTTTAGTATATGGTTCCTCTCCCCCTGGAGCCGGCTGTGTATTGTGCTACTTACGAATGTTCTATCTTTACAATATTGTGTGCTTTATGTTCTAATCTCGTGTAGAGATTAGTAGAGATAGGTATATTAATAAATACATATTTTTATATAACTACTGTGTGGTTCAACTTTCATTTAGTCATTCAGGAGGTGATATTCTGGTAAAATAAGCTGCTTTACATTCCTTCAAGATTAAGCCTAAAGGCTGCTCTCCACAGCTACCACTAGGATAGCTTTCTAAAGGTTATCTTTGACCTCTCACATCATAAGGGTTGTGTGGCCTGGTACAAGGTGCCCACTTTAACTAGTGGACAGCATAGACCAACCCACCTACTCACGTGTGCCAAGAATGTTGAATATCCCAAATCACAGGGACATCATATTATTATTATTGCATTTATTGAGCGCACAGCTACCTGGAGGTTTCCCGGCGCTTGCCTTGGGAACCCGTCCTGGCTTTTCCCTGTGAGATAGCCCCTACAGGGCATCCCCAAGGTGAAAGCCAGGCATCCCGCCGCAGGGGGGCCGTTGTGGAGATTAAGCAAGCTTAATGCCCAGAGTTGCAGAGTGAGAACCCATGATTAGAGCAGGCACCAAAGCGAGAATTATCGAGCCCGTGGACATTTGAGCTCAAGACCCTGCCGCGTCAGGAATTGAACCCTGGTCCCGGGTCTGACCTCAGCTTCCGGGTCTGCCTGCTCTACACCGTGAGCCACACTTCATCATAGTACTGGTCATTGACTTTAGACTGTGTCTGTTATAACAATTTGAGATGTCATATTCCAATTTGTGTCTGTTGTAAGTGAACCTGCCCCCTGCACCAGGGCAAAAATTGAGACCTTCCTGGATCCAAACTATGCCAGTGAGTTTAATTTGTGCATTGTTGTAGCTCTGTAGGGTTGGTGTGTGATCCATGATAGTTGAAACTTTATGATGTGTATGGGGATGCAACAGTCACCTGCAACCAATTGTCACTCAGTATATGGACACAACTGATCTGGTACACTGAATATTATTAAATGGACAAGGACATATGTCACTGTGCATGTAGGGCCAATGTGCATGTAGGGCCGCACAGGAATTATGCATCTTTATCGGCTGTAATGATGTATGCTAATCTAAGGTTTAGATGCTAATGGCATGTGGACCATTATCAGGCGCAAAATGTGTCAATGGTCAACACATTTTAAATGTGAAAAACAACACATCGCACAAATATTACAAATAATGGTTCAACCGGTGTTGCTGCATAGCGGAATGAGCTAGGTTAAACTTGTCTGGACGAGGTTTGGTTGCCAATGTCCATCTTTGAGCATGACACTGGTGCTGATGTGGAACACATTACCCAGACGGTATTACCAACTATAAACATTTCAGTCATATATATAATCTGATTTAGAGTAAGTGTATGTCCAAATGCCACATATAATGCTTCATTTCACATCAAACTATGCTCATACATGCTGCAAACATTTAACCTCTCCTGCAAAAAAAGCTCAGTATGAATGACTACAAGTGTGGGCCGACATTCATGCAGATCTACACTTAAAATGTTTGGTGATGCATACCTGTTCCTGGAGCTATGTGTGAATTCCTAATCCAAAATGTCAAATCTTCTATGACTGTGTCAGCAGTCTAGCCATCACAAACAAACTATTATTCCTATGATAGATCTTGCACATGTTGTTGTGATAGGCCAAAGGTTTTCCTAATCATTGATTTGAGTTATGACAAAGGACAGATGGTATCTTAATATGTGTATTTGTAAGGGTGTCAGTGCATTTTTAGTTGTATTTTTGTTTTTTAACTTGCGTTTCCTTAACCTGAGATATAGCTTCTGTAATCTGGCCCCCGGGATACTTGAGAACCCTCACAGTTGTCCATATCATACATATGTGAAATGGAGTGACAGAGAAACAATTACACAGATGCCCTGGAGGCTGTAAAGATATAGCCCTGCAACTCTATTTAATCATGGTGTTGGACAAATCATTACCAGATAGCATGGCTGATGTACATTGTGAGTGCAGATGTGCACATGGAAGGGTAATGGACATATGACGTGACAGGTCATTATAGGATGTCATGATTCATATCTCCGTGCAAACGGGATAATTTGGAGCACATTGGGAAAATGCCACTAGTCTGCACATGGATTTGCAGTGACATGCCAATGCTCATGGCCTTATATGACCTGTGTCCCTGTTCTGGGAGGCATTCATATAATGGAAGGTATGTAGTAATTTTGCTATACTGTGCAAAAGGCCACATGCAGGATGCACTGGTGTCATCAGCATAAAGCCCCTTACACTGCTCTCCTACTGGTGGGGTAACTTAAACTGCTCACCACCATCACAGTCACCATTGCCTCATGGTGCAAGGTTCCCTGTATCATACACCATAACGTACTTGTATATATGTGTGCTCCAGCATGCATGTAGATACTCCTGAGATGCATTGCCTAATTTAAAATGTGTTGCGAGGAATGTAGCCTTGGGAGAATGTGTGTACAGACACTTGATTCTGTTATATTCACAATGGTAGTGCTGCAATTGTATAACAGAAATTGTAAATTGATATTTGTATAGCGCACTACTCACCCGCAAGGGTCTCAAGGCACTTGTACGAATACCGCTGTGAAACCCATCCTGGCTTTCCCTGTGAGGCGTCCACTCCTGGGCACCCCCAAGGTGGGGGCCAGACATCCTTAGCGTTGTGGGGGCCGTTGTGGAGATTAAGCAAGTTGTTGCCCAGAGTTGCAGAGTGGGACTCCATGATTGGAATAGTCACCGATGCGAGAATTATCAGGTCTGTGGAATTTTTGAGCCCAAGAGCCACCAAGGAAGGGAATTGAACCGTGGTCCCGGGCTAGCTCTCTGCATCAGGGTCTGCCGCTCTAACCATTGAGCCACCCTTCTCCACTAACAGAAGCTATATGTTAGATATCCTGGTATTTGAATGAGTCTAAATCGGTGAAGTGTACAAGAGTTATATCTTGCAAGAGATAGCCAATCACCCTTCCTCTATGTTTGGCTACCTGGCACATAGTAACTAAAGACAGCAATATGTAGTGCCTTGTGTAACTCCAGATGAGTAATACAATGCAGAGGCACACTACCTGGATTTACTTAACCTATCTCATTTCAAATATGCTAATGAGCAAATTACAAACTGACCTGCATGATGCAATAACAACACCAAAGTGTCCATAGCTGGACCATGTGTCCTATTCCCTATGGACGCATCATTATGATTTTGACTCATTGTCATGAAATATGTGATTGTCATTCATTTTCTGACTGCATTTCCATATGGCATACCTACCCTTCCAGAACTTGAGTCAGTGTGCCATGTTTGATTAGGAGATACATTTGTACAGAAGGTATATTGTTTATATAACTTTCCCAATATTATTGTATGGATTGCTATGGCACATATAATTGCATGACAATGTAAGCCTATTCTTGCAGACACTATGTACTTTTACAACTTGAGCTGATACGTTCTTTGTTTACCTTCCTAGATGACATGACAAATGAAGAGGGTAAAACACCACTCTTTGCTTTGGCAGAGGCCTATGGAGAATTGATAGTCTACCTGATAATTGAGTCAAGTTTGGAATCTTTTCAAACTTTAGCCACTGTAAGTGAACCTCTTTTGGAACATTTACTCACAGCACCACACAGGTAGCACACCACTGATTCCAGGCTGTGGTGGGACACAGGGATGCCTGTCATTACCGCCCACAACCTTGCACCATTTTGCAAGTGGGTAATTTTTTGTTGGCTGGTTACAAATCATGACTGCATCCACACTTGCCTGAAGAACCTCCATCACCATTGCCATGGGCTATTCGATAAGTGTTGCACGCAAGCTGCTAACTTCCGGTAACTACTTTCAATGATTCATACCCATAAGTCCCCCATATCATCTTCCCCTGGGAAGGTGTTACTTTGTGCCTGCTTGTGTGCTCTGTCTCCCATGCAGCAGTATGTGTGTACAATGTACCATATATGTAATCTGTGGTCACACTCACATTCAAAACATATGAGGCCTCCCAGGGAAAGAGGGACACATTTACCCTACTTATCTCAGTTTAGCATTGTTCACCATTTACCAGTTGACACTGTGCCTCAACAGTAAGTCCTTGTATTTCTTGCATGCTGACATTCCAGGTTTTGGATTGGCCTTGTGCATCCTTGTGTGACACAGGTATGATGCAAATTCCCGAAGGAGTATGGGCATAAGTATCTGCCTAATATTAGTGCTACCATGCTAATGTATGTACTGTTGAATTATTTTAATGTGAGCATTGAGGCTATCATATTTAGATGATCAAATTCTTATGTTCACTGAGATAGATATATGTGGATAAGAGGAACAGTGTTATGGCTTCACATGCACCACATATTCCATTTATAGCAAGTAAGCATTTGTGTGTATAGAATGAGTTTTTTGTTCTGTGTTAGTCAAATATCTGCAGCTTATCGTCAAACGCTGATGGTCTATTGGGAGACAACACATTCTCATGATGCTATTGCAGTGGATGTACTTGTTGTTAGTGTATTTCCGACAACAGCAGGTGCTAGTGATTTTACCTCTCTCTTCTTGAGCTACTAAAAAGTGGGACATGATAGTGTACTTCCACCCTGGTATATGTAGTCCTTTCTGCTACAAACATATGACACTTTGGTTTGCAAAAAGTGAATTTATTTTCAAATGTGAGTTGGTTAACATATGTTTTTTGCGGTGTTTGGGCAAACAACATCAATAATAATTGTGAGCAAAGGACAACCAGACAGGGTCCATTAGGTAGACATATCATGCAGCATGTAGAGGTGAGGGGAATCTCCATGAGGAGGGGAAAATTGCCATTAGAGAGGTAGGCTTCTTCAAAGGTCCACAAGTGAATAAGATCAACAAATGCACAGTGAAAAAGATACAGTACTGGGTGACAAAGGAGATGTAATAATGATAGACACAAGACTAATAGAGAACTGGCCAGGAAGCACAGACAATGTTACCTGGCAGTTTGCCGACAGAAACTTGAGAAGTCCTCATCATTCTCCCCTGATGGGTGTTGTGCCTCCCTTACAGTTGGCGGTGCTTGTGTGGAAGGCATCTCAGGCACACACAAATCAGGGGCAGAAGATGTGGCTTCCCTGTCCCCACCAGCATTTGGCTTTACCAGTTAGGAAGGCAGCACCTTAGAGAGAAGGGTCTGAACGCTCCCCAACTTGGCAACTACGTCACAATGGGGGACACCCATTGTTATGTAGGAGTACAACTTGTGCTCCATAGATTCTAATACGCTACGGATCTGGGTGGCAACGTCACTGGTGTCAGATTTGGAGGGCTGTTGTTCTTGCTGCTCCCTCATAACGCCAGCAATGTCAGCTAGTGACTTATCCATACTATGGAGCCAAATGTAGGTGTCTCTAATTGCCTGAGTCATATCATTATTGGGACTGAGACACCTACACACTCTTCCTAGGGCACCCACTAGGGTCTCCAGCCCAACCCGCACATCATCAGCCATTTCCCGCTGGATTCCTGCCGTTCGCCGTTGAAAGTCAACTTGGGGGTCTTCGGAGTCTGCAGCTGGGGTTTGACTGGCAGAAGGGGCATTCCCTGTGGGTGGTGGTTCCTCTGAAAACCCTGCAAAGCTGTCATCCCTAGCCATCACCAGAGGAGAAAATTCAAAGGACTCCAGTTGTTGTTTTTGGGTGTCATCATACATGGGGGTGGGGGAAGGATGGCATCACCAACAGGTTTGTCATCAAGGACAGCCAGCTGTACAGGAGGTGTTGTTTGTCCCTCTGCAATTAAATAGAAATATGTCAATGGTGATCTATAATAGATATTGACATAAGCAATTCTGGGTACAATCAGACTTCATTTATATTGTGTGGCCTTACATGTCAATATCCTTACATTGTTCACACAGACTGTGTGACAAGGGGGTCTATTTGTGTGATACCACACAATGCAACACAGCTAGGCAGCTTGCTGGTCTGCCCTGCCTGAAAGAGTGAGTGCATTTAAGGGCCCCATTGATATATTGAATAGCTTTTGAATGTTATGTCAAAATTGATGTAATATTCACTTGACACCACTGCTGATAACATTGCGCCCTGTCACCAGGGAGGCTGCCTTCCCTCCAGCCATCAGATATCCCACAGCACTAACATTGTAATGTGATTTTCTCATCTATGACATTTAATCCCGCACTTTCACACAGTACACTATTTCAATCTGCCTTGCTGTGCTGTCTTACAAACAATTTGTGCAATCATGTGTGTGAGAGGTCATATTTCACACACATCCACCGAGCTCTACACAGCAAGCTACTGTAGTACACAGCAGGAATGCCAAGGGCATGTATTTACCATACTTGGCTTATTTGTGTGGAATCCAGTAGTTTCCTTGCAACAGTGAGATCCCTCTACGATTGGGATAGGCACCCACACTTGGAAATATGCAACTGTTCATGCTCACTCTATTTCATCATTACCCAAGATGCTCAACTTCAGAAGAGCACACATGTCTTCACTCAGCCCCACTCACTTGTACTTTTACATGACTCCTCTGGCAATCGCCATCTAGACCCAGCGACTCCACTTTATCTCACACACTGAAGACACCCAGATCATACTTTAACCCTCAGAAGACTCTGACACCACCAACATTTGATACATTATGCAATCGACCAACAGTCCTACCTGAATGTAAGAGTCTTGGCTCATGCTTAACCTCACAAGATAGTAGTAAGGCTATTTGCAATATGTCCTTTCCCTGGTGGCCCACACAACTTACGCCTTACTTTCCAAGCATCCCAAAAATCTGCCCATCTTCCTGGTTCCTACCTCACCCTGTCAGTTTGCTATTGCCTGTTTCACCTCCACCTGTTTTCTGATATGTAGCATAGTCAGACTTTGCTTTTTGCAGCTCCTTCCTGACAACTGCTACACCATCACCCAGGCCCATATCACATGTAGAATATATATATGGGCTCTTCTATGACATCCCTGCACAGCTGTGGCACTTTTGGGAAACTATCAAACAAACTAGTGCCTGACTATCACTCAGCCTATCTTGCTGCAAACACATCACACCTCACCTCCTTGAGATACAATGGCTCCCCATTCAAACACACTGCCAGGTCAATGTGCTCAGCCACATCTATAAGGCACTACACTAAAATAGATCCACCTTGCTCACACACCATCTATGCTTGTGACAAACCCTCATGGACCTCTGCTGTGCATCACTTGCATTCACCCCCACCCCGACCCCCAATATTCATTTGAGCAAGACAGAAGGTAGGGTGGACTCTAACATGGAAGACAACATCTCTTAAAACCTCAAATATCACAGCAGGATAACTGCATGGGATATTGTTTAGTACTAATGACTGAACTCCTGGCTCTTCACATGATCCAACTTAGAGAACCTTCACATACTCAGCACCAGGATTCCCTCTCTGGTGAAAAATGTATCCTCTGGCAAACACTATTTTATTTAATTAATTTACACTCCACATTTGTCTGCCTAGCCCTAAGGCAAGTTCACTTACTTCATGGTGCTAGCAGGCCTGCATTGTCACTGATATATATTAAAAAGTTTCCAAGGTCCATGCATGATGTGCTGCTACAGGCGAAGGGCGATATTATCAACAACAGCGTTAAAATTATCGCCGGTTTAGCGTCAGAAAGCTGCCACTAAAGTGGCTAAAGTGACGATAATGGGCTTGATAATATGCCCTGGAGAATTCCCTTTTTTTATTTCAAGGTATTTTTAAAATTATTTTTCTACAAAACAGGTACATTCGTTTTGCAATTAGGAGTTCCAGGTGACTGTTACATGTCGTCGCAAAAAAGAAAAAAACAATAATTACAGAAAAGCTTATTTGGAGCCCTCTGTATTGACCCTCAAGGGTAGAATATGGATAGGATAGTGTAGGAAAAAAATAGAAGAAGAGAGAGATAGTGTGTAGGAAGTGATGTTTCGCTTTGAGCCTAGGTCGGGTTGGAGTCACCGTTTGGGTGATCTGCTCCTCCGGAGGGAACCCTGGTGGATTCAGGGTGGGTCATATGTTTCGAGGAAGATGTCCAGTGATTTCCATATCCCCCTAGATTGTGGTTTCCAGGATGGGTTTTGCAGGGCAGTGCTATCTGCTCCTCTGCTCTGATGTATGTCACCCAGTTAAACAAGCACCTATATGATCTTTTAGCGGTATCTTTCCAGTTGGCCAGGACCAGCTTGACTGCTGCGGTCAGAAGGAGGTCTAGGAGGTCTATATCCTGTTGTGTGGGGAGATGTGCAGTTATGAAAGCTGTGGGGAGGGAGGAGAAAACCGGAGTTAGTGTGCATCCCAATGCATTTTTTATGAAGTCAATTTTAAACCCGTTCTTGATAATATGCCCCTACATGTTTTTCTGTATATTGTGGGAATTATAGTCCTGGGCAATCATGTTGTACATTCTACTGCAGGTCCCATTATTAGACAGACAGCCTGGACTGAGGCAGCCCATCACACATGGACCTAGTAAACCTGGCAGGGCTGGACAGGGCTGAATGAATAGTCACTCCCAAAACTATTTTAATTCACATAATGGATGAGTCTACATGTGAGACATTCCTTCCTTTTCTCTTGCACCCAGTTCAATGCAGCACAGCAAAGTGTGTTTCTGCCCTGCATGACAGTTTCAATCAAATTTTCCCATGTTTTCACTTACCCTGTAGTTCTTCCAGGACCATGACCAATGCACTGTCCTGTCCTTCCACTTCTGCCACCAACTCTACTGGGAAGATGGATGCCAACTGCTCCTCCAATGTATACAATGGAGATGTGGTCCTCCTCTGGTCCTCAGTTCTGCCCTCAGGTTCTTACAGAGAAAGGGGTCCCAGACTAATTAGAACTTATATGCACAGAAGAGTTTATAAACTTTAGATACATATTACTCTTAACCTAAGTTTGAAGAGGAATGTTGTTTATTCACATCCTCTTAGTCTTACATTTCATGTGCAATACATAATCCACATTTATATTAGTGCCCATAAGAAAGAAAAGGGGGGGGGTGGTAAATAAAATTACCGGGACTATTTTTCTATACATTAAATGACAATTAAGGATAGCTCAACAAAATGAGAGGCAGAGTCCGTGGTATCTGAGTCATACGGGCTTTAATTAAGTCTCTCGAGAAACTGGACATCGAGTTCCATCACCACTAAGGTTCAGGAAGGGATATTCAACATTTTATTAACACCACACATTATATATAGTAAAACAGTATAATTGAAATGAATACAGTAGGCGTAACAAGTGAAAAGAGAGAGATAAGAACACATGGGCGTAAAAGAAGGTGTGTACAGGGGCGTACACGGAGGTGTGCACTGGAAACGTCACAGAAGTGTCATAGGTGGGTGGATGCATAGAGAGATTCTGCAGGGTCAGCAGAAACCTTTACCCTGAGTGCGTGCGCAACTGAGCATGACGTGTAACTGGGGAGAGCTGAGGGGCTTGACTTTTAGCACTAGTAGAGGAGTCTGGTGTCTGGGATGTCAGAACGACCTGCACCTATAGCATATCTGGTATCTCATGTTTAGAGGATGTGTTGTCTGAAGTAAAAGGTCTCTCGGGCAGAGGCCGTTCAATACTGAATGCTAGTGCGTGCATACGTGTCTTGGTGCAATGCGCGGGGGCCATGGGCCTACCATGGTAAAGGGTTCAGTAAATTACTTGCATGGAGACAGGAGGCCGGGCCCTTTGCTCTGCAGCCGGGAACATGTTTACCTATTTCACTAGACTGGAATGTGTTTTCGAGGAGGCTGAGCAGATAACTGTAGGCAAAATACTGTCTTGGCAGGCAGGCCAGGCCGAGCCGGGCACGGCTTCGCTGGGCAGGAAGTAAGGCAGAGGTCAGGGATGCATACCTAAACTGCAGCTTTCAGAGACAGAAAAGACTCGGAGCCTCAATTAAGGGCCTGGCTCGACTGAGCCAGAAAAACGTGAAGAACGTGTGCTTCGCGTTATTTAAAAGTGCACCATGTAAAGACGTTGGCACCATAGGCCCAAAAGCCAAATTAACGTGGTTTTCTTGGAGGACTGAATAACTGACATGTTAACGTTGGACGCAAATGCATATGTTTCTTCATGGCAGGCACGGGAAGGGAATTACACGACATACATGGAACATGGGTGCATGGATAGGGTGCGAGTGGGGGAAACATTGATTACCTAAAAATTTCTATTTCCTCATTCCCTCCTTGGCCCCTACTACACCCTAGGATATATCTATCTTCATGAGACCATCTATCTGTTCGTATAACATCATCTGCTCATCTTTTTTCATTCTGGAACGGGAACGTGAACTTGGACGGGGAATACAAGCTGTGGCGCACAAGCCGCAAATCGCTGGCCCACATTGCAGACAGAGACAACAACTGAATAGAATAAGCAGGATTATTCCTAGACATGACAGTACTTTCCATCCCCAGGCGGATATCACACTCCAGAGCCAACCGGACCAAGTCCAGGTGCCAGGATTCTGGTGTATCAGGTGAGCTATCTCATGAAGCCTTGTTATCGCTTTATACACTGATGGCGCGTTATTAGGAATAAACACGCAACAACTAGATCCGATCACTCTACAAGCCCCGCCCCTATCGGCCAAGATGACGTCAAGAACAAGGCGGTTTTGAAGAACAACGAGTCTCATAGCCGACTGCTCTTCGGTCAGGTTACCTAAAGCAGAAGTAGTCTCATTCACTACTGCTTCCAAAGTTCTAATTAATTTGCGTATCAATTTACTGTTTTGGACAGGACCCACAAAGAAAAAGAATCCTTTATTGAAATCTGTATATTGCTCCCATGTAGGCATGGGCGGAAAATCCGTTCCGCTCGCGGATTTTGCGGATTTTCGGGAAATCCGCAATCCGCGAGATTTGCGAATTTCCTGAAAAATCCGCAAATCCGCGAGCAGCGGATTTTGCTCGCACTGCTCGCACTGTTCGCGTGAGTTCGCGCCCCGCGAATAAGTGCGAAATTGCAGAAATACGATTTTAGCAAAACTGAAAGTAACTACTTACCAGGTTCAAAAGTTCAGGCTCATCATTAGTAGCCATTTCCTGTAGTGCTTCCTGAGGGGCCCCTCCAGAGTTCAGTTGCCAGTTGCAACTATTATGTGACCCTGCTCTGAACCTCAGAATAGTTACACATATGCCACAAAGGTCCTGAATTACAGCTAAGGGAGACAAGCAGGAGCCAGGCTGGAAGTTAAAATCCATTAATCAGCCCCTAATTCATTATTGTCAGTTGGGGCAGGGCAGGTGTTGTAACTAATTTTGCAACAATGAAAGCACTTAGCAAGTGCAAAAGATCACTAATCAGGGCGCACTAAGGAAGCAGGTGCCAGCTAAAAAAATATTCTGTGACACATTAATCAGCCCCAAATTAATTCAGGTCACTTGAGGCAGGGAAGGTGTGCTTTGCTTTGCCAAAAATAATGTACACTGGACAACCAGAGGGTGTGGTGATGAAACAGAGGGTGGCATGGGTGGGCCAGAGGGTGGCATGAGTAGTCAGAGAGTGGCAGTGGTGACAGAGAGTGGCAGTGATGAAGAAGAGTGTCCCAAACAGGTTGGACACGTAGAAACAACAAGTTCGCAAAACTTGCGACCCGACAGGTAAGTTCGCAAATTGCGAAATTGTAAAAACCCTCGCGAACTGGCAGAAACACGGGCGAACACAAAAAAAAAAAAAAATCCGCAAATTCGCGGGAATTCGCGGATTTTGCGGATTGCGAGTTTGCAAATCCGCAAATTCGCGGATTGCCAATCCGCAAAATCCGCTCATGCTTACTCCCATGTTGTTTCAGTCTGATCGACAATCGGGGTCTTGATCTCCCTTCTATGTCTTACATGCACAAGATGTGAATTTCGATGATAATCAGGTGGGACTAGAAAAACAGGTGGTAATAGGAACGCGATATAACATGTTCCATCCCAATCTAATGGCAGACGTACATAGATAATAAGAATGGCGAGAGGCTTTGAAAGTAGATTTTCCTTTATCACTAAATTCGACTACAGTATTACAATCACTGTGTCCTAGATGTACTGAACCATTCTTTTTAACGCATAATTCACCTTTCACTGGTAAAACTGTTATAAATGGCAAGTCCGAATTAGTTTCGGACTGGACGTTCAGAATCATGAGGCTAAGTGTAAATTTCCTAATCCATACACTTCATTTTCCAGATCGGTCCCTGTCCTTTGGGGAAGACCTTCCTTGTCTGGGAAACATATTTTATTCATAACTGTATTCAGGTTCCCCCATATCCAATTGCCTTGGGAAACTGTGGACTTACTGTCTAAGGAGGACATTAAAGTAAACCATGTTCCGCACGAACCATTATGTGTAAACGGATAAGGAAAGAGGGGCAGAGCTCCCTTGTATTTCTGATAGGGTGGGAGTCCGCCACATACCCAGCAATTTGTGGCATTGCTGGTCTGGTGAGAATGGTGTAACATACGAATGAAAGTGTTGTTGCGCATCGCTAATCGATAGGACAGCTCGTGAGGGGGCAGGTCACTGAAAGTGTGCTCTACGGTGTCATTAGAGGAAGTATGTACATGGGAACCAAGAGGAGGAAAGAAAACATGTAGCATTAAACTTATGCATACAATCGATATACTCAGAACAAACATAAAAATTAAAGTAATGACGCATCTGCTGTGCAGGTTTTTGCAATATTTTTCTCTCTTTTCGATTCGCCTATCTCTCTGACTATTTGGGTCTATCTTATACATGTCAGAAACCTGTCTAACCGCTTCACCCAAGGGGGACTTAAACAATTAAACGCTGTCTGACTTACTAGACCTCAACTTGGTTTTGTACTCCTGTTGTGGAGTTTTCTCTAACAGGGGGAGTTTTAGAGTCTGTATCGGGGCAGTCCTTGGGAAATGTCTTTGGACACAGTCCATGAAATCGCTTGATGTGGCTGGAGTGGAGCCACCCTTTTCTTCCTTCAATCTTTACAGCGGTCCTCGTGGTCATCAACACCAGTTTCGGTTCCTTCCACCTGGGATCCAGAGGGCTTGAGCGGTCAAAGTTGCGAACCAACACCAGGTCTCCGGGAACTATTTCATGCGGTTTCACCTGGGTGTTGTCCGGGAAGGCAGCCGCGACCTGTGAACGACAAGAGAGTAGTGCAGACATCAAGGAAGCTAGGTAATCTGTCAGCATGTTACTATCGACATCTGTAATCTTACGAGGCATAGGTGTACCCCACATGTTTGGGGGACGACCGAAGACTACTTCATACGGGGACAGTCCGGTTCTGGAATGAGCTACCATACGCATGTAAAAGAGGGCAACCGGCAGGGCTACCATCCAATCTACACCTTTTTCTGCACAGACCTTCGCTAACCTTGTTTTCAGAGTCTGATTATGTCTCTCAACGAGACCGGCTGCTTCGGGGTGTCGTACACAGTGAAATTTCCACTGGTGTCCTAACAGGAGTGATACCTGTTTCATCAGTTCAGACGAGAATGGCTGTCCATTATCTGAGTATACGACACGGGGCAAGCCGTATCGCGGGAAGAATTCACGGACCAACTGTTTGGCAGTGGTTACAGCAGTGTAATCTGGGACTGGGTACGCTTCTATCCATCTGGAAAGGGCACATACAACTACGGGGACATACTTGAATCCTCGGCATCTGTCCATCTGGATATAATCCATCTGGAGGACTTCGAAAGGATGGTCAGGAGGATGAAATCCACCTTGTTCCACGGGGATACCTTTGCCTGGATTGAACTGACAACAGATCATACAGGTACGTACTTTCTGTTTTGCTGCTGCACGTAAATGCTTGTTGAACCAGATATTCTGGATGCTGTCTAACATGGCTTTTTCTCCTAAGTGGGCTGGACTATGTGCTGTATTAATGATAACTTGAACCATAGAGTCGGGGAGAAACCATGTGGCTTTTCCCTTCGTCATCCATCCCTGATCTGTCTGGACCCCTCCTTGTTCCATCCATTTCTTTATTTCGTCTGGAGTGGCATGTGACTGTATGTCGAGTACATCTTGTGTGGGATCCCTGACTGTCATGCAATGTGTCAGTGGAGTTACTTCAGTCTTTGTCGTGTCAGTCGATATGTCTGTTTGAGTCTGAGCTGTAAGCTTGGCTGTTCGATCTGCCAGGTCGTTACCCTGGGAAATAGTGTCGGTGACTTTAGTATGTGCTTTGCACTTCATGATGGCTATGGCTGTAGGCAAATGTATTGCTTCTAACAGAGCTTGAATGAGGGGACCATGTTGTATCTTGGCTCCGTGGGAGGTCAGAAAACCTCTCTCTTGCCAGAGAACACCGAAGTCGTGAACGACTCCGAATGCGTACTGTGAATCTGTGTATATGTTTACTTTCATGTTCTTGGCTCGTATGCAGGCTTGGGTCAGAGCGATGAGCTCTGCTGCTTGAGCAGACAGTGTGTCAATACGATGTGTTTCTATGACTTCAGTTTCAGTGGTCACTGCATATGCGGCCACTAACTCTCCTGTACTTGTTCTCATACATGAACCATCCACGTAAAGTGTCAGGTCTGGATCGGGCAATGCAATGTCTGTCAAGTCTTGTCTTGGCTTGATTACGGTATTGAGGACTTCCACACAGTCATGTGGTACAGGATCTGCTGTAATCGAGGGTAACAGTGTAGCAGGGTTTAGTATGTTGCAACGTCTGATTTCTATGTGTGGTTGGAACAGTGTCAGTTCATATCCTGTCAGTCGTGCTAAGGTTTACTGTAACATGGTGTCGCTAAAACAGGTGCTTGACATAGAGCTTTCTTCAATTCATCAAAAGCTTGTGTATGTTCCTGAGTCCAAGGGAGGACAGACGAAGTTGCTGCCTCCTGTGTTGTCAACTGTATGAGTGGCTTGGCTAGATATGCATACTGGGGAATCCATTGTCTGCAGTACGAAGTGAGGCCACTGAAGGCCCGTACTTCCTTTTGTGTCTTGGGCTGTGGAAGATGTGCAATTAACTGGATACGGTCAGGTGTCAACTGTCTACCCCTCTTGGACAGCAAGTGTCCAAGGTATACCACTTGCTGGGCACAGAATTGTAGCTTCGAAGGGGACACTTTATGCCCCTTTTCGGCCAGAAAATACAAGACTGTCAGTGATGCACGTTCGCAATCTCGTTCAGTTCGTGCTGTGATCAATAGATCATCAACATACTGGAGCAGAGCAGTGTCAGTAGGCATGTGAATACAGTCTAGTTGTCGTTTCAGTGCTTGGCTGTAAATACTAGGACTTTCCGTGAACCCTTGAGGAGCACGTGCAAATTTGAAGCTTCTGCCATTTAAACAGAATCCGAAGAGATATTGGCTTTCTGGATGAATGGGGACACTAAAGAAGGCGTTCTTGAGATCGATTACAGTAAAGAACGCTGCTTCTGAATCAATGGCAGTCAACAGAGAAGAAATGTCTGGGACCACTGGGTACTGGGGTATTATACATTTGTTCAATTCTCGAAGATCGATCGCCAGTCTGTAGACCGGTGGTGCATTCGGGTCAGTTCGTTTAAGAATCGGGATGATCGGAGAATTACATACATTGGAGTCAGTTTCTACAACCACTCCTTGAGCAATGAGCTCGTCAATAATTTTCAGTAAGGCTGCTACAGCCTCAGGTGGCAACTTGTATTGTCGGATACGAGGCAGTACAACTCCTTGTTTGAGAGTAACACGATAAGGTGTAATATGCATGCAGCCTACATCAGTTGGACCTTGCGCCCATAAGTGCTGTGGTACATTCTGCAATCGTGGATCAAAATCTCTTAACACATAATGTCCTTTAAAATCACGTAAAAACAATCTCACTCCTTCCGGAGAACAACAAATCACTGCTCCTAGTGCTTTCAATGTTTTTATACCAAGCAAGTTTTCAGGACATGATTTCGTAAGTAACAAGTCTGTAGTACGAGACAATGGACCAACTTCTAGGGAAATTGGCTTTGACACTTAGTTAACAATAGGCTTTCCTGAAAATCCCAGGGAAACATTCTGTGAGCCTGAGAGGGGTGCCCCTGGAACCTCGTCATGACTGATGGTAGTTCTGCTCGCCCCTGTGTCAATCAAAAATTTTCTGTCTTTCCCTAATACTTGACTATGTACATAGGGACCCTCTTGATCTACAGGAACCTCTCTAAGGGGCAAGCCAACCTCCCTCTCTAGGCTGTTTCATGAATACTGCTGATAATCGGGGTAATCAGACTGTGCATACTGGTACATTTGTTGCGTGACATGTTGTGTGGCAGCAATGGGTTGGGGCTGGGGTAGAGCCACAGTCTGTTGTGCATTCTGTGGAGGTTGCGTGTTCTGTGGAATATTCTGTGGAACATGTTCTTGTCTAGGTGGACGCGGTCTTTCTTTCGTCCTGCCTGTAGCAATATTGTATTTTAGAACGGCACATTCGTTTATATAGTGACCTGGCTGCTTACAATAATTGCAGTTCCCTTTAACAGGAGCTGCAGAATGACCTGGCGGTGCCATACCCTTCTTCTGACCGTCAGCTGGGACAGACTGAGCAACTAGTACTTTCATTTTCGTGTCTTTAATACGTCTCTGTTCATGTTCGTGTTCCTCTCTGATTCGATTCTGGTGGTACTGTAACATTTGTAACATTTGGGAAGGGGTATTAGCTTGCCATGTACTCTCAACCTTCAGTACTCTGTTTTTAACCTGTGGTAAGGAATTCTCGACTAATTTGGTCACAAAAAGGTGTGGATACGATTCACTACTTGTTTTCAGGCCGCTATTAATAATGAAACATTTCTCGAATCTGGAATAAAAATCACTAGTGTCTTCGTCTTGTTTTTGTTTGCAGGCTGAGATAGCATCCCAGTCTTCCTTTTTCGTAGTTAGTAATCTTGGTAAAACTTGTATTAACAACTCGGGTAATGCTTTGGCTTTTTCCCCAAGACCAGTACCAGGGACTCGCGTATTTTCTTCGTTTTCTAATACTGCCCAATCAATCTTTTTCTCTCCCACTTCCCATTCTTTTTCTTTAAGTTTTTCGTAAATGCCGGATGGCAACAGTACCTTTAACATTTTAAGGATATCGGGATACGTATACTCCCCCATGAGGAGCATGTCTTTTAATTCACGGTGGAACCCTGCTGGATCTTTATCATGACAGGGCACTAATTTTTTCATTTCCAATAATTCCATTTTGGTCAAGGGTGTGTATACGAATACTCGTTGAAGCTCACCCCCTTCCGTCCGGACGGGATGAACTTCTCGTAGAGGATTCTGTCTGTCTATATAAAATGTTTTCCTTACTGGAGGTGGAACGGGAACAAAATGTGGAGTCAGGAAAGTTCTGTATTTGTGTCGTTGTTCTAGAATGATATTAATTAAATCGGTACCTAGGCCTCTCCATCTCTTTAGGAGTAGTTCTTCCAATATATTATATAAGGGACCTGGATCAGAATGCTGATTTTCATACAGTGTAATGAGATGTTGGATCATGTACATACCAGCTAGTCGCTGTTCGTCTGGGGAAAGATTCAAAAACGTTTGCGCTACTATGTCATCTTTATATACACTAGTATTGCCAGCCCATTGGACTGCCAACCGGGCCAGTTCTTGTTCATGCATGGTACTAAGTTCACTGTAACCTATTCGTTGTTTCAGTACTTTATCGGTGGCTTGGAATAGATGTTCAAGAGAACATTGTTCTGGTATGGGAGAAAGAAAACGTTTCTGGTTTTCTAGACGTATGGGTCTGTCAAAAGGTTTGTCAAAAGGTCTCGCCCTACCTACATACGCTATTGTATTTGGGGCTTCAGTTTCTATATCTTCGTCCTCTGAGACTTCTTCCTCCGCTTTCTCGGCTTCTCTCGCTGCTTTTTCCCTTGCGTGTATGTCTAAAATTTCTTTACGAATCTTTCTGTACATGGATTCTATACAACTTTGTTTACTATGTTTACCATCAGCTATGTTGTCACTCCATTTTATCAGGACTTTCATCTCTTCTTTGTTTTTACCTGGCTGGTCTTGTTCCCTTATCAGACAATTTATCAAAAACTGTAAGATCATATTTTGTGTCTCTACCTTGTTGTGTGCCATGGCCTTGTGAATACTTTCTGGTCTCTCCCCCGTTCTGATAAAATGATATATGTTATCTAAATGTTCTCTCATATCTGGAAAAATAGTCAAATAGTTTGTAACCCGTCGTAAACGTATTGAATATAGGATCATCTGGTCTTCGCCTGGTACTGTATCATATCTGCAATCAGTAAGGTACTGTTTAAGGGCCGTGTATGTAGTTACTTTTGGTGTGCGTTGTAATGCTGCTTCTCTGAGTGTGGTTCGTTTTATTTGAGGCGGGGTGATAGGGGGACCTCCTACTGCTCCCCCTGAAGCGGGATCGTCAACCATTACTGGCTGTGCTGTCACTGGTGGCGGTGTAGGCGGTAAAGTGGGTGTAGGTAATGCAGGTTGGCCCTGAGTTGCAGGCAGATTAAAAGGATTGCTAGGGCCAGTGGCCGGAGCAGTGGCAGGTGAGACAGTGGGGGGAATCGTGTCATCAACAGGATTGTGAACAGGGTTGGGAGGATGAACGTTTGGAGGAGGATTTCTGTTTGCATATTCTGGGACAGTGTCATCTAAGTACAAAGAAAGGAAAATATCCGCTGCGGTCTGTTTATGACGGAGTTTAGTTGGGACCAATGGTGGCGGCAAGTTACGGGGTACTTCCGGGGTCGCCTTGGGTAGGCCCTCGGCGAGAACAGGATACATGCCTTTCATAAGGGCATTTCTTTGTCTGTCTAATTGTTCTGCTCTAACTCGTTCACCTTCTTCTAGTAGCTCTCTTTCTTTGGCTTTTTCAGATTCTTCGCTACTTTTCTCTGCTTTCCTAATTTCTTTCTCTGTTCTCATATGCGCTTCTTTACGCCACAATTCTATGGCATCTTTCTGGGATTGTCTGGCTTTCTTTTTCCATAGTGCTTCTTCTACTCTCATGATGCATTCAGCATCCCATATCCCTGAGACAGGCCATCTATATTTCTCTTCCAGATCTTTTGTATAATCAACCCACAAGTCTAAGTACAGTATGGCATCCAAGCCATGCTTATGGTACATAAAATGACCGGGAGTGTCCCTAGGCGGGACGGGAACTGCTTCTTCGAGTATCCCTTTCCTAGTTCCTATCTGACGTAATTTCGAGAATAGCGGCATATTTGAACTTACTTGAACGTGAACACAATAAACACAGTAATGAATAGCAAACAATCATTCATACCACGACATAAAACACATTTAGAAAATTTCAGACTGATACTACCTGGTACATAGAAAAACATAAATTCTGAAAACCTCGAGAAACAATACTAGAATACTGAATCACTAGATGCACCGCTAAAACAGTACAGACATACCGGTCCCATTAAGAGACACGTCATACCGTATTCACCTAAGTGAACACGTCTGGACCGGGTCTGGGTACCCAGACCCGTCTTGACCGGGCACAAAATAATGAACCCGTCTAGATGCGTTCCCAACAACGGTACTCACCGGGAAGCAAAACTGAAGGCCTCGGAAACTTGAATGGACTGGACTGGACTGCTACGGCGTCTACGCATGCGCTTCGGAACAGGTGGGCCTCCGGATACCTCGGACCTTGCTCTCTCGGCTTGGGCTCTGGTCGGGACTCTCCGCATTCCTCACCGCCTCGTCTCGATGCCAGACCGCAGTCTCCGTCTCCTCCGTGGGCCTGAGGGAGATAGCAGGAAAACCCGCAGGTGTGCACAGGAATCCGTTACGGCTGTAGAAGGGGTCGGGGCCTGCGTTACATCGCCGGCGCGTGATGAAGGGGAGGGGTCCCTGTTCGGGCGCCAGATTATGTGGTAAAAAAAATTACCGGGACTATTTTTCTATACATTAAATGACAATTAAGGATAGCTCAACAAAATGAGAGGCAGAGTCCGTGGTACGGGCTTTAATTAAGTCTCTCGAGAAACTGGACATCGAGTTCCATCACCACTAAGGTTCAGGAAGGGATATTCAACATTTTATTAACATCACACATTATATATAGTAAAACAGTATAATTGAAATGAATACAGTAGGCATAACAAGTGAAAAGAGAGAGATAAGAACACATGGGCGTAAAAGAAGGCGTGTACAGGGGCGTACACGAAGGTGTGCACTGGAAACGTCACAGAAGTGTCATAGGTGGGTGGATGCATAGAGAGATTCTGCAGGGTCAGCAGAAACCTTTACCCTGAGTGCGTGCACAACTGAGCATGACGTGTAACTGGGGAGAGCTGAGGGGCTTTACTTTTAGCACTAGTAGAGGAGTCTGGTGTCTGGGATGTCAGAACGACCTGCACCTATAGCATATCTGGTATCTCATGTTTAGAGGATGTGTTGTCTGAAGTAAAAGGTCTCTCGGGCAGAGGCCGTTCAATACTGAATGCTAGTGCGTGCATACGTGTCTTGGTGCAATGCGCGGGGGCCATGGGCCTACCATGGTAACGGGTTCAGTAAATTACTTGCATGGAGACAGGAGGCCGGGCCCTTTGCTCTGCAGCCGGGAACATGTTTACTTATTTCACTAGACTGGAATGTGTTTTCGAGGAGGCTGAGCAGATAACTGTAGGCAAAATACTGTCTTGGCAGGCAGGCCAGGCCGAGCCGGGCACCGCTTCGCTGGGCAGGAAGTAAGGCAGAGGTCAGGGATGCATACCTAAACTGCAGCTTTCAGAGACAGAAAAGACTTGGAGCCTCAATTAAGGGCCTGGCTCGACTGAGCCAGAAAAACGTGAAGAACGTGTGCTTCGCCTTATTTAAAAGTGTTCCATGTAAAGACGTTGGCACCATAGGCCCAAAAGCCAAATTAACGTGGTTTTCTTGGAGGATTGAATAACTGACATGTTAACGTTGGACGCAAATGCATATGCGTCTTCATGGCAGGCACGGGAAGGGAATTACACGACATACATGGAACATGGGTGCATGGATAGGGTGCAAGTGGGGGACACATTGATTACCTAAAAATTTCTATTTCCTCAGGGGGAAGGATCGTGGGAAAGAAGGTTTGTGAGGGTAAGGTAGTGAGTGGACAGTTATAAAAGTTGCATGTGATATAACAGCAATCCGTAAGTTTAAATCACAGGGGTGCTATAATTAGTCACCCAATACATAAGTTCAAACACATTCCATCCTATCCCAATTGTTTTGTTACACAGTAGTTATACATCGTTGTAAGCTGGGTAGGGCGTAGGTATACCTACGCCCTACCCACTTATTGCGCGCCTTGCCTCCGCCACCATGGATGCGCCGCATTTACAATGCACAACAACGAAAGAGAGATGCCAATACTGATGTGTTCTTTTTAAGACCAAAGTTTTCACCAAAGTAAAAACAACAGTTCAATACCTGGGATGGCTATTAAATAGCTATTCATTCAAAATTAATCAAAAAATGAACACCATTTCAATTTTAGTGAGCCATTTCAGATTGTATTCTTTACAAACAATGAAAATTAGGACACAAAAACGGTATAAAGTTTCAACCATATCATCACTTAACAGACATATCACATTCAAACCACTTTCATTCAAACATCCATCAAATAAAAAAAGAATTTCCATTGAAACACTAAATGGGTGTATAAACACAAACACTAGTGCCAAACAATTGAGCACCAGGACAACACAAGATGACCCTACACGGTCTACGCGTTTCGAATCCTTTTTACTACCAGGATTCTCTTCAGGACCATGGAACGCTCTGCAAAGGAGACAAAAAGGGAAAAGAAAATAGGGACCAAATCTCAGTAACAATGCGGCGCACCATGGGGCAAAAACAGGGTAAAAGTGACTCATTGCTGGAGTTGTGTCGCAAGCGCGATGCAGCTCTAGCAATGCTCTAGGGGGGCTTATTCTTACAATGCTGCGTCAATCCTTACGCCTGCTACAAGCAGGCGCAGGGTTTTGACGCAGCATGGGCCCCAAAGTCTTGTAGATTTCACTCAGCCACTTTTAGGAGGCGTTCCTGCCGTGGAACGCCCCCCCCCCTGCGCCAGAACGCCTCCTTCTGATGCAGGACTTTACAACGTGACGCATCTCCCAGATGTCAAGTCAAGTCAAGTCAGAGAACTTGCATAGCGCACTACATACCCAGAGGGTCTCAAGGCGCTAAGGAGGGGTAGGAGGATTACTTGTCAAATATCCACGTTTTAAGTTGCTTTCTGAAAGCTAGGTGGTTCTGGGTAAGGCGAAGGTGAGTGGGGAGTGAGTTCCATGTTTTAGCGGCCAGGTAAGAGAAGGATCTGCCTCCCATGGTGGTCTTGTTGATGCGAGGTACAGTGGCGAGGGCTTGGCTGGAGGAGCGTAGTTGGCGGGAGGGGGTGTAGAAGGACAATCTTGAGTTGAGGCATTCTGGTCCGATGTCGTAGAGTGATTTGTGTGCGTGGGTTAGCAGTCGGAAAGTGATTCTCTTATTGACGGGTAGCCAGTGAAGGTCTTTCAGGTGACCAGAGATGTGTTCGTTGCGTGGGATGTCTAATATGATTCTGGCTGAGGCGTTTTGGATTCGTTGGAGTTTCTTTTGAAGTTTAGCGGTAGTGCCTGCGTAGAGGGTGTTTCCGTAGTCCAGTCGGCTCGTGACCAGAGCATGGGTGACTGTTTTCCTGGTTTCGGTGGGGATCCAGCGGAATGTTTTTTTGAGCATGCGAAGAATGTTGAAGCAGGATGAGGATACGGCGTTGACTTGTCTGTTCATTGAAAGTGAGGAATCCAGGATAACGCCTAGGTTCCGTGCGTGGTCTGTCGGGATGGGTGCTTTTCCAAGGGCTTCCGGCCACCAAGAGTCATCCCATGCAGAGGGGGATGTACCTAGGATGAGGACTTCTGTTTTATCTGAGTTCAGTTTCAGACGGCTGTGTTTCATCCATTCCGCAACTTCTTTCATTCCTTCGTGTAGGTTAGTTTTGGCGGTGTTGGGGTCCTTGGTGAGAGAAAGGATCAGTTGAGTGTCATCCGCGTAGGAGATGATGTTGAGGTTGTGTTGGCGGGCGATGGTCGCGAGGGGGCTCATGTATATGTTGAAGAGGGTGGGACTGAGTGAGGATCCTTGTGGTACAACACAGATGACTTCGGTGGCCTCGGACTTGAATGGTGGAAAGCGGACTCTCTGGGTTCTTCCGGTGAGGAACGAGGTGATCCATTCAAGTGCTTTTCCATGTATTCCGATGTTGCTGAGGCGTTGTAAAAGGGTGCTGTGGCAGACTGTGTCGAATGCTGCAGAGAGGTCGAGGAGGATGAGGGCGACTGTGTCTCCATTGTCCAGTAGAGTTCGAATGTCTTCTGTTGCTGCGATGAGGGCGGTCTCAGTGCTGTGTTTTGCTCGGAAGCCAGATTGTGAGGTGTTGAGGGATTTGTTGGTTTCGAGGAAAGCGGCGAGCTGGTTGTTGACAGCTTTCTCGATTACTTTGGCCGGGAATGGAGGGAGCGAGATGGGGCGGTAATTTTTGAGTTCGGTGGGGTCCGCTGTGGGTTTTTTCAGAAGGGCGGTGAGTTCAGCGTGTTTCCAGTTTTCCGGAAAGGTGGCGGAGTTGAAGGAGCAGTTGATGACGTCTCGGAGGTGCGGTGCTATGACGGAGTCTGCTTTGTTGAAGATGTGGTGAGGGCATGGGTCTGTGGGGGATCCTGAGTGGATGGAGTTCATCAGGCGGATGGTGTCCTCAGTGGAGATTGGGTTCCAGTCGTTAAGGGTGTTCGCGGGGGGAGAGTGTTCAGCATGTGGTTGGGTGGGTTGGGCTCCAGGTTGGTTGTCAAAGCTGTTGTGGATGTCTGCAATCTTGTTGTGGAAGAATAAGGCTAGGGAGTCGCAGAGGGCTTGAGAGGGGGTGATGTCGTTGGAGTTGGCTGAGGGATTGGAAAACTCCTTGACGATGTTGAAAAGTTCCTTGCTGTTGTGGGCGTTGTTGTCAAGACGATCCTTGAATGCTGTTTTCTTGGCCTTTCGGATTAGTTGGTGGTGAGTGCGGGTGGCGTTTTTGAAGGCGTCCTTGGTGCTGGTGGTTGGGTCTTTTTTCCACGCTTTTTCAAGGGTGCGGCAGAGTTTCTTGGACTTCTTAAGATCATCGTTGAACCATGAGGCCTTCTTGTTGCCAGGTTTGCTTTGACGTTTTTTCAGTGGTGCTAAGGTGTCGGCGGTGTTGGATAACCATAGGGTGAAGTTGGCGGCGGCTAGGTTTGGGTCCGAGGAGTGGGCTGGGGTGTTTAGGAGGAGCGATGAGGAGATCTGGTCGGTGGTGATTTTGTTCCAGTTTCTTTGCAGAGTTGGTTGGAGGTGGTTGGTGGGTTTGGGCTTGTTGTAGGTGAAGTGAACGCAGCTATGGTCAGTCCAGAGGAGATCCGTAGTGTGGCTGAAGGAGACATGATTGCTGGAGGTGAAGATGGGGTCGAGTGTGTGACCTGCGATGTGGGTGGGGGAAGTGACCAGTTGTTTAAGTCCGAGGTTGGCAAGGTTGTCCAGGAGGGTGGTGGTGTTGCGGTCGTTGATCTTTTCAAGGTGAAAGTTGAGGTCTCCCAGAAGGATGTATTCTTTGGAGGGGAGCGCGTGTGGAGTGATGAAGTCCGTGATGTCTTCACTGAATTTTGCGCGGGGTCCTGGTGGTCTGTAGAGGAGGGTGCCTCTGAGTGTGGTTTTGGGGTCGATGTGGATCTGGAAGTGAAGGTGTTCGGAGTTGGCGAGGTTGGCGTCAGAGCTGGTTGAGATGCGGATTGATTTCTTATGGACGATAGCGATTCCTCCTCCTGTGTGGCTGGTACGGTCTTTGCGAGTGATCTTATAATCATCGGGGATGGCAATGGTGATGTCTGGTGCGGAGGAAGCATTCATCCATGTTTCCGTTAGGAAGGCGATGTCTGGAGAAATGGTGCGTCACATTGTAAATATCCCGGACCATGGCGCATCTTTTGTGCTGCTGCTGCGTCACAAAAGTGACGCAACTACGGCATAAAAGAAGTGCAAGGGGCTTGTACATCTGCCCCTGAATTTCCTGATTTCTGGCGACTTATGTTTTTGCCCCACTAGAACGACTTCAGACACATTTTATAATTGAACCCTTCATTGTGCAGGGCTTTGCTTTTGTGTGCTCTCCAGGGCAGAAGGACAGAAATTACGGAGGCCTGTAGCAGCTTAAAGGACCATACCGGCCTTGAAAGACTTGAAAGGCTGACGGTGGCCCCAGTGCCTTCTAAGACATTCCCAAGGGAAATTAACTCCTCAGCCTGAGATTTTAATCAAGGTAAGAAATGGAGAGTTCCGCTGGTGGAGGCCTGAGTACCCCCGGATGCAATGAGTTGATGGGCGGTAGGTCAAATAATGTGATGAAAAGAGTCTGACTTTGTCTCTGATTTTAAGGTTCCAAGCTGGTACAGCTGGTCAATGTTGAGAACCTCATTTTTATACCAAGATGGCCAGTAAAATGGTTTATTGGATATGCTGGAGAGCCGAGTTGTATCACAGTTGTACGTTTTTATGGAGGAACGGAGACAGTCCCATGAGCTTATGTCCCAGAGCACAATGCTAGAACACTCACATGCAGAATTGGAATCTTCACAATGGGATGGTGTGTGAGAGACAAGTAAACTAATAGAGAAATATTCAGACATCCCAGAATGTGGTGTTCATCTTTGAACCATACAGGCAAGTACTTGATATCAATGAGGCACTGGGATAATTGTGAAAAGCTTTAATTCCAGACTAAATACAAGGCCTTATATTGAAGGTGCAGGCCCCTTGTCTTAGTATTTGCCTAAAACCCCTGATGCCCGTAGACTAGGCCTGATACGGTTCCAGAAATATGATCAAATGTCAGCCTCTATCTCCAAAAGGAGAGCGAGGTGTCCCAAAGAGGAAGCATCCTCAGTTCATAATTGTAACGGGAGAACTATCATTTTGACCATCTGCATCTCCTGCCATAACGAGTGGTTAAGGTCCTCCTAAATGAAGGAATTCTGCTTCCACCATGCCAGTTAAACCTCTATAGATGGCAGCTATTTATAGACTGTTGGCACCCATCCCAAGTTATACACGAGAGTAGCTTTATTATACATCGTTCCCAGGGAACCAGCTGTGTTGGCTACGTGGTATAGACTAGTCTAGAGCGGCACCAATAAAGGCTTACTGGTCTTATAAACTTTTCCTGGGTAGCCATCCTCCCCAAGCGCTTTAAAGTCAGCAAAGCCAAAAAGGTCTCTGCCACCTCCTCCTCCTTAAACTCCCATGCAAGATCACTCGGGCTCTCCTCAGTGAGGGTGGGAAGATGTACAGGTGCAAGAAAAGCATCAGTTCCCTTCACTGAGGTGTGGAGGTCTGAGGTGTAAACAGAGGGGTACAATGAGCCAAATGGTCCGTAATATCTGAAAGGTGGATCCAAATCTTGCCATACGAATCACAAATCCGTAGAATGGACTTTTCAACAAGTGCAAAAAAGTGTGAGTTAAAGCAATATTTGTCCACCTCTAATCTTTCTGGAGCTAGGGTATGGGAGTCCCTGGGTATCTATTATGGGGATCATGATCCCATGTCTCTAGGCAATGTACATGGGCTCTGTGCTTTGTAATAGCAGAATCTCGCATCCTAATGTCTCATAATGCCACCTTGCCAGCCACCTAAAGAATCCTGCTTGACTCCACTGAGTCATCATTGGTATGTACTTGAACAGATTTTTTCTGTTTAGGTTGACTGTACTCAAATGCCCGCATCCTCCATCTGACAGGTGGGTGAGGCACCAGTCCTATATTAAGGTCCAACTTCACAGGACTGTGATGCGAAAGGCCAGCTTGCAGAATATAGCATCCCCACAAAGTCGGGGGGCACCCGCCCTTGAAAGAGAAAGAAGTCAATGTGTGATGTGTGATTGGGCTCTGTGTTTGCAGAAGAAGAATGAATAGTCCTTATTTGTGGGGTGAAATAAGCACCACAGGGCAGATTTACAAGCCCCTTGCGCCTCTTTTATGCCGCCGTTGCGTCACTTTTGGTGACGCAGCAGCGGCGCAAAAGATGCACCATGGGGCGAGGTATTTACAACGCGACGCATCTCCCAGATGCGTCACGATGTGAAGCCCTGCGCCAGAAGGATGCGTTCCTTCGCAGGGGGGGGGGGGCGTTCCGGCGCAGGAACGCCTCCCAAAAGTGGCTGAGTGAAATGTACAAGATTTCACTCAGTCACTTTTGGGCCCATGCTGCGTCAAAACCCTGCGCCTGCTTGAAGCAGGCGTAAGGATTGACGCAGCATTGTAAAGATAGAGCCCCCCAAGCCTTGCTGGAGCTGCGTCGCGCTTGCGACGCAACTCCAGCAATGCGCCACTTTTACGGTGGAGTGGTGTGGCTCACTGGTTAGAGGCGGCGGACCCGGAAGTAGAGGACGGCCCGGGACCAGGGTTCAATTCCCGACGCGGCATGGTCGTAAACCAGGGTCAGCGGACTCGATAATTCTCGCCTCGGTGCCTACTCTAACCAGGGATCACACTCGGCAACTCTGGGCATTAGCTTGCCTCATCTCCACAACGGCCCCCTACAAACGCCTGGGATGCCTGGTTTCACCTTGGAGATACCCAGGATGGAACATCTCACAGGGAAAGCCAGGACGGGTTCCCCAGCGGTCTATAGCGCCAGGACGCCTCCGGGTAGCAGTGCGCTTTACAAGACACACACATTACATTTACATTACGGCATAGATGCGTGATGCATCTGTGCCATTTTAGCCCCATGGTGCGCTGAATTGTAAATGCGGCGCATCCAGGGTGGCGGAGCTGCAGCGCACAATTACTGGCGCATCCCTGCTGATATGCAGGGATGCGCCAATAATTGCAAATCTGCCCCCACATACTTAGGAGGCCAAGATCCTCCAATAGGTCCCACAGGATAACTTGATCAGTTCGATGATGGCTGTCAGAGCATCCTGAGCAGTCTGAGATGGAGACAAAGGATAAGTTCCAGTCTCATCCAAGAGCATCCAAACGGGTCGAAAAGCTCTGAAAGTCTATCTGTGAAGTGAATATTGTCTTTGTTAGGGGCATATATGGAACCCACTGTACCGATTTGCACATGATATGCAGCTTGGCAAAAACCCATATAACTTCCTCATCTGTTCAAGTCTTGAGAACCTAGGTGGGAAGTTTCCAGCTAATGTGGATGTCCACCTCACATTTTTTGGAAGAGTTACAGGAAGGGGTTGTGTCACCACTGATTCTCACCACCCTCCTACCCCTTACTTCCATCCCTACTTAATCAGGCCTAAGTTTAAGAGACTCCAAAGACTCCACTGATGAGAGATGCATCTCATGCAGGTTGGCAATATCTCCCCGTTTGCAATTTAATGTAAGGTGGATTTCTAAGGCACTGCCTGTCATTCAAGAGGGTATCCAAGCACTGAGTAGGTGAGAGTATGCATGTGGTGATGCTGGCCCGAGTACAGGCAGCCTGGATGGTCCTTCAAAAAGACTATCCTTCTTTAGAATTCAGGAAATGAGGAGGCCCTGATGCTTTGGGGGAGGCATTTACTTGATTTGGCAGCATGGTAGAAGAATGATCTACCTCCTGTTTTATTTCTGTAAATATGCAGTGTGTTTGCGAGTGCAAGTGATGTTGAGGAAAGTTGTCTGGTGGGTTGGTGGCAGTGAAGCCAGTGATTGAGGTATGCGGTCCCATGTTAAGTAGTGACTTGAATGCATGTGTGAGAAGTTTGAACTTGCAGCACTTTTGGATGGGGAGCCACTGGAGTTCTCTGAGGAGTGATGTGCTGTGGCATTTGCCACAGGAGGTCGAGGACGAGTCAGGCAGCAGAGTTTTGGATGGTTTAAAGTCTGTGAAGAAGATAGGTTGGGGTGCTGTCATCGAGTTTGTTGATGAAGTCCAATCTGTTTGTGAATAGGGCCTCTGTGATGGTATGTCTTGTGTCCACAGGGAGCCACATGAAGATTTTACGACACAAGCAGAGGATGTGGAAGCATGTGGAAGTGACAGCATTGATGGGGACTTCATGGTGAGGTTTTTGCCCAGGTTGAGGCCTAAGTTCCTAGTGTGGTCGGTTGGGGTGGGTGTGGGTCCAAGTACAGCTAGCCACTAGGTGAAGACTCAAGGTAAGGTCTTATTCTCAAAGCTTAGCACTTCAGTTTTGTCAGTGTTGAACTTGAGGCCGTTTCCTTTCATCCAATTTATTACGCTGGCCATGCATTGTTTGAGATTTGTCTTGGTGGGGATGCTGTCATCTAAGAGGGAAAAATTAGCTGTGTGTCATCAGCAAAGGTGTCATCAGTGCAGTAGAAGATATTGTTTCCATGGTATCTGATGATGCTAGCCAGAGGAGTCATGTACATGTCGAAAAGTGTGAGGCTTACTGATGATCCATGTGGGACTCCGCAGATGAGGTCCTTGGGTTCTGATGTGGACTGAGTGAGCCTGACTCACTATGGTCTTCTGGAAAGGAAGAGAGCTATCCATTTGAGTGCTGGTTCTTGTATTCCCAATTTGTGTAGTTTGGTGATAAGTGTATGGTGGGAAACAGTATTAAAAAAGAGAGATCAAGGAGGATGAGGGTGATGGTCAGTCCACCTTTAAGGATGGTGAATATGTTGTCTATGGCAGCGACAAGGGCCATTTTGGAACACTGATTGCAAGTCATCCAGGAGTTTGTGGTGTTCTAGGTGGCCATAGAGCAGTCTGTTGATGGTCTTCTCCATTACTTTGGCTGGGAAGGGGAGCAGCGAGAAGAGTCAGTAGTTGCTCGAGTACTTCTGGGTTGGCTAAGGAAGGCAGTGACTTTATCATGTTTCCAGCTATCTGGGAAGATGGCTGTTTGAGGGAGTTGTTTATGATGGAAGTAAGTGCAGCACTGATTGTGGCTCTTCCCAGTTTGTAGATATGGTGGGCACCCCTGAGTGGACTGTCTTCATTATTGCTGCAGTGTGCTCAATGGATAGAGGGGTCCATGTTGTCAGTTGGCAGTCTTTGGTTGATGAGGTTAGCAGGCTGGGAAGGTCGATGAGAGGTGGCTGGGGTTCGGAGTTGCTCTGGATCTTGGTGATGTTGTTGTGGAAAATGTTGGAGAGGTTGTTGAAGAGTTCCTGTAGGGTGATGATGTTGGTTGTGACTGTTGGGTTGGTGAATTCCTTGATGAAGAAAAAAAGTTCCTTGCAGTTGTTGGAGCTAGATTCAATCCTCAGGGTTAGGGCCTTTTTCTTGCTTTCTTTCACTTGATGGTGAAAGGATATTGTCTAAGTGTGTCCTTGTAGATGTTTTATGCAGTAATTCTCCATTTCCTATTGAGTTGCTTACAAACTCTCTTGGACTCTCTGGGCTCAGTGTTCTACCAACAAGGTTGTCTGTTGCATCTTTTGGGTTTGGTGCTTTTCAGGGGTGCCAGGGTATTGGTGAGAGTGATGATGCAGTTGTTGAATGTATTTGTGTCATTGATGAGATCATTGGTGGGGACTGGGTGGTATAGTGGGAGGGCAATGAGCTACTCAGTTTCTGTAACAGCAGCTTGGGGTGTTGCTAGACTCGGAGCAGTGGTTTGTGGCCCTGATATAGTAAAGTGGACTATGGAATGTTTGAATATGTGAATAGAGTGATGTGGCTGACTTTAACCTAGTTGCAGGAGGAGAAGATGGATCAAGGGTGTGTGGGTAGAGCCTAGTATGAGGTGGGTGAGGCCAATGTTCTGTAGACTTTTGAGCAAGTCTGTGGACTTGGAGTCTATGGGGTCATGGAGATAAAAGTTGAGGTTGCCATGGAGTATAAAGACTTTGGTGCCCATGACAAGGGGTGCAGTGAGATCGGTGAGATGGATGCCTAAGTGCATGCGAGGTCCTGGGCACTAGTTGGCAAGAGTGCCTTTGATAGTGGTTTTACTATTGAAGCTTTATGACCGAAGCTTGAAGTGGAAGTCTTCCATAAAAGTGGCTTCTGTGTCAGTGTAAGAGGTACACTTGATGGTTTCTCTGTGGATGATGGCGAGCCCTCTTCCTGGTTTATGGGATCGGTCCTTGTGCAAGATTCTGTATGCTCTAGGGATGTCTGCTAAAATGTCCAGGGCTGATGTGGGATTGAGACAGGTTTTGGTGAGGGAGAGGAGGTCCGGTGTGTTGGAGTTGATGAGGTCCCAAATCTTCGTGGTGTGCTTGCTGAATAAACATCTGTTGAGGAGCATTCATTCATTAAAGTGAATGTTGTTGTGCGGGGTGGGTGGTAGTGTGTGAGTGCGTGTCTTGAATTCTGACTTGGTGAGGGGTGCAATGTCTGTGTGTGTGTGTGGGCAGTGAGAGCAGATGTGTGAAGGCATGTGTACTGGAAATGTGAGCAGCCAAAAGAGCCCACTGTGTACTCAGGTGAGGCTCAGCAGCAGCATTTGTGGTAGTGTTCAGGGTTGAGAAGGTAGAGTTCGTTAGTGGTATAGCTGCAGGAAGTGTTTGGACCAGGATCTCTGCACTGGGTTTGGTCCAGGCACAGACAGGAACAGTTGGCATGCCTAAGGTGCACCCACTGCATGTCAGTGGTGCGCCGGCTGTGCACCAGCAGTGCCACTGTTGTGGCCTCCATTAAGTAGGGAAAGCAAGACTAGAAAAGTCTGGCAGATAGAGCAGGAAAGTCTGGTGGGAGAGGCAAAGCAGGAAAACATGATTAACGGAGCAAGTTGGGGGGCAAAGACTGATAGAAGAGACCAAGGTACAAAAAGGAGCAGTAAGAGGAGCAAATGATGCCAAAAGGGACAGCTGAGAAGATGAACGGATGCAAAAAAGAGTAGTTAAACAGAGACAGGGGGCAGATATAACAAATGGCACAAACACACAAAGGGTTGTTAGAGAGTTGGGGTAGAAGAAGCAGCTAACATGAAAAATGGCAACAGACAGACACCAACACAAGTCAGTGGGCAAGGAGAGGTTAAGGTTAAACTGAAGCACAAGACAGATTTCTGGACACCTACTCAATAGGGGCACGTTGTGGCGTCCACTAAGTAGGGCCTTGGAGAGTGTGCAGAGCATGGGAGGAGGTGGGTGGGCTCAGCAAGAGTGGGAAAGTCCCACAGGGAGAGAGGGAAAGTCTGGCAGTAGCAGCAAGGTGGGAAACACAATCACAGAGCAAGTTGGGGGGCATAGAATGACAAAAGAGACAATGATGCAAAATGCAGCAGTCAGAGGAGCAAAAGATGCAAAAAAGGTGCAGTTGAGGGAAACAAAGGACACAAAAAGGAACAGTTAAACACAGCCAGGGAGCAGGTAGAGCAGACGGCACAAACAAAGAAAGAGTAGTTGCCAAGTTTGGGGTAGAACTAGTAGCTACCAGAAAAAAATGAAGGAGATAAACACAGAAGGGCAAAGTGAGGTTAAGGTCTCACCTACTCAATTGGGTCGAGCTGCGGCCTCCATAAAGTAGGGCCTTGGAGAGTGGGAGGAGCACTTGGGCAGTGGGTAGGATCAGCAAGAGCAGGTAAGTCTGGTGGAAATGGCAAGGTGGGTAAATGCGAACCGTGGAGCAAGTGAGGATCAAAATCTGACAGAAAAGACCAAGATGCAAAATGCAGTACTTAGAGGAGCAAAAGATTAAAAAAGGGGCAGTTGAGAGGAATAAAGGACACAAAAAGGACAGCACAGCCGGCAAAAGAGTTGTTACTGAGCTGGTAGCAGAAAGAGCAGCTAACAAGAAAAAAACAGCAGGAAACAGACAAGAAAATTAGTCAGAAGGGCAAGGCAAGGTCTCATTGAAGCAGAAGATAGATGTCTGGGAACTTACTCCTGTTTCAAGTTGAGATAGTGCAGGATCTTTTGCATAGTGCAACATGATATTGAAATTCCAAGTAACAATTGAAAGGGTTTTCACCTCCCTGGATAAATGTTGTGTATTGTGTAGAAGAAACTGATGAATCTCTGTGATAGGGAAAAGAAGGGCTGAGGTGGGGCAGAACAAGTAAAACCCAAAAGAGAAAGGACCCGAGAACAATCAGGAATAACGAGCACTGTTAGGGAAGAGGGATCATGAAAAGGAAAGAGAAGGGAAGGGAAGAATAGTCGGAAATCAGAAAAACTTTATGTCTTGAGCTAACTCCTGTGTCACCACAAAAAGTGCCAACCAGCAACCTTGCTGGATTACGATAAGGTGTACACAGCACCAATAAATCTGATATATGTTATAGTGATAGACTACGACTATGACACAAATTGGGCACATCATTAAGAAATGATAATAATTGAGGAGAAACCATTAAGGCTTACCAGGTGCATGGGGGATGGGCAGGGTTGGGTATGAGGCGGAGGAGGGGCTAGGGTGGGAGACCAAACTTGGGATTACCAGGAGAGTACATTCCAAGCTCCCACATCCCCACTTTCATGCCCTACACTGAGGTGAGGAGACGGGCCCAATAGTTGGGTAAAACCAGAGCATAAACATAATTAACACATACATTGTCAAGATCTACATGCGTTAGCAGAAAAGGAAGAAACTGCACTCCTCCCCATCACCAGAAGACCCATGTCATTACATGCCCATCACCCCCTTTCATGAACATAATCTTTTCAATTGTCAGTGCCATTGTGTCCGGTCCAGTATCTGTTGGGCCATGTTTGCAGGGTGATCTGCATTTGTCTCTGTCTCTTTCAATGGAGGGAGTCCACTACCTACTGGAGATCTTTGCAGACTGAACGCTTGCACAGTCCAGTCAGCAGTCTCTGATGGAGTGAGTGCTGTTGGGGTGGCTCCTGACAGTCAGATGGGCCCACTGTGGGGAAAGGGTCATAAGCATTCTGATAGACAAGAGTATCCATTTTCCCTTCCTCCATCTTTCCAAAAAGATTACAGCTCGTCCAGTTTAGAGAAGCCTTTGGTATGTCAATTCGCTGTCACCAGCAAACATGCAGGCTTCAAGAGGACATATTTAAGATATGATTGCTGAAAAGGGAGCAGGACTGCAAGGAACCTCTTCCTCTTTGTATAAGTCATCCACAAAAAAGGAGATGCAGCATTCTTCAAGGATTACAGGGCCCTTGGAATGTTCCGATCGGCTGGTGGGTGGATCAGGTTTGTTGATGTTATTAGTCAAAAGCAAGGATTGGGTGCAGTGAAGTTTGATTCATCCCAGTTCATGTCCGAATGAGATGAGCCCATTTAAACTCCAGAACCTCTAGGAGGCAGAGGACATACAGTTTACAAAGTAAGAAAGGATGCCATGTATTCTTCTCTGCATCCTGAGTGGTTCCGAAGATGTGAAAGTTGTTCTTGCGTATTCTAACCTCCATGTCAGTATGTTTGCAGCACAAGAAGTCAATATGGGAATCCCAGTCAGGTAGAACAACCGAATGAGCCTCAATGTCATTGATCCTTTGATCAAATTTATTTAATCAGGTGTGGAAGGTGGAGACCTCCTGCCTTATTGACATCAGTTGTAGTAAGATCAGAAATTTTGGAGTCCATTGCAAGCAGCGTTGTTCCTCCTGAAGTGATTTCCTTTAGGAGTGCCTCTATGTTTGAAGTCAATGTGTCAATGGTGTCAGCAGGGGTCTGATTGCACTTGGAGTGGCTAAATGCCTCTGAGAATAGCAGTTGATGACCTGTCGGGTTTGTGTCAACATATGAAACGAAGACTGTGCCTCATCTACCCTTAAATCACAGCCCAGTTGCCAGAAGAGTGATCACCAGAATAGAGTCCTGCAAGGAAGAGACTCAGGCAACAGGGGTCAGGACAGAAAATATCACCTCCTACTGAGGGACAGGATTCAGTATTTGACCACAAGCTGGAGAGTCCGGTGCCGCAGTATAGCAGTAGTAGAGGCTGTGCTAGAGACCAATTATGTCAACAGTCCTACCGACTGATATATGCTTACACGCCTGATCAGCGTACACTGCTGTTCTCAGTGGAAATAGGAAGCTCTTGAATACCCTAACTTCTAGACAGTTCCAAACTCGGAAACAGAGAGTCTTTTGCGCCATTCTAAGAGTGCCTTACCTTTTTTGCTTTCGTCGTTTATAATATCTGCCCTGAGGAAGCCCAATCTGGGCGAAACGCGTTGGCTGTATTGATTGTTCATCTCTTTCAAGATACCTTATGAAGATTGCAATAAAATCATCTTATGAACATCAATGAAGGAATATTACTCATTCGTGAACGCATACAAATATTTTATCTGATATTTTTTATGTACTGTTCTTGATTTTTGTTGCCTCTCTATTCTTTCTTTTTCTGTAAAAATTGGGGTCCTTAAGCAGTGAACCTAAGAGGTGGGCAACATTGGCAAAATAAGATTTTGCTGTGACTTCTGTGTATATTGTGGGTAGTGAAACCTTTAATTCCTTACTGCCTTTTCCTGCTTTTTGTAAGTCTGTCTTAAGTCTGTCTTAAGACAAACTTAAGACAAAATCCTTACTTCTGTGAATACTAAAAGTAGTAATTTCATTCTGTGAATACCAAAAGTAGTAAGTGTATTCTGTGAATACCAAAATATTAGTAAATTTAGGATTGAGTCTTAAGTTCATTCTGTGAATCAGGCCCATCGTTCACAGTTTCATGTTCACCCTTTGGCACCAGAAAGTAGGTGCTCACGCATTGGGAGCACACACATGGGTATTAAGCAATGAGGGAGACCAGGATAGAATGGAGTGCCTACACATCTACCCGCACCCCTGCGGATACCCACTCATTCAGGCACCCGGCATCGGTCAGCCCACTACTTCCCAAACTAGATTGTTAGAAGAGTAATACCTCAGTACAATGTGATGTTTCTTGCTTGTCATGTGTACTGTATAATGGGATGGATGTTACATAATGTATCAATATCATCTAACTGCCTGTGGGTGCCTGACACAACGTCTAACCTTGCAAATACATAATGCTGTACCATGGAAAATAAAAATCTCAATAAAAAAATATATATATATATATATATATCAGGAATTTGAAGGAAGCTATGAGAGGGGGGCTTCTTGCAGATGAAAAAAGGTGCACACACTCTCACACCCTACTCCCCTCACCTACACCTCAGTGCACAACATGGAACTCACAGGCACACATACGTACAATATCATTTATCCCCCCCAAACTCTCAAAAAAATCTGCCAAACGCTTCAAACATCATTTTTTTAAATCTCACCCAGAAACTCCCTTTGCTGATCAATATTTCTCATTACACAACGGGATCACGACCACTGACATAATTTTCTACACCAATTGTAGAGCTCAATGGAGGAAAGCATTCCTAGCCTCACTCTCAATATCTTCCACTAGGAAATCCGCTCATGGTCTAGTGATTTCTATTGCACCATCACAACTCTTCCAAGTGATAGCAACCATCAACATTTACAACGACAGAACTATTCTCATTCAGTCCACGGACCATATTTTAAATCTACTTGATAACATCTTCCCCATTGTTAAAGAGCATGTGTCTAATCCTCTTACTACTACCCAATTGACCCCCACCCCTATTACTCAAGATATATGAAACCCTACCCCAGAGGTATTTAAACTTTGGAGCCGCCCCCCTGGGGGGGGGGCGTGGATGGGTTCCCAGGGGGGCGCAGATGCCTCTGCAAGTATATGTAAATGAAGAGGGCCTGGAAGTGCGAGCAATGTTCATTTGCTGCATTTCCAGGCTGTCTTCATTTATTCCGAGCCTTGATTTGAGTGCCCTGGGGGCAGGGGTCACTGAGTTTGGCTGGCAGGGTCAAAGAGATTACTAACAAGCATTTTTCTTGCATTTGCCAGAATTTTATCTACTGGCTTTGTAAATGGCAATGTCTTTTATTTATGTTTTGAAAACCAAAACATAAATAAAAGGCACTGGCATTTACAGTGCCAATAGCTCAAACTCGCATAATGCTACTTCTTTCTTGACATTTAGATTTCATCTATTATTCACGCCACTAATTTCAATGAAGGTTTACTTAAATATGCAGTTACTTGGTTGGGCGGGGGGGCTATGATGTATGCTGCAAAGGAAGGTGTCGCCAGGAAACCTGGGCGTTACAGTGCTTACTGTTCACAATTAGCATTTAAAGACCGTTCATGAATAGACTTTGAAACTCCCTTGAAATAATGCATATGTTTTATTAAACAGACATAGTAGAAGAACTCTCGGGTGCGCATACATTTCCCAAATTGGAATAGCATTGTATTAAGCACAACACAAGTGAAACTTATCAGGGGCTGGGACACGGAATATTTTCACTGGTGCAGAATTACGTCAAATCTACCTTCACCATTGCTCATGTTTCTGCTCACCTAATGCTGCATAGATGAAGAGGTATTGATAAGTTCATGTTACATAAAGGTTTTGGCGCCAGGGTGAAATGAAGAAACAGGTCTAAAACAGCATGAGCGTGTTTATTGACCCCTGTGCATAATTTTAAGTGAGTTATAGACATATTATCAAAATAGCTCTGGTCAATGAAAGACTCTCAACAAAAACAGAGGAGCCAATTTTGCGGTGTTTGCAATTTGTGTAATTATGAATGGACAGACTTATTTTGCCTGAAACATGTATTTTCTCTATGTTTCAATAAGTAAAGGCTTCACAAATACTTAATGTGAAATCAGTTTGTGGTGTGTTTGTCCTAGGGAAAACTAAATTTGTTTGAGAGTTTGTTTGAATATGCATTTTAACTGTGCAGTAATAACTACAACTTTTGTACTTTGCATTTTCCCTTGTTTATTTTTTGGTGCTTTTGGTTGTAATTTGCGAGGATGAGTCTTGCTGGTCAGTGTCTTGGTTTTGAGCATGAGGAGGGATTGCTGCTTTCACTTGTCTCGATTCACGGTTGTCATATTATATTATGGGATTAAGAGTTAATCATTTTTTGTTTCAAAAACGTTATTAACATTTAACATGCGCACATCAAAGAGTGGGTAGTTCTAACATTCGGTAGGCATGTCATAGGTGCCTGAGAGCTACCGGGCCTAGTTCAAGACTTGGCGAGCGCCTGTAACTCACACAAACCTAGAATGCTTAGCTTGAGGTCCAGGGTATAAGCAAGGCCACTGGAATTATGCGGCAGGAGAGGGACAAATTATGAGACAGAGTTGAGTAACGATGCGGCAAAAATAGGCAAATTATGCGGCAGGTTTTTTCAAATAGTATTGCTTCATTCTTTTTTCATTTTAAAACTTGGTAACACTGTCTGGGCATTGATTGCACCTCATTAGGACCAGTTTAATACCGAAATATAACTATAAGTAACAGAAAGAAGAACAGGCCAGCTTTGGAAAGTGCCTTCCACCGCCCAGCACCATTTGTTAGAATTTTTACTAACTTTGGAACCGTTTGACCTCAAACCATTTTTGTGTTTTTGGTAATATCCGCAGATAATGTGGCAGATGGTGGATTATGTGTCAAATACATAAAACACCTAAATACAGCAGTAAGCAACTACATACAGCAGTAAGCAACTACAAGATTACCAGTCAATCTTTGCCAAGGGCCTTCCAATGCTCGGGAACACTTTGCCACGTTCTAAGTAAATTGTGTTCTGTGTGAGCTAGAATCAAGTTTCTTTTGTTGGAATCTGCAGATTGTGGATTATGTAGCAACTGGGGTAAACTCAATTATGAGGAAAATGCTGCTGCTGCAGAAACTAATAATTCCAGTGGCCCTTGCATTAAGCAACTCAATCAATGAACAACTGGTTTATTTTTTAACTTTCTGCACTACCTCCACACCCTTTGCTTTCAGGCAGAGGCACCTCAAAGTCACCATTAACCATTCAGGGGCAGTTTTTTTGAGAAAGCTGAGTTCATGAGGAGGCAGGTAGAAGGTCAGCAGGATTACATTGAGATACAGAGCCCTAATCCTCTTGACCCCTGGGGACTCACAGTAATGGTCTAAGAGACAGATGAAAGGAGTGAGATTCATAGATATTGTCAAAGAGAAGGTCCAGAATAGCAAGAACTGTATGGGGACTAATTTCTATGTTTACAAATGGCCAGATACAGATTTTTCTGAGAGATACCACAAAGAACAGGACAATATAAGTGTTTTTTAATTGTTTTTCAAAAGGTTCATTCATTAGTGAAGCTGGCGCTGCTGCCAGGATTGTAAATGGCCACTGCTGATTATCATTAAGGATGCAGATGCAGCAGGACTGGGGTCCAGGGGTTTGGGGGCCCACTGTATCACACTTATGACTGTCTGCCTTTAAAAAAGGGGCATCAGAGCTTATTTTCCTTTCTAGCATTAGGACTGAGGTGATGGTCTGTCATGGTGGGGAAGAGGTAAAATATGCAGAGGAGTAGCCTGCTACTCAGGACTACAGTTATCATTAGTGCAGCAGGTGTAGTTGCTTTGGGGTCCAAGGGTGTGAGAGGCTTACACCACCCCAATTATGGGCATATGTATATTTGAGGTAATGCATGTTTTTGTTTGATGCATTTGCTGTTTTATAAGTCTCATATTTCGTTCAGTTTATAAGCTATAGAAAAAAGTACTCCGGAAATCAACTCATAAGACCTACCACATGTATGCAACTATCTCCCTCCTGCTCCCCCAAACCTTGCCATAAAGTTTTGAAAGGGGGCCCGACCTAAAATATTTTGCTTAGAGGGGGCTCAGAGCACAAAAGTTTGAAGACCTCTGCCCTACCCCCATTCCCCAGCCACCGCGGGTATCATATTCTTACGCCTCCCCCACCATTTCCACCCCTTCCACCAATGCACTTTACCTCACTTCACCTGACCCTCACAGACCTCCAGCTTGCACGACTGAGACAACATATGCACCTCCTACTGAATCTGAATGCCCCCCGGAACGACAATAGCTTCCACCTCCTCTAGCCTCTCCCCATCACCATCCCTCCCCTACTTCAACCTTGCCTCATAACGACACTCCTAACATTTACTCCCCCATTCCAGTACTGAAACAACTCACCCACGTACATTAGAAGCGGATCCCCCCTCGGTTTCGATCAGAGTTTACTCCCTCTCTAACAGCACCCCCACCTCAACCCTCTCTCCCCCTGCATCATCCTTATTCCACCATTCCACCTCTAACATTGAACCCCCATACCAGCCAACCCCCTCTGATCACCTGTTGGCACATAAAAGGACTCCCCACCACTTCCATTTAGAAACATTCCACCCCCTCTAATCCACCCTTTGCATATTCCACTCCCAATTACACCTCCCACACCTACAACTCAGATATCTATATCAACGATCCTCCCAACCACACATGCAACAGCCTCTCCTATTTTTCCCTCAAATCATCCCGCAGAGCATACTCCACCCCCAACTACTCCTCCCACACCCCCTTACCCACCAACCACTCCTACAACTCAGACATCTATACCAACGACTCTCCCAACCACATACGCAACACCCCCTCATATTTTTCCCACCCATGCCCCAGATCACACATCTAACCGGGCTAAGACACTGCAACCCATACCACAGATACCTACCCCAATTATAACTGTTCCAAATACCAGATTGGACAAGATTATGTCCACACTTCACCAAATCAAAGAGGAACTCCATACCTTTAAAGAGTTGATCTCAAATCAACGAAGGTGCTCCAGACCCTCTAGAACATATATACCAAGCAAGCCCCCTACCCACCTACCACACTCCCCCACACATAATCTACCCCACTGGAAATCAATCCCCCCTGCAATTTTGCCACAGGCCCAATTCGAAGCATCAATCCACTTTCGGAGTACGACATACGCTCCCTTCTACATTCCTACAAACCCACTCTTACAACCCACATAGACCCCACACCTGCCCATCCCTACTATGCATCCCCATTCCTCACAGGTCCTCCACACACAACAATAGAGGTATCCTCAACAATAATCTTAGAAAAGTCACACTCACTCAGGATCCAACCTCTTCCCTCATCCCTCTCCGTCTTAAATGCACACTCCTGAACTGTAGATCGGCCTCTAGACTAGCTGCAGACATAGCTGACCTCAATATCGCGCATGACCTTTACCTGAGAATGCTCACCGAAACCTGGTTAACAGAATCCTCCTCGCCACTCACCGACATTCTAGTAGCCCCTAATTACAACATCACCAGACTGGACAGGAGTGGCAAGGCAGGGGGAGGAATCACATGTATACACCGTAGCAACCTCTCCGTAAATAAAATAATAATAATAATAATAGAAGATTTGTAAAGCGCATGGCTGCACAACTGTGTATCCCCGCGCTAATTGCCAACAAAACTCACAGAGGGAAGATAGGGGCAGTCAGAGAAACAATTATTGAGGAAAGAGGTACGTTTTTAATTTGGCTCTGAAAAGAGTCTCTGAGGGTTCCATTCTTAGATGCACAGGTAGAGCATTCCAGTATTTTACTCCAAGGTAGCGAAAAGATCGACCGCCTATTTTCGCTCTGTGGACACGTGGGATTTTGAATTGTGACATTCCTGAGGACCTAAGGTCTCTGGTAGGGCGGTGGATAGTCAGAAGCTCTCTTAGATAGGAGGGCCCTTTGTTATGAGCAATCTTATGGGCATAGCAAAGGCTCTTGAATGTGATTCTTTCCCTAACAGGGAGCCAGTGCAGTTTGGACAGGGCCGCCTTGGCAGATGTTGTTTTGGGGAGGCCCAGTACCATGAGCCATATCCCCAGTATTCCCCTCTTTTGAATACATCTGCCTCAACATTAACAGCAACGACAATCCAGTATGCTCTTTACATATTATGTATCATCCACAAGTGACAACCTCACCTTCACGGAACACCTCATGGACATGGTCACAACTAACTCTAGTCGACAAAACACACAAATATTCCTTGGCGACTTCAATCTCCATTGGAACGATCACAACGACTCAGTGGTCAATAGTCTCAAAAACTTCCTCGGTGCTCTAGACCTCACCCAAATCTGTAACAGCCCTACACACAATAAAGGTTCAATCTCCAAAGGTGACTCCATTCAACTTGAATTGATCCAACCCTGTGATTGGTCAGACCACCATATTATCACCTTCTTTATCAATGAATCAGTGAAAATTAATCCAGCTCAATCTACCATACCAAAGGTATGGAAAAGAGACCTGAATAAACTCAATCCCAACACATTACCTTCTCCCATCCACGGCATCCTTCAAAAAAGTAAAGTCGATTCTCTTGGCAAAATTCACATAATTATAGGTTAAGGAAATCCCGAGAACACTCACACCTTCACCAGTATTCTTTTTATGACAAGGGTCAGCTAGACCACCTAAGCACTTTTGTTGCCTTTGCCTTGACTTTATGGGACCTAATTGTCCCTACACCGTTTTGCTCAACGTTGCACAAAATGTTATGTTACATGATCTTTGTTATATGAATAACCTCTATGTGTGTAAAGCGCTCTGATATCCACAAGGATCTTGTTCGCGCTCTATAAAACTTTCAAAATAAAATAAAAATAAATAAAATACAACAACATCATCTCCGGGCACCCTATAATGTGATTGCTTCCAGTAGTTGTGATTACAAGAATCTGTCATCCCATAGGGCTCTTCCTTAACAGGATGGTGTAGCTAATGTATTCATCAGTGGTGTTGCTTCTCTATGGAATGGCACAAAAGCTGTTCCATGCCCCAACCCCGTCTTTCCTTTTACATACAGCTTAAGCCTTTAATCTGGCACATAGGTAGGAGCAAGACAGTACTTTATTTTTGTTTTCTTAAATATACTGGAGATTGTAAATATATAATCAGCAGCCCAGTAGCATTTCACAGCCACGGCGCCATGTATTTAAAAAAACATTTAAAACAAATCTAAAATACTGTGGAATCTGGAAGGGCGGGGAAGCACTGGAGCAAGTGGAGTGGGGTGGTTCGGAAAGGAGGGCCTATTGTGGGTGTGAATACAGCACATCATGGATGTGAACTATTTAAAGTATTGTGATTATTTGTGGTCTGATACCAAGACTTCTGGACAGCCTTTCCAGCTAATAGGGAAACATAGCAAACACAACAAGATGATGGACAGAGTGCTGAAACTTTTCAACCACTCACCCCCAGTCACATATCTGGGTTTAATCCATCGTTCTTTTGCTCACTATGCCGCCCCAGTTTGGACCCAGTCATGCGCAAATCAGTCTTGACCCTCTTCCTCATGGAAACAGTCCAGCCCGAACTGCCCAGGATGCTTGGTTTCCGGTCTAGGGAGGACCTGGCCTGGCAGTTCAGGCTGGACTGTTCCCACGGGAAAAAGGGTCAAGGCGGATTGGCATTTGGCTGGGTCCAAACTGGAATGCGTGGCGAGCAAAATAGAAAGTGATTAAACCCAGCTCTGTGACTGGGGATGAATATTTGACAATGTTCAACATTCCATCCATCATCTTTTTGTGTTGTAGCTAATAAGGGAAGCGAAAGATGTCCATAGGCAAGACCTAAAAAGTATCTGACAGCCTTAGATGCATGCACAGTCTCTTCCACAAGTTAAAAATTAATTTTGGAATCCTTAAAAGTTGGTTTTGCACTCACTAATGGTTTTACTCGGGAGCAGGAGTGGACTCAAATACACTCACTGTCAGTTTGGGCGCACCCACACATCCTCATGTTTGTGGATATTCACAAACGCCTCTGGAGAAGGTCAAAAATATATTTCTGACAAGGGAAGAAGTAAATGCCATTCCAGACTGGGATGGAACACCCAGCATTTCCCCATGGACAAAACAGGATCAAACAGGAAAATTAGATTGTCACACGTGTAATGGATTTCATAAACTTTAACATTTTTGAAAACATATGAATGTAGGAAAAGCATAATACTTTTGCCATGCGAGGTCCTAGTCCCCTAGGTGCAGATATTGTACATTGATTGATAATCGGGCCTCAGGATACTAGTCAAACTGTTTAATTACTTGTTACTACCCCTACAGAATTGACAACATTTTATATGACTGCTAATGTCAACACAAACGTTTTTTGCTTCCATACTAAAATGAGAAATTGTTGGAATTACAAAATGTTGTCAGGTATGGCATCTCATGAGGACAGCACGCTTTTCTTAGATGAGAACGTTTTTTTGCATGTTAAGGTGTGAAAGTATTACAAAAAGTTGCTGACATTTTGTTCATCCTCCATCCCACTATGCAGAAGGTATTAGAGGCTGGTTTTTATCAGTTGTTCTTATGGAATCATGTTATTGCTCTTAGATTTCTGACTCAACTCAATCCAGCCCAAGGTCAGCCAATTTTAAAATGAATGATACCCAAGAAATATGAAAGATATTTGGCGATATTTGGATTTCCTCATCTTTAGAGGTATTTCAAATACCATCTATTTTCGGAGAAGACGAGACTTCGGGAGACATAACATTTGCATGCATGGCGAGGCAGTCAGAATTGGCATAGTTACACAGAAATACAGAAACACTTGAAACCAGGTCACAACCTCATTGAATGTGTCAGAGTGAGTTTTCAAGTAATAGAAATGGAAAAGCTCTTACAGGCAGGTATGTGTATTAAGGAAAAACTAGTTCCACATGAAGCGAAATATCGCTGAGAAAGTTCATCTTTGCATTATGTCCTTAGGGCACAGTCTTTAACAAAACAAAGATAAATACTGTGAATGTATGTATCCAGGAAAGTACTGCACCCTTGGTTCAACTCTGTTTTTTTTGTACAGTAACCTGGTCACTCAGCAGGCCTAGTAAATACTCTTATGTGTCCTGAGTTGTGCCATTTTTATTATCCCAGTAAAACTAAGTGGGCCTCATCTTCAAGAAATTGATGCAATTCGGTGCTGAAACGTTGTGCTGCAAGCCATTTAGCTGTGCAGTGCTGTGTCATTTTCAAAGCACAGAGATGTGTAGTATTAACAACAATATGACACATACCTGTGTTTGCCCCTGCACTGGCACCCAATTGGCTGCCATGTGTCAGTGCAGGCATCCTTGTGTCATTTTGGAAGGGGGCCTCCGTCTCTGAGGATGGTTGTTTTTTTGCAGGAAGAGACCACTTCCTGCACAAAAACGATCAGGTTGCATTAAAAAGTAAGGCAAACCCAGCTTTCTATACCTGCAGAAGAACAGAAGACAAAGAGACCTTCTGTCTGTGGCCTGGGAGGATTGGGCTTGTTCCCCGTTTACCCAGGACAAAGAAGTGGACACCAGAGGTCAGTTGGCTGGCCTTGTGTGTGGTTACAAGGACACAACAAGCTTCAAGAGAGTGTTTTCCAAAAATGCCTTGTTGACTAGTGGCAACTTGACTTGGAGTGGACTTTGCTGTTGTCCTCTGCCAAATAAACTGCAAGTGTCTATGTGCACGTCTCTAAAGTCCCAGTGGCTTTTGAAGTGTACTCCTTTCAAAAAAGTTGTGAAGTCCTTTCTGCGTTTTCGAACTTTTTACCTTCAAGCCTTTCACCAGGCCAATGTACTTGTTGTATCCGGCCAGGGCTCCATTGATTTTGGTCTGAAATCACACTGAGGTCCTGGTCTACAGCTTACATAGAATATCATTGGTGCTTTGTGTTTGTTGAGGATATTTACACCTATCTCTAGTTCCTCTTATTTGATTTTTATTATTTTGGTGTCATTCTGGTCATAAATTGTTTCTATATTCTTCTAATTCAGTGGGAAATTTGTATTACTGGATGTTTACACTTTATTACTGTTTTGGTATGGCATAATTACTTTACACATTAACTTAAGCTGAGCATGTCTGCTCTGTACCATAGATACGAGAGTGTTGGACACAGGCTACTTTAGTGACGTTAGGGTTCACCCTGATAAGAAGTGTGATTATTCTTTGAGGTGGGCAGTTGCCCTCCCAAAATAATACATCAATTGCACAAGGGTGCAATCTTCACAAAAAATCTGCTAACAGTAAAAGTTCCAGTGAGGAAGAAAAAAATGTTTGTAACATTCATCAAAGAGATAAGTTTGATAAATGTCTTGGATACATTCACTTCTCCTTAATGAAGAGTAGTCCCACAACATTTTCCTTAAACATTCAGAAAGATTTGTTTAAAAAAGTAACATACATTCAAATCATATAACTGCTAGGTTTTAGTTAAAACGAAAATACATTCATCTAGATATGGAAAATAATTAAACACAATTAATCTCTAGAAACATACTGAGTTTACAAGGATCTGTGATTGAAAAATATTTCATTTATATCCTTCCAAATACTTGATCCATGCTTCTATGAATGCCGCTTTTAATTCAACCCCTTCCATTGTTGCAGATCTTGACATACCTGCTAAAACATTAAATGTTCCAAATCCTAGTTGATTTACATATTCTTTAAACTATCTTTTCATTTACTGCCTAGAAGGTTTTCTTCCATGAGCTAATAGTTTTAGTACTTTATGTACTTTGTCATAATTCATAAAAAATGACAGTAGTATATCCATCACTAAATAATGGGCGTTCGGGGTATACAACCCTTACAACGAATCTTTTACCACGCACTACCATTACAACGCAGTCACTACAACGCATACCATTACAACGCATTGCGCTGGGGGGCGCTCTAGGATAGGGAATACGTTTAATTTACTATCCAACACCTTCCCTACTATCCACAGGGACTGGAGTTGGAATAGTAAATTAAACTATTCACTATCCAGCACCCCAAAGCGCTATGCGTTGTAATGGTATGCGTTGTAAAAACCGCGTTGTAATGGTATGCGTGGTAAAAGTATGCGTTGTAATGTCATACATCCGCGTTTGGTCAGCCCTCTTCATCCTTAAATCTGTTGATGTGTCATTTACATTTTTGCCTTAGTCCATCACAGCATAGGTCATAGAACATCTGACTCTTTTCACTGTCAGTGATGGCATTTCGCTTGCAACTTTGTGTGCATCCTCTAAAAAGGGGTGCACTTCAGTAACATGGCTAGTGGGCCTATGACTGCTTTCATTTCATTTTTTTTAAATTAGAATTTTCTATGGGGTCATTTTTGCCACCTTTAGAGGTTGGTATTTTCACTTGTTATTACTTTTAAACTTGTAATGGATAATATACATTGTTGCAAAAATAATTAAATAAACAAAAAACATTACAGGTTGGCCAAGGCCAAAGGTATTCACTTTTTGAATGTGTGGTAATTTTGTGGTCATTGGCATTTAATGTAGTGTGTACCAATTCCTTGGAAAAGCAGAGCATAATGTGAAGACAATGTTGTGTGTCGATTTAGATTCCGTATGCATTTCCCGATTTGCCCTTATATAGGTACAATTGACACATCGCCCTTATATAGGCATAGATATCCAGTCCTTATTTAGGCATAGTCCATGCTACCCAAATACAGGCATGGCTACTTCCATCCGTTCATCTACGTCACAACGAGTTCTAGGAAAACCAGACTCTTAAGCCGTTAGGGACTCCCCCTTGCTTGGATATTGATTGATTGAAGAACTCATTTGTTATGCATGAACATCTATTCCTTAGGGGTTCATTCAGGACGTTCATATGCCCGACTTTATATCAATACTGGCATTCCTAAACACCTTCAAGGTATAAATATGGACAAGTTTGGCTCAATGGTTAGAGCGGCAGACCATGATGCAGAGGTCTGGCCTGGGACCAGGGTTCAATTCCCGCCTTGGTGGGTCTTGGACTCAATTTCCTCGGACCTGATAATTCTCGCCTCGGTGCCTATTTTAATCATGGGCCCCACTCTGCCACTCTGCAACTCTGGGCAATGGCTTGCTTAATCTCCACAACGGCCCCAACAGCGATAGGATGCCTGGCTGCACCTTGGGGGCGACTACTAAATAGAAGGGGGCTCCCAGTGGGTATTTAATGATAAAGCAAACAGCAAAATAGAAACAGAAAACCCTGCCCAAGGATATATATAGGTCCCACAAGGGGATCCTACCTTTTCAAAACGGCTGACAGGCTGAACTTGGAGCCACACATACACAAATACCTATATATACTTTCAAAGAATGTATATATATATATTTTTAAATACTTAGTCAGTTTTATATAGAGCTCTGATTTCATTAGTATAAAACACATAACATATACATATCCAAAAACAAAATAGGTTAAATAGGTCAGGGTTATGGTCCCGCACACATTATACCAATCCACATTCGAATCACATTCAATACTTTCATACTAAACCATTCTCACAACATTTAAAAAACCATTCAGTTCAAGGGTACATCAAAGCCAGTTGGTACAACTATGGTGGATCAAGCTGTTGTGACAAAAGAGAAAAAGTAATAAGGGGCAGAATCAGTTGGATCAAAAAATCTTAATCAGATGGAAATTCGTCCGCCTCTAGGTCAGGGTTATGGTCCCGCACACATCATACCAATCCACATTCGATTCATATTCATTACTTTCATACTAAACCATTCTCACAACATTTAAAAAAACATTCAGTTCAAGGGTACATCAAAGCCAGTTGGTACAACTATGGTGGATCAAGCTGTTGTGACAAAAGGGAAAAATTAATAAGGGGCAGAATCAGTTGGATCAAAACATCTTAATCAGATGGAAATTCGTCCCCCTAGAGTCACTCTAGAGGGGGTCGGATCCCCTTGTTGGACCTATCTATATCCTTGGGCAGGGTTTTCTGTTTCTTTTTTGCTGCACCTTGGGGGTGCCTAGGAGTGGCCGCCTCACAGGGAAAAAGCCAGGAAGGGTTCCAGAGCGGTATTCGTACAAGTGCCGGAGAGACCCCATGTGGGGTGATTCGGGCGCTATACAAATAATACAACATTTACATTTACATTTACATAAATATACCTTCACTTGCTATGGAAAAGCACAGTGTGGTTGGGTGCAGTTCGACTACCTACTTGCACAACGCAGCTCGCCACAGCAAGTCTAGAAGGAAGCCAACTCTCCACCTGACGCACCGACTAGACGCTGTCATCCTCCTGCCGAGAATCCATTTCCAGTGTTTCTGACTCCCCTTGTGGGGTGTTGGGAAATCAAGTCCTGGGAAGAGATACCAACCCCTCTCATTCTAATGCATGGAGCTGATTAGAACCTAGAGAAACCTTTGGCAATTCTTGGCAAAACTAAACTTAGCTGAAACAGCACCTACTTCTTCCCTCGTACTAGACCTAGGTTAGGTACACTTAGGTAGGCGTATTTTAGAAGCAGCAGTTGAGTATTTTAGCCTGTGTTATTATGTATGTATTTTTATATATGTCATAGCAACAGACAATGCTATTACAGTATTATTTTATATTACTGTTTACGCTGTACAAATTGTACTTTCTGTCTAACGATTGTAGCAGTGAATATCTCCTGCACGAGAAATAAGACTGTTCAATAAACCCTTTTTATTGAAACGCCCGTCTCTCTATTTCTATGCAACTCTGTAGAAATGAAGCATGCACGATTGACTGAGTGAAATAGTTATTTATTGTTTCCACGACTCTGGAGATATTGTTTCGATTCTAGGGGAAACAAAGTTGTCATGTTTATGCGGTTGTCTGCGACTAATCTCTTCTTGTTTATTCGAGAAAGTTTCTAGAGACCTCTGAGTTAGCTGGCACACACACAATTAAGTTTAACATACTCGATAGAGACATACTGATCTCAGTCCTATGTCAAATGTGTATGTGTTTCCAATGCACAGAGCCTATTAGGGATATAGGAAATAAACCACATGGCGCCCAACAGTTTGTTAAGGCACTAATTTAACGCTAGATACTGAAGTACCTCAGTCATGCTTTTCTCAGAGACCCCTTTTCCCGTAATACTCCAATAGACGTCTGGAGTGGGTAAGGGATAATATCTGCCATAGTTGAGTAGGACGAAAAATCCTATGTATTAGCTTTTTGGTTTGTTCAACGTTGAAGGATACAGTGTTCCACAATATTGTGCACCTTATCTTTGTTCCCTTGCAACTTGCTCTGCAAACTTTCAGTCAACAAAATGGCGACCAAGATAATCCCAGGGCCAGTGGAGCTGCAGGCGACAACGCTGACAGAGCTTTAAACTATACAGGTTTCCAAGAAACCGATGAGAATGCTGTAATAATTCCTCAAAATTTAAGGGAAGCCATTACTATAAAACTTATAAAACATGGCCTATCATCAAGAGGTGGTAGGGCAGTTTTTGTGATAGCGGCAAATGAATATCACCAGACAGAGGTATTCTTTTCATGGATAGTTAAAGGTCGTATGTGCGATGGCAAATTCAGACCGATGGTGACAAAAACGCAATCTCTAGGAGTTTGTACAGCTCAGGGAGCTGAACTACAAGCATTCAAAATGGCACTTGAAAATACGGATCGCGAATTCCCCACACTCATAGTGTGCGATTCTTTCTACTGTGTCCAATCCTACAATGAATATTTACAGAATTGGCTTCAAAACGGTTTCAAAGATACGAAAGGTGGCACAATTAAACATAAAATGTTTTGGGAACAAGTAGTTCAGTTACAAGAAGGACTACAAAACACTCACGTGATACACACGCTGAGTCATTAAGGTGATGGTGTTCACGTTAAAGGGAATTCATTGGCTGATGAAGCCGCAAAGGCAGCTGTGCAAATGGCTTCCGTAGCTGCATTCACTCATTCAAAAACAAAAATAGACAGTGAAATAATGCTAGCTGTCAATGCTACAAGCAAAGGCAGCGGTGCAGCATTACCTAAAAAGTTTTCCCTCAAATACTCATATATAATTGATGTGAATAGCGTTCCGTTTGCTCGAATCCTTGGAATGGGGGATAGAGTAATTCCAAACAGGGAATGTAGAGTAGCTTTGATATATGAAGCGCATTTGGGAGAGGGTCTGATAGAGCAAGGGATCTCTAAAACACTATTAACTGTAAAAGAGATGTACTGGTGGCCAGGAATGAATGCTCACATTCTCATGTTTGTCATTAACTGCATAGACTGCAATAGAGATCGCAACACAGAACGCCGTCAGATACCTGATTGTAGCAGAGCCAGAAAAGTACAGACACCATTGTTAGACAGCATTAGACTTTCTACATGCAGATGTCCCTGTGGACAAATGTGGTCCCACAAATATTAAGACAAGGTTCTTTTGGATGTGGCCTCAGCACTCGGCTGATGCGCAAACTGTTATGAAAGATTTGTAAGTCTTTATCGGCACATACGCAATAGGCACGCTACATTCTAACTAGGGTCCTGCGTTTAGCTCTCGAGCTTACAAAGAGGCAATGGCCAATTTGTATGTTGCATTGCTGTACTCTAGTCCATTCCATCCTGAGGGAAATTCGGTTCTGGAGAGAAAAAAAGTGACATAAAGCAATCTATAACAGCGAGGGGAATTAGGTTCGGGTGATGGGTGGGTCAAACATCTAATAAGTGTCCAACGTAGTCTTAACAATCTGCCAAGAAATTCTCTGGGTGGAATCACTCCGTATGAACTTTTGTTTGGTACAAGAATGATAATCGAAGACCTCGATTGTCAGACTTCAGTGGCGGAACAAAAAGCTTTTGATATCAAAGATCGTTTGGCTGTCTTACAGGACTTGAATTAAACAAGAAGAAGTCTAAGTAACACAAAGGTAAAGCCAACGGCCACTGAAGAGAAACCACCTGTCCCAGCAAGACCTGTCTGGATTCCAAAGATTGGGGATCTGGTCATAGAGAAGATCGCTTTGAAGAAGGAATTTGGGCCTTCTTACAGAAAAGCAGTACCTGTCTTAGCTATCCGCGGAACAAGATCAGTAGTACTACCGCCCCTTGCTGGTAAAAAGGAGATCCGAGTTGTATCAATCGACCTGGTAAAACCACAACCATGTGGCCAATTATAAGTAGTAGGCCCAGTGGACTCCCAAGATGTAGCAGAAGACCAAACCTTGCTACAATCCAAGAGGTTCACACTGAGAGACTAATCACATTTGATAAACCTGCAGTGAATAAAAAAGGACTATGCAACAAAGCCATGGAACTTGTGCCTCTTGAAACCCAAATTGCAACAGTTCCTCAAGAAACGTCTGTCTACAATGATATAGCCTCGAACTATACCAATATGAAAAAGGAAGAAGCAACTACAAAGATTAATGAAAAGCCAGAAGCAATTCCAACAATTGACAGAACTGCATCTGGCTATTTCATCAATTTCGATGACTTTTTTGATGATCCAAGTGAACATGAAGACAAGCCAGCAAACAAGACAAAATTACAGAACTCTTTCATCAACTTTGAGAAACATATTTGAACTCACCATGGATTGAACTGTGGATTGTGTTAGCTGTACTTTTCCTCCTGCTCTGGCTCATCTTAGTTTTAAGCTTGGGAAGAATTATTGATGGAAAATACAGTACAATGGACACAGCAAGTCAGAACATCAACTTGGTTCTAAGACCACCCAGATCATCTCACATTGAAAAAAGAGAACTATCATCAGTGAACATCACAGCCATTCCTATACCTGGTGGTGTAGCATGGGACAATACTGATTATGAAATCTATGGCCTGGTTGAACTCTTGAAATATCCACATCAGTTCAAGATTTCTTTAAGTGACTTTGTAGCACCTGGGACTTTGAAAATATTAATAATATGATGTCAGATTTAGAAATGTCTAGCAAAAAGGAGTTTGGCCCATGCGGACAGAAGTGGGGTAAGGGCCCAAATACTTTGTAAAAAAGAAAGGAACCCACACTTCAATATGTTTTGCACCGTTCGGTTTTGGATGAAAAGATAAACAAAGCTTAATATGTTTATCAAGGCGATTATTTACGCCGTTTTATTCATCAATTTTGTTGAAAAAAACTTTGCATGTACAGAGAAATCCCACTGTCATTTACGTAATAGCCAACAAAGTCGTGATAGCTAATCTTTAACAACACAAAACATGAATTTACAGACATAAACAATATGAAAGCGTATAGCTGGTGAGAAATTTTTTTTGCAACAAAGTGAAAATGTATCAAAAAGGGAGGGAAAGATGTCAAGGTATTTTTTCAATAACATCAATAAACGCAATTAAGCAAACATATTTCCATCAAAAAGCAATTATTGCCCAAGAAGCAGCCTTTCAATGAATCTGCATGAAAACAAAATAACCTCTCGGAAACAATGTTTTTTAGGCTATAGATTCCTAAGTATTTTGTTCGTATTTCCAAACTTAGGACGTAATCCTGTTCGCCTACGCGTTTCGAGTTTGCAGGGTTTCTTCACAAACTCTCTTCAGGGCCAAATGAATTCTTTCCCCTGTTCCTTAAACCTATTAGTGAAAACATAAACAATTGTGGACACTCATTATAAGTTGCTCGCCTGAGCCCACTCATACCTTCTCATATGTACAACTTTTAAAATGAAACGTACCTCAGGGGACTTAAGGTAAGTTCAGTTCATCCAGAGTGCTAAAACGGGATTTGTCGAGTCTGTGCGCTTTCTAAAAGACACAAGGTGTTGTGTCAGGGGCTGCTATGTTTGAAAAGTATTATCCAGCTTAACGTAAAGGAAAAAATGGCCAATCGTTTCCTACCTGGATATATAACCGGGAGGGAATCAGGTGGACGCTGCAATTTTATTTTTGGAGGTGGGCATGTAGCCGTCGTTTCCAAATCATCTTTGTTCAGGGAGGGTCCTGGGGTGGGCCGGTTCCCTTTTAGTATTCCGTGAATGTATCTGCAGAAAAAAGGGGGAGCAACGAGCGCCAAATGTTTAGGAACGCACTCGTTCGCTCGTCCATGGGTTGCGCGGCTTGCGGGGAGCCGGGCGCTTACATCAGATTGAATCAATGAGTATCAGGGGAGCGCGCGCGTTGATGTTTTGCCGGTTTATTCATTTCAAGACAGTATGGTGGCATTTATAGGTTTTACACCGCGCGGGGCAGTGGTTAGTTAGTTAATGGATAAATCGCAGCCTGATTCCCCCGTTTTGCAGTCAAATGACAGCACGTACCTGCTGGTGTGTCAGCGTGTTCCACTTCCTCATTCCATCAAGTGGAGTGAATGGCATACAGTTCCAACAGTCTCTCTGAGAGGCTCACTGTTATATGACCAATCACAGATGGGCTATTTTGAAAACCAACACTGGTGCATTGTGGGACCTGAAGTCAATTTGGCTGTAAGTAAATTTCAAAGTCTGGAAATTTCACTAATTGAATTGAGGCCCGTATTGATGGTATCAAAGCGGAGTATCAGATACGCCTCTTTGCGCAAAAGTGCCTGCTCTACATTAGGCGATCTATGTTGAGGATCTATTCCAGCCAGGACCGTCCATTTGAAATCTGTTTCTCTGTGACTGGCGGCTAGAAAATGCTCCACCATTGGGGCATTCTGCACTTTTTTCTTTAGCCTCGAGCGGTGTTGTGTTATCCTGACATTTAAATGTCAGGATAACACAACACCGCTCGAGGCCATCTGTGATTGGTCATATAACAGTGAGCCTCTCAGAGAGACTGTTGGAACTGTATGCCATACTGTCTTGAAATGAATAAACCGGCAAAACATCAACGCGCGCGCTCCCCTGATACTCATTGATTCAATCTGATGTAAGCGCCCGGCTCCCCGAAAGCCGCGCAACCCATGGACGAGCGAACAAGTGCGTTCCTAAACATTTGGCGCTCGTTGCTCCCCCTTTTTTCTGCAGATACATTCACGGAATACTAAAAGGGAACCGGCCCACCCCAGGACCCTCCCTGAACAAAGATGATTTGGAAACGATGGCTACATGCCCACCTCCAAAAATAAAATTGCAGCGTCCACCTGATTCCCTCCCGGTTATATATCCAGGTAGGAAACGATTGGCCATTTTTTCCTTTACGTTAAGCTGGATAATACTTTTCAAACATAGCAGCCCCTTACACAACACCTTGTGTCTTTTAGAAAGCGCACAGACTCGACAAATCCCGTTTTAGCACTCTGGATGAACTGAACTTACCTTAAGTCCCCTGAGGTACGTTTCATTTTAAAAGTTGTACATATGAGAAGGTATGAGTGGGCTCAGGCGAGCAACTTATAATGAGTGTCCACAATTGTTTATGTTTTCACTAATAGGTTTAAGGAACAGGGGAAAGAATTAATTTGGCCCTGAAGAGAGTTTGTGAAGAAACCCTGCAAACTCGAAACGCGTAGGCGAACAGGATTACGTCCTAAGTTTGGAAATACGAACAAAATACTTAGGAATCTATAGCCTAAAAAACATTGTTTCCGAGAGGTTATTTTGTTTTCATGCAGATTCATTGAAAGGCTGCTTCTTGGGCAATAATTGCTTTTTGATGGAAATATGTTTGCTTAATTGCGTTTATTGATGTTATTGAAAACATTTTTGATACATTTTCACTTAGTTGCAAAAAAAAATTCTCACCAGCTATACGCTTTCATATTGTTTATGTCTGTAAATTCATGTTTTGTGTTGTTAAAGATTAGCTATCACGACTTTGTTGGCTATTACGTAAATGACAGTGGGATTTCTCTGTACATGCAAAGTTTTTTTCAACAAAATTGATGAATAAAACGGCGTAAATAATCGCCTTGATAAACATATTAAGCTTTGTTTATCTTTTCATCCAAAACCGAACGGTGCAAAACATATTGAAGTGTGGGTTCCTTTCTTTTTTACAAAGATTTAGAAATGTCAGCACAATTTACAGAACATGATTATTTACAAGTTTCATAAAATTATGAAGAAATGTATTGCTATAATCATTTTGGGCATCATATTTTTGCATAAATATGCTAATCCTAGAAATGTTTTTAGTTATAATCAATGGGAACATTGTCCAACTCCGCTAAAAGGCAGTTCGAAAACATTTTATGAGAAATACCCATACTTCTCAGGGTTTAATATCACTGATCCAGAACGTTTAATTTAAAAATTATGAATAAGACCAGAATGAAAAACATGTTGACAAACACTAAACTGTTTTATTCTGAAAAATTTTATGAAAAAATGTCTACATTTGGTTTTGAATTTTGGAAAAACAACATTGAGACAAAAATTGTCTGGGGTACAAAAGACTGGCAGGTACAGGGTTTAGAATCATTATTCAGAGCCTGCATGATCCCAGAACAAATAATGTTCCTGAATGACCCCATTCAACAAATAACCTGTCTTGGTCTAGCCAAGATAAAAGATTTAGGGCCCGATGTAGGTAATTCTAAATTACCACTTCTAAAATACCGAATCATACCGATTCGGTAATTAAGAAGTGGTAAATTAGAAGGGGGGAAATGTAGGTATTTCAGATTCGGTAAATACCGAATCGTTAAGATTCGGTATTTACCGATTCTGTAAATACCGAATCGGTAAAGCCCATTGATTCCTATGGGCATTGCAGCCCATAGGAATCATTAGTCATTACCGAATCGGTATTTACCAATTCGGTAAGTACGGATTTTTGCAAGGGTGCAGGTGGTGTTACTTTGACACCCTCTAGCACCCTGAATTCAGGCATGTGTGCCATGTGGCACACAGACATGCCCTAAGGGTATGTCTGTGTGTAACATGGCACTGGTGTGCATGCACACATGTGCATGCACACCTGTATTCGGTATTTTACCACCCAATAGGATTGGGTGGTAAAATACTGATTCTTAAAGCCCTGTGGCACTCTGACATGTGCCAGCTACATCTGCATTTACAGAATCAGTATTTTACTGAGTCTGTATTTACCGATTCGGTAATTTTACCGAATCGGTAAATACAGAATCAGTAAAATACCGATTCCTTAAATGCATGCCCTACATCTGGAAACCGTAATACCGGTCGGAAACGGCCGAATTCGGCCGTTTCCTACTGGTATTAGGGCACCTACATCGGGCCCCAAAACAACCCGTCTATACCAAAGCCTATACAGATGAGAGGTTAGACGTGTCCTATATTTTAAAACAGAATAGAACAAATCCTGATTGGAACAAATGGTTGATCTGGCCCACAGACACTAATAACTGTCAAGATAGATTCCTGAACAAAGTACAGGGGTTCAAACAGAATAGGCCAGACCCAAGATATTCCCAGAGACAACATCCAGGGATAATTACAACATATAGTTTTGGAAAACTATGCCTCGAATGGCTACAGAAATCCACACTACCCGAAATTAAACAACACTTAACTTTACTTAAAGAAGGTGCTGACTTGCGAGATTTCTTACTGGGACCTCGCAAACAGTGTCAAAAACGTTTCATATACGCCGGTATATACGCAGCTTACAATGAAGCTTGGAAAATAACCCAAATTGAAACTGCAGAAAAAATACATGAAATTGATCGTATTAATTTGGGAACATTTCTGTAGTGGACAATGGGTTAACGACTCTGTCATCCAGAATTTATTCACTGGACAGCATTGTATCATCTGATATTGATATAATAGAACAGGATATGCTAATGTTACAACATGGCCAGTCCCAATTACGTTCTATTGTACAGTTAGGCTGGACGTTACAAAATTTGCATTCAGGCAACGTGCCATGGCGTCTAATCAACACAACGTCATTATTTTCTATCTATAACCTTACTAATAGACAAATCTCTTTGGCACAAAGAGGGGCAGACTATACGGCGCTGAGCATTGAAAAACTTAAAAAATTACCATTGACAATGTCAGAACGACCGGTCATTGAGTGGATAATTCATAGCACCATTACAATCCAGATAACAACTTTTCAGTTTCAATACTGCCAAAAGTATATACCAGCAGGCCTGTATGAAAGGTTGGGTAAAAGATACATCAAGTCAACCTGGAATTTGCCTTATACACATAGATGTTGGAGTTGGGGCAAGTAAGAGGTATTTCTTAGTGGTAGCAACTGTAAAAAATCACTAAGCGGTACACTTCTGTGTCAAGGAATTAACTTGCATGGAGCCTGCGAAGGTTCATCAAATAACCTTTCATGTCACCTGCACGGCACCCCTGCTACACAGATAGAGCCTTTTTTCAGACAGCTTTCCAATGGCAGCTACGTTCTAATAAGTGACCACAGCTGTTGTGGCATGGTGCCAGGAAAAGCCTATCTCGTGAGCGTTACTTCCATTTCAGATACCAGTGGCATCGCACATGTATTTAAGACAATTGTTTCGGGACTGCTAGCACCCTTTGAAGCAGTTCTTGGCATCTACCCGAATTTCGTGCATTCTCTGTTTGGCGGCCTGCCTCTCATCTTGGGACTCGCAGCAGGAATCCTATTTTTGTTCCTTCTGCTCCGATATGGCAAATAAAGTCACAGACAAAACTCAGGCTACAATCGAAGACACGATCCTAGCAATACAATACCCAGAACGGATCACTAAAGTCCTCGGCTTGGCTCGGCTAAGAGATCTGAATACTACCTGGTTTCTTTCATTCAGACCAATCTGGTAAGATTGCATCTTACATGTTCTACGATGCCTGCTATGTGGAGAAGAATGCCTGTTAGACGTCTGTCTCACACTTCCATCAGCAGTACCTATGGATGTCGATACTTTTGCTTGGTTCTTTAACGGCTCATGCAACGTGTTGTCCCCAGCGGCTACCCATTCTGATGACGGCATTCATTGAGACCTCACCATTACAATTAGGTGGCGGTGAGGTACAAGATGAAAGCGGCACACAGGTACAACCTTCCGTGGCCATTGCTGATCTGGACACCGATGATGGCAATGCTTCGCACATATGCATTATTTCTACTTTTTTGGACCTGGCCCAACTTTCACCTACTGTTGTAGATGAATTTTTTACCAGCCTACCTGAATTAATGCTCTCTCCTAACAACGAGAATAACTTTTGAAATAGCAAGCACACAGCGTTCCCTGGCATTCAGTTTTGATAAACAGAACTTCTAAAAAAAATTGGAACTATTTTTTTTTCCTTCCAGAAACAAAATTATTTTTCCCTAGTTCCCAAAATATTTACCTTTTTTGGCACATGATACTCTGCTTAAAGTAGAACTATTCTTAGCGAACAAGATTTCTAATTTTAAAATCTCTAGAGACAATATTTTGACTTAGCCTCTAGCACATGTACAGTCTTGTATGAATATGTGATAAAATGGTCTAGACCTTCTCTTCTGTATTAAGAGCCATTTCATAAATGTAAATTTCGTGATTCATTCAGTCAACATTCTAAATGTGCAAAATATGCATTATCTGAATGACACCACTGCTTACTAAAAACGTACAGTATTGTATTCATTTTTCGTGTATAAACCGTTTCAAATGATAACTATTTATTTTGGGGTGGTCTGGAAAACACATGCATCGTTATATGTTTAGTATTGCTTAGTATTTAGTAATGATGGACATTATACGTGGAGTGGGTGTTGTGAATGTATCTAGGACCCTAATTAAGACATTCCCGATTTATGCCCTCATGTGGTTATAACAAATCATATCCTTATAAAGGCATAAGAATCATATCCATATTAAGTCATAGCCAATGCAGTCCAAATACAGCAAGGCTACTCACATGGACTCCTAGAAAGCACAACGCGTTCTTAAACAAACCAAGCCTCCAGCAGCCCGGGAATTCCCCATACTTCTGTTTTGATTTGTCCTAAGAACTCCTGGAGTCCTGAAAGAACTGCCAGTTCTTAATGACGTCTTATGTCCAACCTTACGTCACACTCGGCACCTTCCAGGTATAAATATACCAACATCTGCCTTAAGCAACACACGGTGGTTTGGAGCAGATCGGCGATCTCCTTGCCCCAAGCCCTGCTGATGCGAGTGCCGAAGGAAGCCGACCCTCTCCGCTGACGCACTGAGAGAGACGCTGTCTTTTCTCCTGCAGAGAAATCCAGCTCCAGTGTTTCCCTGACACCCTTGCAGGTTGCTGGGAGATCGAGTCCTGAGAGAGAGATACAAGACCTCCTTCATTCTATAACCAAGGTACGGAGCTGATTAGACCCATTGAGAATTCTTGATTCAGATTCTTGGCAAAAAACTGTAACTCATCTAATCCTTCCCACGTACTAGGCTTAGGTTAGGTACACTGGGGTAGGCGTATCTTAGAAACACCAGTTGAGTATGTTTAGTCATTATTTTATCATTGTATGTATTTTAACCATTTTAAGTATCTTATTGCTTAGAAACCATATAAATGCTTTTACAGTATTATTTCATAATACTCCTTTTACTGTACGCACTTTACTTTATGACAAGTATTGCAATTGTGGCAATTCATTTCTCTTGCATGAGAAAGAAGACTGCTCAATAAATAACCCTTTTATTGAAAACGCCTGTCTCTCTATTTCTCTGCACTTCTGGTGAAACGAAGCATGCACGATTGACTGAGTAAAATAGCTAACTATTGTTTCCGCGACTCTGGAGATATACTCCTTATTCTGGAGGGTGCAAAGCTGTCATGTTTATGCGGTTGTCAGAAGCTAATCCCTTCTTGTCTATTCAGGAAAGCTAAACACTTTCTTATTTACTCGAGAAAGTTTCTAGTGACCTCTGAGCTAGCTGGCACACACAATTAAGTCTAACATATTCAACAGAGACCTAGTCGACCTTAGTCCTTCTTCTAAACTATTGTTTATGTTATTCCAATGCGCAGAGCCTATTGGGAATATAGGAACTACACTACAAAACAATTAGGTAAAATATTAAATATTTGTGTGGTAGTCATATTTACTACTTCCACTCAAAACTAAACAACATTGGGGAAATCAGAGTCTACAGAGGAAGAGCAGATTTACTATTTTGACGCCAAATTAAGCAACCTTGGGGGAAACTGTTGTTTCCTGGGGGAGGGCATGAGAGTGATATGTAACCCCTTGTGTGCTGTGTTAATTCTCCCACTGTGAGGGAGAATTAACAAGTGGGCAGGATTCGGACGGCCCCCGGCCATCGTTAGCAGACGCCCACCGTGACGCATGACAGCCAGGGGCCGTCGTTGGCACCAAGGGGTTAATATTCACACTCCAAACAAAACAAAATCGAGGAAAGTGTTGACTCTGGAGGAATTGGATGTATTACTCCCACTCAAAATATAAGCAACATCGGGGAAAGTGCTGTAGTGTGGGGTGGGTCAGATTTACTGTTCCCAGGTAAAACTAAACAACATTGGAGAAAGCTTTGAATGTTGGAAGGGGTGTATTTAGTTTTCTCACTCCAAATTAAGCACCTACAGGAAAGTGTTGGGCTTGAGGGGGCAGCGAAGGGTGAGAATCACTATTCCCACTCCAAAATATTTAACACTGGGAAAGTGTTGGACACTGGAGCGTTCCAATTTATTACACATTAACAAATAAAATATACAATTGATATTTAAAAACTAGATGAAAGAAATACCTAATTAATTCTTCAATATTACTTAAAAAAAAAAAAATCAATATACTTATCTCTGATATTCAAAACTTCAATATTGTGGTACCCACAATATTACAACTTTGATATTAAGTACAACCCGATATTCCGCCATCAATATTAAGAATCCACTCAGTGAAAATTCATAGAGAGGGCTCTGACAACCCCCTTCTGCCATTGCTTGAGTTTGGATCGCTCCCTTCAGTCAGTGCTTCTTGGAAGTGTAATTCACAATTTGGATCAGCCCACAGAAAATATTTTGGAAGTACAGACTTTAAGTTATAATATATGGGATTTTACAACAGTAATTGGCAAAGGGTTCCCTCTCAAGGATTGCAGCTGATACCAAAGCTGTTGGCTGGGCACTACGTAGAAGCGTATTCAGCCCTGCAGGACTGGACTTGAAGAATGGGAGGACTCATGGGTGGCGAAGCATGGCTCCTGAAGGAAACTAGCACTGGCAAAGACAATAGGCCTCTTCTATGCAAAAGCTACTGGCTTTGCCAATGTGTTATAGCCATGTGGTACACCAGCTTGGGCTGTTGGCTTTGCCAAAGTGCTTTAGCCATGTTGTACACAAGTGTGGCTGCTGTTCAGCATGGCTAAAATGTAGTAGTATACAGGACAGTGGTGTGAAGTCAAGTGTCATAGAGTGGAGTAGCGCAGAGTGGAATGTATTTGAGTGGAGTGGTATAGAGTGTCGTGGAATGGTGTAGGGTGGGGTGGAGGGTTGTGGAATGGCATAGAGAGGAGAGGAGTGTCATGGCGTGTTGTAGAGTTGAGTGGTATAGAGTGGAGTAGAGTGCCATAGAGTGGAGTGTCACAGAGTGGCATGCCGTAGAGTAGTGTCATAGAGTACAGTGGCATAGAATAGAGTGGCATATTATAGTATGGCATATAATAGAGTGACTTAGAATAGATTAGCAGAGAGTGAAATGGCAAGGAATGGAGTAGAGATACGTAAAGTGGACTAGTGTAGAGCAGAGTGGAGTGGTGTAGAGTGAAGTAGTGCAGAATGGCATGGACGGGGAACAGCGTTTACAACGCAACTTTTACCACACACTACCTTTACCACGCAACTATTACAATGCAAGTCGTTACAATGACTTGCGCTGGGGGGCGCTGTAGGATAGGGAATGGTTTAATTTACTATCCAAAACCTTCCCTACTATCCACGGGGACTGGAGTTGGAATAGTAAATTAAACTATTTACTATCCAGCGCCCCTCAACACAAGTCGTTGTAACGACTTGCGTTGTAAAAGTTGTGTGGTAAAGGCATTGTAAAAGCATGCGTAGTAACGACATACATCTGCGTAGACTGAAGGGGAATACAGTGGAGTAGAGTGTCCTAGAGTGGAGGGCATAGGGTGTTGTAGAGTGGGGTATTATAGACTGGAGTGGTATACAGTGGAGTAAAGTGGCATAGAATGGCATAGAGGGAGTTGCGTAAAGTAGCAGAGAGTGCAGTAGGTTAAAGTTGAGTGTCATAAAGTGGCGGGGCGAAGAGTGGAGTAGAGTGTCACAGAGTGGAGTGGCAAATAGTGGAGTAGAATTTTGTTGAGTATCGTAGAGTGTTGTGTGTAGTGTCATAGAATGGAATGGTATAGAGTGGGGTGCTGTAGAGTAGAGTGCCGTAGAGTGGCCTAGAGTTGAGTGGCGTTGAGTGGATTTGCTTAGAGTGGTGTAGAGTGTCCTAAATTTAAGAGGCATAGCAGAGAGTAGAGTAGGGTGTCATAGAGTGGAATGGCTTAGAGTGAAGTGGTGTAGATGGGAATGGAGTGGCAAGAATAAAGTGGCATAGAGTGCTGTAGAGTGGTAGGGCATACAGTGGCAGTAAGTGGAGAAGAGTGTTGCAGAGTGGAGTGGTGCATGCATGGTGTGGTAGTTCACTGCCATCACAGACAGCACATTTTAAATTATTACATTTGAACAGACACACAGTTTTTCTGATAAAACTATCCAGCACACAAACAATAATATGTGGAAATGGCATCACCTAGTGTATTGATTTGTTTTGATCATATTAAAATGTTTGTTTCCATCATACTTGAGGATTATAAACAATCTCCTTCATTTGTGCTTTCCTAATTCTGATATATTTGAAAAGATTTGCACAGTTCATTTACAGACATTTACATTTTCTGGTGTGGTAGAAAAAAGTCTTTTTATCACATCCCTAGATTGTCAGGGAATTCCTCTCACTTTGATGTCAGAGAATGAAAAGTAAACACCAAACTCACTCAGAAAGGGAGTCTGATATTTGACCTCTGACTTTGAATGCACAGCAAATGTAACAAAATAAGGACAACATGTATAGGCCTGTTTACAGAAAGTGAGTACTTGGGGGCGTGGCTACGGCGCCAAGGCATTATGGCGCACCTTGTGTGAGCTCCGCCCCATCGTGGGACTCAATTTATCATTTTGAGCCTCGTACTTTATCTCCACAAGTGGCGAACAGCGGCAATATCAGTCGAAAGATGCGGTGAGTCTCGGAACTGCTTTTTGAACGTCGTTACACCTGCCTAGAGCCGCATTCTTCTTTCGGCAACTTTCTCCTGTCAGAGACGCGAGCGGCCTCCATTTTAGGTCACTGCGCTCGCATCTCTTTGAACATCTTAGTTTTGCCGACCTTATGACGAAAATGCCCTAATGCACACCACCTCCGCTTTTTTCTCACTCTTTATGCCTAAACTGAGGTTGTTTTTCGTTGCCTGCCATTTCTAAGTAGATTTAGCCCACTATTACTACTGCATCTATCCTTCAATGCTCTATTCTCCTCAGTTTCCAGTTTTCCCGGGCAATGACCAGTATTTTGAGGAAATTAAATAATCTACAAATAATGCCAGTACTTATTTTTTTTATTATACTTTACCTGAGCTCCATCGGTTATTATTACATTTTTAGGAATTTTTTTTAGTTTGGTCTCACATGTCCATACTACTGTGAGGAATGGATCAGTCTACCTACCTAATATTACCACTATATGTATTTGTAGATATTATATATGTATCTCAGTGGTTATTTCATCATGTTGGAGGAATTTTCCAGTCTGGTCTTACATTTACCCACAATAATTTGAGAAAATGGAACAGTCTGCTTATCAACTATTGCCAATATTTATTTTTTTAGACTCTCTGCTTGTGCTTAAATGGTTATTATTGCATTTCGGGGGAAGTTTTCAGTCGGGTCTGGTCTCACTTTACCCATAACAATCATTATAAGTATACTAGTTTTTGGGACTTTCTACAGCAACCGCTGTGAACACTTCATTTGTCCTCCAGCTAGTGATTTCCTGTGCAAACTACAATGGTTTATGACACTCACACTGCTAGATCTACTATATACGGGACAAAACCGAAAAGACACAAAAATGAACCGCCTCCACCCATTCATTCTTCCCAAAATCCTGTTTTAGATTCTATCTTAGATGAAGTCTGTGGTCTTCAACCTTTTATGTCAAAGACAAACGAAAAGTTAAAACAGATTGAAGAGAGATGGATTGTTATGGAAGGTAAAGTTTTGGAATTAGAACAACATGTTAGCAATCTGCAGGATGTTTCTTCAAAGGTTGCTCTACTGGAACAGGAAATACATAAGCTAAAAATACACCCTGAGGACATTGAAAATAGAAATAGAAGAAATAATTTACGTCTTTATGGACTTCCGGAAAACATCAAGGGTGCAGACATGGTATCGTTTCTACAGAAACTTCTTCCTAAACTTCTAGATCTCCAAAAGTCAACAAGTCCCCTCAACATACAAAGAGCTCATCGCCTTGGACTTCTCAACCCTTAGGCTACCAAGCCAAGTGGCATCATAATGCTTTTTCTAGAATTTACTGAGCTGATGCATGTGTTGAAGGCTGTAAGACTTAAACGTCGTTTCATTTGGTCTGATTATACCCTTTTCATATCTCAGGATATCTCTAATGCAACAAGCGCACGTCGCAAAAAAATCCTGGCTTTACGTCCTCAAATGAGACACCTCAATATTCAATATGGAATCCTCCATCCTTGTCTCGCTAGATTACACATGCTGGCTGGTCACGCTCATTTGATGACCCGGAAAAACTTAAACTTTAACTTTAGAACTTTTCTTCAAATGGAATGGACACTAATACTTGATTTTTCTATTTCTTATGAAGCTAACAAATATGTTTATTCAATGTTCTCAAAATATTCACTGTTCTGTCTCTTCATGAGGTTCTTTTTTCTCCTTTATATCTCTTGTTGTGGTCCCTGCCCTCTGGCATCACTATGCTCCTCCTTTTTCGACTTCTCTCCCTTTTACAGATCTGATCGTTAAGCCTTGATCTGTTCACTTGTTTCTTCTTTCTACTTCTTCTCTTTTCTTTCTCTCTCTCTCTTCTCTCCTTTTTTGGTTTTCTTTCTTCCCTATTTCCTTCTTTTTATTTTATGTTGTCTTTGTTCTCATCATTCTCTTTCTATTATGTTTTTGTTGGTCTCTCATATCTGTTTTGTAATGGGAATTGTACTTGGCTTGATGCTTATGCATGTTGGTTCTGTGTGTTTTTTCGTAACATTTTCCGTTTATAAATTTCTTATGTGGTGTGTTTTTTTTCTGTAGCTGTATTCCTGACGTGTATCTACTCCATCTGTGTATTACCCTCCCACTCCTCCATTATGTGTAAGTTTTGTCGCAGGGATTCCGTGCTCATACAGAACTGTGCATAGAGGCTTGGAACCTCAGTGAATTAGGGTGTGCCAAAACTCACCTTAGTACCCAAAAATCCCCTACCAGACTAGCTACAATGTGTCACATGGTTATCACAAACTCCCAATGCTTAGACAAACCAGAACATGGACTTAGTACACCTCAGGTAACGTGGAACACATGAACACTCTTTCGTTATACAATCATTTCAATCCAGAACAAGGAGTAAAAGAGGACACGTGCATATTTGAAATGTTTATTCACTAATGCAGTGTTCTCAAATGCAGTATCTCAGCTAATACAAGCAAACATATTATAAGAAACAAAGTAATCAGCATAGTCACTAGTCCATAGAACACAAACGGTGAAAGCAAGGTATTATGCTAAAATGAATAGGGTTTAACAAAACCCAATTCTCACCCTCCCTAGCTAGTATATTATATTATATCTACGAAGGGCTCTTTGGGTTTTAGCAGGGTGGCCCCATACCTCAATATCCTAGTGGTAAGGGATCACATCATAACCACCAGCTCTCTGCATGCGAAGCACCATCAAGTGTGTTTGTATGCTCTTGTGCAAAGCAATATAAAACGCACCTGAAGGCCAGAACTTGGCCGCAGCTGCATGTATGTTATGTCTAGGAAAGAGCGAATATCAGTGCTCACAACAAACATTGTGTTGAGATATACTTGAAGGTTTCTGCACTCACTTTACAGACACAGCTCGCCAAGCAAGGCTGATATCAGAGTAACAACATATTATTCTCGCATGAATCAAAAACATGCTACTAGGCTCAAAGCTAAAGCTACAGCTATGTGTTGTGTGCAAAAGCAGCAGAAAGGTAAAATGGCGTTTAAACTCCTAAAAAGCTCATGCTAACTTAACACAGCATACAGGCAATATATATCTATATGACACCCTCCCTTGATCCGAGCACGGATAAGATAAGATAAGATAAGATAAGGGACTCAATTTTGAAATGCAGAGTTCAATAAAGTAATCAGTTCGAATTTGAGTAGGTGACGAAAAATAATTTATTCCGCCCGAAAATCCAAAATCTCACCAACATGACAATGTAATGTCCACTGTTATTAAATCCAATAGGTTTGATATAAAAAATTGTCCATCATAATTTTGAAATTTTTTTGGAGAGAGCAAAGAAAAAAACTTCATGATAACAAAGGCCTCAATAGGAGTCAGCCTAAAACGGAGTATGCAAAATATGCAGCAACAGCATCCAAAAGGAAGTCACTGTTATCACCTGAAAATAACTCAGCCATCCAATTCAATAGTGAGAAAGAACATACATGCTCTTCAATTACCGGAGCCTCTAGTACCATCAGAGGACAACTCGGTGGGTTTTCAATGAAGCTGTGTGCCAAGAAATCTTGCGACGCTGCGAATATATTCCAACGACCCAGTACTCCATGCAGCGCTGCAAAGGCCATAATCCATCCATCAGAACAAAGCAATTCATGAGTAACTAAGGGACTCATGAGATGATTAAAATCCACTTCAGGAGACACCAAATTGCAGAGACACAAATCCAGGGCCCAGTCGAAATCGCAGCTCAGGCAATGAAAGACAGGCTGGACACAGGTGAAATAGGAAAATCGAAACGATAATCCATATGCTGCACTTAAGGTGGCGAGTGGCAGTGCACCATAGTATTCAAGCATCCTGTTGCAAAACAGTGCTAACTGCGACTGCTCGTCTGCGAACACAGGACGGGCATCCATTTTGAATAAAACAAAATAGCACCAAAAAGCCAGCAGCAACCGCCAGTAAAACAGGGAATCCACCAAATAGGCTGGAAAAGATCGAATAGAAGAAAGCAGGAATGACTCCATAAATCTTTTGGAAAGAAGTCACCAGACCACTGCTCACTAACTTAAAAAAATTAGCCAGTCCCGAAGTGGAGGATGCGTTAAAGATTGTATGAATCAGCTCCCAAAATGTAAAGGCAGGTCAGTGTTTAATAAAGCATGCACTTCTGTGTGGGTGTTAGCTACGTGAAGGACAAATGTTTCACAAGCAGATGTCAGGGCAACTTCTTTTTGAGACAATAAGGCTCTTATTCTGCTCATCTTATTGAACTCTGACTTCAAGGTCGGAATCCTCGGCCAGATGGAAACATCCAGGTTCCCATGCGTGGGTGGATATAACACATTTTTACAGCAAACCACACGCTCACTGACTGTTACAACATAAGCTATGCCTTTCAATAACCCACAGCAATCTTCAATATTAAATGTAAATAACTATAGTTTGCTAATAAAGTAAAAGTCGGGACAATAGCGGGCGTACCTTTTAAAAAACACGCTAAATTAGGCCGTTCCTGATTACAAGAGCCATGCAATTGTATGTGTCTACACATTAATGAGTGATCTGGTGTTTCCGTGCACTCCTCTCCTTTTAGATAAACTTCCTTTCCGTCCCTAAGGCATCTGTAAGTGAAAGAGAGTGACCAGGCTTCATGTAAATAGGATCTACCAAGAGGCTCGTACCGACCAATGGCAACATATTTCATGCAATTTGTAAACTGGAAAAGGGCAAATGGCAAAGTTATTAACCCGTGAATAAGCCACGTAGCAGCAGTGGCCTCTGCCACCGAAAAGGGCAAAGATTCCAATCTTTCAATGTGTAACACGGAAAAAGAAGCATCTCTCATTGAAAGCAAACGTTGTTTCTCAGTCAAATTAAAAGGGGCAAATAGAGATGAGACATTAATGTAATTCCAAGGCACTTTTCCGTTTTAAGCGTCTTCAGGGTCTATGCAAACTGCATAATAGAATGCAATTGATTTTGACCATGGTACAAAACAGACACTTCATCCTGTACAATTTCAACAAAAGATGACACAATATTATCCAACGTGTAAATGCGGAAGGAAAGTGTGTTAATGCTGTTATCCACTACTGCAAGCACTTTTTCCAAATTAGCTTGATCAAGCCCTAAGGCGGGTAGCCGCTTCAATCTGTGATGTTTTCCAAAGTTCATTTTGAACAGCATATACCCATCTTCTAGATCTACCTCTAGCCGGGCCTTTTAGGAAATCATCCAAATCAACCTCGTCGGTCAGTTTAGACAAATGCAGTTGGACCGACTCCATTCTGACACAATTTGCCTACTGAATAAGTGGTTACAGAATGGTCACTCTCAAAACGGGATCTACACTGACCTGTCTAAAACCCTCAGCCAGACCCAAAAAACGATGTTGGCACAAATCTGCACTTCTGTGCCACATCAACCAACCCTTGGGATCCAAACTGGATATGTTAAAGGATGAATTTAGCAATAGGGTCTCAAGCGGGGTGGAGGTCCGGGCAGTGAGGCACGACAACAAACAACAAGATGGCAGCAGGCCAAAAGCGAAACTGGATTGGGGCACAAGCTACAATGTACGCTATGCACGGAGCATTTAATTTTTTAGAAGTAGCCAATCCAAAGCATGTTGTCTGTGAGATGGTAGAATTCAAAAACAACATATGATTTGGGATGAGACATGCACGGTGCAAAGCCTCAGTGCCTTGTACCTGCCAACTTTTAGAACCCCAAACTGATTTAAGGTCAATAGTTTCCTTCCACAACTTGTAGCCACCAACAGCTAGCTGGTCTAGAAAGGACTTCGAATACAATAACTTAGTATCGGTAAGTCTAACTTTGGACATGGATTTATCTGTCATTTTAAAATAAAATGAAGCGGATTGGACTGATTAAAGTCAGTAAAATAGGTGTACTTTTTCAAAAATGTATTCAAGCTGCCTCTTAAAGGAGCTGGGCAATGTTCCCACTGGAATTAGTTTTATGTAAGTAGTGATTGCCAAAATGTTGGAAGCAAAACAAATCACCATAATTAGCAGATTCCAAATATAAATCCTCAGCATCAAAGGCAGCATAATATTTCAAATCAGCAAACAAAGCCTCTACGGCCTGAACATCCCAATCATCAGAACATATGTTTAGCTGAACCACATCCCCCATGTTAACTCTAAGCACATTAGGAACATTAATAACTTCAGTCGGGCCATGGATTTGAAATTTAACTGCATCCCAGACTATCCCATCCAGGACAGGCCACGCAGTGATGTTAACAAAGGCCAAGTCTCTCTTCAATCTGTGGGCAGAATGTGATGAGGAGTGCAGAGCCAATGTTACATTTAGATGTTGAATGCATGTTCTCTCCTCGACATAATGTCCATTGATGAATCGGAAAAAATAAAACACAAAACCAATTAACATAAAAAGGTAAAGCGAAAAAAGCCCCAACCAGATGTAAGTCTAAAGGGGAATCAAGAAATGTTTTTTAAACAAAGTCGCATAGGCCCTAAGCCTTGTTGGCTTCCCTGAAGTTTGTGAAATAGTGTCAAATGAAAATCTGGATTCTGTGGCTAAACGAGTTTGCAAATCAGGCATCTATAAGTCAGCTGGGTAGGTGTAGTCTGTATCATCAAGGCGAGTACCAGGCAAAGCACTCAATAAAGGACTTGAAACTGCAGGCATCTCAAGGGCCACCTCCGGTGCATGATCCGAAGCAGTGGTCAATACAGAATTTCTCACCATCGAAGGACATGAGACTGCCGGTGTCATGCTAAGAAGAATCGGCCACTCTGTGTATTTTGACATTGTCAATGGAGATATACCTGTTCTCTTTACGACCTGGAAGTGGTGGTAAATTGACTGTTCTTGTGCCCTTCACACCAAGCACGGGAACCGAAGCACGGTATGAAGGACCAAATTCCTTCTTGTTATCGATCTTCTCCCGAACCAGTTCTCCACCTTGGGGTAGCCAGCCAACTACCGGGATCTGCAATGCATCATCCAAAGTGGAGGGCAAATGTTCCTTTGCAAGACTGTCTCTTGTCTCTTGTAGAGTCTGTAAAACATTGCAATGTTCATCTACGTCAAGAGGCAGCGGAACCAACCGTATCTAGACGGTCAAGGTCCGGGACATACATCTTGATACCAAAGAGCATTTCGTATGGGGTCCGCCCACCCAGAGACCTTCTAGGCAGATTATTAAGAGCATGCTGCACGCCATTAAGATGGGCCAGCCAGTTTCTGCCAGTGCCTATAACTCGAGTTGTCAGTGATTGCTTTAAGTCACGGTTCATTCGTTCCACAACACTATTACCCTCAGGTCGGTATGGAGACGAAAACTTGACTTAGACCCCCATCGAAGCCATGGCATCCCTATACGCCTTAGAGGCGAAAGCAGGACCCTGATCCGAATGGAATGTACCACAGGCAAAAATCCCTACAAAGACACGCAAATCCCTGATGACAGTCCGTGAATCAGCGCTGCGATGAGGCCAGACCCATACAAAGCGTGTGCATGAATCAACTGCTACTAAGATGTACTTATATGCAGTATCAGAAGAAAAAGGACCGCAGTGATCTAAATAAACACAACCTAATGGTTTACTAGAAATGAACAATTGTGAACGCTGTCATCATGTCTAGGACACAGTTAGGTCTCCAGAAAGCACTGTCAGGTTTCTCCATATTTATGGATAAGAGAGGACTTAAGATAAATGTGGGTAAAACCTTTACCATGTGCTGTAGCACAAAAAAGAACACAGTCTGCAACACTTTTTTAATTTCAACAAAGATAAGCTTAACAAAAACTTTTAGTTATTTGGGTGTTCTTTTTAACAATAAGGGAACGTGGAATACAGCCATTAATACACGAAATTTGGCTTTTTCTAGACAAATTGGTGCCCTAAAAAAGTTTGCCAAAAAATTAGGCGGAAAGCCGGTCCAGATACTGCTTAATATATACGCAGCAAAATGCATTTCTACAGCGACGTATGGTGCAGGAATCTGGGATATGGCGGACTGTCGTGAGATACAAATTAGTGAGAACGCCTTCCTCAGATACCTGCTAGCAGTACCGGGATCCATCTCTACCACCATCTGTCACAACGAGCTTGCCCGGGTCCACATCACAGACATAATCAAGACATGCCCAATCCTCTTGTGGCACAAAATATGGACCTCAAACAAAACAGACTTTAGCAAAGATGTGATTACAGATTGTATGGCCTTAGCAGCCTCACAGAAAATACGTTGGCTTTCTTATGTCAAAAATGTTTTACATTCCTTAGGGCTATCTGAATTGTATGAAAATCCTAGTTCATGCTCCTCAATTTCGAAAAGGGCACTTAAGGCATGCTGCCTAGGGTTGCTTGAAGATAGACGTTCTTACCTAGAGGGTAAGAAGCCAACAATCATTTATCATCATCTTCTGTTGCATGGTGTAAGTATTCCGCCTTATTTGTTCCCTATATACTCTGTTTACACAAGACTACTGCTAACTAGGATGAGGACTGACTGCTTTTACCGATTGTTAACATTCCCTACCATAAATGACTGGTCTGCCAATCTGATGAATTGTCCATGTGATAACACCTCTAAACAATCTAATATTCATTTTATCTTATTTTGTAAATATTATGAATGGGGAAGAAAGAGACATCTACTCCCACTGTTAAAATTATGGGGTTTAAGACAATGCAGACCAGCCTTACTTAAACTATATATGCTGCAGGATGAAATCACGGTGGCTGCAGTAACTATGTTCCTGAAATATGCAGTAAAGTGTAGAGCGTCCATGAACTGATTGATGTTACAAGTCTAACGTAAATAATATTGCAAATAGTTTCCTTCTTTTTAAACAATCAAAACTGTGTTTTTATTCTTTTTTAAAAATATTATTGTGTAATGAAATGTGCTTTTATGGTTTTTATTGTCAAAAATCGAATAAAGCTATCTTTGAATTGTATTGAACAACTGTGTTTGGGGTGGACGAGTAGCAGTTGAAGGCTTAATCTGCTGGCAAATGTCACATTGAAGGACATAGTCACACCTATGTTTGTACAGTCCCCGCCACCAAAAGCGTTGTTGTAATTGAGACACAGTGGCTGAAACGCCCGCATGCGCAGACGCAACGCCTTCATGGGCCGCTGTGATCAGTGTATTTCTGAGATCCAAGTTAGGAATCAATCTCTCCCCAACTTCCGGAATTTTCACATAAGGAACCTTATCGGGACTTAAGTAGTATGTGTACTTCGAAGGGAACTCCGTAGGATATTTACCTTCCTTCTCAGTGGCCGCAACTGCCGCCAAGATATCATCATCAATCTTACTTTTGGACGGTGTGACTGCTGCAACTAAATATGTCGATACTGCTGATTTTGCTGCTTCATCAGCAAGCGAGTTGCCAACAGCGTGGACTCCCACGTGCTGGTGACCGAGAGAATGAATTACAAACACGAGTGGCAACTGCTCTTTAAGCTCAGCCACTCGGACCCAGATCATTTTATGTTTCATTGTGCTACCCTTGGAATCATGAAAATCATTCTGAATCCAAAAGAACAAGTTCTCATTGTAAGACTGGACACAGTAGTAAGAATCACTTACGATAAGTGTTGTCACACTAGGATCAGCGTACTCCAATGCAAGCATCAGAGCACGAAGCTCTGCCAATTGTGCGGTGCAGTCCCCTAGAGTCTGCTTGTGCATGACTCTGGACTTGAACTCATCGTTTACCATGGCACCTACCACAATGGCGCATGCGGAAACGTAGGCATGTTTAGAACCATGCGCAACCTGCGCCGAACCATCAGTGTATATGATGCAATGGAAATTCTCACAAGGTCGCATAGCCAAAGGTGCAGGATGAACAAACTCATATTGCAAAAACTCCTGCGTCCGTAAGGAGGCATAAAAAATGAACGTGACATCCGGAGACGTCAATGATGCTGCCCGTTGTATCCACCGAGGGTGCAAAGCTTTAGAATTAGGTACACTGGCTTTCGTAACTGCCTCCAAAGCAGGACACGGGGTAACCACCAACTTGCGTTTTCCCTGTGACAGAGCGCGTTACTTCAGAATTGCCATCTCTACAGCCGTCAAAACTTTCTCCACAGTGGAAAATCGCATTTCAGCCGAAGTGTACAAGTGTGACTTGTAAGCAATAGGTACTGTATCTCCTTCGTTAAAAGTAAGGTATGTGAAACCCACCATCCCAGGGATGATCCTTATCACCAGTTGGTGTGATTATCACGAGTCAATAAGTATTTAGAAGCGAGCAGATTAGCCTGCAAAGATTGCAGTATAGCCGAGTGCTCAGGCAGCCAGTTTGATTTTGTAAAATTTGGTTGTATCAAAGCATACAAGGGCTTGATACGCTGGGCATATTCAGGTATGTATATCCTCCCGAAATTCAAAAATTCCAGCAAAGACTGTAATTTCTTCAGAGTTGTCGGAGCGAGCAATTGTGCGCATTTCTCCAAGAAGTGAGGAGCTAATCCTCGACCTTCATTTTTTGAGCTCGTAGCCCAGGAACAACACTGTACACTCTGCAATGTGCGATTTTGCAAAGTTGAATTTGTAACCGAAGTCCGCAAAGCTACAAATTAAGCGGTCAACTCGACACAGATACTCCCAAAGTTCATCATCCATGAGATAAATGTCATCCACATATGAACAAGCATCTGGGTCAACTCTCTCTAAGAGAGAGACTATGCGGGCAGCAAACACTCCAGGACTATTTTGTAGCCCATTGGTAAATGTTTGAAATGTTTTTGGACACCGCCGCAAGTAAAGGAGGTCCATTGGGAACTCAGACCTTCCAAATGTTGGGCATAAAAACCGCTGGAAATGTCAAGCGTGGTTTTAAACCGCTTACGCACGAGACTATCCACTAAAGCAGAGCAGTGAGTATTCTGTACTGCACAGGTACTGCAATGCGAGTTTAAATGCCAGTAATCCAATACCAAACGATATGAACCGTCAGGCAGGCTTAGTCACAGTAAAAAGAGGGTTATTCATTGGTGACACACAAGTTTCAATCACACCTTGATATTCCAATTGTTCAAGTATTTCCGCAACGGAAGCCTTCGCTTCGCGCTTTATGGGATATTGAGGTTGAGGCTGAGGCATAGACCACAAAGGAATTTCGTGGTGCGGGGAAAATTTATCCCATCCACAGTGTGTACGGTTCAGAGCCGGTGCAAGGGCTTTAGCCCACTCTTTTGCAAAATTCAGCGCATGCTCCTTCGAGACAGTATGCGCGAAACTAGGGAGGATTACCTCCTCCTCTCTTGGAGCCGCGAGCACAAAAGGTGGGGGCCAGTCAGCCTCCGCTAACAAAATGTCATAAGTAGTCGAAAGATTCTCCCAAAATACCCCCTCTATGGTACGTTGAATGTCACCTTCAACGAATAAGACAATTTCATAGAGTCTGTCAGGGGGAGCTACTCTAGTGTCAGCTGTCTCCACAACAACATAACGGTCAGTCGCTGTCACCTTCAGTAGTGGATGCAGGGCCTCTCGCACTATGGTAATCTCCGCCGCGCTGTTCAGCAAGGTCAGAGCCCATGTCAGATTCCGAAGCTGGGTTCTCACTATCTGTGGCATATCTGTGTGCTGTTAAAGCAGCGACTTTGTTTTTCTGAAACTGGGGTCTCTTCGGTGTAGAATCGTCCTGCTTGCCTTTACCGTCTTTTGGGCGGGGCTGGTCACGTCCTTGTTGACCACCCGACCCCTGCCCCCTGCTCCACCACCGGTCGAAAAGGCCGATGACTCCTGAAAAGAACGAGGAGAGCGTTGGTCAGAAACCTGAAAACTATCAGGTGATTTTATCATTGCGCGATCGCGCAATTCATAAACACGTTCTGTGGGCGCAGGCAATGGAGACGCAGGACGAGACTCCTGTTTCTGTTGTTGTTGTTGCTTTCCCTGTTTTTGTTTTTTAGGCCAATTTTGCTTTATGGTCTTGGGCTGGTCCTCGGTTTCCGACTTCTGCCCTTGGGGTTGTTTTTTCTCTTTAGTAGAAAAAGGCTTGAGCCCCCTACTATTGCGGCCCATGGTTTTATAAGCCGCCACAATAATCCTCGCCAACTGCCGGGGTTTTTCGCCATCCGGAATCACCTGCAAAGCATTGGCAACCTGAAAGTTCACTGCATCCCCCTTGACATTAGCAAGTATGAGATCGGAAACCACATCAAAGGTGCCACAGAGACGCATACCCAATTCTGGTCCGTGCTCATCCTGAACATGTTTAAGGACCGTCAGCAGGACAGTCATAGAGGGAGTGCCGTAACACCTCGTGTAGACCGCCGCAAATGTCTTACCCCAGGTCTCACAGTCACCGACTTCGGGGGTCAAGTCTTTCGGTAAGCTAATTGTCAGAATCCTGTGTTTTTCACCAGGAGACATGTTAGGAAATACTGCTTCCAGCTGGTCAAACTTCTCAGCAAGCCAGAAAGGAAAATCATCTTTTTCTTGGGGGCGCTTGCCCATCACAGGGTTGACCATAACGGGACTGAGCTTCATTCCATCCTGTCCGGCAGGAAGCGCCGCACCACCAGGGGCCCCGCCCGGGAGATTACGGGTAATGTATTGCACCAACGACCAAATAACGCTAATTGTGACTACATGTAGTCGTCTTCACTCAGCCACGTTACATGCCCTGTGCTGAGGATGAGGCGTAAATCCAGCCAAAACAGGCCAAGTTGCGCCTGGAATGGACAAAGGACCTAACCTCGGAGCTGATTAAGTATCGGGTAGACACCACAGATCTAACATGGCGGGTGATTGAAGACCACTACGAACGAGCGCTACTGCATAACTAAAATACCCGTGCGAAATAAGAAAAGAAATCGAGTGCCTTGACGTATTGAAATCGAGTGCTCCGACGTATCCAGTTGGAGTTTTGTCCGCACATACTAGAGAGAGCGGCCATCGGATCACCTCTAGAGGCAATTTGGACAATACTAATTAATTGGAAAATAGAAGTCCACACTACTTTTGTTCGCTATTTATCAGTTCATTTGGAAAAGTTATTTGCCGTTCGTTTTCTGCAAATCGTTTGGAGTACACTAACTACGACGGATTATCATTAGCCCTTGTCCTGATGAGGCCCGTAGTCAATGGGCTGAAACGCGTCGACACCCATGAAGAGACACCAGTGTTAAAACATCTTACGTTGTGAAAATATATAGTTAAAAGAGTTTAATAAAAAGATAGGTTGAAACAATATAGACCTTCCTTGCTCTTTGTTTGATTCCTTTTTAGATCTTGTTTCTTAGGAATGCTTAGTTGTACATGTTTTTAGCATCCTCTTTTTCAAAAAACTTGGGATAACATATTTGGAAAGAGATACAAAAAATATGTGTGTATATATATATATATATGTGTAAAAAGTAATGTGTGTGTATATATTTGTTTGGTTTGTTACTGTACCAAGATATTGGTTGGTAAATCAATAAGCCGTTGAGGTAAAGAATTTTTCTAATCAACACAAAAATAAAGTACAAGTCATAAATTGGTGTTTTGTTTGGGATTGGGTATGGAGTGATATAAATGAGGTAGAATTTGTTTTATGAAAATGATTAGTTTAATTTAGGAGGAGACAACTTATATTGCTCTTTCATAAACAGAGTGTTTGAATCAGACCGAAGCCATCGTTTGTTTTGGATTAAGTATGGGGTAGGGCGCCATTAAATCAAACTCGATGCTGCCAAGTATCTATAGGAATCTCCTGTGCCCTATAAGGTGCATATTCCTGTGGCACAGCTGTGGGAGTGTACCTGTCGAACACACGAGTATCTGCATTCATAGATGGGAAGGTCAGCCATGAGTAGAAAATCTCATACGGGTAAGCCACCTCTGCACTCAGCATGATCTAGCATGATCACGGCCATGCCATCCTCGGGGACATTATAATTCTGCAAATGATTGCGCACCGCAATGCGGCTATGTTGTGCAATGTCCACCGCAGCCATAGTGACACAGAAAGAAAGAGGTACAAAGCAAACTTAGTAACACAACTGGGTAGCAATTCAAGGAAACCGTTTAGAAAGATTCAAGCTTGAAAAGACCTATGTAAAAATAGGTAGGTTTGTCCGACACTACCATTAACCGGAAACAATAGTGAAGGGTTAAGGACTGAATGATGTACTACTCAAGTATCATATAATAAGACCACCAACGATTGGGGGCCATGTCGCAGGGATTCCGTGCTACTACAGAACTGTGCATAGAGGCTTGGAACCTCAGTGAATTCGGGTGTGCCAAAACTCACCTTAGTACCCAAAAATCCCCTACCAGACTAGCTACAGTGTCTCATTGGTTATCACAAACTCCCAATGCTTAGACACACCAGAACATGGACTTAGTACACCTCAGGGAACGTGGAACACATGAGCACTCTTTCGTTATACAATCATTTCAATCCAGAACAAGGAGTAAAAGAGGACACGTGCATATTTGAAAAGTTTATTCACTAATGCAGTGTTCTCAAACGCAGTATCTTAGCTAATACAATTAAACATATTATAATAAACAAAGTAATCAGCATAGTCACTAGTCCATAGAACACAAACGGTGAAAGCATTGTATTATGCTAAAATGAATAGGGTTTAACAAAACCTAATTCTCACCCTCCCTAGATAGTATATTATATTATAACTAAGAAGGTCTCTTCGGGTTTTAGCAGGGCGGCCCCATACCTCAAGATCCTAGTGATAAGGGATCACATCATCTTCCACCAGCTCTTTGCATGCGTAGCACCATCAAGTGTGTTTGTATGCTCTTGTGCAAAGCAAAATAAAATGCGCCTAAAGCCAGAACTTGTCCGCAGCTGCATGTATGTTATGTCTAGGAACGTGCGAAGATCAGTGCTCACAACAACCACTGTGTTGAGATATCCTTGAAGGTTTCTGCACTCACTGTACAGACGCAGCTCGCCAAGCAAGGCTGATATCAGAGTAATAGCATATTATTCTCGCATGAATCAAAAACATTCTACTAGGCTCAAAGCTAAAGCAACAGCTATGTGTCGTGTGCAAAAGCAGCAGAAAGGTAAAATGGCATTTAAACTCCTAAAAAGCTCATGCTAACTTAACACAGCATACAGGCAATATATATCTATTTTTACAGTTTGTCACATGGAATGTTTGTGGTCTTGGGAATCCAGTCAAAAGACAAACGGTATTGTCTCATTTATCTAAGCTTGATTCTCAGATCTCTTTTCTTCAAGAAACCCATTGTACTGAGGCAGAGTCACTTAAGTTGAAAAGGCAATGGGTGGGTCAACTTGTTTATTTTCCTGCATCCAACAAAAAGGGAGGTGTTGCTATGTTGTTTCATAAATCATTATCAGTACAAATTCTGTCTACACAAAATGATGATAATCGACGATGGGTAATGGCAAACATTGTTGTACAAAATAAAACTTTAGTTTTGCTAAATATCTATGGCCATGTAAAACCAGACCATACATTTTGGAATGATATTAAAATTTTACTTTCTTCAGTAGATTGTCCTAATATTATTGTTGCTGGTGATTTTAACCAATGGTTGGACCCCTTTTCTGATAGATTGTCCAAATGCAAATTTAACCCAGATAAATCTCACATAGCTTTTCAATTGGCCATTGCCTCTCGTTCATTTTTCTCTAATGTGCATCACACTCACTCTAGAATTGATTATATTCTGGTTAGTAAATCCCTGCTTCCTTTCATTCAAACTTCAGAAATCAGCTCCTTTTTTTTATCTGACCATGCACCCGTTCATGCAGTATTAGACCTTTCACTTACCGCCCCTCGATTTTGTCGCTGAAAACTCAATACTTTTTTATTATCAGACATTGTTTTTATCAAAGAAGCTACCACTTTTATTAACAAATTTTTCAGCTTCAATAACCCATTGGACAGGTCTGTTCCTAACACTTGGGATGCCTTCAAGGCCTCTTTTCGTGCTCTCACCATTTCACATGTCTCGAAAAAAAGAAAATCACTAGGAAAAAATATGAAGATCAATTACAACACCTTAAAGAATTAGAACATACGTATTTTACATCTAAATCACCTGCCACCCTTCATGAATTGATTAAGGCGAAATCTGATCTCAACAAATTGGCAACAATTGAAGCCTGTAATATTCTGCTCAAAATTAAATCTAAATATCATGGAGGTCAAAATAAAGCGGGCAAGATGTTAGTCAATTATTTGAAAATTAAATCTGAACCCATTCTCAATTAATCTACTACAAAACTGGTTTCTTCAGATGAAGATATTGCTGAGGTTTTCCATGAATACTGTAGATCTCTCTATTCTGATGACACATTTCCCACTAATCAATATTTAGATACCTTTTTCTCAGGTCTCCCTTCTCCACCTTCTTTGCCTGATGAATTTAATGCATTAGAAAGAGAGGTCACAACCCAAGAGATAAATAATGCTATTAAATCTTTAAAAAAGTCAAAAGCTCCAAGACTTGATGGCTTATCTGTTGAATTCTAAACCACCTATACCTCCACTTTTTAATTCTTTTATTGCAGATGCCAAAGCGTCCGGCTCTTTTATGGATGCCTTAATCATTATCATTCCTAAAGCAGATAAAGACCACTCCTTTTGTAAAAATTATCGCACTATATCCTAAATAATTTATGATTGCAAATTTTTTGCCAAAATTCTTGCATCTCGACTTGAAACTATCATCCCCTCATTAGTTAAAACTGGCCAGGTTGGGTTTTTGAAGGGTAGGTTAGCATCAGATAATGCTCAAATGTTTGCCAATATTATTTCATATGGCAACAAATACAAATCTCCTCTTGCTGCCTGTCTTTGGATGCCGAAAAAAGGCCTTTGACCGTATTCATTGGCAATTTATGGTTGCAACTCTCAAATGGTTTAGTTTTGGGCCTTCTTTTATTTCTTATATTAAACTACTGTATTCATGTCCTCAAGCTAGTATTTTTGTTAATAATCACTTTTCCAAATGTTTTTCTCTATCCAGAGGTACAAGGCAGGGATGTCCGCTTTCCCCTTTATTATTTGTCTTATGCCTTGAACCTTTCCTGGAGCGTATTCGTGTTAATTCACAGACGGTATATATATTTATATGTCAAACCCCATTGACTCCCTTCCGCATTTTTTGGGAGAAGTCTGATTATACTCTAGCATTTCTGGTTATAAACTAAACCTTTCAAAAACAGAAGTTTTACCTTTAAATTCCATATGCTACCAATTTATGTTTAATGATACTCATTTTGCATGGTGTCCCTCAAAAATTAAATATCTTTGTATTTGGTTTTCTTCATCTCTACCTGCCACAATTAAATACACATTTCATGCATTACTCACTAAAATCCAATCACTCCATCTCATTTGGTCCCCCTTATACCTTTATTGGTGGGGTAGATTAGATACTATTTGATTGTACCTCATGTTCTATACACATTATCTATGTTGCCTATTCGGATTCTCAGTTCCTATTTTTCTCAAATTAACTCCATTTGTATAACATTTTTGTGGAACAAGACACATCGAAACTTTAAAGCCTATCAGTCAGCTTTTTTGATTAAGCAATCCTTTGCTTTATCCTATGACTTTGTTGCTATCCCTATTCCCAGATGGATTATTTTTGAACACTCTTTAGTAAAAGACTTTTCTTTTCAGAATTACATTTTTATGTCCAACAGCACTTTCATGTCCAATAACCCTATTTTAAAATATTCCCAGAGTCTACTATATAACACATTTTCTAATGGTTTTACTCCTTTTCAATGTTTTCTATCCTCCACAATATGGTATAATAAATGTCTTAAATATAAAGGTAAATCATTCTATTACAAATACTGGAAGGAGAAGGAAATTATTTTTGTCCATCAATTATTTCAAAAAAATTCTGTCCGCGGCAGTGAGGGAACTACAAATCCCATCAGACCTTGCAACCGGAAGCCGGACGAGGGACAACTGCGCCAGGAGGTGTATAAATTCTTGCCTTACCCCTGGTGGAGCGGGGAACTATTTTCATTGTGTGGCGACCCTGCCTGGTGACCTTCACTCCAAGGAATCCCGCTGCCTGTTCTGCCGCGTCTGCTCGCCTCCTGCCGCTGCGCACTCAGCACACTCCAGTGCGGCTGCTGTGTGGAGGGGGGGCCTGCGGCAGTGAGGGAACTGCAAATCCCATCAGACCTTGCAACCGGAAGCCGGACAAGGGACAATCACTCCAGGAGGCGTTTAAATTCTTGCCTTACCCCCTGCTTCGCGGGAGCGCACAGGAGCGTCCCGGGAGAACCCCGGGACAAAGGCGGGACAATCCTAGGCCGTCACAGGCCGGAGAAGGCTGGGCTGGGCCACCCCCCTAACTTGTCAGGCAAGACTTGTATCTAAGAACTGGTTTTCATCTTGCTTTATGTACGTTCAACATTTAGGTGGAATACACGTATTAGGGTAATCATAATATGGCTTTGTCGTGTGGCACTGGGAGAAAGTCCTCACAAACCAAATTGGTGGTAGTATAACAGGCACGCTCGAAAATGTTATAACTCGCGCCCCAGTGGTATTAGAGCGAGAGATTGCGCTAACTGAAAAAAGATTATTGTTGGAACTTTTAAATTCCAAACTATCATCGCTGGGTAAAATTCAAAATGCCACCACTCCGGAAAAACCCACTACGTTAAGAACTAGTGGAATTAGCTCATGAAGCCCAAGCCTAGGCCAGGGAAGTTATACCACTGCTTAATCGTCGCTTATCACCTTAGATAGTACACTATCAACCGATGTAACCCTCCCAAATGTTTTAAGCCCAAAATAGGGGGATGCATTGGCAAATGCAAAAGTGTTACATAAATCCAAGAAGCAAGTAGGAAAAAGGAAGATGGTTGGGGATAGACAAACAGGTAGAAAGCCAAAAATTGCAAAAAAGTTTTACAAGCAGTCAAAATTAGTTCCCAGAAATGATAAACCATCTGCTAATATTTCTCTGGCCAAATCAACTGACCATCCTAAAAACACTTTGAGCGATGTTCCGAAAGGCCCCCTATGTCCTATTCAGGATTCTAGTGATCCATCAGGTTTCTTAATTCAAGTGGAACAATTGCTAAAGTCGTTCGTGCTCCCACTGGTCGAACGAATGAAGGTTTTAAACCTGAATCTGGATAAAATCCAAAGGGAAACCACAGAGAACACACTCTTACTGAAGAGTCTTCATGCTAGCCTTCAGAAAGGGGAGACTTTAAACCAACAGAATAAATTAAATGTAACCTTATTGCCATCCCCAGGTCTGGTACCAACTGCTGAAAAAATAGGAAACTCCATTGGTTCACAGGGTTTCAAAGAAGGGAGTTCTATTAAACAGAGAATTAAATAGAGGGCTGCTAATGAATTAAACATCATAGAGGAAGTTAATAAGGACGTAATATCTGCTAACCCCCTCTTAACAAAAGCCGTGGGCAAGGGCAAGGTTTTTACAAGTGTTCTTGACCTGCCGCTAGAGGCAACGCCTCTGGTGATAGTTCTTGGCAATGTACCACCGCTAGCTGAAGGCATTAAAGAGGACTTTAGTCAATTAAAAAATAAGGTGACCCAATGGTTATATAATAACACCAGGGAAGGAAAGGGAGTGGGTCACAATGTTATTATGGTCCGCCGAGTCTCATGGGTGGGAAAGTCTTCGAAAACAAAAAAAGGTGACTGCATAGTGATTAACTTTAATTGTCAGTTTGTATCAGAGAGGATCCTCAGGGATGTGGAATATTTAGAAGGACCCACTGGCCCAGGCATAGAGACCTTGCCCCTGGGTTTCTTCTACAGGTCACACACAAATAAATCATCATAACAGCTGGAAAAGGGGGCCAAACGACAGGCCTCTTACTCCTAGGGGTCATCAGGGATGGGGTACCCCACTGATGAGTCTACCCATGGTTCCAACACGGGGGAAGCAGGGGACCATTTCCCTTTAGTGGTAACTAACCACTATGCACTCCTTTCTGGACTAAATGATTGTGACTGACTGGCTGAAGTCGGCACTTCTGATATCCATCTCGATAGATCAGTGGGAGTCAATGCCCCTAATGTGATCATAGTGGTTGGCCCTGGGGGAGAGTATCTAGGCGAGGAGATGAATATTGAAAATGATCCACCTCTGGGAGAAAAGGTGAATACCTTGGAGACTCATATAGGGGATCAAATGACAAATGGTGAGGTGTTATGCACCTTTACCAAAGATGTGTCTTCTTTCCCAAATTCAACCCCAGAAGTAGGAAAGGTCCCTCCAACAACGGATGAATTAAAACCATCTAATCTATATAATAAAGGACTATTGCAAGTTAATAGCGAGGAAGGAGGGAGGATAATATCTTGGAATATTGCGGGGCTATCTACTAGATTACTATCGCCCGAATGGTTAACTTTGACGTTTGTCTGTTCCAAGAGACCTGGGCATGTGAACCCCAGTTTCTCCAGGGTTTCTTGAATTTCTTCGTACCGGCAATGAAGGGTCCCAAGGGTCGGCCGAAAGGGGGGTTAATGGTATGGGTACGACAAGAGCTCTTTGATACAGTTATAGAGCTACCCACCAAAAACAGGGATATACAGCTGATTAGGCTAATATTGGGCTCCATAGGCATCCTGGACATCTATAATCTATATGCTAGAGGGTCAGGGGGAGCAAAATCTCAGGTGCTGGCGGCTCTGGATTCCCTGATTGAGCTACAGCCCAGTATGAATAGCATAATTGTTGCCGGTTCTCTAAATATGACCTATGAGCCGCTTATAGTTGGTGACTGGCGTTCAGGAGATGAAGAGGATTCGCAGTGGGGGATTCCCAAATTAGAATTCAAACCAATCGATAGATGGACAGATAACATAATCCAAATTAATGGGATATGCTGTGAAAGAGGGCTTAGAGCTTTGAATGGTAGAACCCCGAGTGACAGACAAGGTGAATGTACCTTTGACAATGGTCGCTCTAGAAGCAGGTTAGACTATGTTATTTGTAACATGGCAATCTGGTGCCTTGTGAAGGATATGAAGGTAGTGACAAGCCAAGAGAGTGACCATAACCCTCTATGTGTTACCCATAGTCTATGGGGGAGAGGGGAAGGGGGGCCGACTAGGGTTGAACAGGCTTTATTTGAGATTGTTCCAACTAACAATATGAGGCGTGTAAGGTGGGGTCTAATTATGACGCAAGAAAGGGTTTTGGAAAGTATTAATGAAGAATTGGATAAAACTATCACCGCCATGGATAGCATCCCAGAGGTAGAGGACGACTTGTGGCAAATTACCAACCTCCATGATAGCTACTTTGAAACTATAAGGGGTCATATTATTAAGGAAGTTCCAAAGACAGCGGGCAAAAAATCACACATAACAAGAGTGGAGTTGTATAATAAAGCGTGTAGAGCTGCAAGAACATCCCTAGGTGTAGCCCTAAGAAGAAGAAGAGAGCCTAATGCTGTAAGACTAGCCATACAGAATTATAAGAAAACAGTCCACACGGCGAAAAAGTTATGGGATGAACAACATTGGCAGGCTCTTAAATCAACCAGTATTTCAAAGGACTCTAAACTTTTTGGGAACATTGTTAAATGGGGGAAAGGAGGCCGCCCCGAACCACCCGTTAACTATGTAACACAGAAAAGCTGGGTAGACCACTTTGGCCCCCAATATGCATGCAGTTACAAAGATAGGTCTGGGGAACCCATAATTAGTACCTTCTGTTCAGAACCTCCTTTCACTAACAGTGATGTAAAAATGGCCCTGAAATCTGTTTCGAGGAGAAAAGCACCAGGACCAGACGGGGTCCCAGCGGACGTCTTCCTTCATGACAAAATGCACTGGGATCAGTATATCATGAGGTTGGCTTATGCTGTGGCCCTGGGAGCCCCAGTACCAAGGTCATGGCAAGGGGCCGTTATAATCCTATATATAAAAAAGGTGACAAAACGCAGGCAGGGAACTACAGGCCCATTAGCCTGATTGATACAGTACAAAAAGTGGTTGGGAAAATGATTTTAGAGAAAGTTTTAGATTGGGTAGAAGAAGAAAATATTCTTTCCCTTTTTTAGGCTGGAATTCGCAAATTAACGAGCACCATCGATCAGATCTTCCGCTTCACTTTATTACACTGGAAGACTGTATTGTTAGGGAAAGGTAGCATCTATGCCGCATTCATCGATTTGCATGCAGCATTCGATTTGGTGCCTCGAGTCAAGTTGTGGAATGTGCTGAATAAGCTAGGTATGCCACCAGATATCCTAACGCTAGTAATGAGGCTACATGAGTCAAATCATGCAAAAATCCAATGGGGGGGTATGGGCCAGTTACCCCTGAATTCCCTGTAGAGCGTGGGGTTCGCCAGGGCTGTGCCATGGCCCCCACACTCTTTCCTCTATATATTAATGGGGTTGTTGGATGTATGATGTCAGAATCTGTAGATGCCCCCACTTTGGCTGGAATGAAAACCCTGTTTTTTTATTATTTACCGATGATACCCTCATTATAGCAAAAACTCCTAGCGGGCTCCAGCTAGCGCTAAAGATTTTTGAGGATTTTTGTACTGAGCACGGGCTGTAAGTAAATGTAGCAAAAACCAAACTTATGGTGTTTAACCCCCATAGTAGTTTTAAGGGAAATTTCTTTATGAATGGGCTAAAAGTGGAAATGGTTTCAGATTTTGTCTATCTGGGTTTGCATGTGGCCAAGGGTATTAAGTGGGGAAAACATGTTGAAATGGCGGCTTTGAAATTACGTCAAAGTGCAGGAGCAATACTTACAGAGCATAAGAAATCTCTGACCAAGCCAATACAGCCAACTCTCCAAGTGCACGAGGCAAAAGCCCTAAGTTTGGCGCTTTATGGGGCTGAAATATGGTGTTGTGACAACCTGACACCACTAACACTTGCTGAGAATACATTTTTTCGTAATCTTGTTAATCTACCTAAGAGCAAACCAATGATTCCCCTGCGATATGACCTAGGCAGGAAAGCCTTGGTAGATATTGCTAGATTGCGCCCAATATTATACTGGCGACGGATGTGGGTAACCCCCGTACTTGCCCACTATGCCCAGGGTTTTTTAGATTTAATCAAAAATGATCATTTCCACAAGATACCCTTGTTTAAGGATCTTTCCAGAAATCTAGTGGTAATGGGTTTGAAGGGGTTGTGGGAGAACACCGAGGTAGTCCCATTCCCATCGAAGGTTACACTAAAAGAAAAATATTTGGAAACATTAGAACTGGCTATTTCTGGCTGGCTAGGGCTGACGCCAAAGCCAGGCAGAAACCACCATTCTAGTCAGGGCAAGGGAGTCACACGCCAAGATAACCCCTGCTCACCCCCTTGGTAGCTTGGCACGAGCAGACAGGCTTATCCCGGAGGCAATGTGTAAAGCATTTGCGCACGCACACAACAGCAACAACATCCTAGGCACACCACAAAAGGAACTCCACACAAGGTTATATAAAAATAACTTTTGTATTGTCAAAACACATCAGATAGTAATCACACAATCTACATTGTGCCAACTGGCACGGGCAATATTCACAAGGGATTATGTACAAGACAGGGCCACCTGGACCACTGTCAGGAATCAGCACTTTTAGAACTAGAAATACTGTTAGAAATAGTACTTTTGAACATATAACAATCAGAAGTTTCACACATGATGCATAGAACATTCAGAGGTGTAGGAAAGACACATGATGTATGAACATACATTCAGCGGTGTAAGGAACAAGACACATGGCGCATCAAAACACATTCAGAGGTGCCAGAGAAACACATGATGCCTAAAACATTCAGAGGTGTAAGGGAAGGAAAACACATGATGCATAAAAACACATTCAGAGGTGTAAGGAAAGAAAACACATGATGCCTAAAACATTCAGAGGTGTAGCACAGGAGAACACATGATGCATAAACTACACATTCAGAGGTCTCACAGGCATAATGGCATAGCACATTACGCATAACTCACATTGGGGCCTAACCAGTAAAAACTACAGTAGGCAATCTCTCACTAGTCTAAACACATTAGACTCTCCCCCTAAGCATAACTCACATTTAGGGGCGTAACACACCTAGTGAATTAAACTCTCACTAGCATAACCCTCCATAGGTAAACTAACCTCATAATCACATTGCGCAAACATCACCTTAGCAATTACTATCAAAAACATAGAAATCACATTGCGCAGAAATCACATACCAGCCCCCTGGCCAACTGGCCATCCAACAAGGGGACTAAACAGCCCTGTGTCCAGAATGTCAGGGCGCGCTGCATGCAGCGCCAGTCAGGGGTGCGCCACCGGCGCAAACCTAAACATTGCAGCTGCCCACTAATTGCTGGAAACAGTCACAAGGCCTAAACGTTGCAGCTGGCACTAAGTGCTGCGCAGCTGTAGAAGGTCTGGCACCACTGTGCCAATCCCTGTCCCACACAGGGACTCTCTTTCTCAAATTGCGTCTAAACGGTGCAGCTGCCTACTAATTGCTGGGCAGCTGAGACATCAGTAAAACTGTGGCAGGGCCCTCACTGGCCCTAGGTACAGCACTGCGCCAACATGTAGGAGCCACACAGGCTCTAGGACACTACATGTGCCCTCTGACTCCTCCAATACAAGGACTGCGCAAAACTGAGCTCTCTGGCTCCAAAAGCATACTGAGGCAAAACATGGGGTCAAACACCAAAAGCCCCACTCACCGGTCCCGTGTGACGGGGACTCCTCCGGTCTCCTCCTTGAGGCCGGCGATCCTTCACTTGCAGCGGGGGCGGGCACCGGCAATGTGCCCCGCGCCCCCTCCGCCCTCTGCTTACTGCTGGCTGGTGCCTGCGGGGCTCTCCCTCAGGAATGGGAGCCCCGCACCGGCGGCACCGGCAGCCATCTCCCGGGTGCCTTCTTCTCTTGCGGGGCAGGACTTCCTGTCCTTCTCCTGGGGCCGCGCAGCGATTGGCTGGCCTACCAATCACTTCCGGGTCGTCACAGGCAGCGCGGCGGCCCGGCGGGGGGACAAAGCAGCAAATGCCGGGTGGGCACCGGCTTGTTTAAAATAAACAATAAATTGAGGTGGGCACTCCATCAGGCCCACAAATCCGCAATAAAAACAGGCCAGATGCTGGGTGGGCACCGGCGAAGCACCAGCGAAGCGCTCTTAAGCGCTAAGGACCAAACAAAGCGCTCCCAGGCGCTAGGGGTAAGAATAAAGCGCTCCCAGCGCTATAAATCCAGTTCAGGGACAAGAGAGGTGGAGCACAGCAGCTCCCAACAAAGAAAAGTCCTCCAGCTCCCCCAGGAAAGTCCATCAGGTGTCCAGGGGCTGGGCAGGGCCCAAGGAGGCAAGCCTTTTCATAGGCCCAAGCAGCAGCACGCCCCTGGCAGGATTTAAGTCAGAAACAAGAACATTTTGTAAGGGGACACAGACCCTTTTTATACAGAGAAATCCTTTGTCTGGCAGGTGCAGGCAGTGTGAGAACCAGCTAGAACTGGTTATAGGGAATTCCTTTCACTGGCCAGGCTAGGGACATCAGACGCATCCCGGGGGGTGGAGCCAGCATTGTGTGGGGAAAACCCAGCCCCATTCAGGACCCTCAAACCAGACAGTCAATCCACAAGCAGGCCCAGGGTCACTCCTGGTGCCAGGCTCCAGCCAATCACACGCCAGACACAATTTACACAAATATGCCAACTTCTAAAAGTGGCACTTCTACACTAGACACAACCATGCCGCATATATCATTGCACAGCATTCAATCTCACGAATTTGCACATACCAAACTCGACCCTGCACTCCCCACACATCAGGAACTACCATGGGCATACATATTCCCCACGCATTCCTATGGGAGGTCAGGTCACTCACCACACATACACAGAGAGCTCACGCACTTTACACTGTACCACAGTGAAAAAGTGCGCAGAGGCCTAAAATCACCAACACCAGGTCACAGAAACAGGCTAGGAAAAATCAAAAAGTCTCGGGGTGAACCTGCCAAAAGGGCTGGGTCCAACAGGAACTGATTGCTTACCGAAATTGGAATACGGCCGATCCCTCTACTATGGAGGGTCGTAACATGGAGTGTAAAGCTGTCCCCAAACTAGAGCCATATTGGGATGGTATTACAAAACCGGGAGATAGAAAGCTCTACTTTCAACTTAGAGCGGGATCCCTTCCGATAAGATTGTTAACAGGAAGGTGGTCTTCAGGCAGTTCCAATATGTGCCCGGTTTGCAAGATTGACAAAGAGACCATTGCCCATCTTCTTTTTGTATGTATAGCTTATAGCACGCTGAGACGAGTTTGGTTAAAAACTGTTTGCAAACTCCTGGGCAAAAGGGACAGTAATTTGCACTAGCACCTTGCCCGTCATTTCATATGCGGTTGCAAAATATCTCAGATGGGTTTGGGCCATCAGGAAAAAAAAATTGTCGTGATTGAATGGTTCCCTTTAGCATGTATATGTTTTTAGAAATTTTATAATGCATTGAATTCAAGTATATTGTATATGGAAGACTTTATATTATCCTTACAAACACATGAATTCTGGGTTTGTTTTTTAAAAAAATGATTTATTTTTAAACTATTTTTATTTGTTATCTGAAATGAATTTGCACTAGCAAATGGAGGTTTTAAAATCAGGTTTTTATGAGTTTTTTTATCTCGAATAAAGCACATTTGAATTGAATTGAATAATAAGTCAGGGCCTTTGGAGGTCATAATAGGGAAAATACAAGATTTGAAAAAAATATTATTGTCTACGGGTGCTCGTGGAAGAAAATTTCTATGGACTGGAATCAAGAGAATGCTGAAGTAATTCTGGTATTTTTCTGACCTCTGCTGGTTGTTCTCTATCAAGACAGTTAAATAGAGGCAGTCTAACAGAAGAAAAGTCCCTAAGTGGATGCAGACAAGTCCTAGGGCTGTTCTCCAGACCCACAAAGTACATACACATATAAGTATATATTAATTATATACTTAAGTATATACAAGAAGCTATGCTCCACGGGAGTGACTAACTCAAGTTGATCAGCCTAAAACAAATAAAGCCAGAAAATAGAAAGCAGGCAAGTATGAGTAAAAAACACAAAGCCAATAGTAAGCAATGTATGGAACGCATTCCCTAGGAAGCTTTCAGAATGTTTCCAAAATGTCCTAGGCAAACCAAACAGCTGTGATTCAACCTGAAAATCTTGTTTGAATGTGGTCACTAATGCCTGTTGCACCCGTAATTTGAATCAATGAGATGCCCTTCAGATCACTAATATAAAATAAACAACATGTGTATGTTAGTCATGTTGCATAAAATAGCAAGAACAAGAACCAAGCTATGTGAATGGTATTATTATTATTATTATTATTATTATTATTATTATTATTATTATTATTATTATTATTATTATTATTATTATTATTTATTAAAGAGGTTTATAAAGCGCCTGGTGACGCCTCCCGGCGTGTCCCCGCGCTGTGGAGAGAGAGTCTTAGGAGGGTGGAGACAGAAAAAAAGCGCTAAGTGGGTAGAGCTCGCCTCTGCCACCGGCAACACTCTTCTCCACCAATGGTAGGGTGCACAATGCCATGCATGGCAAGTGTAAAGCTTGAACCCTTAGTGAATAGGGCATAGGAGTGCCACATAGGACGTTCTAATATTATAATATGTAGAGGGATAGCACAAGTAAGTTGCATGGCCAAAATCTGAACATTGAAAAGCACCGACATATAAGACATTAGCTATCCTTTTACAGAATGACATTCGGGAATCTTTTTTGCGCGTAGGCAGTGAGTAGCATCAGACAAAACATTACCTTCAAAAGCGTTCTTCTAATCATCTGTGTCTGTTATGCGTTTCTTCAAGATTGGACTTGCCTCTTATGTTGTGATTCTGTTTCTCAGTTCTCTGTATAGCTTCACGGTTACTCAAGTTCCCAAGCGAACTCACTCATGCCCTTGCTAAGGAGGTGAATCAAACAAAAACACATGCAAGAAATATGATTCCAAGTGTTTCATCTACCACACCGGTATTATTTCTTGGAGAAGATCAAGGTAGAAGCGGTGTCTGTTAAGGATATTTTTATGGCCCGCTCACAAGAAATGGCAATTGTAAATATTATGGACGGAAGTGTTCGATTTGGTCCCAAGGGGCGGTCTGGCATGGCCATTACAGCTAAACACCCTCCTTATGGTTTCATGATATTCTTTTATCTTACTTCGGCGCAGTTGTTGACAGGAGACAACCATTTCCGCACTTCTAAGTAAATGACATTGGATTCTCAGGTGCCACGGTTTTTCCTCAACAGGAAACCTGTTTTCACAGTCTGGGTCAACTCTTAAAGTATGTCTCACAAGCGCGAGGCTCAGGATTGTCTTTTCTCTCGTGTGTTTCGCCTGGGTAAGGAATCCAAATATTAATTTGATGACCAGGGGTACCTTTTAAAGCACTGCTCACATTACCTGCTTCACTTTGCTGGATTAGGACAAAGTGACCAATTAAATACATCACTTTTTGCGGTTGCGAAGTTGAGGTTGAGCAGGCGAACTTAGGATGGGCGCATGGCGTATTATTTTCAGCATTGTTTATTATTCATAAGCTAATTTGTATTTATTCACTAAAGAGCGGTTTAATGAAAGAGCACAGCAATGTCGAAAAACACAGAATAAAGCCAAAGAAAGCAAGCTAGTTATTTCAGAGACCTGCATCTTTCAAGATTAGCAGGAACAGCTGGAGGGTCTCTGCTTTTAAGGACAGAGCCCGCTGGCTGCGTAGTGGGAGTTACAGGAAGTAAAGGTTTCTGGGGTAGTTTAGGCAGGGATGGGAACAGGAAGTTTTGGAGGAAGAGTGTACTGTTAACGGAGAAGGCTCTACAAGCTATTTATGGCTGTTAGGAGTGATTTAAAGATGGTGACGGATGGGTCACGCAGATGTTGAACGGGCACACGCTGGCACAGGCCACTGCACAAGATGTTGTGTGGCACTCTGCCCCCGATCCCGGCTTCTCTTCCCTGATGCACGCAGACAGCCAGAGGCATTTACAATTGGCCACCATCGGGACAGCCGGTACCAATGTGAATGCTGAACTAGGAAACCCCGCGCCTGACATTTTCTGACCTCTCTACTTCAAAGGGAGGCACCAAAAACAACATTGAATTTACGATCCCACCTTTCCAGTAAACGCGGGAAACGATTTAGTTTCATGTCTGTTCTAGTTTGTAAGCAGTTCAATCAAACTACGATATTCATATTAGGACTGTGGATTGACGAGATGGTTATGTTATGACCTTTTTAAATATGACTGTATACCTGGCCAAATTAAATACACATATTTAATTACACATTTCTTCCCAGAAAGACAGTAAGCAATGCTTGTTTACTTAATCACTTTATTGGGACAACTTGGAGTATACTTTGAGGTTTTTTTTACAAAGGTGCATAAGGGCTTTTTTACCTGCTGGTGGTTTTGATAAATGTAAATGGACATTGTTTCATATATGGTGAATGGTGATCGGGCCGGTATACTTTAGATGAGGAAAACCTTGAATTGACTTAGTGATCCTTGCAGTTGTTTCTGGAGTAGCTTATTGTGTGATTTAGGGCCTTATTTAGAGTTCCACAGATGGGATACTTTGTCACAAACGTGGCGGATGTCCTGCCTGCAACATTACAAGGGAATTATATCCTTCGGTCCTTGTAATATGACAGACAGGATAACCATCCAGGTTCTGACAAAGCATCCAATCTGACAAATTCCAAATCAGGCCTTAAGTAATCCTATATCCAGAACCCACAGAAAATTAAATAGTAACTAGATGTCTTCCCTTTCCTCCTTGTGGAATTTAAATTCAGTTAACTGTATACATTGTATGGATCTGTTGACTGGGGGAATGGTTGCACTGATCATTATTCCATCCATCATCTGTTCTTTTTAGGTCGAGCCTAGGCCGCGTGCAGACGCTGATGCAGGACCTGCTGTAATCACTATACAGAGTGTAATCCAGCCTTCTGCTTCAATTGGTTTACTCCTGTGTCGCTTGTATTTCCTGGCTCTTTATTGGTGGTGCTCCCAATACTTCACTTCCATTGTCAGTTCAGGAGCACTGGCCAACTACAGTTTCTTTAAGCTGTAGGTGTTTATCTGTTCTTTTGGGGACTACCTGTTTGAATTTGTGCTAGAGTTACTGTGTGAGTGCCTATACCTTTTATGTACATGAGCGTCGCACTTCATTTATTTATTTATTTATTTTGAAAGTTTTATATAGCGTGGACAAGATCTTTGCAGATATCAGAGCGCTTTACACAGAAGGGGTACATGAGGGAGCATAGTCAAACAGATAAATCAGAATCATGTAAATCAATAATACAGGTAATACAAATAAACAACTGGGTCAAACAGGTAGTACAGATCGGTGCAGAGTCTTTAAAAGAGTCTGAAATAATAGTTCAGGTGTATTTTGCCATAAGGATAGCTTTTACTTCTTTCTTAAAGAGTGTAGTGGAAGAGATGAGCCTAGTTTCGGGAGTGAGTGAGTTCCAGATCCTGGGTGCCATTCCTGAGAAGGAGCGTTTATAGGTTTTTTCCTTCCGGAATCTACGAGGTTTCAGCAAAAGATTGTTTGTGCCTCTAGTGTTTCTAGCGCTGCCAGAGATTGTCAGCTTCTGAGTGAGGTAGCCGGGAGAGTTCAGTTTGTGTGTCATGCAGGCGATTTTCAGATGTATTCTGGCTTCAAAAGGCAGCCAGTTCAGGGATTTCAAGTCAGGAGAAATATGAGAGTGCTTTTTTGTCCCAGCGATGAGTCTCGCTGCAGCGTTTAGAGAAGCTCTTAGGGGTGCAGTAGTAGTTAGGAGGAGTCCGCAGAGGGCGACACTGCCATATTCAATTCGAGGGATGACTAGTGCTTGTACTGCGGTTTGGAAGTCTTTGGCTGGGAGGAAAGGTTTAAGTTTCCTCAGGGTATTGATTTGGAAGTTCGCTCCCTTAGTTGCCTTGCTGATATGTTGCTGCATGTTGAGATTGGTGTCGAGGGTTATGCCTAAAGATTTTGCTGAGTCCATGATGGTGGGTTGGACATTGAGTGCTGTTAGATGTTTAAGCCAAATTTGAGTGGTGGAGTTCTTCGCTGGAGGTGAGATCAGGAGGAACTCTGTTTTCAGAGCCTTGAGTTTGAGATGGTTATTGGCCAGCCATGATTGGGTGCTTCTGATCGTTGAGTTTAGGAGCAAAATGTCTTTGGGGGATTGTAATTTGAGATAAAGTTGGGTGTCATTGGCGTACATGTGAAAGTGTACATTGGATGCCTGTAGCAAGGTGGTGAGAGGTTCCATAACTAGGTTGAACAGAGTTGGGGATAGGGAGGATCCTTGGGGGACACCCAGCGTTACAGGTATTGGCGAGGACAACAGGTTGTTGCTCTTGAATTTCTGCGACCTGTTGTGTAGAAAGGAAGTGAACCACTTGAGAACAGTTCCAGATAAACCCATTCTTGTGTTTAGTAGTTCGAGTAAATTCTCATGTTCTCTGAAAACGGTACGCACAGCATGACAACTTAAGTGGAATAAAACAACGAAGCTGAACGGCGAGGAAGTAAAGTAGTTGAAAGTACAAGGCTCTGCAATATTACAGATTTTTAGCAAAATAAAGGTATCCTAGAAAAAATTGCCTACAACATTTTTTTAACATCTTCTAGACCACCAGAATTAGAAAGCTTGGTTATCTTTTTAAAAGTCTGTCTGTTGAAAGCCTACTGACAAAGCTTAAGTTATGATGAGGCACAGCCGTGTGAAGTTACCACACATGTTTTGGCATGGCGCCCACTTTCAGGTTTCCTTGCACACGCATTAAAGGTACAATTGAGCCGTTCTTTGTAGTAGCAGGATGCGTGCTTTTATGTTTATTTTTATTACCATGACATCCACTTCATGGGCAGCCACACCTATACGTTTTATGTAGAAAGATGCCAAGCTTTGCTTCAGCGCGGTGCTGGCTTGTTGTATTTTACATTTATTATGTCCGCAGCCAGAGGCTGCTCTCGGCAAGACTCCCCCCCCCCCCGACCTGGGAAGTGCAAGAGCACACGTCTGCCTCTCAGAGACAACACAATGGTTAAAGATTGGTCTTGGAGGTGTCCCCTCACCTGCTGCCTCTGTCCCCCCTTTCCCGGCACACGTTTAACCTGGGTGTCCTCCCATCTTTTACTACCTTTTCATCTGTAGCCTTAACCACCAGTACCGCTGCATTGCCTGTCGTTCTTTAGGCTGTCTGCCCCCTCCTCCTGGATTATGTTCTCCTCCTACGTCCTCTCTTTCTTTTTCTGTCATCTTCCTCCAGTTGTTCTTTCCTTTTACGCATTTAATGTGCCCTTATTCAAGGTTGTGCCTGAGGCTTTAACCCGATGATGCCACTTTCCCTGCAATTAATGTGAGCTTATGGGAGGGCAGAGATCTTTCCCCAATACACATTGACCTGATGCCGGCTTCAACAAATTGCTCCCTCCTTTGTACTTAAGTTTGAGCAGTACCCGTTACTGTGACATTAGGCATATGGGAGGAAGGTATCTCTCCTCTTTATTGTGAACCATAATAAATAATTTTTAAAAATAAATCAGTGCATTTTATTTGTAGTCCAGTAACAAATTAACACGTTTTATGTAGCCAACAGTAATTTGTGTGCTGGGATATTGAACATGCTTACAATTCTAAAATAAAAATTAAAAGTCCACATTGTTTCTGTTGACACAAGTCCAGAATGCTAATTACTGGTGGTTGATGCACCATAGCCCGCTGTTGTCTATCTATGCACAAACTTCCTATCCCTCTCCTTCTGCCTTTCTATCTATTCTGTGCAGGGCACACTCCTATCTATACACAATGTGACATCATTCCATACACAAATACACTACACACCACACAATTCCCCCATCACAATTCCACAACTAACAATGTTGCCTTACAGCTAGAGCAGTCGACGTCGAAGCTGGGGAACCGGATTTGAGTCTTGGCATTGACACTCATCATCCTGTGATTCTCGGCAAATCACCTAATCTCCCTGTGCCTAACAAAAATTAATGTGTCCTCATGTAAAGAAACTGGTGCTATGTAAAGGGCTCTGATATCCGATATCTTCGGGTCCAGTTTGTGCTATATAAAACTCTTTAATAAATAAAAAATCCACTCCAAACCCTACACATCCACTCCAAACCTAAACACATAGATAAAAGACGTTTTCATTTACACCAGCAATAGCTCTAACTCTCACAAATGCCAGACCATTTGCATTGCAAATGCTTGCTTTTTTTGTTGTTGCTATAATTGGGAAGGGTATGCCCAGACGTGAGCCCCGTACTCATTGCACCACTGGATTCAAGCTATCCTGGCTGATAAAGGGTGATACCCAGAAACCCAACCCATGATGCTTGTTTCTGGTCCAGGGAGGACCTGGCTTGGCAGTTCGGGATAGACTGTTCCCATGATCTGATTGATTTGCAGGTGGCTGGGTTCAAACTGGGCTGGTGTGGTGGGCAAAATAATTATGGATTAAACCTAGGTCTTTTGACTGCGGATGAATGTTTGCATTGTTCAGCATTCCATCCATCATCTGTTTTTATGTTATATTACTGTTAGACCCAACAGTTTCTGGCTGACTGGGATGCATCGAAGCAAGTCAGAATCCACCTTTTGAGATAGAATGAGTACAATACACATGTTTGATAATGTGTGCTCACCCATGTTTAGCTTGGCACTGACCAATCTGGCTTATCCTCAGGGCACAGGTGTAAAGTGTTGGCACAATGCTACCCTCGCAGCACACTGCATATGCCAAAAAAAGACTCTACACTGTATGTATAAAACACTTCTCTTTGTATTACACACCACTCACACTGAAACTCAAAACAAATTGCACATTGTATGTACACTTTACAATGCAATTGTTGAACTTCCCCATTGAAATCAATACAAGATACACCTTGTATATGCACTTTACAGTTAAATGCAATTGCCCCTGCTGGCACCCTGTTGACTAAAGAGTCGGAGCTACCTAAAACAGATAGAAACAGTTACTTAGTTTCGTCCATCAGGATTTGACCTCCAGGCACCCTGCGGTACCTACACAAGGGTGTGAATACTATCCTCCCCATAGACAAAAGGTTGTGACCCAGAAAGCCGGCGCACTTCCAAATCTGGAGAAATGTTTCCCCTTAGACTGAGGTGTGAGCTGCAGTAGCTCCTGACAGCCAGTCGTATGTGCCTATAAGTCAATATGAAACCCCTCAGGCCATGTCACAATGTTCTCCACAACAAAGTACCTTGTGGCATGGGTCCAAGTGAGCCAACAAACTTAGACTGTCGTCCTCCTTATCTGGAGGTCGAAGGCAGTCTCAGTGACCAGCTCAGGTCTCCTACCACCCCTTGGACACCACACGCTCTGGAGTGCAAGCTACTACAGGTCGCCTGGTTGCAAACACGGCTCCCTCAAACTCAACAAGCTTGTCCATACTCCTCGAACTTCTCATGTCCCAATACCTCAGGTGGCTGATGATGTTTACGAGCACTCTCCTCTGCACTGTGTGATGACATTGTATGTCAGTACAGTCCTTGTCCCAACTGGCAATCAGATCCACCTGTTTCAATTGTACCATGTGCGGTCCTTATGATCTTGTGGAAACAGAGATCCTTTGTGTCTCTGGGATCTCAGGACATGAGGCCAGCCAACCAGCCATTTGAGAGTACTTAGGGACCCAGTCCACGACAGTTGGCACCTAGCAGCAGGCAAGCAGTGTCAAGGCAAAATCCACCAAGTGATAGTCCCCTTCCTGGAGGACGACAGCTCCAGGCCACCACCAGTCTGTGGATAATCCAGCTGCACATAGGCCTCACTATGGGCAAACCTGTGGCACAATAGATGAGCTACCTCCGTGGATGACACAATTAATGCTGCAAGTCCACGGAGGAGCATTTGAGATACATGTCCTGGGTGTATGTCTTACCCCTTGACAAGGGACTGACAGCTAACTCAAATCAGCCAATCATACATACACCAATCATTAGTATGTACATGACCAGCACAGTGCTTTGGCACTGAATGGCAGTGTCAAACGCTCTCAAATTCCTAATGCTAGCATCTAGATCAGCAGACAACTAGAAAGGAGAAAAGCAAAAAGTCGAGGGAAAGCAACCTAGAAAGCACCATTTCTAACAATTATGACTTGCAGGGCAGGAGCAAGAAAGTGACAAATCATTTTACACATTTTGATAGGGTCCTACAACATCCACATCCCCTTATCAGAAATAAGATCACCTGACAAAAAGCCACAAGCGATGCAGTCTCACTGGCCTCAGAGGTGCAGAATTGCTGAAGAACACAGAAATCAATAAGAACAACTGTAATTCATTAAATCAACTTACATTTCAAATAAGGTTACATGTAGCAGTGCTAACTAAATCACATAATCATTTTGGAAAATGAAAGATGTTGTAAAACATCCAAAATAGTCCTTCACCTTTTTTACGTGAAGGTCATCAGGAACACCTTGTAATATTGAAGGTGCTAAATTAAGAAAGTATAAGTAGGTATGCAAACAGCTGGTTCAGTAGAATTAGACAATTGGGTGTGCTATGCTAAGAAGGAATGTAGTCCGTATGAGTTAGGTACGGTGGGATGAGGGTTGTCTGGTCAATCAAATTATCTATATTCAGGTGGGTGATAGTTGCAGGTACTGATCAAGGGCCAGATGTAAGATTTTTTTTTTGCGGCTTAAAATGGTAGATCCTCCTGTTTGCGGACGCAAAAAAGGGTAATAGCATGTACAAATGCTATTTTGCGAGTCACTGACTAGCAAAGTAGCATTTGCGCCTCTCCCTATTAGGAAGGGGCGTCCCTTCCTAATAGTGAGTTTACATGCTATGTGCTGTTATGTTATGTAGATTTCGAGTTAAGAATAGTAAACCTTTATATGCTTACCTCCTCAATGTTTTAGTCTGTGATATTTTGACTATGATATTCAGGTAACTCACTATTCCCTATTCAATATTCCAAATTAAAACCATAATTCCTCAATCTTTGCAAAGCCCCTGATGAAAAGAAGATAAAAAACTAAAAGTGGAATTGGGTGCTACTATGTGGCTGACGAATAATGTAAATCACTGCACTGTTTTGGGGGGTTCCCCTGATCTTGACTATGGATTCAGCAACTGTGAATGTCAGGTGAGTCCAGCAATAAACTTGGATCCCTAGAGTCGGAGGACTTCGTACAGGATTTCTGCAGGCTGTAGCAGCTTCTGGCTAGTCAAAGTGGTAAATGGTTTTATGTTTCTATATTGACCTCACCTGCTTTGTTACAAAAATGTATCAGCTCACTGTATAGAACAACCAGTATGACGTCTCTCTATTAATTATGCCATTATTTCCTAAACCATAATATCACTCATAACCTTTTAACTAAAGTTATTTTGTTTACTGTAGAGGTTTTGTAATTGTATTGTCTAAACCTCAGTCTTTACCATATGTTTTAAATATGTTTTTTAGCATTGCCCCATATGTATACATAGGAAACCTGAGTTTTGGCACCCCTTGACTGATCTAGAGTTAGCTAGGAGCAAGAAATGCATAGGGGGGGTCTTCTAGGAAACTGTAAATTTGCTGCAGAGTGGGAACAAAGATAATTTTTGTTGTTTGTTTCAGAGTTTTATATAGTGCGAACTATACCAGAGACATTGAGTATCAGAGCGCTTTACATGAGCACCAGTTTCGTTACATAGAGACACATTCATTAGATCTCGCCTAGCGAATTCAGCACATGTGCTGCTTCGCTTGGTGAGACTCTATTGCTGTGGCTTTTGCTAGCGAAGGGAGACAAAGCTTGTGCGCACACAGACATCCGATGTGCACCCGCATGGGTTCTCCTCTCTGGCTCCCACCGCACGCTCACACGCCGCCGCACTTTCACTTTCCGTCCCCCGTCGGCTCCACAGAGACAGTTTTTTTTTTTGGTCCATTTCGCAGTTTCATAATTTACTAATTGAAAGGCTGGATTTTTCAAACCTGCTTTCAAAATGCTAGGCACACGTGCTTCACTAATGGCAAGTCAGATTAGGTGACATAGCCAGTGGCACAAGCAGCAAGGACTGATGTTTAAGTAACAAAAGGGGGCCAAGTCACTCAAGGTTCCACTAGGTTTACTTGTACAAAAGAATTAACTAAGATAATATTGAGATCGAACTGGATGGTTTGTTACTGGTCAAGGTCAGCACATTGTGAGAAGACGCCTGTTTGTCCATCCAGGACACAGAATAATGGGGCATATTACCAAGGGTGGCAATACAGAATTATCGCTGGTTTAGCTGCCGTTTTCGGCTGCTAAGCGGCGATAATTCTATCGCTTTATTACCAAGCTGTCGCTAACTGATGTTAGCGACAGCTTTTAGGCGATAGAGAGCGGTTTGGGGCCGCTTTGCATGTCAGCGATATTTTTCATTAATGACATAAAAAGTGGGCGTTCCCAACCTGTTAGAGACTGAAACAGTCGCTAACCTCGCTATCTCCTTTTACCAACAAAGGCGTAGCGATGGAAATATTCCCGCTATCGCCAAAAACTAACACCTGCTCTGACCAGTTCTTAGCCATGTTATCCAATGGGAGGTGGATAACATGGCTAAGAGCATTTGGTCGCTAATGCATGAATATCGCTGAATTTTCAGCGATATTCATGCATTTCGCATGATTTTTATCGCTTTTGAGATAAACCTTGATAATAGCAAGGTGTCTCAGCGATAAAAATCGTCGAAGCTCGGCGATAAAATTATTGCCGCTAACCCTGCTTAGCGATAAATATAGCTATTTCTTAGTAATATGCCCCAATATTTTCTATTTTATCAACAAATAATTCCCTACTTCTTTGCACAGGTCTTTTGAAGCATGGCACTCGAGGATGAACATGAAATATGAGAGGCAGCAGACAAGCTTAAAAAAGGATGGGAGGCTGTACCAGGGCTTTACTAATGTCATGATGCAAATATGACTGGGAGATTAATACGTTTTTTAATTATGTTTTAGGTGTATAGCACTTGCAATAATCATGGAGCACATACTGCATTCAACATTTACTTGAAGAGGTTTTTGGACAGCTTCCTTGAGTCACTGGCTTTTTCTGCTCTGAAGCCTTCAGCTATTAGCTTGCGGCATGCCAATGATACGCTTAATCAGCCCACAGGAGTATTTAATTGTATAATTTTTTCTATTGGCTATTTGGGTGTGTCCTTCAGCCTACAATGGAATGCTTAAGGAACTCTTTTACAGTCAGAACAGCCTGGAAGCACCTGGGAGCGAGCTTTGTCAAAACAGTCAGGAAAATAGATGCTACAGAAAATAAAAGTTGCTTTATTTTCCGTATTATACATTTTTCAGTTGCTTTTGTCAGTACTGGCTAGACAAGATTATGAACATGGCTACCATTTAGGAACTTTAATCTACAAACTCTATTATTTATTTACTTTTCCAATATGGCTGGCTAGGTATAATCAATCAGCAAGCAGTGCAGCAGCACTGAGAAGTGAACTCAAACAAAAGCATCTGAAAAACTGTTGGTGCAAAAGAGAAAGCCCCTCTTTTTTAGTAGTCATTTTTCAGAGGCTTCTGACTGTGCCCAGTCCCAGGTAAAGACATATGCAAACCAATGGCACCACATACAAACGTAACAAGCATTTGCAATGCAAAAAGAATCGTAATTACGAGATATTGAGCTATTGGCATTGGAAATGACAATGCCTTTTATTTATGTCTAAAAAACCTGCAATAATAAAAGGTATTGTCGTTTACAAGACCAATAGGTTAAAGTTTCGAAAATGCGAGACCTATTGCATTGCAAATGCTTGTTTTTTTATTAGGCACGGGGAGATTAAGTGATTTGTCCAGAATCACAGGATGTTGAGCGTCGCTGTGGACTCGAACCCGGTTCCCCAGCTTCGAAGTCGACAGCTCTAGGTGTAAGGCCTCGACCTCTTCACGTGTCAGTATACTATGATTTTCCATAAAAAATGTTTCCTGCCCAAGGACATCATACCACTTTACAAGGTCCAGGTCTGAACAATCGTCAGGAACAAACATTAAGAAAAACAATGAAAAACATTACAACAGACAGGATCTTAGCTCACATGGGTAAGGATGCTCAGAATTTTAACCAAAATATCTTTTGAAAAGAAGGGTTTTGACTTCCTTTTTAAGTATTGCATGACCAGGGTCTTGCAAAGAGCTGAAGGAAGGGAGTTTGAAATTTTTGGAGTTCTTCCAGAGACGGAAAGTAACATATGACATTCTTGAGAATGTATTTTGCGTTTCTTGAACTTTGTAGAGCACCATAGATTTTCAATTTTCCAGTCATGTAGTGGGAGGCTGTGTGCGTGATACAAGCAGTTTTCAAATTGAGCTCTAGGTGGGGTCACATTTCCTATTGGCGCTAACAAAATAAAAAACAAAATATATGTATCCCTGACTGTTTCAAATCTACCAGATTTTGCCACTCATTGCAATGATGGCATGTACTCATTACGTTTCATAGATTAAATTAAATCAGAAAGAGCTAAATAAATGTAAGTTTCAAATATATATTTAATACATATTCACCACAATTGTCACACTCTTTTACACATAATTCTGAAAATGATAAAACAACCATTAAACAATAAACGCACAAACAATAAAATACTATTGAATAATGATCAACATCTTAGATAAACAAATAAGCAGTACTTGATTCCTTTTTATAAAGTCTACCAGTAAAAGCAGTTGATCTTTTGGTCCATTTTCTAATTCTCAATGGTATGCTGACCATTAAAAATCATTCTCAGTGATATAAAACAGATTTTAATCAACTAATGACAGCACATGCTGTAGTGATTGGTGTTATACTACAATCACACACTCCACTTTTCCAATAACGATTTCTCGTTACATATTCAATTAATTGTGAATCAAAATGCATGTAAAAATGAATCCATCACTGCATTTCAAATCAAATTAATGTTCACTCTTTTGCACCACATTTGGCATCTGTCTTTTTTACTGCAGCCAACTGCCCTTCATTGATTTAATTTAAACTTTCACTCTACCCTTCTCCAAACAATTTTTATCTCACCCATCACCTATGTATAGATATCATTTATGGTCGCCAGGGGTCCCAGATGTGACCCCTGCCTTGACCCCTGCGACCCCTGGCACAACCTTTGCGATTCCTGGGTTCTGAGGTGGCAGACTCAGTGCCAGGAACACAGGAGCAGCTTATCCTTATGCAGGTAGGCTGCGGCTCCACTTTCTTTGTATTCTTTAATGTAATGTAATGTAAAGTAAACTTGTATAGCGCACAGCTGCCCCAGCAAAGGGGCGTCCCGGCGCTAGTAGCAGTGTCAATAGAGAGCGAGGGGCCAGACCGTAGGGGAAAGGAGAGTTTTGATGGCCCTGTGGAAGGGTAACAGGCAGTCTAAGTGGCGGATCTGAACAGGGAGAGAGTTCCACAGTTTCGCGGCAAGACAGCAAAAGGACCTGTCTCCTGCTTCAAGGCATTTCACACGAGGGACCGTAGCCAAGAATTGCTCAGCAGAGCGTAGCTGGCGTGCGGGTACATAGCGGACCAATAAATGGGACAAAATCTCAGGAGATGAGTTTTAGTATTTTGAAGGACAGACAGAGTGCCTTGAATTCGATCCTCTTAGGAACGGGTAACCAGTGGAGGCGCCGTAAAGAACTAGTCATAGAGCAGGTTCTTGGGAGCCTGAGCTTGACTCGGGCAGCAGCATTCTGGACTCGCTGAAGGGGATTCACTTCCGCCTTGTTGGCGCCTAGTTAGCAGAGTCCAGTCTGGACAAAATATTCGCCTGTACTATCACCTGACGTGTGGATAAGTCAAAGAAACCCAATATGGGCCTTAGACCATGTAGGAGTCCAAAGCAGGTACCCATTGTCTTTTTGGAATGCTCCTGGAACCCAAGAGTGGAGTCGAACCAAATCCCTAGGTTCTTCACTACCGACTTAGGAGTGGGGGCACTGCCCAAGGACACCGGCCACCACTGCGTGCTCCAAAGTCCCTTGTCTTTCCCCACCAACAGCACTTCTGACTTGTTGGTGTTAAGTTGAAGGCAAGGTTAAGTTGGTGGTCATCCAGCGGATGTATGACGTTACAACGCATGCTTTTACCACGCATGCCTTTACAACGCGATTTTTACAATGCATGCCTTTACAACGCATAGTGCTTTGGGGCGCTGGATAGTGAATAGTTTTATTTACTATTCCAACTCCAGTCCCCGTGGATAGTAGGGAAGGTGTTGGATAGTACATTAAAGCTATTCCCTATCCTAGAGCGCCCCCCAGTGCAATGCGTTGTAATGGTTTACGTTGTAAACGTTGAGTCGTAAAGGCACTGCGTGGTAAAAGTTGCGTTATAAAGGATGTTCCCCTCATCCAGCGTGTGACCGCCTCTAGTCCATTCCAGAATTGTGTGGCACCCCGAGAATGGTCATCGGAGAGGGCCACCACCAGTTGCGTGTTGTCAGCATACAACACCATGGTCATGCCATGGTCCCGCGCCACTCCTGCCAATGGTTGGACATAGAGGTTGAAAAGGACAGGGCTTAATGCGGAGCCCTGGGGGACACCCTGCTTGATGTAATGGACTGGAGAGAGGAAGGCGGGCGGAGACCTGGAAAGCTCTGTCAGTCAGAAAGGAGCGGAACCAGACCAGTGCCAGGCCGGTCACCCCCGCCTCCTCTAAGCGATGCAGGAGGATCTGATGGGAGACCGTGTCAAACGCGGCACTGAGATCGAGCAGCATCAGCGCTGCAGTTTGTCCCTCATCCAGCATGGTCCGCAGATGCTCACTCACCGCTAGAAGAGTGGTCTCGGTACTATGCCCAGGACGGAAACCATTCTGGGAGCGGTCTGAGATACCACTGTTGAAACTAGAGAAAAGGGGTTTTAGGAAAAGGGGAAATACTGGGCGCTCTGCTATCAAATAACGCAAGGGTGTTGTGAGAACAAAAGTATGGGGGTGGTGCAATATAGGCGAGGGGATAAGCCCTATAACCGCCCCAAGGTGTGTGTTTGTAGAACAACACTCTAAATACCAACAGCTAAATGCCTACTGAACACAACGTGTGTGCAGTAGGCATTTAGTTGTTAAGATACCGCTGTTGTTTGGGAAGGCCGAAAGGGTGTTATTTGTGTGGGCCTCTGCGATTTTAGAGGCCCACGGCAGAAGAGAGATCTGTCGAAAATGTTCCGGCTTAGTGGGGTCCAGTGAAGGTTTCTTTAGTAAGGGAACCACCCTTGTTGCTTCCATGACGAAGGCACCACCGCCATAGTGAAAGAGGAATTAATTATCTGGCACAGGGGCTTGAGAAGTATAGGTATGCAGTCTCTGAATTGGGCCGGCCTCATAGGGTCCATTCTGTCAATTTTTTATTACCCTAATAGTGAATAATATAATATTATTCACTATTAGTGTGATAAAGAATGGAGTACAAAATAGCTGGAATATGACCCTTCTGGGCAGCTGAGGTGAGTAAAAAAATGCTTTTAAATGTATGTTGTGTGCTTGCTTGTGGGCATATGTTTGAATGTATGTGTATGTGTATACTATGTGTGTGTGAGTAAAAGAAAACGTCATATGGCATGTGATGTCACTTTCCGTACCCCTGGCATTTTGGTGACTTGACGTTCATGCACCCTTGTACAGGCACCTTTTCTGTAATCACAGCAGGAAAGTGGGGGGAAAATCAGCCAGATGAGAACTCCATAATCATAAAAGGAAGAAAGGAAACAGAACCCATGACAACCTCGCTACAGAAGAAAACGACCTTGCAAGCAAGCACATGAAATTGGCGTGAGAGGCTTTCAGTAAACTTCCTTCATAGAAATATGATTCATATTGAACTCTCCCTCAGGGTGGTGGTACCTGGGGTAAAACTATCCTAAAAAGATCGCTAAAAGTCTCCAACAACGATAAAAATGTAAATTGTTGACGGGCTGGTATTACAACTTCCCAGACCAGATGTATATCTTCCGCCTCCCCTTGTCTCCAAATACCATTTAAAACTGTGTGTTCTTTTTTAACTTGGTTCAGGTTTTTTATGTAATCACATAATCTTCATGGCTGAGAAAATATCCCAGAATATATTTCTCTCGCATTACTTCGGCCACTTAAACCAACAATGGAAGGATGCTGTAAGTATTTGGTTAAATAGAGTAGAAAGAGATAAGCACAGACCTAATGGTAAAATGAGACTTGTTCAGTGTATTAGATCAACCACCATAATTAATACAATCTGGGTCACAGTTCTGATAAAATGTGCCGGCCTTATGAAAATAAAACATTGTCTACAATTTCACATTTTCCGGAGGGTGAAATTTCTCTTCTTGAATTCCTAATGCACTAAAAAGAAAAAATTGCCAAGAAAAATTATCCCGCTTGGTAAGCAAAATTTCATGGAAATATAAGTAAACAAATCTGCTAAACACGAACATTGTATTTATTTTGCTTACTTTATGAGGCTTTTATTTTTGTAAGAAGCTCAGATTTTTTCTGACAGGCCAAAGCTGTGTGTGAGTGTCAGACCACAATACTTTCAGACAGGCAGACCTGTTTGGGACAGCAACATTCCCAGCAGTACTTTAATTCTACTTACAAATGGATGGAGCAGCTGTCCTCTTCATGCTCTCAGTAATTAGTCCCCTATTGAATAAGAGCTGAATGAGTATTAGTGAAATGAGGAAATAAAGGCAAGACTGCAAGAAGAAAAAGAGTCTGTGTTGTACTGTAACATTTATATAGCGCTCACTACCTTTATGTGTGGTAAATGGTAAATGGTAAAAAAATACTTTTATTTGATCTGTTAAAATAATAAAAAGAGTGGAACATACCACCATGATGAAAACGTCATAATTCAGATACAGATAAAAATTATATTAAAACTTTTTTAGTTATCGGAACCCTTGTGTGGGATTGAACCGAAGAGCAGCGGATTATCATAACAGCGATGTAAACAGGTCCATGCTTTCTGTTGAAATTAAAATGTTAATGACAACGGAAAATGGAGAGGGAGCAGAGATCAAAACTGCTTTATATAACTTTCAATCCAGTTTCTTAGGTCACTATAGTTTCAAATCCGGGAACATTTACTGGTAGGATCATGTTTGTGCCTAGGGCATGACATAGAAAGGGGCTTTGGAAGAAAGGGAGTACAGAAACAGGTCTGAAATGACTTAGGCCGGCTACTTTATACCCTACTGCCAGGTACTTATTTTGGTGTTCCATTCTTTCCAAGGTTTTGTGCTTTTTCTTTTTTTTCTAGTTCTTGTGCCGATAGGGACAAAAATTTGACGGTGTTACAAGACAGTTGAACTGAAGAACCGCTGAGGCATTTTATGATGGCTGCTCTGCAAGTCCGGATTAGAGTTTCTCCTAAGATTGGCCTTAAAAGTGAGGTCCTTAAGTTATGTAGTGCCAGACAGATGCATAATAGATTTAGTAGTGTCTCTGCTCCGTTTCCAAAGAGGCTGCAGTCCAGGGATGGCCAGGTCTGTAGCCATTTTGGAGTGAGATCTTTGTTTGAAAATGAACCCAATCTCAATAAGGTCAATTTCCGCTTGTAGTGATCTCTGAAGCATTCTTGCAGATAGGGTTGTGGTTTCATATGCTTATAGGATGGAATCACAGCCCATGCATGACTTTTACCAGTAAATATGGTTTTGTTGGATTGAACTGATAATTTTTTTATTGATTTGTTTGTGATTTTTTTGAAAGAGGTTATAACATGGGTGTTTGCCAGGCTTCCTCCAGATTTAGCATTTGAAGCACTTGTTTTAAAATTTGACATATCGAATTTGTGTTCGTTGATTGTATTTCTACCTCCTCCCAGCAGTGGTGGGCAAGCATGTTGTCTTCAGCAGTCCTCATACACCAGTAATATTTAGCCAGAATACCTTGTCTGGCATGCGTCTGGTTTGTTACGTTAATCCATATTCCAAGCGTATCTGTGCCTGAGAGATGTGTTGTGGGAATAAAAACAGTTTTTTATACACTCTGGACTGAGCTAGATTTAGCATTTGGGAGTCCTTAGTATCCAGCATTTCCGAGCCATATGTTATCGCTGGCAGAAGTTTTGCAGCCACTACCTTTAGGAGCTGGTTTGTTGAACTACCAATTAGGCTTTTCTGTAAAGTTTTAAAAGCAAAGCATAATTGTTTGGTTATTGTGTTGACATGTTCTAGCTGTTGTTTGAAACTTAAATAGCGATCTAATAGAATCCCCAGATATTTATATACATCTACCTGCGATAAAATACTTGAATTTATCCTCCAGATGAATTTGGGGCGTTTTTTTATGAGTGCTGGAAAAACATAAAACATTGGATTTTTTAAAATTAATTATCAGTTGTTCTTTTGAAATGTATATTGCTAGTGGAAAGATCAAACGCTGTAGACCAAGCGGGGTTTGAGAGAGCAGCACAATGCTTTGGACTGTACCTGTTCCTGCGGGCCGGGCTGTGCTCCGCTCTTCTGCCTGGCCAGGCTTGGCTCCGCCGGGCCCCCCTCCCTTGTGTGGCTGTATCTGCGGGCCGGGCACTGCTCCGCTCTCCTGCTCGGCCAGGCTTGGCTCTGCCGAGCCACCTCCCTCTGCTGCAGAATCCTGTGGGCCGGACTACACCTCCCAGCAGTAAGTATTGGCTAATCTATTTCCCCCCTAACTAAGGAAGTCACAAGGCTTTGACGGACATGGAGGAATGTGATTGACTGTGTGGGGATTACATCTATTGTCATGGTGGAACAACCCTTCATAGTAGATTGTGTGATCCACCGGATCAGGGCAGGATAACTATTAGTAAAGAGCAGCTATCATTGGTAAACTGGCCAGAATTGCTGGAAGTGTCCGGAGGGTCCGCAAATGTTAGTACTTGTCAGTCTAGGGAGAGTGTTTCCTGCATTTCTGCTAGGGATATATCTGTGTCTCCCTGCCCTAGACCTCCAGAGAAAGTAACTGAGGTAGTGGTTGGTGAGACAGAAGAGAAGTGTTGTTTAACTTCTAATACAACTCTCCAAAATGAGGAAAGATTGTCCCTGCTATCATGGAACTTAGCGGGAATTGGAAACAAGATAGTCTCTCCCGAATGGGGCAAGTTAATAGAAGACCATGATATTATCCTTTTCCAGGAAACGTGGTCAATCACTCCTATCTTTCACCTGGGGTTCCTCAATTTTTATGTTCCAGCACTAAAAAAAACTAAAGGCAGGCTGATAGGTGGACTTATCATCTGGGTGCGCCAGAATTTGAGGTGTAAAGTACATCAATTACTGGTCCTATCACACAACTTCATGACACTTACTTTGAACTGTCTGAATGGCTTTAGGGTGGCACTCTCAAATGTTTATGCCAGGGGGCAAATAGGAGGACAAAAATCTGAAGTAACAGACCTTTTTGACTCCCAGCTTGAAGCCCTACCGGAACAATTAATATCAATAACGGGTGGTGACTTTAACACAACATTTGAACCACTTGTTTATGAAGATCAGATGCTTACTGCAGATGAGGATAGTAGATGGGGAATTCCACAAATGATGGCCCCAAAGTTAAGAAATGGACAGCTGTAGCAATACAACTGAAGGGTATGTGTTTAGCTAGAGGGCTTAGACCAGCTAACGGAAGAACACCCTCTGACCGTCAAAGAGCAACCACCTTCAATAATGGAAGGCATAGCAGCCAAATAGATTATCTGTTAGTAGACATGCGATGATGATAGATGTGGAGAAGCGTGGCTCAGTGGTTAGAGGCGGCAAACCCGGAAGCTGAGATCGACCGTGGACCAGGGTTCGATTCCCCGCCTCGGCGGGTCTCGGGCTCAAAAATTCCACGGAGTCGACAATTCTCGCTCCGGTGCCTACTCGACTCACGGGGTCACACTCTGCGACTCTGGGCAATAGCTTGCTTAATCTCCACTACGGCCGCTCGCAGCGGGATGCCTGGCTTTCGCCTTGTGGATACCCGGCCGGGATATCTCACAGGGGAATACCAGGACGGGTTCCCTAAGCAAGCGCCTTGGGACCCCTGGGTTAATGTGCGCTATATAAATCGAAACACATTTACATTTACATGCGAGCCTGGTACTATTTGGTTGATATGGTCATTAAATCTAGGCCAGAAAGTGACCATAACCCCCTTTGTGCTACATTTCAAATTCATGAGAGGATCAGAGAGGACACCCCTTGGAGGGGCGGGGGTGGAGGTATTAGAATTAGTCCCCACAAATAATATGCATCACATTAAATGGGGTCAATTTATTGAGGATACTACAAAACTAGAAGCACTCAAACTTGGTGGTGAGTGAGCTAGCCCTTTTGATACCACAAATCCGTACTTTGGATTTCCCCAAAATTATGTTAGAGACACATTCAAAGCTCTTCTCTAGATTAAAATCCCTTTTTAGTAAAACCGTAAAAATGGGCAAGGGAGGGAACAAGTCGTATATGGCCAGCTGGTACAATGAAGCATGTAAGTTAGCCCGCAGGAACCTGATTGTTGAACTCAGGTTGAAAAATTCATGTAGAGTAAGAGAGGCAAGGGACTCATATAGACGTACGCAAAGTGCTGCAAAAAGACAATGGGATGAAGATAGATGGCGGGATTTGCAGGCTGCGAGTTCTGCAAAAGATTCTAAGAAGTTCTGGGACATTATAAAATGGGATAGGGGAGGAATAGCTGAACCCCCGCAAAATAATGTTGCGAAAAATTAGTGGGTGGACTACTTTAAACCTCAATATGCTTGCAGTGAAATAAAAGGAGTACTACAGCCGATACCACCCACTATTTATCATCCCCAGCTGTTCACCCTAAAGGATGTAAGTACAGCGCTAGATTGTGTAATAAAAGGCAGAACCCCGGGCATGGATGGCATCCCTGCCAATGTTTTTTTAAGTGACATGTTAACTTGGTGCCAATATTTTTTATTACTAGCCAGTGGCAATGGGTGCTCCTATTCCTTCTTCTTGGAAAGGAGCGAAAATCATACCAGTCTATAAAAAGGGTGATAAATCCCTCCCAAGTAATTACAGACCAATTAGTCTAATAGACTTGGGACAAAAACTTATTGGTCGGTTAATTCAAAATAAAATGCAAATTTGGGTAGAGGAACATAATGTTTTATCCCCATTCCAAGCTGGCTTTCGCCCCTGTACCAGCTCGGTGGATCAGGTTTTTTACTTTATTGCATTATACTGGAGGAATGTTGACCTTAAATCAGCTTTTGATTTAGTCCCCCGTTCCATGCTGTGGAAGGTCCTGGCCGATCAAGGAATGCCCCCGAGCTGCTGACTCTCGTAGTTCGGTTGCACGAAAATAGTTTCGCAAGAATCAGGTGGGGAGGTCAAGGAGAGGTCACTGACGCATTCCCTGTCGATCGAGGCGTTCGGCAGGGATGCGTCTTGGCCCCTACGCTATTTTCACTATACATTAATGGTATAGTGGACCACCTTAGCAGATCTCCCACAGATGCGCCTGTCTTAACGGGGACTCGGGTCCAAGTACTTATGTATGCGGACGATACGTTGATCGTCTCGCGTACCCCAAGTGGGCTGCAGAAGGCTGTTAATATCTTTGGGGCATTCTGTGAATCACGTGGAGTTGAGATTAACACCTCTAAAGCTAAACTCATGTCCTTGAATCCACGGAAAAAAATTAAAGGTAAAATTATCCTTAATAACATCCCCCTCGAAGAAGTGGACGCTTTTACCTATCTGGGCATCTCATTACAGAACAGTATGGGGTGGAAATGCCATACAGACATGGCCACCCTGAAATTTCAACAACTTGCAGTAGCCCTTGCATCCAAACATAAAACCTCCTTTACTAAGCCTATTACACCTGTCTTGGAGATTTACCAAACAAAAGTAGTTAGTGCCACCCTGTACGGATCAGAGCTCTGGGGTTTTTCTAACTTAACCCAATTAGCAACATCAGAGAGGAAATTATTACGAAGATTGGTTCGCATTCCACAAAGTACGCCCACATTCCCGCTGTTGTTTGATCTAGGCAGGAAAAATGTGGTTGATATAGCGAGACTGAGGCCATTAAAGTATTGGAGGCGTATTTGCACCACCCCTGAATTGGTTCATTATGCAACAGCTCTGAGAGATATACTAAAGGCAGACAGATTTCATGTAATCCAGTGGCTTAATGAATTAAGGACACTTTTAAAAGATCTGGACCTTATCCAGTTAAGGGAAATTTCTGACACAATAACATTCCCATCAAAAAAGCTCCTGAAAGAAAAATATTGGGCAATGGTCTGTGAGAGAGTCCATACGAATAATACCAGCACCAACCTAACTGGCCGCTTTCTTGATTTTACACCACGTCCCCACTGTGAGGCATACTGGGATATTATTGAAAGGCCTCAAGACCGTAAACTATATTTCCAATTTAGAATAGGTACACTCACAGTAAAAGCTTTTAGCTCTAAATGTGTGTCACAAGGAAGAGATAAATGTCATAACTGTAAACATAAGGTTGAGTCCATAGCACATATATTTTTTGAATGCCCTCTTTTTTGTGCTCCGCGCCGTAAATGGTTAAAACCAATTTGTTCGAATTTGGGCACACGGAAGCATAAAGATGCCCTAAGAATACTGGAATCTGACTGTTCACCTTGCATAGCTGTAGCAACTGCAACATTTTTAAAATGGTCTTGGATTATACGCACCCGCACCTTCCTACCTCATGCTGCTAGCTACTAATCATCTGTGTTTTACCTGAAACTGTCTTTTAATAATGGAGTAATTTTATTGTTTTAAATCTATTGTTATATGACTCACTTACAAGCTAGTTATTCATATTTCAAAACGACAGATGCAAGATATTTAATACCCTTTTTAACTATGTGATGTCTATGTATTATTTATAGTGTAATGTATAGTGATGTACTGTGTGTTGCTTTTATGACAATCTGTTGAATAAAGCTTTTGAAATTGAATTGAGTAACACGATGTTGTCTGCAGACTTGCTAATGGTCTCTTTCCCAATTTGGGTGGGGCTCCATAAATGAGTCTAAGGTTGCTTTCTAAATCAGCCGAGTAGATGTTAAAAAGACACGGCGCCAGGCAGCATCCCTGTTTTAGTCAATTTTTTGTTGGAAATTTCTTGGTTAAACTCCGGCCATCCCTTTTTTATCTGAACCCAGGTTTGTGAATATAGGTTGATGATTGCTTCTAGTAATCTGGAGGGAATTCCCCAAGCCTTCATTTTATCCCATAGCTTGGCTCTTGGCACTTTATCAAAGGCTGCTTTAAGATCTACCAAACATGTGTAGAGGATGTTTGAATTGGCAATCACGTTCTTTGCTAAGAGGGTAAGTGCTGAAATATTTGTTAAAGTCCCCATGCCGGCTCTGAACCCAGTCTGCGTTTTTGGGATTATACTTTTGCAGTTTACCCATTTCTCCAAGTCTGCCAATATATTTGTTGCATAGATCTTTGCCTCTACATCTATAAGGGCTATAAGTCTGTAATTGCTGGGGTCTGAGCATGTTCCTGACTTATAAATGGGTTGAAAGATGCTGCCCCTCCAGGATTCAGGAATGTTTCCAGTCTCTAAACTATTAGAGAACAGAGGGGTTAGGTAGCAGGACCAAAACTCGGGGTCGGACCGGAACAGTGCATTCGGTAGGCCGTTGGGGCCGGGTGCCCCGTCCGATCTCAAGTGTTTTATTGTATGCAGAATCTGATTTTGTGTGACCTGTATGGGTTCTACTCTTTGCGCATGCCTGATAAAAATGCTGCTGTTGTTCTGTACTTCTCTGATTCCGGTATGGAGTTTGGGGTTGGATAAAGTCTTTAAATCGGTGACTGATGCGTCTGCCGTGATATTTTCTCCGGACTGGAACACCTTTTAGTCTCGTTTGTGTTGTCCCCAGTGTTGTCTATTGTCTGTTCAGTTCTGAAATTGTATTTCTCTTCAATATGAATGCTCCAAGATTGTTCTGTTATGTCAGAGGTAAAATGGCGATGTTTGCAATTTAGCACAAAATTGATTTTTGCCCAAAACTGTTTCCAGTTTTCCAGCTTACTTGCGTTGAGCAAGTTGGCCTCAAAGTTTTCCTTGTATGTTCGTTTGGCCACCTTTATTTCGTGTTTAAGTTCCCTTTTTGTCTTTTCTATAATTATGAGAGACTGTTGTGAGGGTTGGAGACCATTAGTTCAAATTAACCTTAGTTGTTTGTTCAATCGCGTTTTTATTGCACGTATGTTTGGCGTATACCAAGGCTCTCCTCTGGTTCTGGGTGTTTTTTTATCTCTGTGGGTAGATTGACATTTTTTATTGATGTTGTTTGTGAAAGACTCCCAGAGCCCCGTAATATCTCCAGTGTGTGCTGTGTCTGTAGGTGTTAACAACGACCGGCATGTCTCCATTATTTTGTCGATGTTCTTTTCGTCCCAAATTAGCCGTTTTAGATTGTAAAGTTGTGTCCTTAATGTAAGGGGATTTGCCTGCTCTGACCCAATTGGAGTGATGGTTAATGTAAACGTTTGAGGGTAATGGTCGCTTTCAACTTGGTCCTGAATTTGAAAATCTTTATGTGTGGGATTGATGCACTACAGTACACAGGACGCACGATACACCGTGTAGGGTGTGTGGTTGAAGGGTGTTTGTTTTGACCCTTTGTTGAGAGTGCATCCATTTCATATGTGGTGACCATGGAGGTACACTGATCATGCTATGGGATGCAAGCATCGCAGTGTGATACATGAAGAAGTGGGAGACATAAGCGCACAGTGTATAGTTTTAAAAAACTGACAGCTTTGAACAGCTCTGCAGGTCCCTTTATGGTATTTCATATTATCATAGTACACTAAGCTGGTTACTGCTGCACTGGGTTGTCGATTACAAGATTTTTAGTAGAAAGTGTATGGTCCTGAGCAGGCGTAGGTTGGAGGGAGAAAATGTGGGGAGACCTGCTGGCATGGACTTTGTTACTGTCATCTCTTCTATGACTGTCATTATGAGATTTCAAGAAGCTGTCACTGTTTATAGCAAGTTGGGAACCGCAATGATGGAGTAAACTACATAAGGGTTCTCCATTTGCCACTGGTATGTGGCAGATCTCTTTAGTTATTTCATCCCTGTTTAGTTTGTGAAGGAGGGTTTACTAATGTGAACTGGTACAGTACTGGGTGATGGATATGGGGTGCTGTCTAGTGTAAGTATAAAAAGGTCAAGCAGAAGAAGATAGTTATTAGTATGCCACTCAGTGGTATACTATTGATATTAGTGAAGGGTAGGAGGGCTATATTTTAATTGAAATTGCTATTTAATGCCCAGATGCCTGGATATAAGTCAGCCATTCATATCTTGATAGTTTTGTGGTGTTTGGACAATTCCATATCTGTGGATTCTACACTGTAGTGTAGACAGTACTTGAAGGAGCAATCATCCCAGGGCTATGGGATGATGTTATCTACGAAAAAGGCATGTTTTTACCTCTCATTGAAAGTGTAAATGCTCCTGGATAGCTCACATCTTGGTTGTATTAGTGTGCTGACTTTTTATAGTGATGTCTGCCGGATGGTGTGATTGAGGTAGGTCGCCTTGTGTTTGGTGGGAACCAAGCTAGAGAATAGGTGTATTGTGTTATTGAGAGTTTGTAGATGGGATATAAGGTAGGTGTTTTTATGGTGTGCTGGTTGAGGAAAAATTAATATTTGGCATTGAGAGTGTTGAGTGGTTGCTTATAGTGATGTTTGTTATAGTATTCTGTTAACCAAATATGATGGCTGTCATTGAGGCTTAGTGTTTAAGAGATGTAGGGATAGCTCCAAGGTGAAGACTGAAGGGGAGCATGTGTGTATGATGTCACATGGAGTTTAACACACAATTTATGTGGTTTGATGCAGGTGTGTGAAAAGGATTGAATTCTGTGTGGTAGTTGTATATGTTTGCCCTTTTCTGTCTTTTGATGGTGTGCATATGAAAACATTGTTATTGGTTCGATATTGGGGGTCATGGTGAAGCGGATGCAGTAGATATGCATGAAGCAGGATATGTTTGAATGAAGGAGAGGCTTCTGTAGCTAGAGAGGCAGTTTTGTGACGATTGATATAGTGTGGGTTGTTTTGAGCACAAGATTGGGAATTTACATGACTGTAATGTATTATGTCCAGGGAGTTTCTCTCTTTAGTGTTTTAATCTGGAAGTTAGGTGTTGTTTCTTGTATGTGAGGTTAACCACCCTTTGGCATAGAGTGAGTTCTCTGTTAGGAAGTTGTTTCTAGAGAGATGGATTATTTGAGAAGCGTTTTCAGTTGAGGTAAATGTACTTAGAAGTTTGCTCTTGTGGTAGGTTTCTGAATGTCTTGTTAAAGGTATATTTGGGCCTGAGTAAAATAGTAATTATGCCCAAGTAATTGGAGTAATTTCAGTAATTATGCATTGCTCTTGTGATGTGAAATTGGAAAAATTACGCTGTTACTCCAGCTTGAATAATGAAGAGTAATTTGTGGCAAAAGTCCTACCACATGAGCACAGAGACAACAAACTGAGAGGCTTATTTACAATATTGTGGCATAGAGCAGTGCCTCAAGTCTTCTACCTGCACTGCCCTACGTCAAAACAAAAGTTTCAGGAATGCGCTGTAGCTACAAAATACAGTGCAATCCTGTCCTTTCTCCCAGGATGGGCGCACAAACTGCAGCCGAGCACCAATGCAGGCACAGCCGAGCACCAATGCGTCTGTGATGCTGGCATGATTGTTTTTGTGCAGTAAGGGACACCTTTTGCAGAAAAACAATCAAAGGAGACATTTCCCCGTTCCTTGTGTTTTGCAGAATGCAGCACATATGGAAATAGGAAAACCCAAGTAGAAATGTGAGCAAATCTCCTAATTACACCTGCTTTGGGAAGGCATTCGGTTTGTTGTTCCCTTAGATTTACGCTATGTTGCAAATCTGGGGCAATGTCAGAAATCATGGGTGTTGAATGAGAACACCCACAGCAACACCCATAGAAAACCCTTTCCATTCAGAGTAAGGTATTGCCTGACTCAGTAAATACAAGGCCATGAAAAGCCACACAGAGTGGCTTTGGTTGGCATTGAAAATATGGGCCGCACACAAAGTTGTGCTTCAGCGGCGTAAAAGTGCTAAAGGAATATTGTAAATATGTCCCCAAGAGAGAGTGAGAGGCTTATGCTATTGCTGTTACTGCCATATAACATTTTAGGGCCAATTGCAATATGGCCCTTTAAAGGCTCCGACCTGTAGTCAGAGCCTTTAGGGCTGCATTATAATGGGCCACTTGGTTTCCTTTACGGCCACCTCCTCATGTTGGAGGCATGTGGAAAGGAAACCGTCTGGTCATTCCAGCTGGCTTTCGATGGGCTCGGAGAGCCCGTCTGCCAGTTGGAAGCCGGCAAGTAATCTAAATGGCGGGTCTTTCCGCACTTGAGATTACGATCAAGGTTTCCGACATGGTTTCCATGCCGGTCTGTCCCACATGAAAACCATGTCAGAAAACGTGTTTAGGGGGCCCCAGCAGGGCCCCCTTTTGTTCACAGCCTCCGGTTAGAGGCCAAGGGAGCACCTATGGTGCCTCCTTGTTGATCCCTCACCATAGGGTGTAGGGATGAACCACACCTCCCATTTCACTATGGGAGCGTGCATTTTGGCCAGTTTACAGTCGCAACGCATGCTCCCATAGAGAAATTTCGGAATGCATCCTAATGCAGTGGTCGTGACCGCCCACCTGAGGTTGGTCGGTCAGTACCATAACCAAGTCAGTGTTGGGCGGAAGTGATTCCGCCCAACATCAAAATAGGCCCCTTAGTGCTATTTTGTTAGCACAAAATACATATTCTGAGCCTTTTTGGGCATGAGTGTGCATGTTGCACTAAGAAAATAGTGCTAAACGATTGATTACAGCTTCTTACACAATTATGCATAGTTCAGACTAACTTTTCACAAATTCACGCTGAAAAGAATGAAGCCAGTTACACCTAGTCCTCATTATATTAGAGGTGAGAATGATGCGTAGAATTGCTAAGGTAGAGTTGTGGTTGAAGGCTCAAAGCAGCACTTAGTGGCATTGATGAAGATGACTGAATAGCTATCGAATGCCTAATGAATGGATTGACTAATTGATATTTTTTGTACGTGACTGTTGGTTGCTGTAGTGTTATGGTATCCAAGTTGTGGTGAATTACTATTTAAATCTTGTTTTGCGCAGGGTTTGACAGTTTTGTGAGTGAGCAAGATATAGAATTTTGTTTGTGAGTTCCTTTTTGGTTGTAGTTGGTATGGTCAGAATAGGAGTCTAATCAGACAGTTCTTTTCTTTTAGGGTGGTCACATGTAATGTAATGAGATGGGATTAAAAGTTGGTCTATGTCTTTTTTCTGGTTGACAGGAGGTTGAGGGGTTTATCAGTTTAATATTTTGTGTCTCTTGGTTCATGGTAAGGTGGTTGTGAGGAGGTTTTCATTGATAGATTGGTGTATGATTGAGGAGCTTTGCATACATATGTTAGTTGTTGGAAGAAAATGGTATTAAATGGTTTTGAGTGTTCTTTTGAGATTATGTGAATGTGAGACTGCATTTAGTATGCATAGTCGCTTGTGTGTAGGGTGAGGCTTTAGTATTGGTGTGTTGCTTTGATCTCGTGAGTGAGGGTCTGTTTGATGGCACATGAATCAGGTGTGAGTGGTGTTTAAGTGTCTATTTTGTTTTGTGCAATAATGAGGTGCTTGCTGTATTGCTGAGATGAAGAAGTGAACACTTGATGTAATTTGTTTCATGGTACGTGTTATTTGAGTATGTTCGTGCTGTTAATTAGCTGATTGTCAGGCTTAGAGGACCGTATATGCTGGAAAACCTGACTGGTCGTATGTAGGCTGGTATGTGGAAATGTGGTGTTTTTAGTATTTGTAAGCAGTTTACTTAGGCATTATTGTTAATTGTGAGACGTGTCTAGGATGTTAGTGGTTGTCATGCTGATATAGCGAAATGGAATCTTGAGTGAAAGTTTATTAGCAAAAGCATGCTGCATTCTATAAGTTGCTATTTTGATTTCCACATTGTAAGAATTGGCTCAAAATGCTAGTTTGTGTTGTTGGCAAAAAAGCTGCCAGTGGCTGACAGTCTTGCATATGAGCCTCTTGGACAATTTGTGGGATCATACATCTGCTTTTTGTCTCAGTGTGTACACGTGTAAGACAGCCATTTTGACATTCTGATATTGCTAGCATTTGTATTTTATTGCTATATGGATCCCTAGATACATTGTTTTGTGAAAATCATCTTACCTCACTGTTTGCTGTCATAGGCAAATTAACATAAACATTAATTCTCTATCCTTCCATGAGATATCATGGGCCTCCGCTATCTGCCTGTAACCTCTTCCACCCCTACCCAGATATTCCATTGCCCCAACCCTCAGCTGCATATGTATGCACAGAACATCGTTTTAAAAGCAGGCTCCTCCTCTAGTAACATACACAGCCTACAGAGAAAAGCTACACCTTTTACACATATCTCTTGGGTGTTACATACAGCCTGTACTAGCCTAACAAGGTACATGTTCAGTTGCACTCACACACGTCATAGAATCAGATGTAAATATGCAACCAGGGCAAGATCACACTAAGGAGAACAGGTCAGCTGGCAGCGATATGCGGCAAAGAGCTACGTTTGATGTTTTCCGTGTCCCATTTTAGCAAGTTATTTACACAGCTAACTGTACCCTGTGCACTCCTAAATTGGGGGCAGATTTACAATTCCTGGCGCATCCCTGCAAATCAGCAGGGTTGCGCCAGGAAACTTGCGACACGCATTACAATCCTTGCACCACCATGGATGCGCTGCATTTACAATGTATTTAACAACAAGGGGTGGTGATGGACTGAATTAAGCAGAATACTCTCACCCAGTAAAGAGATCAGGGCTTAATCCAACACCGTTTTTTAGCTCACTGCACCATCCCAACTTAGAACCTGGCTATATGCAAATTAGTCTGTCCCTGGCCCAGTGCATCATGGGAACAGGGCAGACCAAACTACCAAGCCAATTCTTTCACTGGACGGAAACAAGCTTCAGGGGACCGGTTTCTGGCATTTTTCCTTTTCATTGTTTCCTTCCCAGTGAAAGAATTGGCTTGGTAGTTTGGTCTGCCCTGTTCCCATAATGCACTGGGCCAGGGACAGACTAATTTGCATATAGCCAGGTTCTGAGCTGGGATGGTGCAGTGAACTAAAAAACGGTGTTGAATCAAGCCCTGATCTCTTGACTGGGTGAGAGTATTCTGCTTAATTCAGAAACTCTGTCCATCACCACCCCCTGTTGTTTAATTATTTTGTCCACCATAAGCGTGGAAGGGTATACTCAGACGTGAGTCCCTTGCTCATTGCACCATCAGGATTGAAGCAAGCCGGGCCGAAGACGGCTGTAATGCCAGAAACCGGTCCCCGGAAGCTTGTTTCCTTCCCAGTGAAAGAATTGGCTTAGTAGTTGGGTCTGCCCTGTTCCCATGATGCACTGGGCCAGGGACAGACTAATTTGCATATAGCCAGGTTCTGAGCTGGGATGGTGCAGTGAGCTAAAAAACGGTGTTGGATCAAGCCCTGATCTCTTGACTGGGTGAGAGTATTCAGCTTAATTCAGAAACTCTGTCCATCACCACCCCCTGTTGTTTAATTATTTTGTCCACCATAAGCGTGGAAGGGTATACTCAGACGTGAGTCCCTTGCTCAATGCACCATCAGGATTCAAGCAAGCCGGGCCGAAGACGGCTGTAATGCCAGAAACCGGTCCCCGGAAGCTTGTTTCCGTCCCAGTGAAAGAATTGGCTTGGTAGTTTGGTCTGCCCTGTTCCCATGATGCACTGGGTCAGGGAAAGACTAATTTGCATATAGCCAGGTTCTGAGCTGGGATGGTGCAGTGAGCTAAAAAACGGTGTTGGATCAAGCCCTGATCTCTTGACTGGGTGAGAGTATTCTGCTTAATTCAGAAACTCTGTCCATCACCACCCCCTGTTGTTTAAGCATTTACAATGTGGCGTGCCATGGTGATAAGGTTGGCGCAGTGCTGGAGTCATGACGTGGGCGCAACGCAACTCCAGCACTGTTCTAACCCAACCAATCTGCAACATAGTGCTTAGAGCTTTATGCCTGCTCCAAGCAGGCGAAAGGTTTTGATGCAGCGGCGTCGGAAACTTGACTGAGTGAAATCTTGTAGATTTCACTGCTTCACTTTTCCAAGGCATTCCTGCAACCGAACGCCCACCCTGCGCCGGAACATTCACATGAAACCTGACGCAGGTTTATGTGGCGCAGAGCTTTACAACGTGATGCATCTCCCTAGATGCGTCACGTAATTCCGTCACAGCAAGGCGCTAGCTTTACGCCGCCGCTGCGTCACAGAAGTGACGCAACAGCGGCGCAAAAGTGGCGCAAGGGGCTTATAAATCGGCCCCCAAGTTACTCATTTATACTCTGTCGGTAGCCCACCTTCTAAACAGGTTAGTGGAGGGGCCTGGCCCGAGACTGCATCCCATTTTTTGAGATTCCTACCTACCTGGGTGGGTCTTCATTTTCACAGTGCATCCACTGGAGCAGTAGATGCATTAGGTAGAATACATGCCATGTTTACTTTGACTCACTCGTCATACTTTGCCCACCTGGAATTGTGAAGTGGAAGGTTGGAGTACCCACAATTCCCAACCTCTGAAGCAGGCCCTAAGTAATTTCTGCAAGTGTTTATTTTCCTTAGGGAAGCGAGGGCAAAATGCACTTTTACAGAAATTTCTTCCACCACACTTCCCAGCCCACAGAAGCTTTAGTCGAAATGATAATTAAATGCTGGAATAGCATTCATTTCCGTTATTATATTCTTTCAATTTGTTTCTTGGTTAAAAATCATCCCAGCTCAACTCTCACCAATGCCACTGTGATAGTTGTGAATTAGAGCTACTTTATAATCTTAAGAATGACACCAAAGATTAAAGATAGGATAGAGGACATTTTTGCTTCACCTCTCAAAGTATATGTCAAGGAGGAAGAACTGGACAAAAGGAAGACCCGCAAGCTCCATTGGGAACATTTACATTCCCAAAATTATTTGCTTAATACCAAATTGTTTGTGATGTTTATATGCACAAACTTTGAAGTGAGACACTTTCTACTGTTTTTAAAGTTAGAGAAATAATTTTAATTAGACTAGGGTACTGATTAGTGTCTTGTTCCCCGATTACAAGTGACCTGAAGGAGGAGGTGCTACTTATTACATCCATTTAAAACACAATACCCTACATTGCGGACCTTAGCAGGTGTGATACATGTTACCTCTTGTGAGCTAAGCCTTCAAAACTAGGAGCTTTGTGGAGTTTTGTGGTTTCCACACCAAAGGGTGCATGTCCCAGTCCCAGTCCTTTCTCCCCATTTAGTTTCACCAAGTTTGACCTGGCAAAATTTATCAGGGAAAAATCAGAAGATGCAGTATTTATGTCTTTCAATAATTACCAAATACAATACAAATCTCCCCATGTCTACCTTTGCATGATAAGCATAACAAGGCATTCATATTTGATGCCTAGCTTTGCTGACCTGGACATCTGAGTTCCAATTTAAACGCATGCATTTATCCAAAATGGGTGATCTGTGGAAGTTCTATTTAAGTCTGTGTGCTTCAAATTGTACATATAAGCAGTTTAAAGCTGTAAATGTCTACAGAGTGAACTGTCTAGTGCTGCCCGATTAAATTTCGTAACCCCATCACATCTCAGTTTCAGTAGCAACATCTCAGTGGGACCTCACACACAATAGTATTCTCCTTAGAGCACCACATTTGAATTGCTCCTAATATAGTAAGTATATTGTTTATAATAGGCCAGCAGGATTCTCAAAGAGTAAAACTTCCTCTACACAATGAGGTGAGCTGAAGTAATAGAGTTCTAATTTTAGAAAGGCGAATATCTCCATCTGCAAGGACATTGAACTCTGTACCATTATATTTGGGAAGAGTAATTGCTGCTGTGAGAAAGTGGATATTAGTTGGGGTGGCTGCAGCCCACTGCAAGTAATACTGGCACTACCCATGTCAGATCCAGTAGGGGTTGCAGTAATTTAAACCTGATCTCAACCCCTAGTAGCAATGCCACAGAGCAAACAGATCTAATTTAAGAACATGTGTAAAGCATTTAGCAGTAACAAAACAGTTGAGTTGTCAAAAATAATATTTTAATGAAAAAAATGACACCAACCTGAAAAAAAATCCAGTAAGGAGAAATGGAGATATGAATTTTCAATGTGTTAAATAAAAATGGAGCCAAAAAAACATTAGGCACCAACCGCAGTAATTTGGTTGCACTTGACAAATACCTGGGCGCGAGTTTAGGCCTGCCTTGATGGAGCATGGGTCAAACACAGCAACCAGGTTTATTCAGGTCAGAAGTTTTACCTTTGACTTAGGCTCTGAGGTGGAAGTCAAACATCTTCAGTGGGCGAAGGCAGCAGTGTGTGGCTGGGATGGGCTCCCCAAGGCTAGATAGCCATGGGATAAAGTCCCAGTGGCCCCATTGACTTTTGGCGGAAAAGCTCTGAGCAGATAAAACTCAAAATCCATGCCAATGGCAGGTCTCTCGTCAGCCATATACTTTTGGCAACTTCGCCTGTTTCAAACTTCATACTTATTAATTTTCTAGGAGCTTGGATTTTTCCCGTGAGGCAAGTCTGAAAAAGTGTCTGAGCATGGTTCCATGGGTCCAGATACCATCTCCACAATGTCTGTGGAAAAGCTCTGAGTAGGAGCAACCTAAATCTTTGGCCCAGTGAAAATACAGTATGAACTGGCCAGCTGAGCTCGTCCAGTTTATATGTCACTGTAGCTTAAATGAGGTCAGACAATAGACTCTTGGAGTCCACTTAGTCCTGGATCAACAGGTGCAATCTTTCTTCTGTCTTTGACAGGTCTATTCAGAGGATGGCTAGTGGTGCCACATCCATGCCTGGCAATAACCTGGGGATAAGGGTGACACTTCCGATTTTTGCAGCAGTTCCTGTGTGCTTTACTGCAAACAATCTCACAGTGACCCTCTGTACCTAGATCCAACTCGGCAGCACCTATTCTCCCTTGTTCAGAGTTCCTGTGCCATTACTATAAGTGTGGTCAAGGAAATGAGCAACACCCCTGTGGTCACTCACAAATGGTTCTGGGGCAGCTCCTTTTCCACTGGGATTGGTGCCTGGCTAGAAGGACAGTAAAGGGGCAGGGCCAGGTATTAGCTACATCTGCCTGTGACAGGCAGGCCCTTTTGAAGATAACTACGTTTCTGAGCAGTGGGCAGATGGTCATCCCATCAGAGGAACAGAGCACCAACCCACAACCAAAACCTGTCTGAGGACAATGAGGCACACCATGTCATAGCTTACTCAGAGAGGTTGAGGTTGGCTAAAAATGTAGACCTTTCCCAGGCACTTTACCGAGATGTTTAGCTGCGGTAAGCCAGATCTTGCTATTTGAAACCCATGATAACTGGAGAAGATTTCTTCCACATACTCCTTGCATTCTAGAACCTCCTACAATGTTTAAAAAATTATTCTAAGAAAAACAGAAAGTTTTTTTTGCTTCTTATGTGGGAATACAGATTTTTCAGAAATCCCTGTCAGTGAAACATTTCTCCACCAGGACAAACATGGAGATAATCGATTTAGAAACCAAATGCAACATATGTATTGGTTATACATGATTGTAAGTCATGCAGACTTAAGAAGCAGACCCTGATGCATAACTAGCTATAATAACACAAAATGATGAAAGCCAAGTTTGGCGTGCTTTTGCTACTCAGGAAATCCAAAAGTAAGCAAAGTGATGTTGCTTCTAACACAAAAATATATTTTATTTTTCAGAATTGGAAGCAAAGTGTTCTCACCAGCTCTGATTTTGTAAACAGGAAACGGATCAATGAATTTTCTGCATGTTTCTCTGTCTTTCTGACAGCTAACTGTTGCGGATAGGCATGAACTATATTTTGTTTGCAGCAGTGCAGCTTTTTTTGTGATTTAGGTTTTATTTCACAGGGTGCTTCAGGACCAATGTTGAACATATTTACGAATACAATGAGAGAATACAAAACTGCCATTTGAGGCCAGATAACATTACATTTATGGAGAACGCCGCTGGTGAAAATACATTAAAGAACACAACCTATTTTTCCAGTTGCAACACTAAATATTACAGCCAACTTGTAAATAATAGACATCCTGACAAAAGAAAGGATACTGGATTATGGGCCAGATGTATCAAAGGGTTTGGCCCATTCTGTGTCTATGGGGAAATGTGTTGATACATATGGCCCTATATGACTTAAATTAAGTAGGGCTGCATTGCATTTTGTAGTCATCGTTGAAGATAAAACTGCACCTCCCTGAAGAGAAGTAAGTGTGGGCATATGCACAATGGAAGTAGAAATCTAAAGAAGAATGTAATAGAGGCTTAAAATCTAGTGAATATAGAGGATTGCTGAAATATTGTTTACATTGTAGACATATTTTGAAATTGTATATTTCTTTTCACAACCTACCTTCACTGAAAAAACAGAAAACGAAACAAAGGATGGAGAGTGGTCTAAAAAGTATTCACTGCTGGAACACGGCTATTTGAGCTATACCAGAAGAGGATAAATCAGATCGATGCTTGAGACAAAATGAAGTGAGGCAAATAATTGAGGGCTAGATTTATTAAACACTTGCACTGCACTCACTGAACGTTATGGATACTAGGTAATCATTTTTCAGTCTTGTTGAAGAGGTAGGGGATTCAGCAGGCAGGATCCTTGGATGTGCTACAATTTCTTCAGTTTCTCACTTGCTGTGTTGACAGTATACACCAGTTCAGGGACCGGCACCTCAGACTTTTTATTGGTTAGTAATGGTAAAGCACCTTTGCAAGGTAGTTGTGTGGCCATGGTGTGTGTTTTGAATAAGACAAATTGCTGTAACGTCCGCTCTTTTATGTACTGTGACCTAGTAAAGGAACACTGTCATGTCATTTCAGGCGAATCAACAGGTGAGAGGTGTACTTGCTGGAGCATTGAGAGAGATAGGCTAAAGAGACATAGGTTGTTAGAGTAATCTAGATATGAGATGATCACAGTAAATATTATGTTTGACTTCTGAAAGCAGCGAAGAACCCCATGTAGTACATGCAAATGGTGGGAAGCTGTCACGTAGACATCATTTATTTGGGGGTAAATGGTAGATCTCTATCAAAGAGCACTCGCAAATTGTGTGCTTTTCTTACATAAATTGGCCGGGGCACAATTGCTAGAGCCATACATGATGGAGAGGACCAGGATTAGAAAAGCATGGGAGCAGGATTGCCAAAGCACAGGAACAGTTTTTCGGTGTTTTTAATTTTGGGCAGGTCAGTTGTTTAGTTATTCTTTATTTACCGATAGATATGCGAAAGGCAATTAGATAACATGAGAAGGTTGCAGGTTTGCCTTAAAGCTTGATGTGGAACTTAGTATCACCCTCGTACACGTGATATGATATTTTAGGAATTTACCATGTCAGCCTATAGAGCTATGTAAATGCAAGTAATATAGTAAGTAATATTTATTTATTGTTCATGATTAATAAAAACCATTTGCATCAACTTTCCTTTTACAAATGTGTTTACATATCTCGAAACAGGTTAAAACAAAGTAAAACTGCCTTTAAAAAAATACGGGCTGCCTAATGTTCATTGTGCAAAATGTTGCTGTGCAAAGTATTCATTGAAAAAACGAATACGTATACATATATATATATATATATATATATATATATATATATATATATATATTGAGTATTTCCTTTATGTCCATTACCCATGTGATTTGATGTTTCCTTTACTGAGCACAGAACTTAAACACCCCCATTGGTCATTTGAAGCCATGTGATCAAGGCTGTTTTTTACGGCCGAAACGCGTCATGCTGATGGATATATATATGTTCGCATATGTATATATATATATATGCGAACATATATATATATATATATATATATATATATATATATATATATATATATATATATATATAAACCACGAATCTTCACCACTTCCGACGCACGGCGAAATGAATACACGGACCCCAGGCTGTTGGCAAGGCAGATTTATTAACCTCTCAACGGGCGACGCGTTTCGAGCAACGAGTGCTCTTGTTCACACACCTTACACCCGGTCAGCTGACTATTTATATACATTTTTTTTTGGTGATGCTATATATATATATGCGAACAAAGTCCTGTGAGTGTGGCTCCCCACACGCTCTCCTCCTCAGGTACAGATCACTCGACACCAATTGTGATATTTCAAAGTGGTTTTATTTTTTCCTCTCCATCAGCATGACGCGTTTCGGCCGTAAAAAACAGCCTTGATCACATGGCTTCAAATGGCCAATGGGGGTGTTTAAATTCTGTGCTCAGTAAAGGAAACATCAAATCACATGGGTAATGGACATAAAGGAAATACTCAAACTTAAAATCACGATATGTACAACAAAATAGAACAAAGTTTCAAGGAACAGTTTGATAAGCTATTTACAAGCTATCATCTTTCAAACAAAATCTGTAATGATATCTGCATTCAGAAAAATATAACCGACCCAATGTGCAAAAATGCAATAAAGTGCTAGTGCATTCAAAAGTTCTATTGTTGACATCCGATTCGTATCTTGAGTGACTACACATGAAATGTTAATATTACCATGTGCACTTAAGAACGAAAGATGATATAGATCAATCTATTTTCCCATGTCCAAATTATGAAACAAACCCAAAGGAAATTGATGTTATCCAAAAAGTGCTAAAGTGCTTAAAAAGAAGTGCATAAATTGTGCGCAATATGCGCGCAATATGTACACAATGTAGTTTACAACATATTATGATCAATCACATTGAATATCTAGATCATTGTATCTGCGCGAAAATTTTATATATATACACAGTCAAAAAACATGTAAAGCATACCTGCTGTTGCTGTGAAACAACTGTAGCCATAGTGACTAAATGTATTGTGGTACACTAAATTCATGTATCAAATTGTCACAGTCCGATAGTATAGAAACCAAGTTAAAAAAGAAAAAACCATCATATCAAGAATAGTAAATGATGATGGACTTAGTACTTCATATGCAGTTAGGAGAAAAACTAAATTGAAGAGACTAACATCACAGCAGACTGAACTGATGGACTAGGGACATTGCTTACATACTTCAAAATGAATTAACATGAACAGTATGCATGAGACTATTCCCAAAGCAATAAACTTTGAGTGAGCTAATATTCACAACCTATTAAGAGCCAAACCTCAAAGGAAGACCTGTAAATCTTCCCCCCTGTTTAGCCCATTCGGTATCCTGGTATCGAGGAGTACAATGTATTTGCTCTCAAGCTGTCTTAAAAGCTTCTCTCGATCCCCACCACGGATGTTTTTCGATACGGAATCGATCACAAAGTATGTTAGATGGTTTAAGTTTTTGGCATGCACTAGTTCGAAATGGCGGGCAACTGGATAAGTAACATCCGAATTAACAATCGCCCTTAAATGCTGAAGTATTCTATTAAACACCTGCAATTTGGTGCTGCCCACGTATTTTAACCCACAAGAGCATTCCAAAACATATACCGCGTGGTCGGTGCGGCAGGTGTAAAGCTCTCTAATTGGTGTTGGGGTGGGGTTGAAAGGCGATTGAAACTCAGCAGTGTTGACCCCGAACTTGCATGCCCTGCACGAAATGCACTTGTGGAAGCCTTTTTTGTTGGAGACCCATACTCTACTGTCATTGACCTCTGGGCTAGTTCTAACTAGAGAATCTCTCATAGAGGGCCCTCTCCTGAAAATGATGGAAGGCTCAGTTGGGAGCAACGGCGCCAAATTGATGTCAGTATGAAGTATAGGCCAATGTTTTTTAAGAATGCCCCTTATTTTCCTTTCCTCTGTATTGTAGGTGGTTATCAGACTGATGGTATTATCGTCATAAGCAGGGGGAGTCTCCTCCACTGTATTCACCACCCCTCTAGATTTAACAAGATATTCTTCTATGTTTTTGCTGTTGGCCTTGTCTTTGGCTGCCAATAGATCATTGATATGGTAGCCATGTTTCAAAAATCTCTGAATGGCCTCATTCTGACAGCTAACTAAATCAGGTTCAGAGCTACATATTCTGCGCATCCGTATGAATTCCCCATAGGGGATACTTTTAATTAGGTGTCTCGGATGAGCGCTAGTGGCGTGCAAAATAGAATTGCCGGCCGTGCTCTTCCTGTGAAGTCTGGTTGCTAGGGCATTGTCTTGGACGTAGATGTCAACGTCCAAGAATTGTATGCTGGTCTTACTTATCTGACAGGTGAAAGTGAGGTTAAGTATGTTATCATTCATGGCTCTCACAAACTCTCTTGCTGATCTCTCATCTCCTTTCCACACCAGACAGATGTCGTCAATGAACCTCCAGTAATGTATGATGTTACTGGTGTAACCGGGGATATGCCTGAGGACATGCTCCTCCCACCACCCCACGTGTAAACACGCGTAAGTGGGGGAGAAACATGCCCCCATGGCAACCCCCCTCTGCTGCTGATAGACTTCTTTGTTAAACAAAAAATAATTGCTGGTTTAACATAACCAAGTCATTGTTATCAACATGTCATTATGATTTTTAAGACTAAGGCTGTGTTGGTTCAAGAAATATCTAATAGCATTAAGACCATCTGTGTGTTCTATACTGGTGTACAGGGTACTAATGTCAAGAGCCATCAGAATATACTCATCTCTCCATTCCACCTCATTCAGTTTAGTTAGGAAATGTCCCGTATCCTTTATGTATGAAGGTAATTCAACCACAAAACTTTGAAGAAAAAAGTCATCGTATTTAGAGATAGCCTCCATGAGGCTCCCCTGGGCTGAAATAATAGGTCGACCAGGAACAGGAGAGACCAGTTTATGAATTTTAAGGATGAGATAAAGGGTAGGTGTTAGCGGATTGTCTATCTTCAAAAATCCTAGTTCTTGTTTGGTTAGAAGGCCTTCTCTCTTCCACTGATTCAGTTCCTTGTGCATTCGTTCCTTGAGATTGCGAATTTCACTGAAATTACCTTTCCTATAACAGGAAATGTCTGACAAGTGCCGTTGTGCTTCTTCCATGTAGAGGTTTTTGGGCCAGATCACGATGTTGCCTCCTTTGTCGGCTTTGTTTATTATTAAATTAGAATTGCTTCTTAATTTCTTCATCAAAGTCAAGTATTGTTTTTCCATGTACTTGATTCTTTTGATTTTTCTAGATGTTTTGATTTGCAATCCTTTTAGGTCCTCCGTGATCATATCATTGAAGGTATCAATGGCATCTTTGGGCATCAGGGGGATAAACGTAGATCTCGCTTTGAAAGGTGTTTTGCTTGGTGCATTGATATTAATTCCCATTATATCGCATCTATCCTGGGTGGAACTGTTACCAAAGTTCTCCTCTAACGCTAATTCATGAGCCGTTTGTAATGCCCCCATATCAGCAACCTGAAATACAGATGACGGTTGCAACGAGCTGCTGATGGAAGTTGCTCTTTCCTGTGCATGAGTAAGTTTAAAGTGCTTTTTCAGTTTTAACTTACGAATAAATTTAAAAACATCTATTCTAGTTTGCACATAATTATAAGAGTTCTTAGGGCAAAAGGAGAGACCTAAAGATAACAACTGAATTTCTGCTTTAGAGAGGTCAACTTCAGAGAGGTTTATGACCGTGTTGTCAAAGTCATTATCAATTGTAGGTGCATTGCCAGTTACATTTTCATATTCATTGATATCTATTGTGTTGGGTTAAAAATGATATTGTTCGTTTCTACCATTTCTTGCCCCTGCCTCTTTTTGCGAAGCCTCTCCCTCCGGCGTTTCAACATTTCGTTACATTTGCGATTTTTGTGTTTTCGTTTTTGTTCCGCTGTTGCTGAGTTTTCGGTCGTAATGTTTTTAATCTGTCCTCGATTAGAAAACCCAGTTCCTCCGATGGTGCAAAATGAGTTGGTACACTGGAGAACCCACCCGCTGCTTGTTCATCATCAGAGCCCATACTGCTGGCATTGGAGCTAAGTTCTGCCTCTGAAAGAACTACTTCACCTCCTTCATTTGTCATTTGCACAGCTGATTTAGGGATTAATGCCTATCTTTTCATTGTGTCATATTTGCGTGCAAACGTGAAAATTCTCCCTGTTTCATAATCCTGTTTGTCACGGGCGAATTTATACTGTTTGCGCAGGCTGATAGTTTCTTGATGCTTAGCTAAGCGGGTGTCTATATCTTCACGATATTTCTTAATATACTCCTTTTCTTTGTGCGTGTCCAAATCATTATTAAGTGTCTCAATCTGTTTCAAAATGTCATTCCTGTCTATTTCTGCATATTTAATTAAAATGCAGATCATGTTTTTTGATGCTTCCAAGTTATTAGTGGCCCATTCCTTCAACATAAGGGGGTTGGGGTTCTCAAATGATGGAGCTATGAGTACCCTCAAATCCCTTGGGACTCTACCCACTTCCAGATATTTCTCCAGTGAGCGTTTCTCCCACCATTTAGTAGTCTCTGTTTTCAGTAATTTCTCCAACTTTTTTAACTTGCCCTTTAAATCCATGTTAGGGTTATTATTGTCCGTGGTTTCTGTTGCTGGTCTTACTACCGGCAAGTTCACAAACATAGCATCAGCTAATGCTTCCCGGTTCTTTAATGCCTCCGCTGATGTAGTCATTGTTTTAGAGGAAAAATTATATAATATCCACAGCCCTCGACTCCGATATCTTTTCCCGGGTCTCGAGCGTTATTTCAATGGTGCTTGACAATCTCTCCACCCGTACTCTGCAACAATGTACACTCGTGTGTGACGACGCGCACTCACCAGCTTACCGCGCGTGGCCTCGTAGTCCCTCGGGGTCCTCCGACTCCAGTCAGGTCCTATTAGGAAACACAGCGTTCTCGCTGCGAGTGCTTGTCGCGTCTTTCTGGTTGCACGGGGAGCTGCTGACTCGATTACTCCTTCCGGGTTGATTGCGCAATCCGCATGCGCAATGTCGGCCATTTCAGCCCAGCAGCTCGTTTCAAAGAGAGGATCCGTAAGGACAAAAACAGTCGTATTCTGTCCAAATTGTATGCGAACAAAGTCCTGTGAGTGTGGCTCTCCTCCTCAGGTACAGATCTCTCGACACCAATTGTGATATTTCAAAGTGGTTTTATTTTTTCCTCTCCATCAGCATGATGCGTTTTGGCCGTAAAAAACAGCCTTGATCACATGGCTTCAAATGACCAATGGGGGTGTTTAAATACTGTGCTCAGTAAAGGAAACATCAAATCACATGGGTAATGGACATAAAGGAAATACTCAAACTTAAAATCACGATATGTACAACAAAATAGAACAAAGTTTCAAGGAACAGTTTGATAAGCTATTTACAAGCTATCATCTTTCAAACAAAATCTGTAATGATATCTGCATTCAGAAAAATATAACCGACCCAATATGCAAAAATGCAATAAAGTGCTAGTGCATTCAAAAGTTCTATTGTTGACATCCGATTCGTATCTTGAGTGACTACACATGAAATGTTAATATTACCATGTGCACTTAAGAACGAAAGATGATATAGATCAATCTATTTTCCCATGTCCAAATTATGAAACAAACCCAAAGGAAATTGATGTTATCCAAAAAGTGCTAAAGTGCTTAAAAAGAAGTGCATAAATTGCGCGCAATATGTACACAATGTAGTTTACAACATATTATGATCAATCACATTGAATATCTAGATCATTGTATCTGCGCGAAAATTTTATATATATACACAGTCAAAAAACATGTAAAGCATACCTGCTGTTGCTGTGAAACAACTGTAGCCATAGTGACTAAATGTATTGTGGTACACTAAATTCATGTATCAAATTGTCACAGTCCGATAGTATAGAAACCAAGTTAAAAAAGAAAAAACCATCATATCAAGAATAGTAAATGATGATGGACTTAGTATTTCATATGCAGTTAGGAGAAAAACTAAATTGAAGAGACTAACATCACAGAAGACTGAACTGATGGACTAGGGACATTCCTTACATACTTCAAAATGAATTAACATGAACAGTATGCATGAGATATATATATATATATATATATGTATATATATATATATATATATATATATATATATATATATATATATATATATATATATATATATATATATATATATATATATATATATATAGATGGGGTCGCGATGGGATCATGCTTCTCCCCCAGCTACGCGTGTTTACACATGGGCTGGTGGGAGGAGCGTGGTCTCATCGGTACACCTGGTTTTAATCGTGCTAAACACTGGATGCGATTTATAGATGATGTGTTCTGCATATGGGAGGGTGACGAACAAAGTGCTTCGGAATTCGTTAGTGCTTCAAATCATAATCAGGAAAACCTTTTCTTCACCTCCAGTATAAGCAGAGTAAAAGCAGACTTTTTAGATGTACACATCACTATTGAAAACAACATGGTAACGACATTGCTTTTCCGCAAACCATCTGCTGGAAACAGCATATTGTATGCCAGTAGTAAACACCCTAAACATGTAATTGCTAATATTCCATTTGGTGATTTGTTGTGCATAAAAGGAATCAGCAGCACTTCTGATGTTTTTGACAAAGAGGCACAGGCCATGAAACCAGACTTAAAGCTAGAGGATATACCAATGATACATTACAAAGCGCACTGAGACGAAGCCAAGAAAGATCTAGAGAGTCTCTGTTGAAATCAGAAGTATAAGAGTCAAATAATGACAATACCACTCCTCGCTTAATTTTATCCTACAGCAAACAGGAAAGGCAAATCAGGTTGATTATCAAGAGACATTGGCCAATGCTCATGACTGATGAGTTCTTTAATGATACATTGTCAGCTACACCGACAATAACGTACAAAAAGGCAAGATGCATGCATAACAGCCTAGTTAAATCAAGTCCCGAGTTAGGTGATGGCAGCACCTGGCTGAAACAGAAAGATGGTTTTTACAAATGCTCAACTTGTCAAGCGTGTAAATTTGGAACCAATAACAGGCACTACAACACGCCTTTCAGTCAAGTCAGTAAACCTATTCGAGGGAATTACAACTGCCACAGTGACTTTGCAGTATATGTTCTAACGGGGTGATAGAGAAAAACTGCTCAGAAAGAAAGAGACTGAATACATAGTTGAGCTAGACAGTAAATACTCAAACGGGCTTAACACTACAGAAGACTTACATAATTTTCTGTAGTAATTTATCTGTATATTCTTGTATGTGTGTGCTTAACCATCCCACCTGTCAAATAAGCATTTAATTTATGTTTCCATCATTCAGGGATCTCCAGTACAGAACCATATAGTGAATTCTGATGTTTGTCTGGTGCCCCAGTGCACCACGGGTGAACAAGTTGTATAAGAAAACAACCATCATGAACAAAAAGCTGAATTATTTCACCCGTTACTTTTGTCTAACCAGACTTAACCTTGTAAATACTGTTTATATTTATATCAGGGCACTTTCTCCTCTTTTTTCCTTTTTCTAATGTACATACACATTTCAGATTATTTGCAGTTTGAATATGAATTCATTAATTCATTAGGGTAATCACTAATTCACAGGGTGTATTTTTTCTCTGTTTCCATGAACATTTACTTTTCCTCCGACAATTTGCCAAAGGAAGACTTTGTCTTTCTATTTTTGAAGATTTGATACTTAAATTAAAACAGTCATAGGAGGTGGTGTGGGGTTACTAAGGTTTTGGCAATACAATAAGATTTGTCCAAACAATGTTGTTCATTTTCCATACATAATATAGAATTGTATATAGGTTGATGTAAAGATAGCAATTTGCATTTAGATACACATAAGGCTAATTTTTGGTCCTTGATGCGTTATGTATATAAATGAATTGTTCTGTAAATAGTGTAAATAGATCTATATTTATTTATTATCACATTCTTTATTCGGTTTCATACAAAGATGGGCTATCGTTTTGCAACCCTGTTTTTTGGTCACTTTATTTTTCTTTGTGTATTGTAAAATGAGATCATGCATTTATGCTGTAATATCGATTTTGTACCTTTTTTAACCCACAATGCATTCATGCAGTGTATTATATAGTATTTTGTTTATGTTCACGGGTTTAACACGTGCTTCACTAGAGAGGTGGAGCATCACCAAAAAAAAATGTATATAAATAGTCAGCTGACCGGGTGTAAGGTGTGTGAACAAGAGCACTCGTTGCTCGAAACGCGTCGCCCGTTGAGAGGTTAATAAATCTGCCTTGCCAACAGCCTGGGGTCCGTGTATTCATTTCGCCGTGCGTCGGAAGTGGTGAAGATTCGTGGTTTATATATATATATATATATATATATATATATATATATATATATATATATATATATGTATATATATATACATTACCTACTGGCGGTCGCCAGTAGGTATATATAGTTAGGACCTAGTTACCATAGGAAATCCCCAACATTCTATTGGGAATAACTTTGGCGCAGATTGAGGAATCTGCGTGTAATTTTCCTTAAAATTGCTTCGCTCCGCTCCTTCCCTGAAAGTTTCGGGGGGATTCGTCAAGCAGGGGCCGAGAAAAAAGGGGGGTCCCAAAACGCGTTTTCCCCATGTTAATTTCCGTAGGGACATTTAGACACGGCTACAGCCTGAACGGCTGAATGGAATTACACCAAACTTGGCAAAATGGTAGGGCCTGGTATGCAGATGTGCCTTTGCGATGTTTGGTGAAAATCCCTCCAGTAGTTCTTGAGAAAATTGAATTAAAAATTTTTCAAATGGCATTTTCTATGGGACCTTTAGACACGGCTACAGCCCGAACGGCTGAACGAATTACACCGAACTTGGCAAAATGGTAGGGTCAGGTATGCAGTAGTGCCTTTTCTATATTTGGTGAAAATCCCTCCAGTAGTTGTTAAAAAAATTGTGCCTCAGTTTTCCTGAAAAACAAGACGGTGGCCAATACTTCCTGGTTTGGACAGTTTGGAATGTTGACAGTCGACTGCCAGCCAATCAGAAACTCTCTCGCGCACGTAAGGGTACGCTCACCTACGCGTACGGTACGCGAACCGTACGCGTACGGTGCGCGTACGGTGAGCGCATATAGATATATAATTTGCTCAAATTCTATTTTCTCAACAACTACTGGAGGGATTTTCCCCAAATATAGAAAAGGCACTACTGCATACCTGTCCCTACCATTTTGCAAAGTTTGGTGTAATTCCGTTCAGCCGTTCCGGCTGTTGCCGTGTCTAAAGGTCTAGCCCTTCTCAGGGGGTCCCAAAAGGACCCCCAAGGGCAAAAAAAATAAATAAATCAAAAAATCGTGGGGTACGCGCACCGTGCGCGCACCCCGCGATTTAAAAAAAAAATGTTTTACACTTGGTGGTCCTTCTGGGACCCCCTGAGAAGGGCTAGGGGGTCGGGGGATCTCAACCCCGCCCCCTTTTCGCGTTTTCCACTCTTGTTTTGTGCTCTCTTGTGCCTCACTTCTCCTGAGAAACAAGATGGCTGCTCAGGTGGTCCCAGAAGGATAATAACATATATAAACATTATCCGCTAATAGAATTATCATTTACAAAACCTTTGAAATTTATTGAAAAAAAATATAGGTTTCACGCCTGATATAATTAGGAATTAGCATTTAAAAAACCTTGCCAATTCACTGAAAAAAACATAGGTTTCAAGCCTTATATAGTTAGGAATTAGCATTTAAAAAACCTTGCAAATTCACTTAAAAAAACATAGGTTTCAGGCCTTATATAGTTAGGAATTAGCATTTAAAAAACCTTGCAAATTCACTTAAAAAACCATAGGTTTCAGGCCTTATATAGTTAGGAATTAGCATTTTAAAAACCTTGCAAATTCACTTAAAAAACCATAGGTTTCAGGCCTTATATAGTTAGGAATTAGCATTTAAAAAACCATTGAAATTGCTCCTATATAGTTAGTTGTACTAACTATATTTCACGCACCCGCAATCCACTGCTGATGATGTCATATATTACATCACATATTACATCATTCATGACATGGTCAGGGACATCACTGATGATATATATATATATATATATATATATATATATATATATATATATATATATATATATATATATATATATATATATATATATATATATATATATATATATATATATATATATATTACCTACTGGCGGTCGCCAGTAGGTATATATAGTTAGGATTTTTTTCCTATGGGATTTCTGAAAATTCTATGTCAAATAACTTTGGCGTTTTTTGACGGAATTGGCTGAAATTTTCAGGAAAATGGCACATTTTGTTTTTGAGAAGCCCCTGAAAATTTGGGGGGGTTTCGTCAAGGGGGGGCCGAGAAAAAAGGGGGGTCCCAAAACGGCTGAATGGATTTACACGAAACTTGGCAAAATTGTAGATATGGTTTGCCCGACGTGCCTTTGCTATGTCTCAATATATGTGCTCCAGTGGATTTTGAGAAATTAACGTTTTTAAAAACAGATATATCTGTGACAGCGCTCCGGTTAGCGCTCCGGTTCGCGTACCTGACGCGTAACGGAACTTCGCGAAGCGAAGCTGATTGGCTCTCCGGTGTCTGTCAACATTCTAAACAGTCCGGAACGGCTGCCATCTTGTCTCTTGGTAGGATCGAGAGACAAGAGGTGGAACAAACAAAGTGGGAAATGAGCATAAGGGGGCAGAGTAAATCCTCCCTGACCCCCTAGGTTTGATGAGGGGGCTTTAAAAGGGCCCCGCGGGTCAAAGAAAAAAAAAATTATTATCGTTTTTTTGCGGGGGGAGCGCTCGGTACGCGCACCGGGAAGCGGACCGGAAAGCGTAATATTGGGAAAATGGGATGAAAGAATGTTCAAATATTGTATGTGATTGTTCTTTTTTTAAATTTTTTTTATTTTATTTAAGTACCAAGATGTAGGTACCAAGGCAGAGTCTAAAAATAAAAATACACCGTTTTCTTTGTAAATATCTTGCATGTTGTTTCAGAAGTTATTGTGGTATATGGAATTCATAGCGTAGTCTGTCAGGAAAGCAGAAACACCATGGAGGCAGGAGATGATAAAGAGATGTTAAATACACATTGGAGATAATATAGTGGGAGAAAGGAAGTAACTATGAGCAAACTTATTATGTAACACAAAAAAGTTGCACGGTATTTTTAAAGTCTGATTTTACATTATAATCAATTTGCTACTAGTTTACAAAATACATATAAAAATGAATAATGTCTCAAACAATTTTTTAATTATTAAATAAAAATTTATTTTTCTGATTCGTTTTCAAAATTAAAAAGAACTTCTAATAATTCATTGTCAGATTTTTTTTCATTTTCAATTAGGAAATCTACTGATTCCACACATTGCAGAAGTTCAAAGTCTCGTGATTCATCATAGAATTTAGAGTCAATTTCTGTATCTGTGTTGCTTCTTGCAACAATTTCCAAGTTAGTTTTGTTCTCTCCTTCCATTTTTGTGCTGTAAAACGAATTTTTAAAAAATATATCAGTACAGATAGGGCACTGTTGGGTTCAAGTACAGACAGGTAGTTTGTTTTTTTAAACAGTGATTTTATCTTTGGGCAGTGTATGGTATCAGACTGGAAGTAGAAATATAAAAAAATGTATGTGATAAAGCCTAAGTTAATTCTTAATTATACAAGACAAGCCTAACTCCATCCATAACTAAAACAGAGATGTCTATATTATTCTATAACTATTACAGAGGGATAGTATATAACTATCAGAAAATGTTTTCCTACTTAACTTAAAGTGCAGAACATACTTCAGTTTTTAAAATATCATCTTACCAATCAAAAAGAAGTTTAAGTTCTCAGTTGAAATGCACTTGATATGTACTTCAGGAAGTAGTAGTCAAAATGGCTGTGTTTCTCTCTCTTTCTTTATATATATTCAGGTACATAACCAATCAAATGTCATAAAATAATAGAAGATATTGAAAGTAGCATTTTGATTGGTTGTCAATTCTAACACTTCATAAGTGTTTTTGTTAGGTAATTTACCTCAGGATATTTAGTCAGGCTTACAGCATAATTTTCTCAATGGAATTCCATCAAATTTGGGTAAATGGTAGGGACTGCTAAGTAGTAGGCCCTATTCTATATTTGATGAAAGTGTCTGTAGTAGTTTTTCTCTAAATTACTTTCCCACCTTTTTTTATTGAGCGCTTACCGGTGCGCTCCCCGGTACGCGAACCGGCAGCGTTACGGGAGTCCTCCATTTTCTGTATTGGTAGAATTGAGTCATAAGATGGAGGACAAAGAATGTACGGAATGGGTAGAAGGGGGCACGGTAGACACTTTGTGACCCTCTAGGTTTTCTGAGGGGGGATTAGGACGCTGATATATGCAAAAGTAAAAAAATTAAATTTTTAAAAATTTCGCGGGGAGAGCGCCCGGTACGCGCACCGGTAAGCTAACCGGGGAGCGTACTTTTGTGAAGAAAAAAAAAAAAATAAAAAACGTTTTGAATGATTAGAGGTAGGGTAGCTCTGAAAAGAGCTATTGTGTTCTGTGGCAAATTTAGGTACCTACAAGTAGGTTCCAATGCACACTTTTAAATAAAGGACGAATATTCTATTCCCTTCATCGGAGAAGTGTACACCATCTCTTCTGTAGATGTGTTGAATGTTGGAACGCAAGTTATTGTTGTATATTAAACCCATTCCATAGTCTCTCATGTAAGCAGAAACAGATTTATTCACATGTTTCTGTGCTTTCTCAAATTGTGGAAAAAAATTAATTTTACCACTTACATTTTTGTCTTTGATATATATTGGAATATACCAAGGCAGTTTGGGGAAAAAGTGTCATTTAAAAGAAGAATACATTTTACAGCTTTTGATATTTGCTATTAAAAAACCATTGAATTTCACTGAAAAACCATAGGTTATAGACCATATATAGTTAGGAATTAGCATTTACAAAACCTTGAAAATTCATCATCCAGTGACTGTATCTTTCTGTAAAGTTAAAATATGTCTTACATATTGAAGAATGAGTGGATGTATAAGGGTCTGTATGAAGGATTTAGTAGGTGCATGACTGACTGTATGAGAGAGTGATTTAATGTGTCTCACTGAGTGCATGGGTTAGTGACTAAACTGTCTTAATTTGTGCATCATTATATCTGTTGTTCTGTAAACTGCTGCATGTGTTGATCAGTAGCTATATGAGTAAGTATATGGGTTATTGATTGGTTGCCCAAGTATTTGTACGGGAGACTGAGTATGTGTGCGAGTGGCTGGGAGATGTATGACTCTGTGCATAGATGTGTGAGCAGTTGATTCACTAGATGTATGGGTTCAAAAGTGCATGTGGAAACAGCTGCATGGGCAGTTGACTGTGTGCATGAGTGTATTGGTGAGTGAATGGATATCTCAGTGCTACATGTCAAAGTAAGTACATATGTAAAACACAGTACATGTGAGAGTTGACATATATAAATAACTGTGCCAAAGAGCCAGTGAATGTGTGAGTGGCTGTATGGATCATTGTGAACTTGTATCAGGGATTGTATAAGAGAATAAATATGTGTTAGAATATGTTTGAATTAGTAAGGTGTGTATAACTGTATAGTTCAGGAAATGGAGGAGTGATTGATTCTTTGCATGACTGACTAGGTGTGTGAGTAACTCCATGGATGAGTGACAATCTGTGAGTGTCTGTTTACACTGCGTGTATCTAAGGTTATATTAGAGTCTGAAGAGGTTCATCGTATTATCACATGAATGATGTCATCAGTAATGTTGTCAGTGTTGTCATTTGAGTTGTCATCAGTGATGTCATCAGTGATGTCATTTGAGATGTCATCAGTGATGTCATCAGTGATGTCACTGACCATGTCATGAATGATGTAATATGTGACATCATCAGCAGTGGATTGCGGGTGCGAGATATATAGTTAGTGCAACTAACTATATATGCGAATTTCAATGGTTTTGTGTGAGTAAAATAAGGTTTTGTATATATATATATATCTTTGAATTATGATTTCTTGTTGATTGCCTGGCTTTTTCTGCTTCCAGATTGTTTGAGAGAGGGTCTTTAGTGTGCTTTGCGTAGAGTGATAGCATTCTTAGGAGTGGAAAAGTAGTTGTGGTGGCCTCTCTTGCGCTTGTTGGGTGAGTTCAGGATCCTCTTGTGCCAGTTGATATTTTACACTCTTGTAACAGTGTAGTGTGATGATGTTTGGACCAGTCTGCTATCAGCTGTGCTGAGAAACTTTGTGAAACAGCAATTTAGTCGGGTTGCTGTTGGGTTGAAGCAGATCTTTAATGCCTGCCTACAGGACCTAATGCCTTTTTGTTTAAAGATGGGGCAGAAGAGTCCACGCCTAACGTCCAGTAGGCTTGGGCAGATGCATAATATATGCACAAGATCTTCACTTCTGTTTCGCAGAGGTGGAAGATATGCTCGTAAGGTTTCCTTTTGCACAGTGGTAAGTGCGGGAGTTTCGGAAGGATGCCCAGGCAATATCTTAAATACTTCACCTTCATCCTGATTTTAAACACTACACTTATGTATGCTGTGGTTAGAGGGCTTTATAGTCATTGAGAACAGACCAGTCAAGTGCCCTCTTCGCCAGAGTTGCTTTATCTGCGATGGTAGATATAGCTTTTTCTGCTTTAGTTACTGCTTTTGTGAAGCTCAGGTGGGTTTCTGGGTTATACCACAAATTGGTTAATCTTAGTTTCGATAGGGAGTCTAGAAGGTACTCTCTGGCGGGGGAGCTTCCCCAGTGTGACAGTTCATCCCAGAGGTATAAGTTTAGTGAGCCTTGCTCGGCTCTCCTGATTTTATGCCAGGGTTTTATGAACTCCCCCCTTCTGGCCACAGTCTGTTTCTGTAGACCACATTCTAGGTGAATGTGGACTGGGGAAGCGTAGTTCGGCATGTGGAAGATTGCTCTATCGGCACGGCTGATGAGTTTGTCCAATTCAATTGCATTGCTCCCTCGCATAGACTTGCATTCATAGGTTAACATTGGTTGTAGCTTTGCCTGTATGACTATGTAAATGTAAATGTTGAATTGTGCTGATGACAGTTCAGAGCCTTGGGGTATCTTTACTGGAACTACAAGGTATCTCCTTCTAGAGACGATTGGACAAAATTTGGCTTGATAAGCATGATTTTACTGGAAGGTAATGAAGCTTTCAACAGCATTGACCTATTTTGATCAGCATCAGGTGGCTAATTGTGTTAAAGGTTACAAACAGGTCTAAGATCATCAGTGCACAGGAGCATCCCAAGTCCCGGAAATCGAAAGGTCTCTACAGATGTACTCTAAGTGAAGTTGGCCTTTGGGGTCCAAAGCCTGACTGAAAATCACTAAGAAGGTTGTTTACCTCCAAATGGGAGCACATGTAGCAGTGCCTATAATTTTAAGAACCTTAGCATCATAAGGAATACCTGAGATGGGTTTATAGAGACCTACAGTATCAGGGTCTGCTGTAGCTGTCTATATGCTGGGAGTTACATATTTAAGGACCCAGAGAACCTGGATAATAAATTTGGAGAATTACTATGGCTAGTAGGGTATTTATTAGGCTGTTGATGATTGGTATCTATGTTGGAGCCCCAAGTTGATGATTTTAGCATTAAGAATGTCCCAAAAAGGAGAGAATGACTAAAACCAAGATGTTAGATATGACAGATTAAGTTATGACTGCCCACCTGGGCACGCAAATAAGTTGGTTGCTCTTAATGACTTGGTGTGAGGGTCTAAATTAAAAGCTTGAGTTTGGACACTTCGCAATAGGCTTTCTACCACGGGAGAATGCCCTATGCATAGGGCCTATGAAATCAAAATTCAAAAACTACATTCCCATTAAGTCACAGAACCTTCATGATGTTTAGATATGACAAGATACTGACCATACGTTTCCATGTGGTGCAGACCCTCCGTATTAGGGATGTGCAAAATTTGCATTTGCAAAATTTGCTCTTGTGAAATTTTGGCAGAATTACATGATTGTAATTAGCATCAATCAATCAATCAATCAATGACACTTATAGAGCACGCTACATACCCGTAGGGTCTCAAGGCGCTGGGGGAGGGGGGTGCCGCTACTGCTCGAACAGCCAGGTCTTCAGCTTCTTCCTGAAGGAGAGGTGGTCTTGGGTCAGGCGCAGGTCGGTCGGGAGGGAGTTCCAGGTCTTGGCGGCCAGGTAGGAGAAGGACCTTCCTCCTGTAGTCACTCTTCGGATGCGGGGGACGGCGGCGAGGGCGTGGTTGGCTGATCGGAGGTGGCGTTTGGGAGCGTAGAAGTTGATCCGGCTGTTGAGGTAGCTCGGGCCTTGGTCGTGTAGGGCTTTGTGTGCGTGGGTGAGGAGGCGGAAGGTGATTCTTTTGTTGACGGGGAGCCAGTGAAGGTCTCTCAGATGTCCGGAGATGTGGCTGGTTCGTGGGATGTCGAGGATGAGTCTGGCTGAGGCGTTCTGGATCCGCTGGAGTCTCTTCTGGAGCTTGGCGGTGGTACCGGCGTAGAGGGCGTTGCCGTAGTCCAGTCGGCTAGTGACGAGGGCCTGGGTGACGGTCTTCCTGGTCTCGGTGAGGATCCACCAGAAGATCTTCCGTAGCATGCGTAGGATGTTGAAGCAAGCCGAGGAGACGTTGTTGACTTGCCTGGTCATGGAGAGGGAGGAGTCCAGGATGAAGCCCAGGTTGCGTGCATGGTCTGTCGGTTTGGGTGCGGTGCCCAGGGCGGGAGGCCACCAGGAGTCGTCCCAGGCGGAGGGTGAAGAGCCCAGGATGAGGACCTCCGTCTTGTCAGAGTTCAGTTTCAGGCGGCTGGTCGTCATCCACTCGGCTACCTCTTTCATCCCTTCGTGCAGGTTGGCTCTGGCGGCGGCGGGGTCGTTGGTCAGGGAGAGGATCAGCTGGGTGTCGTCGGCGTAGGAGATTATGCTGAGGTTGTGTTGGCGTGCGATGGCCGCGAGGGGGCTCATGTAGACGTTGAAGAGGGTGGGGCTCAGCGAGGATCCTTGAGGGACGCCGCAGATGACTTCGGAGGCCTCTGACTTGTACGGTGGTAGGCGGACTCTCTGTGTTCTTCCGTCGAGGAAGGAGATGATCCATTCCTGCGCCTTGTCCTGGATTCCGACGTTGCTGAGGCGCTGTACTAGGGTGCGGTGGCAGACAGTGTCGAATGCCGCGGAGAGGTCTAGGAGGATGAGGGCCGCTGTTTCTCCGTTGTCCATCAGGGCTCGGATGTCATCGGTGGCGGTGATGAGGGCGGTCTCGGTGCTGTGATTGGCTCGGAAGCCGGACTGTGAGGGGTCGAGGGATCCATTCTCGAGGAAGGCGGCCATCTGCTTGTTGACGGTCTTCTCGATGACTTTGGCTGGAAACGGGAGGAGCGAGATGGGGCAGTAATTCTTGAGTTCGGTGGGGTCCGCTGTGGGTTTCTTGAATAGAGCGCTGAGTTCGGCGTGCTTCCAGCTCTCAGGGAAGGTGGCGGTGTCGAAGGATGTGTTGATGATGTCTCGCAGGTGGGGTGCGATGACAGCGTCGGCCTTGTTGAAGACGTGGTGAGGGCAGGGGTCGGTCGGTGATCCGGAGTGGATGGAGTTCATCATGCGGATGGTGTCTTCGGTGCTGATCGGGGTCCAGGCGTGGAGGGTGGTGGTGGGGGGTGGCTGTTCGGTCTTGGTGTGCGTTGGTTGGTTGTTGAAGCTGTTGTGTATGTCCGCGATCTTGTTGTGGAAGTATGAAGCGAGGGAGTTGCAGAGGTCTTGCGAAGGGGTGATGTCGTTGTTTCCTGCGCTGGGGTTGGATAGCTCTTTCACGATGTTGAAGAGTTCCTTGCAGTTGTGTGCGTTGTTGTCCAGCCGGTCCTTAATTGCAGTTTTCTTGGCGGCGCGGATCAGCTGGTGGTGCTTCCAGGTGGCCAGCTTGAAGGTGGTCCTGTTGTCCGGTGTAGGTTCCCTTCTCCAGACTTTCTCGAGGGCTCGGCAGTTCTTCTTGGAGCTCTTGAGTTCGTCGGTGAACCACGGGGCTTTCTTGCTGCCGGGTCTGCTGGGCGGGGTCCTCAGCGGGGCGAGCTCGTCCGCGCAGATGCTGATCCACTTCGTGAGGCATGATAATACAACATACAAATTCATCATTTTTTGCTATATTTTAGCCCAAAATGCTTCTTCTCAGTTTGGGGCACGAGGACACATTTAATTAAAAGCACCGTGACCAACAAATGCTTGCATTCTGTTGTTTCTGTGTGTTTTCAGTAAATTTCTATCACAAATGGTGTGCTACTATGCGAAATGGCGTAATGTTAATTTTCAGTAACAAGTTTGTATGACTGTAGTAATTGGCAGGTCTAGAGTATAATAGCATGTGAGAGCACTCATGCTCTTATCTTTGGTTTATGCAAATATAAAAAGACTAAACATTGAACATGGCGAAGGCCAGGTAGTCATTTCAAGTTATGACTTCAAGAATATTTAAGACATTTTATTTATTGTATGTTTAATGGTTTATTAATCACAAATGCTTTTAATACAACATCCCTATATTATGATCATCTCCCTGTTGGGGAACTCATTCCTGATAAAATCAGGTATCCTGTTGGAAAATCATCTTTCTCATGCACCATTGGCTAGGTGTACATGGGACACGTGCAGTATAAACTCTGAGATACTTATATATGGCATCACCTAGGAGACCGAATTCATATCACCCCTTAAGTTTTTTTGTTTGAGGATATTTATGGTACTCAGCTCTGTTGTCTCTGTATTTGATTATTGTAATTAATTAGATCCATGAGAGCGATGTTGCCACACTTGTCAGCATCTCTTATGATGATTGGGTCTTATTCCTGTAATTCTTTTAGGGCTACCCAGTCATTATTGGAGGGATTATCTCTGTTGGTCTTAAGTTTATGTCCATATTTGTATTCCATTTGGTCAACATCCCGAAGTACTGCTTTATAATACAGATCTGTACAACTGCCCGCTGGTAAGTGTGATGTGTTCCAAGAGAGAGATTTGAGCGCACTGGCTTCACGGTCTAGTTTGAAATCATAATATAGCTGTGTCAGTGATTCTGGATTACTTTCTCTACCAGTAATGGGAAGCCACATACCTTCATTTATAACATTTTCTAAACTGGCAAATAACCTCTTTATCTTAAGCTTTAAAATGTGTTTTTATGAGTCAATCAATGTTTTTTGGAATTCAATCTCCATTAAAAGATTAAAATACATTCCCATTGTCTAATGTTGCGGTATATGAAGTGTGATTATAACCAACATCATGGACCTGATTTGCATAGGTAAACATACACTTAAAAAGTTTTGGGTATTCACAAAATATAAGTTCATAGTAAGTTTACAATTGTGTAGAATATGCAGTCTCGGTGGAGAACTCAGCACATGCAAAAGATAGGACAGGTCTATCTTTTTATGTGCAGAGTTCTCCACCCCACATTAGGAGGCTCCATAGTCATACACGTACTATTAACTGGTAGTTTGTGAACACCAAAAAACATAAACATGCATACCTGTGGGACTCATGCTCTATATATACATATTAAACTAAGGACTGATGCAACAATATGATGATAGTTAAAAACAAATTGGAGGGACTTCTACTGGGTGTTGTTTGAGAGTGTGCATTCTCTTGTGATAAAGGTCGAAAGGTGCCTTGATAATATATATCTCCTTTTTCACATCTATGGGCAATGTATACAGGTATATTTTAAACTTTGCGAAATTACTTTGGTGAACCAAAAGCTGGGAATTTTAGATACAAATCAAATTACATTTGTGAATGAATGACTTGTGACAAAAAATAATAGATGTGAGACCAAACTAAATTAGACAGTGACAAAACAGTTTGCTCATTCCACCCATTAATCAAATGTATCTTACACATTATTTTATGTATTTGGAACGCCCGTTTATGTACAATTGTCTATGCTCTAAAGTAAATTGTAACAAAAAATAACTATCATGAAATGTAGATCACTGAGAAACACACTATGATTAAGCCAGCTCTTTGCAAAACATCAGAGATAACTGTGCAGAATACATGGTTTAATAGAACGTGGCACAGAATACACATAATTTGGTAACTTCTTTGTTCATAAACTTCTTAAGTCTACCTTCTGAGCGCTTTTAAATCCATCCCAAGAAAATCCTTTTTTATAGAAGACTGATTGACACAGTCGCTTGAAAGACAGAGTCCATTTTAGATAAGTTCTGCAGCATTGTCCACCGTCATCAGGGGCGTAGCTTCGGTGGGGGGACCGTTTGGGGTGTTACACCCCCCTAATAAATGTGTTAGGAAGTAATTGGGTAGAGGAGCTTTGAGTTGGGTATAATAAAGGTGTCTGTCAGATTTCACCTGGGATTTCTAGCTATTCAGACAAAAGCCCAATCACATACACTCAACTCACAAATGTTTTAAATAAGGGAAATCAGAGTGGGTTTATGGATACCTGGACTGACGCTATCGTGGTCCCTATATTTAAAAAAGGTAATAGGGACGACCCTACTTGTTATAGGCCGATATCCCTTTTGGACGGCCTAATGAAGGTGGCTGGAAGAATGCTTTTAAAGAGATTGCAACTTTGGGAGGAAGACCATAACGTAGTTTCCCATCTACAGTACAGGTTTAGAAAAGTAATAGGGACAACTGAACAGTGCCTAAATCTGTCCCTTCTTGTCTCTAAGTATACTCACGCCAAACGCTGAGCACTTTTTATAACTTTTATCGATCTCAGCTCCGCGTTTGATTGAGTTGATCATGATTTCTTGTGGGCAACACTAGGAGAATTGGGCATTGACATCCGCATTATTACTTTTATTAAAGAGCTCTACAAAGATGCAGGGGAAGAGTTAGGTATGGTAAACACGGGGAATGTACGGAGAAATTCCCGATTACTAGAGGGGTGAGACAAGGCTGCATACTGGCCCCGCTGCTTTTTACATGTTATATTAATTCAATTGGCCAGCACCTCTCAACCCTACCTAATGATTCCCCAACTATTAAGGGCTCCCCGGTTCCCATTTTATTATATGCCGACGACGCGGCTATAATGTCCCAGACTAAAGTTGGTTTACAACGGGCGGTAAATAAGTTTACGTGTTATATGAGGGACAGAGGTCTCAGAGTTAACATCTCGAAAACCTTTACGATGTCCTGTACCCGGAAGACTAAAAGAATTCCTTGCACCATATTCCTAGATAATCAAAAAATTGCAACAACAGATACATTTTGTTATCTAGGAATTTTGTTTGATAGACGGTGTCGCTGGCAGGCAGCAATAGCCGCTAGGAAGCTGGCTTATAGCCGCACCATAGGCGCTTTGCGTGTTTTTTCATATAAAACTGGCGGTAAGCCTGTTAAGGAGCTGATCCAGATTTATCGGGCAAAATGTGTATCTACGGCCACCTATGGTGCCGGCATATGGGGTATTGAGAAAGACGACTCCCTACAGAGTTGCGAAAACCAATTCATCTGCTATCTCTTGGGAGTGGCCAAAAACACCTCCACGTACATGTCACACATCGAAGTAGGAGTTACATATCTCAATGATATCATTAGGATGTCCCCCATTTTGCTATGGCATAAAGTGTGGGTCACACACGAAGCCAGTTTCAACAGAGATCTTATCGAAGACTGTCTAGCCCTAGATGGGGTAGCTAATGTAAAATGGTTATCTTATGTGAGATCCACACTTACTGATCTAGGCCATCCAGAGTATTTTGACAACCCTACAACTCTGGATGGGATATCAAGATTAGCTTTTAAAAAAATGATAACTACCCATCTAGAAACTGCCAGATGGAACAGCGAAAAACGAAGGCGCACAGTGTTAAACTACCAGGAAATTACACCAACGGAGGGTTTGCAAACTTACCTCGTCCTGGTACAGAGCCCATATCTCCGAATGTTGTTGACCCGCTTGCGTCTGGGCTTCTTTTTTCGCATGATCACCCTTCCTAACGTTAATGACTGGTCCTCTAATAAACTAATATGCTCTTGTGATAACATCTCAGTGCAGTCTAACATCCATATTATGTTTTTTTGTAAACTATATACGAACCCCAGAAAACAATTCCTGATTCCGTTATTAAAACGATGGGGGTTACGAAAATGTAGACAAGCATACCAGAAAATGTTACAGTTAGAAGGAGATCATGTCGTTTATGCCGTTTCATGTTTTTTAAAAAAGGTAATAACGTATAGAAAATCATTGTATTAAATCATTATCTTGTGGTACATTGTTGTTTGTCACTAATGAAATGCTTGTATTTTATGGTTTTCTTTTAATGAATTTTATGAAATGTTTCTTAATGATCAAGTAAGCGTTCGTTTTGTATCGATTATGCACATGTCACTTTTAAATGTTGTATGTAGAAATGTAATTGTAGTACTATTATGATTTTTAACTGAAAAATCGAATAAAGCTTACTTTGACTTTGACTTTGACACTCAACTCTGTTTTAAAGGTCTTAAATCATGGATATTTTACAAAATACTGTTTTGAGTACCTCTTACAATCCCTACTCCTTTCCCTTTCGACTGGGTCTTAAGCCTCCCTCGTGCGCTGCTTTTCATATAACCCCACACAGGCTTACTGACCAAGCCTCGACCCTGACTGTTACTGTTGTTATTAGTCTGCACAGTCCATAGATATACAGCTTGGGAAATAAAGAGTCCATATTGCATCAGGAGTAGAAGACAAGCATACAAATAAAGCAAATAAATATTGAAGGAAAACACGTTTTCAATGTCCCCCATTAGATGGCACCTCACTGACAAATGCAGCTGACCCCTTCCTCACAGACGGGAACAAGTTCTGGTAGATTGGAAAGTTATATCAACAAAACTCGGACTGTGACTTTCTTCGAGAAGGCACCTTCCTTTATACTCGGCGTAAATTAAAGCTTAAATTCATTTTGGTTAACACTGCTGTGCTACAGACTAAACACAAACGGGATTTAACGTCGGAATCAGTGTGGGTGTTAAAGTTATTCTGTTCTTCACATGATCAGTAATTCCCAGCAGAAATGTTAACTCAATTTGTCAGTATTAACTTTGTGTCAACAGTAATGCTTAAATATTTACAACTGGAATAATGCTCCGAGTTTGCGGCCCAAGATAAATGGAACCATGCTTACAGAATGGATGATCTCGATGGAGGGCCCTGGCCCCAGGATTCTGTTATTATATATACACAGTCTATTTCGCTCAATGCAGAGGTTTTATTAGCTTTTGTACTGCTTTAGCTGCCACTGGACATTTTGTAAACATAAAACAGGACTTCAAAGAATAGAAGCCTTAACACGGGCTCCCTGTTTACACGTGGAAGGCAGTCTAGGGGAGTTGATGTGCAGAGTAACACACTATGTTCTCTCTATAAACAAAGTGTATCATTCCTTTCTTGGGTTCCCTTCCTCAATTACTGTGTTTTTTGTCAGAGAAAATCATAACTTTTTCCATATAACATGAAAAAACTGCTTTCTCTTCAAAATGCCCTCTTAAGGGGAAGCTTCCAATTGTTTCTTTCAGGTACATTTTCATCTAGAATGGTACAGAGTTTAGGTCAGCTGCTGAATGTTTTTTATTTGTAGTTCTTAGTTTAAGCTAACGATTTTTTCACTCTCATAATGACTTCATGACCTGTCCCTAAAACACAACTTAACTGAAAACATTAATAGAAGTGGATAAAAACCTGTTAACCCTTTGCATGCGTCGGACGGCCCCAGCCGTCCAACGTCACAGTGGGCGTGTGCGGAGGACGGCCGGGCCATCTGATCCCCGCCCTCTCATTAATTCCCCAGCACCTCAGTGGAATTTGCACAGCGGACAAGGGGTTAAAGGAATGTTGTAGTTAGGGAAAGCCAGAGATATTTTGTCGCAATTTAAATCTGAAAACTACTGAAATTCACTATTACAATTTACTCAGCTAGCTATAACTTGCAGCCTGGCATGCACTGCTTATGACTTCACATATTACATCATTCATGACTTGTTCAATAATATTCTTGTTGACATTACTGATGACATCTCAAATTACATCACTGATGACATCATACAATTACTGTGGTATTTTCTTATACGCTTCTGACAGTGAAATGTATTAGCAAGGTACATCAACACACAATCTTCTGTCGTTTTTGTACTGCTAATGAGTGTAAGCAGTTACATCCTGCTTTGCCTCATAACGGGGCTTGCATCTGTGGAGGGTGTAGCTTCTCCTGCAAGAGTTGTCCACATGAGGAAGGCTGGGTATAGTAGGGGCTTTGCAATGTAATTGGGCTTGGATATGTGGATAGAGTGATTTCTCTGTGAACTGCTGTCCAGAAGGTGAAAGCTGTGTATAGTAGAAGCCTGGCCACCTAACGGGGCCTGAGTGTCTGGAAGGGTTGTTTTTCTATAAAGAGTTCTGTACAGGTGAAAAGAGATGCATTGTCAGGGCTTATCCATCTTATGGGGCTACTTTACAGTAGGGAGCTGAGAAGGATGTACTTGTTTTTTGTAAGTTTTGTGATGATTTACCAATCAGTGCTAAAATGATTAGCAAAATAATAAATGCTCTTCTTATTGAAAATCTGGCCTAACTATAAATACACTCAGGCAACTGTGATTTTTTTTTTTCAATAAAAAAGTCTCATTCACCTACGATCCTTCCGGGAAAGTTTTGGGGTGGGTTGTGAAAAAAAGTACGAGAAAAAGAGAGTGGTTCCCAAGATGTATTTGCCTCATTCATTTTTTATAGGAAAATTAAACAACGATACCACAAAAACAGTTTAAAGGAATAACAACAACTTTGGTAAAAAGCTGGATGATAGTCCAGAAAGTCTGCTTTTTGTGATTTGTTATACATTCATTCAATAGATTTTTGAAAAGTCAAGTTTCAAAAGCTTTGTATATTGTTCACTGTCGAGCATCTGCAGAGCTGACAGATCTCAAGAGAAAATCTGATTGGCTGCCATCACATCAAAGATGTGGTGGCAGACATTTTAGGATTAGGGGACTCAGTCCCCTGTTCTACAAAAAGGTATAAACAACATGTAGGGGATGCGGGATGGATATGCCCCTGTGTCCAGTTTGTTATTTTTTTATTAATTGAGTTGCTCTCTAAAGAAGAGCTGCTCCAGCTGTGTCTGATCAATGCCAGCTCCCGTTGAACCTGGGATGAGTGCTGGCAGGAGATCTAGTGGGGCTGCAGGGGCCATAGGCCTAGCCCCAAATTGGCTAATGTTAGTGGTGCCTCAGGTGGGCAAAGGGACACACCACTATCTAAAACAAGAATTTGCACTGCAATAGGTCTCGCATTTACGCGAGTTTAAGATATTGGCATTGTAATATTTAGTTTTTTTTAAACATAAAAAAAAGGCATTGTCATTTACAATGCCAATAGCTTAAACTTGCGTAAATGAGATACCTATTTTATTTTAAATGCTTGTTTAAGTTTAATACTGAGCGCAGCGGCGCTTCAATGACACCGCGCTGGTTTTTTTTTTTTTTACTTTAACACGAAGCGCGGTGTCCTGGAAGCGGGCAAAACGCTCAGTGTTAAAGTTAAAAAAAAAAAAGAAACTGAGCGCGGTGTCCCTGAAGCAGGCACTGCGATCATTATGGAAGCAAAAAAATAAATAAATAGAGCACTGTGTTCCAGAAGTTGAAGTGCTCAACATAAAATTTATATATAAATAAACTGAACGCAGTGTTTCTAAAGTGGGTGCCACACTCAGTATACCAATACAATAAAATAGCATCCGCCATTGTCCCCATAAGTGCCCATAAACAAAATAGTGCTGACGCCTAGATAGAGCTGACAGTGTAACGAGCCAAGTAAAAGGTCCAGTCGTCATGGACTGTAACAAATGGCGACAAGGCGGTAACAAAGAGGGACCAACAAGCCTCCAAGTGAATCGGAAGCCAGCATTTACCAAGGACAATGACACCAGCCAATTAAAAGTATGGGCAGAGAGAAGGCGATGCTTACACAGCATACTGGACTACTTTAGGCCTTGCAGACTGCCGCTAGGCTCAACCTAAAAATGTGCCTGGTACCTACATGGAATGTGGCAACTGGCAAGGAGAAGTAGTGGTTGTGGGGGTCATCGGATTCCATTCAACATAAAAATATCGGGTTAAAAATAAAAATAAAATGCTGTAGTTGGCTTAAGTGCAGCCTCTGTAAACGGAACGGTTTGCAGGGAGCCAGCAGGGCTGTGGAGGCCCTAGAGATCCTTCTGCAGCCCACTGCTAAAAAACTGTGGGGTTCCAGGTGGGATCAAGACACCCGCAAAAAAGGGATTAAGATAGAAAAATAACAATAATAAATGAGTATGCGCAATAATTTATTATTCACTTCTGGCAAGGGGAGCCCCATAATGCCCTTCTTTGGCTAATTTGCATACCTTTGGCTGCATGCTGGGGCTCCAATCTGTTCAGGGGTATAACAAACATCTATTTAATGTAGTGTGGGACGAGCAGTAAACCAACCCCTGCATTTATGTAAAATGAAATAACTGTATCTTTTCTGAGGTCAATATAACATGAACCCAAGAAAACTAGACCATGTCTTTAAGCCTTCTCAGAGCAGGAGATTGTTCTCTTTAGCTTGGGAATGCAGGGACTCCTTGTGGGTGATCTCATGGTTGCATTATGTGGCTTAGGGAGTATTATAAAAAGACTCTGACACAATTTTTTTTGTCAAACATATTTTTATTAAATTTTTGCAAGGTACATCATACGTCAATGCTATCAAGTCACCCCTCGCAGGAAGGTCGCAGAGTTCAACAAGACTGTGAGTGGCTAAGATCACATAATGCTCAACATAAACCCAACCCCGATCCCAGTGGATTGCTTAGATGAAGGTTACAGTTTCTTACATTAACGGAGTTTGGGATAGATCGTTAACATCAGTTAATGATAGCCAACACGTCAGCGTGCGCCCCATCTTTCTTTTGCGATGATAAGTGTACTAAGTCCCCGATTCGGAGGAAGCCACTGGGAATAGATTACATATGTGTGAGAACAACCACCAACTGGGAGATAACAGAAACAGAAACAAAGACAACCCCTCCCTCCCTCCCCCCTCCCCCCTCCCCTCTCACCTACAATGGTGGTGGCAGTGTTCATACAGTAAGTTTGACTAATGGCGCGTAAGGCAGCTCATAGTTGAAAGAGATGAAGGGCTCTAATAGACAAAGGGCACACAGTAGATGGCAGACCCCGTGAAAGGAAGGTGACCAGAGGGCCCCATTTAAGTTGAAAATTCTTAAAATCATCTCGAAAGACATCTAATATTCGTTCAAGACTGAGCAGTTTCCATAATCGAGAGTGCCACATGGAAATCACTGGCGCCTCCTTTATTTTCCAACTAGCTGCCAAGTTAATCTTAGCTGCTCCTATACAGAGCCACATGATTGTCTTGTCTGCTCGGTCTGGTGTTCCAATGCAGGGCGGCGAAGCTTCAGGAGGACCCCTGCCATAGTGATCGGGACAGGGTATCCTAGCATATCTTTAATGTGCGCAAGTATTTCTTCCCAAAAGGGGCGAATATTTGGGCAATCCCACCAAATATGTTGGAAGTCTTCCAGTAGCCCGCACCCTCTCCAGCATCTGTCAGAGGTGGTGGGAAAGATTTGCTTAAGCCTAGAGAGATGGAGATACCAGTCCATCATAGTCTTAAGGTAGGCTTCTTGTAGTTCAGAGGAATGATTGAATCGTGTATTGTTTTTCCATAGGTGTCCCCATTCATCGTCAGAGATACCGCGTTGTAGTATTTCTTCCCACATGGACATGTACTATGGTCGCGTTGTGAGTGTGGTGGTGAGTAGAAATTTGTATATAAATGAAATCGCGCCCTTCAAAGTAGTGTTCTTAGTGAGGAAGGATTCAAACTTTGTGAGAGGGCGAGGGGCTGCTTCACGCACTTGCGGCATAAGGGCCCAATGCATTAGTTGAGTATAATGATATCGCTCTGTGTCCCCTATGCCATAGTCTTGCTGACAGTTGTCGAAGGAGAGGGGGTCAAAATTCTGAAAAAGGTGAATCAATGCAAGGCATCCTCCTTCCCTCCAAGCATCGAAAGGTCCCTCTTGCATGACTGGGGGGGAACGCTGGGTTAAAATGGAGTGGTTTAAATGGTGAAGGGAAAGAAGTCCACCTATCCTCTCCTGTGACCATGTCCCATACTTTCAGCGTGGTGCGTGTGGGTGTAGCAATGTAGACATTCTTGGATCTGTCTCCTTTGGGACGCCAGACCAAGTCCCAGATAGTCCTCCCCGACACACTACGGTCCATATGCAGCCAATGCTTATCGGATTCCTGTTTTGACCAGTCAACCAGGACTCTTAACTGGGCTTCTTTATAATATAAGTGAATGTCTGGAAGTACCACTCCACCCTCCTTGTGGGAGAGACGCAGTAGGGAGAATGAGAAACAAGCTCGTCCCCCTTGCCAAATGAAATGTAGAAAAATAGTTTGAACTTGCCGGAATAAGTCTCTCTCTAGTTCCATGGGCAGGGCTGGAATAGATAAAGAAGCTTAGGAAGGAGTGTCATTTTCACTGCGTGTATCCGGCTGAGCCACGATATGAAGAGGGGTTTCCACTTTGTGAGTTCCGTTTGAATACAAGTGCGAATGGGAGGGAAATTAGCCATGTAGAGCCCTTCTATTCTCATGTCAATTGGACTCCCAAGTATTGTATGGAGTAGGTAGCCCACGGGAGAGGGATAAGAGGTTGGAGCTGGCGGACCTCTGTTTGTGTTAATGTGAGGTTGAGGATATAAGATTTACTGAAATTTATTTTAAAACCGGCTACCGATTTGTAACATTCAAGTTCTGTCTGTAGAGCTTCGAGGGACGTGGACGGATCGGAAAGGGACAGAAGACATTGTCTGCAAATAGGGACATTTTATGGGGTTCCTCCATGAATGGTATCTCCTGATAACAGGATTAGATCTAATTGCCATAACAAGGGGTTTAATGCTAAGAGTGAAGAGTAGGGGCGAGAAGGGACACCCTTGTCTAGTGCCTCTAGAGTGGAAGAAGGAGTATGAGCATACCTTGTTGACTACCACCCTAGAGCGGGATTGCAGATAATTAGTGTGGATCATGGTTAGAAATTTGGGTGAAAATCCGAATGTCTTGAGGGTGTGGAACAGGAATGCCCAATCAACCCTATCGAAGGCTTTCTCTGCATCCAGTCCCACCAAGACAGCAGGGATCTGACGTCTGTTGGTCTTCTCTATGAGATGAGTAATTCTACGGGTTTTATCATGAGTTTGACGGCCTTTAATGAACCCGGATTGGTCAGGGTGTATGAGATCAGGCAAGAGGTTGTTCAATCATTTGGCTATAAGGGAGGAATGCAATTTGGCGTTGAGGTTTAGAAGCGTGATTGGACGATATGAGGCACAGTGTTGGGGATCTTTCCCGAGTTTAGGTATCACGGAGCTCACGGCCTCAGTCATGGAAGCAGCGGTCTCGCCATCCTATTATAGAGCCTCGTGAGGTACGGGCAGATGTTAGGAGCAGAAGTTTTTTAAAAAGGGCAGTATACTCATACGGGCCTGGGGCTTTGTGGGGTTTAAGGGCTTTAATAGCAAGAGTGACTTCTTCATGTGTAATAGGAGGGCCAAGTAACTTGTTCCATTCATTGGAGACCTGAGGTAGGGGCATTGTCCAGAGATAGTCCTGTTGGGCATCTGAGTCTAAGTCATCTCTAGAGTAAAGGGCTTCATAAAATGATCCGGAGATCCTGGCTTTGTCTTCATCCTTGTGCGTAACCTCCCCAGAGGGACCCTGAATTCCGCCTATGTATTCTCTCTGCCGTTTATCTCTTAGCTGCCTAGCTAGGTGTTGTCCAAATTTGTTGCCCTGGAAGTAAGATAAGTGGCGGAGTTTAAGGAGTGCGAGTTCCGCTCTATTGTTGTATATAGCACAAAGTTTGCAGCGGAGCGCTGTCAAATTACGAAGGGTTTGCCGAGTGGGATTCAGTTTGAGAGCGTTTTTGATGGAGGTCAGTTCCTGCTCTAGTTGCTCCCTTCCTCTAGCGCGTTGCGCATTTGATGTTGAGTTGAGGGCAATACCTTTCTCCCAAAAGACTGCTTTAAATGCGTCCCAAGTGGTAAATTCCGACGTATCCTTTGGTTTATTAACATCGAAAAATTCTGTAATGGTTTCTCTAAGCTTAGTACATCATTCCTTATCTCACCACCAGCGAGGTCGGGAAATACCACCTGGGAGTGGTCAAAACGTTCTCACACCAGGAGAGCCAGATGGAAAAGAGGCTATGATCTGACACTGAGAGAGGGACCTAGCAGGGATTGACTAATAAAGATATAGTCCAGTCTAGAGTATGTACGATGAACATGAGAATAGAAGGTTTAGTCTCGGTTTCCTGCATATTCCGTCGTCGATCGAGACCCGGATACGACTACCGAACTAGCAAGCCTCCACACACTGATCCGTTCTTTATTAGCAGTTCTGGCGTGTTTACCTTCGCTAGTCAGTAACGTAAGAACCGGCAGAAAAACATCCCTTAAAAAGAAGTGCATATATTTGGAGTCTGTAACAGATAACATGAATCAGAGCCAACCTAATAATTATGCTGGTTCGGAACAGTGGAGGCGAAGCATTTTAGTCTCACAGTCACGTATTCCCTCCCTTAAAAAAGTAGAACAGGAGAGCGTGTATTCTATCTATCCTACATCCTACAACCACCGATGCTAAATTATTAACACACATCAATTGAAAAAGCGGTAGCTTTTCTTTTATCACGAGAAGTCGTGTCAACAATATATATTGTGTGCATGTACCAAATTGCATGAACCTGAGAGTTTTGTTTGTCTTGAAGAAGGCGCTGGTCGCCGAAACGCGCGTCGACAACATACCTATTTATGTTTGACTCTGGAATTAACATTATGCTTTTATGAAATTGTGACTGTTGTGTATTATCTTTTGTCTTGTATTTTATTTAATTGCTCATATGTATTGCATGTTTTCACATGCTTTCTTTTAAAAAAATTATTGTTACTGTGGTTTTTTAATGAATTTTGTCTTAATAAAAGAAACTGTCTGTTGCTACGGAAGTGGGTTGTTGTGTCCTATCACTATTACGTGGGCAAGTCCTGTCTATTACCGCCTGGGTTGAAACCTACACAGGGATTATCGGTCCCTCCACAAAATCCAGCAGGTTCCCCAGTAGTGTGTGGAGGAATAGTGTCTGCCCAGTATTGGACGTGTATATTGCTACAAAGGTGCAAGCTTTCCCTCTCAGATGGCCCTTGACCATGATCCATCTGCCATCTTTATCATTAAGACCATCTAGGGGTTTGAATTGTATGGAAGGGCAGAACATAAGCGCCACTACTCTATGCTTCATAAGAGCCGAAGATCTGTAAATGAATGTATATTGTTTATGTCTAAGGGGTGTATCTTCGGCTCTGGCTAGGTGCGTCTCCTGTAGTGCCACCACATCTAAATGATGGTCTATAATATACTTCCACGCCTTTTGGCGTTTTTGAGGGGAATTAAGACCTTTAACGTTCCAGGTTCCAATGGTGATCATCATAATGTCAGAGGGAGATACATCTAGCCTCTGAAAGCCCCACCATTCTAATCCTGTACCGTGTCCTCTCTGATCTCATAAGAAGCTTGAATTGCCCTTTCGCTTCACCTGCAGGTGCAAAGATGTCAAAAGGCCTGCCAGAGCTACATGTTAATAAGCCACCACCATGTCTCACCAATACCCCGCCAAATCCCCGATAAAAGTAAAACAAACATAAAGATAAATGCGATACCAAGAATCACTATCAACTCTCTGCTGGCGGGTGTTAAGCCCCCATGGAGACCAGAGTGGACAACGGGTCCGAGGACCCTGTCCATGCCCATCCCGGCACCAAACTCAAAAGAAAAACATAACATCATCCGAATGCGACTGAAAAACTGTTACAAATACAGGTTCCCTCCCAAAGAAGAAGTCACATACAGATCAACTGCAAAGGAGAATAAAGTATGATGCAATCCCCAGTGAATCTAAAAGATCACCCCACACTTGTGGTACCAGCACAAAACCTAGAGTAGTTGTAGAAACAAGATAAAGGCACTGTTCTTACATATGGAAAGAAGGCAGTCCATGGTTGCTCTGCTCCTCCCTCGGATGATGGAGGCCCCATAGGTAGAGATCCAGGGATATCCATAGACGAACATTTTGTATAATAGCCAGGGAACATATGTTGGCACTGGTCTCCTCCCAAGTTGTCGGACAAGACAAGGAGAAAAGGATCGTGAAGCCCTGATACCCATTCCCGGCATAGAAGAGAAACACCCCATCGTCTCAGGAGCGGTCTTTAGAAGTTCAGCAGCGGCCCCTGCGTGAGCCTAAAGACCAGGAAGAGGTCGAATGCGGCCCTCGGGTATGCTCTCCATTTTTATCTTGTGCGGGGTCTGAGTTGTCAGACGGGAGACACAGAAGCTCCAATCCTTCCTTTAAGTCAGTAATATGGCGGCATTTGTTTTTAAATTCAAAACTGAGTCCAAACGGATATGTCCATCTGTATCTAATGTGATCCTCCCGCAGTTTGGTAGTGATGTCCCCAAACAGCTGTCTCTACACCAGCGTTGTCGTGGCCAGGTCTTGATAGAGCATGGATGATTTTGGAATGAGATGGAACTATTTGTCCTGGGCTGCCTGCAGCTCCACCTTCTTCACTTTGAAAGGGTGGAACTTTGCCAAGATGTCGCGCGGCCTTTTCTTCTCACCAACCTGCAAGTTACCCACGCAGTGCACCCTGTCTAGCTAAATTTTGAGGATTTGGGGAGCCAGGATCTCTGCAAACAGCCCCTCTACAAAGGCCGACAGGTCGGGCCCTTCTGTGCCCTCTTCAAGGTCCCTAATACATATGTTCTCTACCCGTGACCTATTTTCAAGGTCCTCCATCTTGAGTTGAGACTGGTGTAGCTGGTCCTGAAGGATGCAGACATCTTCCCACAGTTTAGTAGAGAGTTGTTCTTGCTCTTGACATTGTGTCTCCAGATCTAGAACCCTGGTGCCTACAGAGTCCATGTCTTGCTGAAGGGAGGTCAAGTGCTCCGTTAGATCCGTCCGTAATTGATCTATAGAAGATTTGATGTCTTGGCTAAGATCATTGCGTAGTTCAGTTTTAAAGTCTTTAAAGATAGCCATTAGGTCCGCTTTTGTGTTTGCCATAGCTGTGGCTGACATGTCTCCCCGCAGTGTCGGACATTTGTCTGGAGGGACGAAGAAGTCTGACACTTTACTTATCGGTTTGCTCATCGCCTTCTTCGATGGCATATGGAGTGGACCAGGCTGGCCCCTGAGAAGCTAGCAGAGACGGCAAAGCTACATGTGGCTATATGCAGGTGGTCGAGCGAGGCGGTTGAGCCAGGTGGTGGGCTGCTGGACAACCAGACGCTGCAGCGGCGAAAGAATAGTAATCTCCTGACCAAGGACTTACTGTGCAAGCTGTACCTTGTCTAGCTGGTGCCATTATCGCTGCACAGAAGTGCAACTGGCATTTGCAATCTGATGTGGGGAAGCATGATCTGAGACTTGCCCAGTCAGGTTGGAGTGAAGAGGAATTTCATCAGATGTAATTGTCAAACACCTGATCAGAACTGCTAATTACGGATATCTTCAGGAGGCGCGGGGCGTCAGAGCCAGAGCCCACCTCTGGTGCATGGACACCACTAGAGAACGGGACCGGCATCACCGCAGGCGAGGTGGTTCGTGGTAATCCAGAGCCGTCTTGCGTGGCCCCCTGACAATCCAGCGGTGTCGTCAGCCAAGGTGCTTTAATTGGAGGAATGCAGCAATTAGTAATATCAGGGGCAGCTTTAGGCGCATGAAGGCAGTGTGTGTTGGACTCAGGCAATCAATAGGAGGTGGTGATCGTCAGTTTCAGGTCGCCTCCGGCCGCCATTTTAGGGTCAGGCAGGCGCGGGAGGGAATATCGCGGTGAGGGCCGACTCCAATGCAATATCGCCAACTAGTCCCCCTCAGGTATGTTAAGCTAGTGGCAGCCGTTGTGGTTCATTGCGATGCGACCTTCAGACATACCTCCTGTTGGGGATTGCAGCTATCGGCAAGTTTCTGACTGCAATTCTGTACGCCGCCGCCTTATCCCCCACACTGCAGATTTTCGCCTCTCCCGCGGCACCAGCAACGATCGGAGCAGCCTCGCAGGTGCCCACACTCTCTGCTTCAGGAAGGGAGCATGGGTGTCACGGAGGAAGCTCTACAGTGAAGGGAGCAGTGAAGTAGTGTGGCTCACTGGTTAGAGGCGGCAGACCCGAGAGCAGAGGACGGCCCGGGACCAGAGTTCGATTCCCGGCGCGGCAGGTTTCTGGACCAGGGTCAGCGGACTCGATAATTCTCTCGCCTCGGTGCCCACTCTGATCAGCGTTCACACTTGGCAACTCTGGGCATTAGCTTGCCTCATCTTCAGTAACGGCCCCACCAGACCGCCGGGGATGCCTGGTCTCACCCTGGAGATACCCATTAAGGGACCATCTCTCAGGGAAGCCAGGAAGGGTTTCGCAGCGGTCGAAGCGCCTTGGGACCCTCCGGGTAAGTAGTGCGCTATATAAATGCCTATACATTTACATTTACATTTACATTTACAGTTTCCAAGAGCTGGCTGGAGCAGCGCATGACCAGGAGCTGAGACGGTCTACGTCTGATCGGCCATCTTGCCAGGCCACGCCCCCAACACTGTTTTAATGTTGATTTGATTATAGAAGGGATAAACACACACTGCTATACATCATAAGGATATTGCAAGTCACCCTGCACTACCCTTATCATGTAGAGCAGGGGATACAAGGTCACACCATCACCTTTTCAACAAACGACTTAAAACCTTGGTGCCTAGCTCTTTCAAATGCAAGAGAGAGCATGTTTGCAAACATGAAGAATACAAAATAAGTTCTGGAGGAGAATTAAAAACATCAATAACCTTTTAAATATTTGCTAAAATATATTAGAAACATTTCAATATGTTATTTTTCTTTAAAGACAGCTTCTCAGATTAATGTAAGATAGAAAAATAGAACAGAAGAAAGAAAACCAACGTTTCACTTTTGTTGCTTTAAACAGCTGCTCCAAGGCCTGATCTGCCTTCCATCTTAGCTTCTGGCTCTGGCAGCAGGCATTGTGATGGCAGAACTCGACTGCAATAGCTTACTACAGTTCAGTTGTAATCTCTTTCTTTAGAAATTAGAGACAGGCATTTATGCAAGGGTTGAAGAATCCCATGTATTATAACTTCTTTATTTAAATGTTTATTGACAGACATTGCAAGTATTCCTCAAAAAAACAATAGGCCTTTTTATTCTTGGCAATGAATAACTTCAGTGTATTCAAAGTATGCTAAAAAAGCAGACAGAGCTCAATTGCTGAGACAGTGACTGTTGCTTCACCCCTGTCTTGTTCAAAGGAAGGATTATAATTTATGTGTTCCATAGCCTATCCTCCTTTGGCCAAGGTCAAATACCACACAAACACCCTACAGACGCATGGCTTGTCTAGGTGCTATTTTTTAATTCACTTTTTTCATTTTCAAGGTAGACTGTTGGAACATGACTTAAAGAGCAGCCAGGTTTTGAACCAGCCTGTTGTACTACAGTATGCTATAGCAAGTCCTTGACCAGCCCCTGTGCCAGCTGAACTCTGTCCCATTGAACAAGATACTCATGGTCTTTGGCTTTGTGCATGAGGCTCTGAGTAGAGGCCAGCACTGCATACATCTGAACCAGCTGTGTATTGCTTCTAGACAGGCACAGTAGGTTTGACGTGCAGGGCATGTGTCAACTCCCATTTCCTGAATAAGACCCATATGACTGTTGGGTGCATAAAGGTGGTTCTGGTTCTGGCATGATGCAAGCCCATGCATCATTTGCTGTGTTACTAAAATGGGTGTGCCGAGTCTTCAGCTTTGTACTGCCCTCAAGTCCACAGTCTTCTCTGCACATAGTCCTTGACTATGCATATTTTCTCTGTGAAATTTGTAAAGTGCAAAAGCAAACAAACAGTTAGAGGCAATTTCTTATGATCAAAAATAGCTGGTCTTAAAATTGGTGCAAAAACGTGGGTCCACATATAACATGTTTGAGTGCTGGACAGTGCTGCAAGGAATATTGCTGCGCTGCCCTGAGCCAAAACAAAAGGTCAGGAATTTGTCCGAAAAATAGGATAGGGTGCATTTCTGGGCCTAATTCATGACAAGTGTTGCACTATTGTGACAAAACAGTGCTACAACACTTTTCACTGCTCCCTCTGTGTGACACCATGGATGCGCCGTATTTACTGTACGCCTCTCTAATAAAGACAGATACGTCTGGGATCCTGATGTATCTCTCAGTGCCAAAGTCATGCATTGCTGCAGTTGTGTCGAAAGCATGATGCAACTCCAGAAATGCATGGGGTCAGCCTATCCCTGTGGCTCTGCGCCACCCTATGCCTGCCATGAGACAGGCATAAGCTTTTGACGCAGTGACATCATAGAATTGTCGTAGTGAAGTCTGATAGGTTTCACTGCTCCACTCCTACAAGGCTTTGTTGCGTGGGAATGCACCCCTGCATACATCATACCTGACACAGGTATAATGTGGCACAGGGCTTCACAAGGTCATACAAATGCTTAGATGTGTCCCTTTTTAACTATGACGCAACGTGGTGCAAAATTCGCACTGCAAGTAAATCAAGAAAATTACCTTCCAGCGGCTTTAAACTGTTGGAAGTGGCTCATGAATAAGTCCCACTGTATTTTTTTCTTATGTTGAGGCATAAAGGCTGCCATGAGCCAATGTAGGCACCTTTGTGCCATGGTGTAATGGTGACTGTGTTGCGTAGTTGATTGATGTTGTGCATCCATTTATCCTCTATCCATTTATGACTGATGGACCTATTCGCAGCGTCCTCGCGCTGCGGCCGCGTCGAAGGTGCGCCAGAGGTAAGCCTGTCTACACCCGTCCGCGCCTGGACCGCGCCCAGCGCCAGACCCCCTGGCCCCCGCAAACCGCACTCTGGCCGCATCAAGTATGATGCAGCCACCCTGCTAGCCCTTAACCCCGGACGTACTGCCCAATGCTTCGAAGCTGCCCCAGGATGTACTCATGGGCCCTTCGCATGCCACTCCTGCAAATTCACCAGCGTCAAGACCCTTACCACAACCACTAACCCCAAACACAGGTCCGACCCTAACCACCTGAAGTGCATCCTGCTGAACACCCGCTCGGTCCACAGACACGCCACCGAACTCTGGGATCTACTTGACGTTATATCACCAGACGTCGCCTTCCTCACTGAAACATTGATGAATGCATCATCAACACCCGACATCGCCATAGGCATCCCGGACAATTACAAGATCATCCGTAAAGACCGCCCCGTCCAAACAGGAGGAGGCATCGCCATCGTCCATAAAAACACCGTCAAAATCAGGACCAGCTCCGAAGCTAACCTTTCCACCGCCGAACACCTCCACTTCCAGGTCCACACTGACCCCAGAACCACAGTCAGAGGCACCCTCATCTACAGGCCTCCAGGAACACGTAAACAATTCAGCGAGGACATCACTGACTTCATCAGTCCACATGCCTCCGAGAACTACATCCTACTAGGAGACCTCAACTTCCACATGGAAAAGAATAACGACAGCAACACCACCACCCTACTGGATAACCTAGCCAATCTCGGACTCTAACAACTTGTCGACACCCCCACCCACACAGCCAGACATACGCTAGACCCAATCTTCACTTCCAGCAAACACATCTCCTTCGATCGCACCACAGCTCTCCATTGGACGGACCACAGTTGTGTTCACTTCAGCTACAAAACCACCTCGACCCACAACCCCCCACAACCTATTCCCCGAAGAAAATGGAACAAAATCACCACCGACCAACTCCTCACATCGCTCAACCAAAACCCACCCGCCCTCTCATCTGACCCTAACCAAGCTGCCATCAAATTCAAACAGTGGATCACTCACAGCGCTGACGAATTAGCACCCTTGAAAAACCATCACACCAAACAAGACAGCAAAAAGGCCCCCTGGTTCAACGATGACCTTAAAAAATCCAAGAAACTTTGCCGTACTCTCGAGAAAACATGGAGAAAAAACCCAACCACCGACAACATGACCACCTTCAAGGCAGCCACCCACAAACACCACCAGCTGATTCGATCCACCAAGAAATCAGCTTTCAAGAATCGACTCGACAACAATGCCCATAAAAGCAAGGAACTATTCAATATCGTCAAAGAATTTACCAACCCCACCGCAGCCTCAAACGACATCACCCCCTCCCAAGACCTCTGCGATTCGTTATCCTCCTTCTTCTACAACAAAATTGCCGACATACATACCAGCTTCGAAAACAATACCAACGAACAATCCTACCCACCCCCCTCAGAACCTATACCGCCCTCCAACAATCTCAACGCCTGGAACCCAATCACCACCGAAGACACCATCCACCTTATGAATTCCATCCACTCTGGCTCGCCAACCGACCCATGTCGCCACCACATCTTCAACAAAGCAGACTTCATCATCGCACCCCACCTCCGAGATGTCATCAACTGTTCCTTCAACTCTGCTACCTTCCCAGAAAGCTGGAAACATGCCGAAGTCAGCGCCCTCCTGAAGAAACCCACAGCAGACCCCTCTGAACTCAAAAACTACCGCCCAATATCCCTGCTCCCTTTCCCGGCAAAAGTCATCGAGAAAGCCGTCAATAGCCAACTCGCCGCCTTCCTCGAAGCTAACAACTCCCTCGATCCCTCACAGAATGGCTTTCGAGCCAAACACAGCACCGAAACCGCCCTCATCGCAGCCACAGATGACATCCGAACACTACTGGACAACGGAGAAACAGTGGCCCTCATTCTACTCGACCTCTCCGCCGCCTTCGACACAGTCTGTCATAGCACCCTCATACAACGCCTCAACAATATCGGAATACAAGGAAAAGCGTTGGACTGGATCGTCTCCTTCCTCGCCGGAAGAACCCAAAGAGTACGACTTCCCCCATTCAAATCAGAGGCTACCGAAGTCATTTGCGGTGTACTACAAGGATCATCACTCAGTCCCACCCTCTTCAACGTTTACATGAGTCCACTCGCATCGATCGCGCGTCAACACAACCTTAACATCATCTCCTACGCTGACGACACCCAGCTGATCCTTTCCCTCACCAAAGACCCTAACTCCGCCAAAACCAACCTTCACGAAGGTATGAAAGAAGTTGCCGAATGGATAAAAACCAGCCGCCTAAAACTTAACTCAGACAAAACGGAGGTGCTCATCCTAGGATCATCCCCCTCTGCCTGGGACGACTCATGGTGGCCTTCGGCTCTGGGCACAGCACCCACACCCACAGATCACGCACGCAACCTGGGCTTCATCCTAGATTCCTCACTCTCGATGACCAGACAAGTCAACGCCGTCTCATCCTCCTGCTTCAACGTACTTCGTATGCTCAAAAAAATCTGCCGTTGGATCCCCTCCGAGACAAAAAAAACTGTCACCCACGCACTAGTCACGAGTCGACTGGACTACGAAAACACCCTCTACGCCGGAATTACAGCCAAATTACTGAAAAAACTCCAACGTATCCAAAACGCATCAGCGAGACTCATTTTGGACATCCCTCGCCAAAATCACATTACTGGCCACCTGAAAGACCTCCACTGGCTCCCCGTCAACAGGAGAATAACATTCCGTCTCCTCACCCATGCACACAAGGACCTCTACAAGCTAGGGTCCGAATGCCTCAACACTCGACTATCCTTCTACACACCCACCTGCCAATTAAGATCCTCCGATCAAGGCCTCGACGCAATTCCGCGCATCCAAAGATCCACCATGGGAGGTAGATCCTTCTCCTACTTGGCTGCCAAGACTTGGATCTCACTCCCCACGCACCTCCGCCTTACACAGAACCACATCTCCTTCAGAAAAGAACTTAAAACCTGGCTATTCGATAAATAATGAACCCCGTCCCCAAGCGCCTTGAGACCCTCTGGGTGAGTAGTGCGCTATATAAATTCTTGAATTTGAACTTGAACAAGGAGATCACCGCCCCTGTTATGCATTGCACACCTGAACAACTGCTCCATTTCCTTTGGTTTACAACTTGACCTGAAACCCTTAAGTGCTGACTAAACCTGGGCGAAGCACTACGCTCCGCTTGCATAGTTTGCAAAGTTTGCGCAACTTCGCACTACATGTGCTGCACGTAGCACAGTGCGAACACGCGTATAGCAGGGTAGCGTAGTGCAGCGGTATTTTTTTTGCTTGTTCGCGGTCCTCAACGTCATGTTCGCGACCGGGAGCAAGCAAAATGACATCACAGCGAGATTCTCAATGTGGGGAGGTCAGGTTTCTCATTGCGAGTGGTTGCGCATGCTCGCGACCGCTCGGGATGAGAAACTACCAGTTCGTGTTGAGACAGCTGCCACTCGAGTAAAAATCTACTCAAGCAGCAGAAAACTACAGCTCGCACTGTGCAAGATGCTGTTTTCAATGATTGCACAGTGCCGGATGATTGTCCGCAGCTCGCGTAGTGCTATGTGAAGTTCGCGTAGTGCGAAGTGCACTTCGCGTAGCTTCGCATAGCGCTACTTCGCGAACTACGCCCACCCTTAGTGCTGACCTCTATACATGGAACATCAGCCACAGGGGGCTGGAGACCAGGACCCCCAGAAAACCAGAGACTCTCCTGAGCTGTCTGTAACAGTGGAAGATGGTGAGACGCACAACCAGTAAACATTAAATCAGGTTATCTACCATATGAGGAGTCACATCCGTGGACTACCTGGACTCCACACCGGATGGCCACATTGCAGTGAAGCCATTGTCGCTGGAGGAGCATTTAGAGGAAGTTTTGGGATCCTGTCTCTGAGTCCAATTATGCATCATCACTGCTGCATTCAACCTCTCTTGTATAACCTGCTTCAGTTTGGGGGTGGCTTGCATTTGTGGCGGGGATGCCTACTCCTTCTATGCCTCCCAGTACAACTGGCTCCGCGAATGACAGCTTGTTGTGCAGACCCTTCAATCCTCCCTGTCTGCACCGCCTAGTGACCAGTAGATTCCAGCCAGGTCCAGAACTGTTCAGCTTTATCATACAATCATGTGTCACCATCTGAAACCACTCGCATCCTTGCCAGGAAAAGGAGGGAGTATTTTATACCCAACTCTCGGAGACATTGCTTAACCAATGGAAATGACCCCCTCAGCCTCTGCACCCCTGTGGCATAGTCAGGGAAGAAAGGTACTGTGGCGTTATCCACTTGCACCTTCCCCAGCTGTGCCTCTCTCAGGACAGCATCACAGTCCCTGTTGGCGGAAGAAGTGAAAGGGACTAGGTCTGTCCTTGGCGGCGGACAGCTTGCCGGCACTTGATGGAACTACTCCAAAGCAAAGAATGGTGAGAGTGCAACTTCTGGTAGTAGATCACCCAGCCATGTCTCAGTATATACCACTGCCTCAGCTCCTTCTGCTCCCTCGGGCAGACCCACCACCTGCACATTGTTCTTCCAGGAGATTTTGTCCCTCAAGGGAAGTACACGTTTGTTCAAAGGAGGTAACTATTTTCTCCACAGCCGCAAGGTACTAAGTCTAGTTCGGCATCCAGGGTGTCTGCTGTAACCTGCCCAGGCAGCCAGTGACCCCCAGCTGCTCGGTCCACTGACACGGAGGAGATAGCAGGTGTCAATGCCACACCCATGTGCAAGAAGCCCATAGTTGCTCCAGACACCCAAGCACTATATATGACATGCTGTGCAGTACTGTGTGGCCAGCAGGCCCCTCTCCTCCAGTCAGGTGTATGTTAGCCAGGAATCTTCCTTCAGGGGGAACCAATTGAAATCAATCAATGAATCAGGGACTTCAATAGCGTGGATGCTCACCTATGAGGGTCTCAAGGTGCTGGGGGAGAGGAGCTGCTGGTCAGACTGGGTGGAGGATCATTCGAAGAGCCAGGTCGTGAGGTCCTTACTTAATTGGGTCAGCGACACAGATTGCCTGAGGTGCAAGTCTTGGTGGAGAGGTAGGAGAACAACCTACTTCCTGTTCTGGTCTTGTGGAACCTGGGGATGGAGGTGAGGGTGAGTTGGGAGGATCGCCGTTGTCTGACGGGTACTTCGAATGCGAGCCGGTGTTCAGACATGCTTCTCCTTCATCGTTTAAATTTTGTAGGTGTGAGTGAGGAGTTCAAAAGTGACTCTTATTGGCTGGGAGCTAGTGTAGTTGTAGTTGGCTTTGGGTTACGTGGCTGCGGCGGGGGATGTCGAGGACCAGTCAGGCTGCGGCGTTAAGGACGTTCTGTAGTTTTTTTTAGCTATTTCTGGGTGACGCTGGAGTAGAATGACCATCTTTATGGATTATGAATAAAATCCATCTGAATTTCTTACAAAGCAAGTGAAGCATGTGGAAGCAGGCTGAGGAAACTACATAGATTTGGCAGTTCATAGTGAGTGATGAGTCCAGCATGATGCTGACGTTGTGTGTGTGGTGCGTCTGGGTGGGGGCATCCTAGAGCGTCTCGCCACCAGGAGTCATCCCAGGCTGAAGTGGTGGGTGCCAGGATGAGTAATTGGTCTTGTCTGAGTTGACCTTGAGGCAGCTGTATTTCATCCAGATAGTAATGGCCTTCATTCCACTGTGGAAGTTGGTTCTGGTAGTTATGGGTTCATTGGTAACAGAAAGGATCAATTGGGTGTCGTCGGTGTAGGAGATGATGTTGAGTCTGTGGCTTCTGACAATGGCTGCTAGGGGGTACATGTATACATTGAAGAGGGTGGGGCTCCTGGAGGAAACCTGGGGTATTCCACAGCTGATCACTGTGGGTACTAAGAGGAACAGTGGTAGTCTGACTCACTGGGTCTGGCTGGTGAGGAAGGAGTACATCCAGTTCAAAGCCTTCTTGCAGATGGCGGATTTATGGAGTCTTGTGATTAGGGTGCGTTGAGAGATGGCGTTAAAGGTGGCCAAGGGGTCTAACATGAAAAGGGCAGCAGTCTCACCCCGGTCGAGCAGGGAGTGGCTGTCATCTGTGGCAGCAAGGAGTGCAGTCTCTGTGCTGTGGTTGCATCGAAAGCCGGATCGGGAGGTGTCCAGTACATGGTCCACTTCGATGAACTCAAAGAGTTATGCATTGAATGCCTTCTCTATGACCTTGGATGGGAAGGGGAAGAGTGAGATTGGACTGAAGTTCTTGAGGTCTGTAGGGTCCGAGGATGTCTTCTTCAGCAGAAGGTTGATCATGGCGTATTTCCAGTCGTCGGGGAAGGTGGTGGTTTCGATGGATAGTTTATGGTGTGGCAAACCTGGGGGGAGATGTTGGCGGCTGCTCTCTGGAAGTTATGGTACAGGCAGGGATTTGTCAGTGCAACTGAAAGGATGCTCTTCATGGTCCTGAGCAGGTGTGCTCTTGTAAGCAGGGTCCAGTGGAGTTGTTGGGGTGCAGCTTGGGTGTGTACAATAGTGACGGGCATGATGGCCGGATCTGGGGTGTTGAAGCTGTTGTAGATCTTCCTAATCTTGTGGTGGAAGAAGGTGCTGTGTTTTTTACAAAGGTCTTGGGAGGGAGGGGCATCTGTGGACTCACTGTTGAACCTGGTGAACTCCTTGATGTTGGCGAAGAGTTCCTTGCTGTTGTGTAAGTTGGCATTGATTTTGTCTTGTAGGGTCATTTTCCTAGTGGTTTTCATGACGAAGTGTTGTGCACTGATAGTGGATTTGAGGGTTGTGTGAGTTTCATCGCTATTGTTGTGGCTCCATCCCATCTCGAGACGTATGCAGGTGCGTCTGTACTAGTGGAGGGTAAGACTGAACCAGGGTGTCAGCGGAGTTGGAGTTGCGCCCTGCATTGTTGACGTCTGTAAGCGATGGTGCAGTGGTGGTGCTGAGGGAGTTGATGCAAAGTTATTCAATGGCCTTGATCCAGCTTTGATGGTGAGGGTGTACAGTGGGAGTGGTGAAGGCATGATGTATACAATGATGGTCGGTCCAGGAGAGTTCGGTAGTGTGGCTGTAGTTGAGATTCCAGCTGGCGCAGAAGATGGGGTCGAGCGTGTGTCAGGCTATGAGGGCTGATACAGTGACTAGCTGCTTGAGTCTGATGTTGGCTAAGTTCTCCAGGAGGGTAGTGGTATTCTGGTCACTGGGGTTGTTCAGGTGGAAGTTGAGGTCTATGAGTAGGATATAGTCAGTGGAAGGGAGAGCCTGGGGTGTGATGAGTTCTACAATGTGATTGGAATGGGGTCATGGGCCGGGAAGCCTGTAGATGAGGGTGCCAGAGAGGGTGGTTTTGGGTTTGGTCCGGTTCTGGAAGTGGAGGTGTTCCATGGTCACCGTTGGGTCATTAGAGTGCTTGGTCAGTCGGAGTGTGCTTGTGGAGACAATGTCAATGACTTCTCCTGAGCGGTCGGGGTGGTCCTTGCGGGTGATTTTGTAGCTGCCATGGATGGCAATGTCCGGTCCGGAGCAGAGGTTGGTCCTCATTTCCATGAAGTAGGTGATGTCTGTAGAGGGGTCAACGAGGAGGTCCCACATTTCTGTGACATGTTTGTGGAGGGACCTCACGTTGAGAAGGATGCAATTGAGTCGGTCAGCTATGCTGTTGGTTGGCTGGGTGGCAAGAGGTGCCGGTGTATTGATGTGGCAGAAGGTGCATTGGCAGTTTCAGATGGCAAAGGGTGCAAGGGTATTCTGTCCAGAGTTGAGGGCGAGGAGGGTGCTGGTGTCATAGTGGTGGAGTGTTCAAGAGGCAGGGTCCCTGGTGTTGGGCACGGTCCTGGGGCGGAGGGACACAGATGGGCTTGCCTTCGGAGCACCAGTGGCATGCCCGCTGTGCATGGCTGAAAAAAGTGGCCACCATTAAGTAGTACTGTGAGGGGGCTGGGCTGCTGGGAGGTGGGGAGTATGGGAAAGGACACTGAAGGAGACGGGCCGTGGGGGATTACAGCAGCAATGAGGGAAAAAACTGGAAAAAATTGAAAAGACCACAGGAAAAACAAAGCCAAGCAAAGCAAAGAAAAAAAGCCAAAGGTAAAAAAGCAATGGAGAAGAGCAGAAAGAGGGACAGGAACAGCAGAAAAGAGGGACAGGAGGACAGTCAAGAAGGAGAGCATTGACACTCTGCCACTGGACCACCAGGGATGAGGCACAGGCAGGAGCCTGCGGGTAGAGGAGGAACTCAAACACCTGGCCTCCGGGTCAGAAGAACCATCAGCAGCAGATGGGGACAGCAGCAGCAGCTACCAGACAGTGCAGTGCTGTGGGAAGAGCTAGTCCACTTGTACACCCAAAAGACAACTAACAGGGGACAAGGGAAGGCCGCACCACCCAGTTGCGTCTTCCGATCTAACAGTGGAAAACACATTCTGTGTTCCCCAGTCCCCCCGCAAGTAACAGAGTATCAAGCTGCATACCCAAGGGCCTGGGCCCAAACCGGCCCTGTGCCCCTGTCACCTACTGCTCTCAATGGCCGATCTCAGTGACTTGAGACAGTAAGTGGAGTCCTCCAACAGTCTTGTGCGGTACCCTCTGTGATGTAGGTCTGCAGCAGCGCAGGGATTGCTCAGGGCACAGTGTGCACCACCAACATCCACTAGACCTTTGCCCATCTCGACCCCCAGGCCTCCTCCATTACACATTACACCTTCTCCTCACCTGGACATTGACACAGGGGCTCAATCCACTGCACTCTCACAAAAACTGTGCCTCAGCCAGCAGGAGCCTCAGCCAGGGGGGATTTCACAAGCCTGGGTACAGCCAAGTCCACTGGGGAGCATACTGATGCAGGTGATGCAACAGGGCCCCCTTAGGTGTGAAGTTGCAGTGCTCCCACCACACAAGTTTGGCACAGCTCAGGGGCCTTACCCTCCACACCATCCGGGCAGCACCACTTCCTCCGGCCTGGAAGCAAAGAGGCATGGGCCACGATTGATAATCTCCTCTGTGCACCCCGGTATAGTGGTAGCATATGTTATGTGATGCATACCTCCCTACTTTGGTGTGCAGGAGCACCTTTTCTGTTCACAGCTCTAAGGGGCACTAGGAAGTCTTCTCACACAGGACAGTAGCGTGTCTCCATGTGACCTGCCAGACTTCACCACCAGGTAAGGGCGAACACCAACACCTCAATGTCTACCACCACAGCCCACAGACTGGTGCCTAACATGGCCCTCCTCCACCATCAGGTCACTGAGGCTCCACAACACTGCCACCTCCCACTCTGGATCTCAGACGCAGGCTCAGCGAGGCCTCCTGGCCCCGGAAATTGTCCACTCTTCCAGGCATCGGCTGCCATGGTGTTGCAAGGATGGTGCTATGCAAAGTGCTTCATCACTGGTTTTCCCCGAGCGATGCACCTCTTTACATAAATGGAGCCCTGAATTTGCATTTCCTCTTACCCTAGGGCTCCTACTTGTCATCCTGGCTGTTGGGGGATTTTGGGGGGTTGTTTACATTTCCCTGGCTCCTCCATTCGATATTCAATTGTTTTTATTTTATTTTTAGTATTGGAGATGGACTTATTGGCTATTTTTGCCTCTAGAGGCGGAAAAGGGACATTGAGCTGACTAACATGAGTTTTGTCGCCGCTAATTGGCCTTTCATCACTTTTCTCATGCTAGCGTCAAAAGCTTTATCACCTTGACGCAAGTGTAAGTGGTAATTTTAGCAGCAACTAGCTGATACTATTGCCATGTGGTGATGTATTGTACATACGTCTCTAACAGGGCAATAGTTTTCAGTGATAGGCAATGTTAAGAAAATTGCAGCTTACTAACACGGGTGAGCGGCAATTTTTTAAATACAACCCTTAGTGTTAAGGCATCATCGATTGTACAGTGTACTGCCCTAAAGCTAAACTGATCTATGGGCAGAATTCGTTTTACTAGCCTTCAAGGTGATTTTATGACAGCTTGGCAAACACAGTGTCAAAATGTCCAGAAGAGAAATACCATGATAGTCAAATAGTTTGTCTTCAGTTCTTTTTCTGAAGATTGATTTCTAAATACTCCATTTCTCAGGACTCCTAAAATATTATGTTAAAAAGATTTAGAAAGAAATAGTCAAGCACCACGATTCTCAGACAGTTTACATGTTGTATGGTCCCCAAGCACGACAATGTGAACAGTCCTTACTGTTTCTTTATTGAATGCTGGGCAAGTATTTAAATGAGTGATCTGGCTCCCTATTGGTTACCGTGCATTGTGACAATTAGCCTTGGGCAGAAAGTTCCTCTCCACCTGCTGCATGTGCGGAGATTTGCCTACTCCGCGGTCCGTGGAGTACGTGGAGTAGGCAAATCTCTGCACACTCCGCGGTGGAGGGGAGCTGGCCAGCCCCTGCCTCCCACCCGCCCTATTTACAATGAATACAACTTTTAAAAAACGCCTATAAAATAAATAAAAATAACCTTACCTTAAGCTGCAGCGTCCCCGGGCAGCCTTCCTCGTCTTCATAGTGTTCTCAGTGAAAACTGCGCCTGTGTATTTCCCGTGAGAAATGCGAATGTGCGGGCACCCTCTGAGGTTGACCATTTTGTTTCTTGCCCTCAAGTAGCCAGCGAACGGACATTGTCCGCTTCGTGACCCTGGGATTCCCAAACTCTTGTGGAAGACACGTGTTCCTTTGAGGGTGTCTTTATGACTTGGGGGATGACACTGCAAAGGCAGATGGCCCCGCTCGAGGCTCATATTGCCGTGCCGGTCTATTGTTTCAGCCGTGCATTCGTTAGGCATGTGTCCTTTGATCTTACAATCGTGTTTCCGATATCCCCCCTACACTCTTTTAAATCTGTTGACTATCCTTGTCTTCCTTTGCACCTGTTTTCTGACTCTTCCTTAACTCGTTTACAGCCGGAATGGAATGTACTAATGGTGGGAAGACGTACTTTTACAGTTGGGAACTGGCGATGCTACTGTAATTATGTTCCGGGACTCTGAATACATGAAAGCGACCCTTCTGAAGTTTTACTGTGGGAACTAAGTTGTAACCTTTTGTTCGCCATGTTGTTCTATGACAGAAATCTGTATAAAAGGAGCGATCCACAGTTGCAATTTGAAGCAGTCTCCTAGAACCTACACGTGTTGTACTTCTTGTGACTTCTGTGTTCCCTGCAGTAAATAAACCTCGATCTTTGACGCCGAAGGAAGTGTCCCGTGTCTCTGTCATTTGTACGCCGGAACAGGTAACCCACAAAGGTTTCAGGTGTTGTCCCCTGGCACCGCTGGGCCTTAGAATAGCCCAGTCCTTCAGTTGGCGCCCAACGTAGGGCGACATCAGCGGTACCGGTCCAAAGCCCGACGATCGTGAGGAACTTCGTGTGAAATCTCCGAGGGAAGGTGCACCCCGCTTCATCGATCCTGTTGTCGAAATAAGTGGCCCGAAGACTTTTCCCACGAAGATCCCCGCCTCCTGACGGCTGCGACGGACTGATGCCCTGACTGTCGACCTGTTTTGGCGCCTGGCGTAGTCCTTGGTACAGCGAGACGATAGACCGGCCTTCCTGGTGACGCCATTGTTCTTTCAGTTAAGTATTTGTGGGTCGCTCCCAGAGTTCTTAGTTGTTGTTGGTGCTTGGTTGTTTTGCATGGTTCCATTGCATTTGTGGTTCTTAGTATTTGGTTCTTAGTGGTTTTATTTGACGATTGCAATCGCCAAAAACCAAGGGTTTCGCATTTTTGCGAGGACATCGTAATCCAAATAACCCTTGACGTTTGTGAAACTCGGTTAGTGTGCACGATGCCTGGCCATAGTACTTTGTTTAGCTGCTTTAAAGGTTGTGGTGCGGATTCCCGATTGGAGGACTCATGTCCGATACCTCCAGTTGGAACTCCTGTCTATGAGTTATATAGTCGACATGGAGTGGGTCCTATTGCATATAATGATTGCTGGGTCCGCTACACTAAAGATGACGGTGTCCTTAGTTGGCCACCTCATGGTAGTTTCAAAGCCCCAATTTTGGATAATCTTGAAGCTAAATTGTTTAAAAGGAAAGCTAGGCCGGCTATGTTTGATTCCTTTCGGTTATGGCGTAAAGAAGCCAAACAGAAGGAAATCAAACAGCTTAAATGTAATAAGAGGGAAGGTATCGTTACAACAATGAGAAATGCAGAGCAGTTTCAGCGAGACAAAGAAGAGAAGGAAAAGGAAGTTTTTGATAGACTACAACGTATGGCGGTGGATAAGTGTTATCCTGTTTTACCGTCGAGTACAGACACCAAGGGAGAGGAAGCAGTAGAGGACCCTTTGTTGTCCTACCTACTAAAGTCGCCACCTCCATATGTGGAGAAGTGTGGCTCACTGGTTAGAGCAGGCAGACCCTGAAGCAGAGGTCAGACCCGGGACCAGGGTTCAATTCCCGACGCGGCAGGGTCTTGATCTCAAATGTCCATGGACTCGATAATTCTCGCTTCGGTGCCTGACCTAATCATGGGTTCACACTCTGCAACTCTGGGCATTAATCTTGCTTAATCTCCACAACAGCCCCCCTGCGGCGGGATGCCTGGCTTTCACTTGGGGATGCCCTGCAGGGGCTATCTCACAGGGAAAAGCCAGGACGGGTTCCCAAGGCAAGCGCGGAGATACCCCTTCGGGGGTCGATTCTGGCGCTATATAAGAAACATAATAATAATAATAATAATACTACAGCACCTGTGGTTCCCCCTGTTCCTCAACCCGTCGTTCCGGCAGCTGCTGGTCAGCCTGTCGCTGGTCCTGTTCTTGCGAATCCTCTTGTCCCTATTCCACTACCTGCTACTATTCCTACTGCTCCACTGCGTATACCTTCTCAGTCTACTGTCCCCGCTACTTTTGCTCTTTTGACTACTCCTACTGCCCTTGCTGCTCCTGTATTTGGCCCTCCTGTTGTTGCCCCTTTACTTCTTTCTTCTTCTCCGTCTGTTCGACGACGTATTCCTAATATTGTTGCTAATTTCTACTCTCTTCTTGGACCGATTCTTGGGTCCGATGTTTCTGATGTTCCTCAACGACGAAGTCAACTTCCTGGTGGTAGGGAAAGCGATACGCTGATAAAAATGGCGGGTAATTGGATTAGGTATCCTGTTAAAAATTCCCCGCGCATAATTTTTGACACCTTCTCTCAATTCAATGAGCCCACACAGAGATTTGTGTTTGAGGAAATGTGTAAATGTTTACGTGAGGTGATAGAAAATGATGAGGTAAACAATGTACCGTCCGACTTAACTGAACTTCAGCATCAGTTTTCGAGTGGTATGATTGTGGGTAGTAATGTTCGACGTGCTGTAGAACATCTTCTATCTTTTCGTCCCACTGTAATACCTCGAGCATTGTTTAAATATGAAACTGAGGAGTGGATGGCAACGCCTGGTCAGTATCCCATGCGCGAAGTTCCCCCAGTGTGGATGCCAGGTGAAGCCGCTGCTAATCCTGCAATTTTGCCACACTTCCAGAGAGTTTGGATACACCTCCTGTGGAAGCGCTCGGAAGTTTTGCAGGTAAAACAATCTTTGCCTGACCCCCACAAGAATCCTGCAGGATACTATAAAGAGTTGTCTCAATTAGTGGATGCCACTATCACGAATCTTGCCGACATCGACATGTTGTTCGGCAACGCAGTACCTCAACCAGTTTGGGCGAAAATCCGTCAAGAAAATCACGCAGCTGAGTTAGGTGGTGATTGGCCTGCGCTTGTAGCGGCTGACGCATTGCAGGTTGGTGGGGCTAAGCCTGAGCAGTTAATTACGGCTTTGCCTCAAAGAATTATTACACTAATGAAGACACTTATGCCAGCGATGAAAGTCAATTGGGATAAACTGTCTGCTTGTAAGCAAAAGAAGGACGAGAGTGTCTCCGATTTCTTTACCAGATTTGAGGAGGCATTCATCGATCACAGTGGTCAGGATATGAGTACTGAGGGAGGTCAGAGGCTGTTCGTAGATAAATTCGTATCGAATTTGTTGCCTGACCTTAGCAACAAATTAAAGAATTCAGAGAGTTCGTGGGCTGTTTCTACCTCTGCTCAGATATTAGCCACGGCTCAATATTATGAAAATAGGGAGAAGGAGGAAAATGATCGTGCGGATAAAATGACGAAAGATCTTAAAGCAAAAGTTCTGTTACAGCAAGCGTATCCTCCGCGCTCAAATCAAAATGACTCTCAGCAGCGGAATAGATCGCAATCACAATTTGCTAGGTCACAGTCACGGAATGACTCTTTCACGCCGAGATCTATGCTCGGATACAATCAATGCGCATATTGTAGAGGTGAGGGTCATTTGAAGTTTGATTGTCCGGTTTTGCGTGACCGCAATAATGGTGGTTCAGCTAGAGGAGGTCGTAGTGGTCCTCAACAGGCTTCGCGAGGTAGAGGTCGTGGTGTCACTCAAAATTAAAATGAGCGTTCTAATAATTCATCAGATTCAAATAATTGCTTTGATCAGCGATGTTCTTCGTTAGGTAGATCTGCACAGTATCATGTGGATGATTATTACATCGAGCATGATATCGATGACGGTACCTACTAGGACAGCCACAGACAAAGAGAGGGAGTAGTATCAGTTCCGGTTGATCAGAGAGGGCCTTACGTCGCAGTTGCCACATCGGGCGTAGTTGAGCCTTTTCTGTTGGACACTGGTGCAGCGAAAAGTTCCATCATGCATTCGAAACTCCCTGGCGCACCTTTGTCTGGCTTAACAAATGTTTCCGTTGGATTCTCTGGCGCCCCTGGTAGCAATCCGGTCTCTAAACCTTTGCCAATTACAATCGGGCCTCATGAGCTGAAAGCACCCTTGATTTTGACTACTGGTTGTGGTGAAAATCTTTTGGGCCTGGATTTGCTGAAACGGTTATATGCGACTTTGTACTGTTCTCCTGCGGGAGTGGAGCTTACTTTGGGTCAGAAAGTGATCTTTCCTATGTACTTGTCATCTGATAAGCTCCCACCGGAATTGAGTTCTCTTCCTGCATCTTTGTGGGCAACGGGTCCCAATGACGTAGGCCTGCTTGACATCTCTCCTTATGTTGTTCAACTGAAGTCGAATGTGCGATTGCCACGTATTCCCCAGTATCGTATCTCCCTTGATGGAGAACGAGCGTTGTTAGCGATCATCTATGATTTGATCGATAAAGATGTTATCGAGGAGACTCGGGGAAACGTGTGTAATAGTCCTGTGTTACCTATCTTGAAACGTACTGATCCATCCAAGCCTCCTGTTTACCGTTTTGTTATTGATTTACGGGAGGTGAACAAAATTGTGATTCCACAATTTCCTGTGGTGCCTGACATTACGGCTTTACTGACTCTGATTCCAGCCTCTGCTTCTTGGTTCTCAGTGATCGATCTGAAGAATGCTTTCTTTAGCATTCCGATTGCTGAGGAAAGCAGGGATCTATTTGGTTTCTCATTAGGAGGTCGCAGCTTTAGGTTTAAACGCGCTCCCCAGGGCTACTGTGAGAGTCCATCGATATACAGCCAAGCCCTGAAGAGTCAACTGGATGCGTTTTTGTTACCGGCTGGTGCGGCCTTGATCCAGTATGTTGATGACTTGCTGGTGGCTGCTGACACAGAAGAGATCTGCAAAACTGCTACGGTGTCGCTGTTACAGCATCTCTGTGACTTCCATCATAAGGTGTCTCCTTCTAAACTGCAATATTGTTGTCAAGAAGTAGCCTATCTAGGTCACTTATTGTCAAAGGAGGGAAGAAGGTTGACCCCAGAGAGAATTGCAGCGATCGCTCGAATGACTGTGCCAACAACTCAGAGAGATGTGCGTGCCTTTCTAGGTATCACGTCATACTGCAGGCAATGGATTCCAAATTTTTCATTGCTAGCAAAACCATTCTGCAGGATTGGTCATGGATAATATGCTTACGGCGATGGTTCCGCATGCAGTTGACACTCTCTTAAATCGTACAAAAACTCAACACTTGACGAGCGCAAGGTTGTCCGGTTACGAGTTGACGCTTTTGGCAAGTCATATTCAAATAAAACGCTGTAATGTCCTAAACCCGGCGACGTTGTTGCCAATTAAGATGGAATCAGATGAGGTACCACCACATGATTGTTATTTGCGAACTGAGGAAGAAACGAAGGGTCGTGTTGACCTAAAAAACACTCCATTGGCAGATCCCGATGGTACCTTGTATGTTGATGGTTAGTGTTTTAAGTTGCCGAATGGTGATGTGACGACTGCGTATGCTGTGGTAACGTTGAGTACGGTTGTGGAAACTGCGAGATTGAATCAGAATTCCGCGCAGGCGGCAGAGTTGATTGCATTGACGAGAGCGTGTGTTTTGTCGAAGGGAAAGCGAGTGAATGTGTTTACCGATAGCCAATATGCTTTTGGCGTTGCACATAGCTTTGGTCGATTGTGGCGAGAGAGAGGCTTTATGACATCGCATGGCACAAAGATCCAAAACGGACAGCTCGTGAACGATCTTTTAGACGCACTTACATTGCCTAAGCAGGTGGCGATTATTAAATGTAGTGCGCACCGAAAAGTGACGGATGACGTTGGTCGTGGTAACGCGTTTGCGGGTGAAATTGCTAAAGAGACAGCTAGAAACCTTGCAACCCGAATGTATGTGACGAGTTCAGTAAGGTGGCCTGCAGAGACTGGTATGTGTGAGGACACTGTTGAGAGCGTGAAAACGATTCAGAATGAGGCCACCGGAACCGAAAAGACTAAGTGGAAGGAGAGCACAGGAAAGTTAGATGCGCACGGATGTTGGATTGATTTGTCGGAAAATCAGAGATGGATGTTGCCAGATGCGTATGTGCTAGCCGTTGTGACAATGGCTCACGGCTTGTCACATATTAGCGCGAAAGGTATCTGTAAGTTGCTGTCCCCTGTATGGAAGAATGATGGTATCGCTAAATGTGCTGAGAGAGTGGTTAAGAATTGTATGGTATGTATGATGTACAATCCTGGCAAGGGCACTCCTACCCCGCCCGGCCACTTTGCTCCTCCTACATGTCCCTTTGAGGTTATCCAACTGGACTTCATCCATATGGAGAGATGTAATAATCTGAAGTACGTCTTAGTTGTGGTTTGCGCATTCTCCAGATGGATCGAAGCCTATCCTCTCAAAGATAATACTGCTCTGTCCACAGCGAAAGTCCTACTGAAGGAATACTTTCCTCGGTATGGAATGCCACGGATTGTATGGTCTGATAACGGAAGTGAGTTTGTGGGGAGTGTGATGAAGAGTGTGTGTAAGGGCCTTGGAATCACACAAAAATCCCACAGCGCCAATCATCCCCAGTCAGCAGGTTTGGTTGAAGGGTACAATGGTACCCTAAAATTGAAACTCGCAAAGATTCAGGCTACGACTGGGTTGTCGTGGCCTGATGCCTTGCCTCTGGCTCTTTTATCAACCAGGACGACTGTACACTCTCGAGTAGGGCTTAGCCCATATGAGATTGTGTTCGGCCGTCCTGCAAACATTTGGGGGGTCCCTAGTCCCAGGTCCTTCGACAGTTTTGAGTATCCAATGTTAATTGATTATCTTCATGATCTGACTGCTAAACTGAGGCTAATTCATCAACAGGTCTTTGAAGCACTGCCGGCACAGACAGAGGGTCCTGGACATCGGCTCCAACCGGGTGACTGGGTCCTCACCAGAAATTTTGGCCAGAAGCGGAACCTGGAGCCGAGATTTGTTGGACCATACCAGGTTCTTCTCGCCATGAGAACTGCAGTTCGTTTGGAAGGCCGCAAAAATTGGGTGTATGCCACCCACACAAAGAAGGTGCCAATACCTTTACCAGCGGATTCGTGGGTGAGAACTGGTATCACCGCAACAGAAACAGAAACTCCGGTGAAATTTGTGCCGTTCAGTGACGCTCAGCCTGTAGCAGACACTTCAGTACAATCAGATAATTTTGTTGGACCTTTGTCATTGGAAAACCCAAGACTTGAACTATCCCCTGCTCAACAGGACTCTGTTCCGCAACCTGAACAATTATTCGAAGATTAGACTCGTCCTGGAAGAAGCAGATATTTTCTTCGTTCTCATACCAAAGACTAATAAATATCTTTTTGCTTTTCCCCTTTTTGAAAATTCACGTTACCCCCTTGTTGTCACTTTGAACTGTATGAGCAATTGCACCTTCCAATGATTTCTGAGTTCTTCCCCACATATGTTTCTTTTTCCACAGCTAGGAGATTTTTGTATTATAATTGACTGTTTGATTAAAGAACCTCGCATCCGGGTTGACCGTAGGGCCGTGCGGGTACTTCCTTCTGTTTAGCAGGTTCCTGACACTAGGTCGGTACTTTTGTTGATTCCTAGGAACTCCTGGGAATTGATAATCGCTACTCAGAACGAAGTGCGTCAAAAACGTTGCAGACGGTTTTTAGAGGATGGAATTCTCAAAGTTGTCAGAAATGGAGAAGACTCTAGCGCAAAGATCAGTACTGCACAGGGTCATACGAACTAAGTGCTTTCTGTTTCAGGTGTTTCTGTTGTTCTTGACTGTTTCCATGCTATTGGTGGGTGGAGTATATTATGGAATACAATTGCTATTGCCTTCTGCTATACCTACTCCTTCTTTTGAACCAAAATCTTCTCCCACTGTTTCTCCACATTCCTTTCACCCTCTACCTCAACACGAACAGGTTAGACGTGCGGAATTCATGAATAACTCCTTTGTCCAGCTTCTTCATCAACATCAGTTGGTGATGAATACTACCAACTGCTGGGTGTGTGGTTTAATGCCACATACCATGGATAGGGGAATTCCGTACTTGGTCCTTCCTTATAGTTCCCAGGGTCAGCTCGAGCATTCCAAACTATGTTTCGTAGTGCACTAGATTCCTACCCCCATCGAGAGCCACGCACTGCAGATCATGGTCCTGGCCCGTACCACAAGCCTTTGGCGAGAGCAATTGCTGATTTAGATAGAGATATCTTTGACGCATCACTTATCCCAGAGGAAGAGGTGCGAGCATACAGAGATCTGAGTGAGGCTAAGTATAGTATGTCAGTGGGTGATCGGCAGCTTAAAAGCTCGTCTCCGATCTGGATCGTACCCCACCTTGGTAACTTCTGTCTGAAAAGTCTTGGCCGAAGTCCGCGAGCTCAGCTCGGGAGGAGTGCCTGTACTGAAACATATGTTTTACCAACGGCCTCTTCCCCTGTTCTTTTGACTGCCAAGGGTACATACTTTGTATGTTATGACCGCGCATATACATGTTTGCCTCGTGACTTCTCGGGCACCTGTTATATTGCGAATCTTTTGCCGCCGACCTTCACTGTTGGGTCGGATTATTACAAGACCAGAGTTGTGAGAGGCGTGATTAGCGAAGAAGACACTGCCGGTCAAGAAGCAGGAGACTTCTTCAAGAGTTTCTTGCCGTTTTGGGGACCTATGATCAATAGTAGGAACCTGAGACAGTTGACTCGAGTGGTGGAATCGACTGCTAATATCACTGCCAGTGCCCTTGGTAATCTGACAGCAGAGCTTCAGGCGGATAGGCTTATGACGTTACAAAACCGTATGGTTTTAGACGTTGTTCTTGCAGATAGAGGTGGTGTATGTAAGGTGATCCATTCGAGTTGCTGCATTTTCATCCCTGATAACGCTCCAACTGTCTATCAAGCCATCTCGAAGTTGCATAAGATCTCCGAGTCCATACACGTGGACGTAGGTGATTGGACGCTACTAGGATGGTTTTGGGGCCTGATGTCGACGTGGGGTAGGAAGATTCTGATGATCTGATTGGGGTTGTTGTAGCATTTCTGTTCACGTGTTGTCTTTGCGTACAGTGTGGTCCTGCCTTATGTGGCCTCTGTGCTACGACGTGTATAAGACGGCCATCTGTTACCAAGGAAGCACTGATGGATAGAATGATGTTGCAGCAACATCTGGATTGTTTGATGAATATCGAGATCGATTCTGATATCGACTAGTGCTTGCCTTTATGAGGGCAAAAGGAGCGTCTGAGGTTCCGTGACAATTGTAAATGGTGTTTTCGACTCGTTCGAATATGGACGAGTTTGGTATCTATGAACCGCAAATGACGAGTTTAGTGGGTGTACGCGTTTTCGCTATGCTGACCTAAACTGTTCGTCCGTTTCTTTGTTTTCTTCATCTGAACCCACGGCATCCATTTTGTTTCTTGCCCTCAAGTAGCCAGCAAACGGACATTGTCTGCTTCGTGACCCTGGGATTCCCAAACTCTTGTGGAAGACACGTGTTCCTTTTAGGGTGTCTTTATGACTTGGGGGATGACACTGCAAAGGCAGAAGGCCCCGCTCGAGGCTCATCCTGCCGTGCCGGTCTATTGTTTCAGCCGTGCATTCGTTAGGCATGTCTCCTTTGATCTTACAATCGTGTTTCCGATATCCCCCCTACACTCTTTTAAATCTGTTGACTATCCTTGTCTTCCTTTGCACCTGTTTTCTGACTCTTCCTTAACTCGTTTACAGCCGGAATGGAATGTACTAATGGTGGGAAGACGTACTTTTACAGTTGGGAACCGGCGATGCTACTGTAATTATGTTCCGGGACACTGAATACATGAAAGCGACCCTTCTGAAGTTTTACTGTGGGAGCTAAGTTGTAACCTTTTGTTCGCAATGTTGTTCTATGACAGAAATCTGTATAAAAGGAGCGATCCACAGTTGCAATTTGAAGCAGTCTCCTAGAACCTACACGTGTTGTACTTCTTGTGACTTCTGTGTTCCCTGCAGTAAATAAACCTCGATCTTTGACGCCGAAGGAAGTGTCCCGTGTCTCTGTCATTTGTACGCCGGAACAGGTAACCCACGAAGGTTTCAGGTGTTGTCCCCTGGCACCGCTGGGCCTTAGAATAGCCCAGTCCTTCACCGCACATGTGCAGTTTTCACCGAGAAGGCAATGAAGGTGAGGAGGGCTGCCCGGGGATGCCGCAGCTTAAGGTAAGGTTCTGTTTATTTATTTTATAGCTGTTTGTAAAAAGTTGTATTAACCCCTTCACTGCGGTGGCTATTCCACCGCAGTGCTAAGGGGGCGGGGCGGAAATGCGGCGGGCACATGCTGGTGACGGAACCGCTCCGTCACCAGTGTCGGTTGCGCTGTGCTTATGACGGAGCGGTTCCGTCATGGCACCGCCCGCTCAATATAACGCTCAGCGCAGGCGCGGAATTCGCGCCGCGCAGGAGCGTCGCGCGTACCATGACGGAACTGCTCCGTCATCAGCACAGCGCCACCGCAGCTGATGACGGAGCGGTTCTGTCATCAGCAGGGGTGGGGTTAATTGTAAATAGGGCGGGTTGGAGGCGGTTGTCGTTGCTTAGCTACATGGAGCGCCACAGATTTTTTCTCAGCTCCGTGGTGCTCCGCGTAGCCCCACTTCGCCCACGACGCACAGCACAAGTGACAATACTATATTCCTAGAGTCATTTCCCATCATTTTAACAAAAATGTTTATAGCTTTAAAACCCTGCTCAATTAAAGTTAATTTCATCAAATATGTCCAACTTTCTCTAAAAATAATCTTTTTAAGGCTGAACGTTTTTAATTTGGTTTTGCACTTTTAAGGTATGATGTTAAAATAACAAAATTAGGTTTGTGATTTACTTCATGTGTAGGGTATTTATCTTATGAGTATCTAAACACAATGGGCTGTTCCTGCCTGTTTGAGCCATGTAGAGCTCATTGTAGGAAATGTTGTTGTGCTTCTTCTGTGTTTCTATTGAACTTTAAAGTCTCCAGCTGCTTATGCACTCACCTAAAATTAATACCAGGTTTTGAAATTACATTACCACAATTGAAGCATGGTCAGTTAGCTGTAGTTTATGCAATAGTGGTGCAAGTTGTTCAAGAGTCAAATCTTAGATGTAAGCTTGCCCCATGTTTAGGAATGACAATTCTTTCTATAGTGTACCCCCATATTTTTGCCTCAACTATTTTACCTGGCTATAGAACTCTGTGCAATTCACCCCTGCTTACCAAAGATAAAGTGCCTGCACTCCTATCAACATAATGAAATTAGTGTACACCTCATTGGTATATTTGACTTACATATAAGTCCCTGGTATATGGTACAAAATGTACTAATGGCACATAAGTTATTTGTTGCTGGAGTCCTGCAGCGTCTATTATGCCAACCACTGCAGTGACACTGTAAAACATAGTGTCAGGCATACAATTGTAGCCTGAAGGTGCCAGTTTAAACACTACAATTAAATCTGTCAAAATAAACCCTTTTGACAGGTCAAAACCTCCCTTAAAAAACTTGATAAGCTATCCCTGTGTATGCATTGCACTCCACAAGACAGGATTCATGGTAATTCAAAGTAGGACACTAAGCATGGGCGAATTTTGCGAATCTGGTTTTCGCGAATTTGCGTATTTGCGAACTCGCAATCCGCAAAATCCGCGAATTCTCGCGAATTTGCGGATTTTTTTGTTTTTATAGTGTTCGCAAGGGTTTCTGCCAGTTCGCGAGGATTTTGTACCAGTTCGCAATTGCGAACTTACTTGTCGGCACACAACGGTCGCGACTATGTTGTTTCTACATCTGGTTCATCATCACAGGTTCACAGAACCCTCTGTTTCAACACTGCCACCCTCTGTTTCACCCATGCCACCCTCTGGTACATCAATGCCACCCTCTGGTTCATCATCATCACTAGAGATTGTGGGGGGAAAAAGCAAGCACACCTGCCCTGCTTTAACTGACATGAATTAATTTGGGGTTGATTTATTAATGTGTCACTGTTTTAAAATTCCAGTCTGGCACCTGCTTACTTATCTGTAATTTGCTTTCTGTTGCAGTGCAATTTTTTTTTCCAGGACCTTTGTGGCCTACTTGTAGCTATTCTATGATCCGGCTGTGAGGGTCAGAGCAGGGTCATACAATTGTTGCAACTAGCAACTAAACTCTGGAGAGGCCCCAGTCAGGAAGCACTACAGGGAATGGTTACCAATGATGAATTTGAACTTTTGCACCTGCTGAGTGCTTTCAGTTTAGCAAAACTCGTTTTTCTGTAGAACAGCAAATGTAATGCCCCAAACAAACTTACTTGTGAAAGTTGATTTCTAATCCAAAAGTGATCCAAAGAAAGTCAAAAGGCCTCAAATCCAAAAAAGGGCAGGCAAATGTCAACCTGAGGAGTTATTCCGATAAAAATCATCATTTTCAGAAGGTCTATGCTGCTTGCTAGTGGATTTCTTGTGCAGAATTGCAAATTTTGTAATTTCGCGAGTGCAAGATTGTTGCTGCCCGCCGCACCTACATGTTCGCAATTGCGAACTTACGCCGCACGCCGCAAAATTGTATCACCAAGAAAAAAAAATCCGCTGCGTGCGAATTTGCGGATTTTTGGTAAATTTGCGAGCGTTCGCGGACCGCAAATTTACCGAAAATCTGCAAAATCCGCGAGCGGAACGGATTTTCCGCCCATGCTTATAGGACACATAGAAAGGTAATGTTAACATGTTCTTACAGAGACCAGCACCAAAAAGCAATTTTTCAGTGTGGCATTCCTATAAGTTTTATATAAAAAATCCAGATTACAGAATACAAGCTTAATACTGTAGGGACTGACACTGCCTAGAAACCATTTATATTATTATAATAATATTACAAATCCAATTTACCAGATATTTTATAAATGTCAAGGTAATGCAACTTTTTGAAAGCTACATTTTCATTGCCTGAAGCTTCTGGAGGGTAATTTGCATTTGCTTTCCAATTTTTCCAAGTCACATATTAGCATTTGAATAGATACGAAAAAAATGTGTTAAATGCCGACCTGAAGGTTCACATTAGGTTACTGCGATTGACAGATTTACCTCAATGGGCAAGACACCTTCCTTGAGCTTAGCAAAAGGCTAGGGGCTGTGAGCATCTTTTAAGACACTACAATGTCAAATGCTGCATGAGTGGCAAAGCCACAGGTCTGTTGGGTTTACACGTGAAAGGAAGGGAAACAGGATCCCAAAATTATGTGTACACTGTATGATTGCTGGAAAAACCCTACTTTTCTTTTACCAGGCTTCACTGGGTGTATTGTGGGTACAGTGGCTGGCTCAGACTGGACTTAACTGTTAGATGTGGGAAGATACGAAGCTTGACAGAGGGCACTCCCCCATACACACCCAACCTTCAGAGCCCGAGTTTAGTGTGGGTGAAAATGAAATGATGGCATAGGGCTGGTCCAGGGAATATTTATCGCATTGGTAAGGGCAATCCCAGGAGTCTTTTCAACCTAATAGCTCAGGCCGTACAAAAGGGGGTGGTGATGGATGGACCATCTGAATCAATCAAACACTCACACCCAGTCAAAATATCTGGGTTTAATCAATCACCTTTCTTTAGCCCACTCTGCCACCCCAGTTCAGACATGGCTATATGCAAATCAGTCTGACCCTGTGCCTCATGGGAACAGTCCAGCCCGAACTGCCAAGCATTGTCTTCCCTGGACCGGAAACAAGCTTCCAAGGACCGGTTTCTGGCATTCCAGCCGTCTTCAGCCCGGCTTGCTTGAATCCAGTGGCAAAGTGAGCAAGGGACCCACGTCTGAGCATACCCTGCCCACTTTGCCACTGGATGCAAGGGTGATAAGACTGAACTACTATTCGAGTTACAGGAATGGCCAAAGCTACAATTGGCCTTTCCTGCAACTGCCCAGTTGATCATTGGCAACTAGGTCCTGCTGTCGGCTTCTGCCTGACACCCTGTAAGTCTCTAAGTACCCCTGTTGAGGTCTTGGAGAGCTTTAGAAGTGTACTCCTCTGGTGGATGGGAACTTAAAGCAATAAAGCCAGAAGGTAAAATCTTTGACTAGAATAAACCTGGCTGGTGCCTTTGATCCGTGTTCCATTGTAGTCAGTAGCGAATTGTGCCTTTGCACTTTATGATTTTTGTCACTATTCCTACTTAAAACTTTACAAATACTGAGGTGATGTTGAATTTCTTTTTTTATGTTTTAGATATGATGCCAAAATCTTTCCAGCTCTGTTGCCCTCACTAGTCCTTAGAGCATTGAACTTATTGACCCAAACCCCCGGGCTTCTACTGAGTATCGAGTTATATTCATATTTCAGTCTAGTGAGGTCGTTTAAAATCAGAGAGTTTTGAAGATCTGCCATATGAGCGGTTTCTAGGTTTTTAATGTTATCTTCCAGAGTGGTCAATTCCTTGTTTAATTTTTTGTTAGCTTGTGCTTGAATGCCTATGATTACCCCTCTCAAAGTGGCCTTGAGTGCCTCCCATACATTCGCGATTTCCGATTCAGGGGTGTCATTTAGGTTGAGGTAGTCTAGGATGGGAGCCTCGATCTTTTGCTTGTTTTCCGGTTCAGAAAAGATTTCGTCATTGAATCTTCATCTCTTAGGGGGGAGAATGGATCTCGAGCCCACTAGTTTGGTCTGAATGCTTGAGTGGTCAGAAATCAATTTGGGGCAATACTAGTTTCCTCGATGAGGTGTGTGAAGGGGCTATTAATGAGGATATAATCTATCCTCGAGTAGGAGTTGTGAGGAGGCGAGTAGAAGGTGTAGTCTCGGCCGTCAGGATGTTGGAGTCTCCACGAGTCGTGTAGATTGAATCTGGAGCATAGACGGTGTAAACTAATATGCGAACGTGTAGGGTGTTAGGAGCAATTCGAGTGACGGTCGGTGATTGGGTCTAGTGGCAGGTTGAAGTCACCTCCCACAATTAATAATTCTCCCTGGGGTACGCATTCTAGGGTCGGGGCTAATGAATCCCAGAAATCTGGGTCATCACCATTGGGGCCATATATGTTCATGACGTGGAAATGATCTTCGTTTCTCTGAAGGTGTGCCATGATGAAGCGGCCATCGTTATCGTGAGTGTGTGAAACTACGGAAATGTTGGATTTCTTAGCTATTAGTGTGAGGACACCCCTCTTTTTGCTCACTGCTGGAGAGCAAAGATTATGAGAGATCTAATGTTGGTTTATAAATTCAGCGTCATCCTTTGATAGTTTAGTCTCCTGCAGGAGGAGGATGTCGCCCTTGGATTTGGACAGGTACTCCAGAACTTTTCTCCTTTTGACCGGGTGGTTGAGGCCTTTAACGTTGAAGGAGACAATATTAAGGCCCTCCGAAATGGAGGTATTACGAGTCATTGGGTACTAGCCTGATCAGGTGGCATATTGGTAAAGATTAAGATAGAGAGTATTAAGTGAGTGTTGAGTATGAATGAGTGAGCTGTTTCGCTGAGTAGGTTCTGTCTCGCATGTGCTGCTGTTACAGTGGTATCGGTTGAGCTAACGGATTTTGAGTGTGTGTTGAGTATGTTACTGTGGTCTATTTCGGGGAATAGGCTGATAGTATGGTTAGTTAAACAACCGTGAGTGCTCTGTGAGGGCCCATTTAGAATATTGGTAAGTAGTACTTTTGTAGACAAATAGGTGAGAGTAAGCATTAACCATAAACACAGAAGGCATACTGAAACAATCCAGATTTTTTTCTTCCCCTTTTCCCCCCTTCCCTCCCCCCCCCTCCCTCTTCTTCCCTCCCCCCTCCCACCTCCCCTCTTGAAAGAACTTAGGAACTGCGACGGCATTACCGTCCACCTGCGACGCAGGAAAGGGTTCAGAAGGGTAGATGTAACAGGAAACAATAACCAACTCTTTAATGTACTTAAACTCTTTAATGTACTTTGCTAAGCGTCGTGAAGGACCAGCTGTATATAGTAAGTTGTGAATCAGTGATCATGAGGAAGATCATGAAACTTAACTATACACTGTAGGGTATAAACCTATTAACTAGAAGCTTGCTAACCATGTCTGTTCAGTCGTGCATACTATATATTCTTTGCATGTCTAAGTCAGCGCAATTGTAAACAAGATAATATGAGGAAACTTTCTATAGATAAAGACATAATCCCTAATAATCCCTAATAACCTGGTAAGGTAATAGTGGTAATGACTATGGAACAGAGCATTTGCCCCTTATTCGGTTGAAAGTACACAAAGTGAGTCATGTGCTAGGGCACGTGATAGGAAAATTAATGGATGCATCAGGTGACGTTGGGCATGTACACTAAATGGTCTTACCTGACGGAGTCAAACAATTCAATTCAAAACACCAACAATAACTGAGTCAGACGAGACAGCAGGATGAGCGACTGCTAATAGATGCTTACTAGGGAGACTCACTACCTACGGGAATAGAACCCGATCAATAAGGTCGTTAGAGACATCAAGATTGAGGGTTACGGATATTATGATAGAGTCACCCTTGACCTGAATCCGAGTTTATATTTTCTTGCGAGTTTGTCTTCCGCTTGTTTGATGTGCTGCAGGACGAGTCCATGTTCTGCGGTGGAGAGTCTCCGATGAATTGCGCCAATGCATTAGGGTCCGTGAAGAATTTTGGTTTGCCTTGTATGGTAATTCTGAATTTCGCCGGACCAGCAAAGGAGTACTGAATACCTTTTGATCTAAATTTTTCTCTCAGGGCCAGGAAGCCCTTCCGGGCTTCGAGTGTGTCTTTCGAGTAGTCCTGGGTGAAAGTTATTTTATGGCCCTCCCATGTGACCTTGTGGTTGTGTCTTGCGAATTGAAGTATAGCCTCGGTATGTTGGTACCTCAGTGGCTTGCATATCAGTGGACGCGGGCCTCTGTATCCGTGAGGGATGTAGCTTGGTACCCTGTGGGCTCTGTCGAGTTCAAATTCGTGGTGGAAGGAAATACCTGTTATTGTCGGAATCCAAGCTTCTAGAAAGGCTACACAGGAATTCGCGTCTTTCTCTGCATTTTCTGGGATTCCAAAAATGCGCATGTTTCCCCTCCTATTTCTGTCCTCTAACTCCGAGATCTGGCGTCTGAGATGGTCTGTTGACCCCTGGAGTTGCTGTATGGAGTTGGATGCAGTATTGGTTCTGTCCTCCAGGTCGCTAATTCTTTGTTCAGCTTCATCTATGCTTTTGTGTACAGAGCTCATGTCAGCTCTAATTGCAGTAAGTTCCAGCTGCATAGAGTCAGTATTGGATTTGGTTGATTTTGCTAGGTCGTGTACTTCTTCTAGTTTTCTCAGGATTACTTCTAGGGTACTACTAACGCCCGCCTTCGATTTAATAGGAGAGTCTGACAGAGAGGGTTCCGGCTTCACCTTTTTGTTGTTTTTCTTCTCGTCTCTTTCCGCCATTTTGAAGGAGTTTCGTGTTTGGTTGGCGCTATTGCGATGGCCCTCCAGGTTGGAAGAAGGACAGGACAATCTGTGGGATGTTAGGGCACTGGTTATGTTAGATTGTCTAACAGAGACTCAAAGGCTGTGTCTTAGAGCGCAGAGTGCTGGCAGATTGTGTCGGTGTGCTCCAGTGGTGGTCCGGACCCCTTGCACTAGTACTTTGGCTTTTCTATTAATATGTATGGCAACTAGCACTACCAAAAATGACACATTTTTGAATATTGAACATTGCTCATTTGTCTTGCCCTAGTTGTGACTGCAGCCACTTGTGCCACTTGTTGCATTAGAAATGGCAGGTTAGGGTAGGGCACCTTGGTTCTTTAGGGATGATTTTTTAAAGTTCACAGTTTTTAAAGATCACAGTTTCCTCTTGCTTTTCTTTTTTCGCGCCGAAAAAGCTGACAAAATTTCACCATAGCCGCCATTTTGGGGTCAGGCGCTATTGAAGATAGACTCCCTCGAATTTTAGGCACTTTGCAGGTAAAAATACTCCCCCTTTATCAGGGGTCTCCTCTAGGTAGGTGTGGGACAGAAGCGCTAGGCTGCCGGAGCATTTTGCTGCATATTAGCAGTGTAGCAGTACATTTGTAGCGCGCGGTAAACATGAGGCAGATAACGGGCAGCCATCTTAGGGACAGGCAAGGCAGCCGGGAACAAGGAGCATTTCTCGACAAATTTACCAAAAACAGGGTAAATTGCTTCACTCCGATGACTCAGCCACTAGTGGGTCGCATCATCTGAGGCTCACCTCTGTGCGTGGCTCTTTGTTCTACTGTTTTCTGACGTGCGGCGTACACCCTTTCAGTGCGCTGCTCCGAGCCTCATCTCCACACGTGTCACATCAAGTCGGGAAAAAAGGTACATCCCGCGGATTCTATGAGCTCAAACTCGCACCGAGTGTGCCTCTTCAATTCCGGAGTACGATTCTTCCGTCCATGCGTTCCCAGAGTCGGTATTGTGGCCCAGAAGTTGGAAGGTTTGCTTCCCTGCGCAGCAGTGAACAGGCTAGGCGGCCATTACCAACGCCGTCCAAGCCACGTCCAAGCATCCAAACGAAGCAGGACCTAATTCTCCATACCTTTAAATCATTTTACCAAGACCTGTACAAGAATTATCTAGACTTTAACTCGGAAGAGTGTAACAGGTACCTAAACTCACTTGGCCTCCCTAAACTCAACGATGCAGACAATGCCACACTAAACTCTCCACTCACTCTACAGGAAGTATCAGCGTCCATTAAAACCCTTAAATGTAAGAAAGCACCGGGCCCTGAAGGATTCTCGGCCAGCTTTTACAAAGAACTCACGAACTCCCTGAGCCCGACTCTTCTAAAACTATTCCAATTCTTTAGCGTAACAAAAGGTATAACCAAATCGATGAGTGAAGCTACCATTATCGTCATCCCCACAGAAGATAAAGACCCGCTGCTAACCAAAAATTACAGGCCAATCTGCCTAATTAATTTAGATTGCAAAATATACGCAAAGATTCTCGCCACATGGTTAAACTCACAACTCCCAAAGCTAATTAGTACATCACAAGTAGGTTTCATGAAACAGCGTATGTCTAACGATAATACAAGGATCCTCTGTCACGTCATTGAAAAAGCCAGACTACTCGCAGCCCTCTCCGTAGCTATTACTCTCGACGCAGAGAAGGCATTCCACAGAGTCTCCTGGCTTTTCCTCAAGAGCTGTATGTCCATCCTTAACCTTGGGGAAACCTTTACTGACTTGGTGATGGCCCTATACCTTTCACCATCCGCACGCATTGCTATAAATGGTTCATTGTCGGACCCCTTTTCTCTGGAACAAGGGACAAGGCAGGGTTGCCCCCTCTCCCCATCACTCTTCCTCTTGGCAATGGAACCCCTAATTGCTAATATTAAAATAAATGAAGACATCAGAGGTTTGAACTTTGGGGATGAGTGTGTCCAACTGGCAGCCTATGCGGACGATATCTTGATTGTAACAGAATCACCAGACACCTCCATCCCTGCACTAATGACTACCATTGACACTTACTCCACCCATTCAGGGTACAAACTCAATCGTGATAAGTCAGAGGTTAAGCCACTCAATATTTTAACGCCCAAAGAATTGCTGGGAAACTCAGGTCTCTGCTGGCAACCAGAGTTTGTGAAATACCTAGGTATTGAATTCGGTGACTCCCTTATGGAGACCCTCCAACGGAATGAAAAGATAACTTTAAGCAAAATCAAGACCCAACTAGAGGGTTGGTCCCCTCGCTTCATTACTTGGTGGGGCAGAGTTGAGACCATCAAGATGATGATATCACCTCTAGTTAACTACCTCATATCTATGCTCCCTCTTACCCTTACACCAGACTTCTACCACAAATTAGATATAGCTATCTCAAATTTTCTTTGGAAAGGGAAAAGGGCAAGAATCAGCATAAAAAAGCTCCGCTTAGATAAAACCGCAGGTGGGGTCAATTTACCAGATTTTAAAAGGTATGAAACCGCCTTTTTAGCCAAGCAGGGAGCCCACTGGCTCGCACCTTCACCTGACTATACTCCAGTGTGGCTAGAAATTGAGAAAGAAATTCTAGATGGTTTTGCCCCTAGAGCGGCTCTTTCGTCAAATCTAAACAAACTAACCCACTCTAAATCAATATTTCATAATACAAAATCTGCTCTTCTGAAGTTTGACAGAATCCTAGAAAACAGCATACGGGGCTCACAATGGGAATCCTTATGGAACAATCGTAACATATTGTACAAGGGTAAACCTCTACACAATGCGACATGGATCAAAAAAGGCATACTGTTCCCATATCAACTATTTGCGGGGTCATATTCTATTCCATTCAGTGACTTGCAAATCAAATACGATCTTGAACCAATAGAATTTTACAACTTTCTAAACGTAAAAACAGCACTGTCCAAAACCAAACTCTCCCTGACACCACCCTCCCTCCCATCATACCTTGCCAGATTAAACAGACTAGGCCATCAGGTTTCCTTCCTCTATAGACTCAGTCGTCCCCAACAATCTAGCCTCACTGTCCCAATCACACAATTCTGGAATAATCTTTCGTCCAGGCCAATCACAGAAATAGAATGGACCAGTACATGGGTATCTTGCACGGGACACAAAATCAGCCCTACACTATCTCAGACACAATACTGGCTCCTTCATAAGGCCTTCTGGACTCCGGCACGATTATTTGCACACAACATCAGCCCAGACGCCTTTTGCTGGAATTGCAAACGTGCGGATGGTGATTTATCACACATTATCCTAGAATGCGACTGTGTAGCACATTTTTGGGTGAAGATATTCGAGTTTCTCTCAAAACTATTCCACATTACACCAGCTAAAGAGCTCCCTTACTTAGTTTTCGGATTCACCCAGGACCCTTCCCTTGACGCAGACGATAAGGCGTTACTTAATCTGCTACTCACAGCGGCGGTTAAGACAGTCCTTAGTAACTGGAAAGATACCAGCAAAGCCAACTTCGCAGGGTGGCTGAATTGGATAATCAGCTTACGTGGTGCAGATAATGTAGCACTCCAACAGACACCGTGGCGCCCTCCCACGAGAAAACTGTGGTCAACTCTTGACAACTATTTCACGACACATAAGCCACCTTAAACTGGTCCCACACCATCCACGATCCATTAACATGTGTTTACAGACTCCCATCATTGCATTATTTATCATGGTGTATTTTTTGGATGAGTAAAATGTTGTTTGAGTAAAATGGCTGTTACTAAAATGTTATTGAGTATAAGATACATGCTCTACTACTTTCGGCAAGATATCAGCTATGTACTTTTGTATTGACATTTTCCTTTTGATGTAAAGTAGCGTACTGTAATTTTCACCCGTGAAATTCTGACTCTAATTATGCTACTGGATCTACTCATTGTATGTTGATGCTGAAACAACCAATAAAAACTTCTTTGAAATGAAAAAAACTTTACAAATACTCCTGTTCCCTTTTTTGGATATTTGTCATATTATTAATATTATAATTATTACTATAATTGTTGCTAATATTCTTATTCTTATTTTTTTATTGTTTTGCATTTTGACTTTATTACTGTTTTGGTACTACATCACTAATTCACACATTGCCCTACTTTAAGCCTGTCCGCTCTGTGCCATAGCTACTAGGGGATTGAGCTCAGGTTAATATAGTGACTCTGAGGGTTCACCCTGACAAGGTTTGTGATTACTTCTTGAGGTGGGTAGTTGTTAGACCTGGCATCCTTGGTGTGGTTTCCCCTGACCTTTTGCCTCCTGACCTCCTGCTTTGCTGTCCTCATTGTTGCTGGCTTTAGGATCCAGTGCACTTTATCACTGCTATCCAGTGCTAAGGTGCATATGCGCTGTACTCTAAACATGATTAAAATGGCTTATCCACAATCGGTATATTTAATGTACTTCTAAGTCCCCAGTAAAGTGCACCATATGTGCCTAGGACAAGTAAATTAAATGCTATTAGTGGGCTTCCAGCCTTGATTGTGCCACCCCTAAGTAGCCCTTTAAACATGGTTCAGGCCTGCCACTGCAGAGGTAATCCAGAGGCTTATTTTATGAAATATTGGCACCAAGCTTTGGATATAGATTTTTTGTTGGACCCTTGAGTAGTATCTTTAAATATTCACACACATTACATCATTACACAGATGTCCGCAGTAGCCATGTGATCATGGTTACCCATACATGGAATAAGGGAGCACCTATTGCAGTAGGTTTGTCAAGCACTTGACTTTTAAAATGTTATTCCCATTGTGTGGGTCACCATGTTTTTTAATCCAATGCACTTGAATCCATTTGGATGAATTAATGGCTCCTATTGAGAGAGGACTAAATTACCGGTAGGCAGTTACTGAAAACCAATGCTTAATTTGTGCCTGTGGTTCCGCTGCCTAGCACTGGCACTTATTTCTCAGGGGCGGGTCTATGACAACTATGGATGGGTTTGTATTTTTCATTAAATTGCACATATGTTAATGAGCCCACTCAAACCCGTTGTAACTCTACCGGGTTCTGCTGCATTGCATTTATATTCTATGTTTAGTAATGTTTTTGAAGGACAGTCATTATGCATCAAGAGGGATGTTTCTGTTTTGTTCCTGTTGTTTTTGTCTTTTCTGACTCTGTTTACCCTCATGATAGGTTAGCTATTTCTCACAAACTGGGTCTGTCTTTCATCTTTATCACATTCACGTTATGCAATATGACGTTTTAAAAACCATGGATGGCATTTACGCCCAGTTTTCACTTCTACAAAACAAAGCAGCATTTGTCTTGCAGCATTGTTGAACAAGGACAGGTTACTTGACATTCTATTGGGGTCATGGCCTTAGTCAGCTATAAAACGAGATGTGTTCACATCGTAAGTTTGACCAGCTTATTATTTTTATTTGACTAGGCAGTTCACGCCGTTCCCCTTGATTCCCTCACTCGTGCCGATGTGCATTGGGATGAAGTAGCAGCAGGGCTTTAAGTGGGATGAAAAAACTGGGGGGTCTCTCAAAGGGGCGTGACCACTAATTAGGGGCGTGGCTTTCAAACACTTGCGCTAAGGGGGGCTTGGGGGAGGGAGCCGACCGCCGGGAGGTCCCCTCCCCCGGGCGGTTTGGGAGGGCTGCGAGGGGTTCTTTCCAGAAGTTGCCAGAATGTTCTAGTTTTGGGCTGGTCTAGTAGGACCAGCCAGCCCAAGTATAAATTGCCCCTTTCCCGCCTACCCGCCACCATTTTAGGTTTGGTGACCTGGTGGCTAGGAGGGCTTTTAGCTTTTTTGTGAGAGAGTGTCTTGTGTGTCTGTGAGACTCTTTTTCAATCTTTAGTGGTTGTGAATATTACTTAGAGCTTAGATAATGGAAGATGCACAAGTCATTGAGGCGATGCGTCTGTTGGCGGATGCCGGCCGTTTGGATTTGCTCGCAGGAGGTGGGCAGGCTAGGCCCCAACGCCAGGCTTCGGCTGGTGTGGTGGCCGCGGTGATGGCATGTTCGTCGCCGAAGAAGAGACGCCCGAGTCAGGTAAGCGAGAGGGGCCGTTCCCGGTCTAGGAAGCCGGCCCCTCAAAGGATGGTGCGGGGGGAGCCCGGTACTTCGGAGGCTCCGGAAACTCAAGGGGCTTTGAGTGCGGGGGGGGTGAGTCTTCCCTAGCTCCGGCTCCTCAGTTGGGAGTTGTTTCTGGGGCGGGGGGATTTCCGGTTCTGGTGAGTCGGGGGCAGGTGTCAGGGAAGAGGGGCAGGGGTGGTCAGGACGGAAGCAAGAAACGCTCTGCTTCGGACCCACTAGTTGAGCGGCGGGGGCAGTCTTCGGACGGGGCCCCTGTGCGTGGTGGGCGTAGGGGATCGGTTCAATTTGTGTTGCAAGATACGGAGCGGGAACAGGTTGATCATGGTGCCCATGATGCCATGTTGGTCGTTGACGAATCTCAGTTTGTACCTGAGGCGGCTCAGCGGATGTTGTTAACCCCTTCAAGACAGCTTTCTTACGATGTTCAATCAGGGGAGGGTCGTGATGTTAATGTGGGCAGGCCTCTGGCTGGTTTGTCTTCTGGTTTCCTTCCAATGGGTGTTCCGGAGGTCGTTGGTCGGGATGCTGATGCGGGTGTGGGTGACGTTGGGGGTAATGTAGGGAGCCCGTTATTGTTTTCGATGCCGGGCTCGTCGGCAGGTGAAGTCGTATCTGTGGGAGGTGGCTCTAGAGGCGAGGGCGAATGGGCCCAAATGGGCGAAGGTGGTTCGTTTTGTGGTGCGAATACGGGTTTTGAAGATCCGCGCTCGGGGAGTGTTTTTGGGGGTGTTTCTCTGGGTCATGATGATGGATTTCGGGCGGAAGGAGGGGGTGTTCCTTTGATGAGTGGTGGGACTTTTCAGGCTGGTTTGCAGGTTCGTCAGCCAGTTTTTGGTTTTGGTTCTGCGGCATTTGGTGCTTCAGGAATGGGTTCGGGAAGGTTCCATGCTCCCGGGGTTTTGAGTGCGGGGGGTGTAAGCTTCCAGGGCACGTTGTTGGGTCCGGATAAGGGCTTCGGCCAGGTGAGCGGCGGGCGAGCGCAAGGGCCCAGGAGTACAGCTCCTCGCTTATCTGGGGCTTCTGGGGGTCCTTATTTTATGTGTGGTTCCCCTGGGTGGGAACATTTTGGCGCAGCGGGGCTTGCGCAGCGTAGTTTCCAGAAGGAGGTTTCAATCCAGGAGTCATTCTCGAGGGCCTATCGGCAATCTTCTTCTACGGCATTGGCACCTGATAATTTGGATCACAGTGGAGACGAGGAGGTTGTAGGTGGATCTCCGGTGCGGGAGGTACCTTTAAGGTCGGATGTACGTGGTCGTTCTTTGGAGCGGGGTCGGAGAATGGATGTTGGTTCTAATTGGAGGGGGAATGTGTCTGGTTGGATTGTGGATGGTAGGAATCCTAGCACACCAGTCCAAACTTTTTCTTTGCAGGAAGAGGTTAGGCGCGGAGTTCCAGACTTGGCAGGGCGCGGTCCAGTCCCATTTCGCCAAGGGGAAGTGAGGAGAGTGCCTAGCGCGGCCCTCTCTGTTCCACCGAGGGATCCCGCCGCGGCCAGCACACGAGGGTCTGGCGTGACCCCGCTGGCCCCAACGAGTAGCAGGTATAGGTGGCAGGCCTTGCCGGCGGCTATGGAGCAACAGAGTCAACGCGCAGGGAGGTACAGGCGCGTACAGTCTGCTCCCCCTCCTGGAGTTTCAAAATCATTTAAATGCACAGTTGTTGATACCGGGTTGGGTAAGACCCGTGGTGATTTGATGCATACCAGTGTCGATTCAGTGGTTTTGGACTACGATGAAGAGAGTCCTGAAGAAGGTGAATTGCGGGATCCTGAAGGGGGGTGCCCTCTCATGCTTCTCATAGTGTTTTACAGGCTCCAGTGGTCCAGAGTCAAGTGCAAGGGAGAAGAGAGCACGGCCCATCGGGTAGGGCGCCTCGCAGACCGGATGCATTGACCTCGGCGCCACGGGCGGAGCCATCGAGAGTTGTCTCTCTGTTGCCAGGTGAGCAATCAGCCACACAGGCCAAACCTATTATGGTGTCTGTGGGTACAGGTGGTGAAACCGATGTGGTTATTGGTGATGGCCGTCTGGTCAAAGGTCGTTACGTAAAAGACACTGCAGTTGGCACCGATGATGTGGTGGATGTAACGGATAAAGTGGAAAGTGGTGTTATGGCTGGTGCTTCCAGCAATGTTAAAGAGCCAGTGGCCAGTAAGGAGTTATAAATCAAAAAATTGCCGTACATGGGGGTTACGAAACCTTTAGGTGCTCATCTGATGCTAAGTACCAAGGAACGTATTTGTAATGGTGAGTATGTGGAACTCCTTAAGCTATTGCACCGGGAAGTCCGGTCTAAGGAAGGGTCTAAGGAGGAGGAGTTTGAGCTGGCTAAACGCCCTAGAGTGCCTTTGAATATAGAAAACTGGACAGCTGCGTTTTTGATTTATGCTAGTGTATATTGCGAAAAGTTCCCTGAGCGCAGCGTGTCCCTTTTTAAATACATGGACGTCATTCGTAAGGCACAGATCACCGGGGGTGGTTTTGCCTGGTCTCAATATGATGAGGAATTTTGGGCCAGGATGGCTTGGGATCCCGAGGCTAAATGGGGGGAGCTTGATTTGGATTTATGGCAACATACAATGGGGTCAGCGTCAGGGGGTCAGACCATTTTTACGGCAAGTGGTTTCCCGTTAGTTTACCGGCCCTTTCAGGGGAAGCCCTCCCGGGGAGGGGTGGGGCCACTACAACCATGCAATCAGGGTCTGGGATCTGTTGGGAATTCAACAGGGGCTCCTGCACCAGAGAGTATTGTAAATTTAAACATGAATGCTCTGGTTGTGGAAGGAAACACCCGTTGTCCAAATGCTGGGACAACCAGCCATCGGGGAGCCAACAGGGTAAGCAGACGGGTTCAGGAAATTCCAGTACGACCTCACAGTTTTCAGGGGGAAGGGGATCCAGAGGTGCTAAGGGTGCTGGGTCCAAGGGCTCGTACACCAGTTAAATTTGAAAGGCTGCGCATTGCTTTACACGGTTACGAAGATGAGTCAGCAAAATTAAAACTGTTGGAGGGTTTTCAGTTTGGTTTCCGGCTAGGTTACCTAGGCTCTCGGGAAAGGAGGTGGTCTGCCAATTTAAAATCGGCTTCTGAACATGCCACAGTGGTACAAGACAAACTTAATAAAGAGGTACATGAAGGAAGGATGGCTGGCCCGTTCCATGATTGGCCGATCCTTAATTTGATTGTTTCACCGGTTGGAGTGGTCCCGAAGAAAGAGCCGGGACAGTTTAGACTTATTCAACACTTGTCGTGGCCTGAAGGGTCGTCTGTTAATGATTTCATTGACCCAGAGGCGGTGTCGGTCTCTTACTCTTCGGTTGACGTGGCCATGTCACTTGTTGTGACCGCGGGCGCAGCCGCTGAGATGGCCAAGTGTGATATCAAGTTTGCTTTCCGGCTGTTGCCTGTCCACCCGGACGATTGGTGCCTTTTAGGTATACAATTCGCAGGTAAATGGTACGTGGACAAGGCTCTGCCGATGGGCTGCTCCATATCATGTGCTCTGTTCGAGTGTTTTAGTACTTTTCTGCAATGGTATTTTTCCCATCAGTCCGGTCATTCACTGGTAACACACTACCTCGATGACTTTTTCTTTGTCGGATCCCCGGGCTCCGCGGAGTGCCAGAAGGCTCTGGACACATTCCATGGGCTCATGGAGGATCTGGGAATTCCTTTGGCTCCCGAAAAAACAATGGGCCCTGCTACTGTCATCTCATTTTTGGGTATTGAAATAGATTCTGTTCTTATGTCTGCTCGCCTGCCCGAGGACAAAAGGGTCAACATGGTGGAACTGCTGGAGTTAATGTTGACAAAAAGGAAAGTGCTGGTGAAAGAGATTCAAGTGCTTTTGGGCCATTTGAATTTTGCTTGCAGAGTGGTGAGAGCGGGCAGGACTTTTTGTAGAAGACTGGGCAGGGCCTCAGCAGGTCATCACTTGCCCCACCATCGTGTTCGTCTGTCTGCTGGTGTTAAGGAGGATTTGAGAATGTGGAAGTTTTTCCTGAACTCCTTCAATGGTGTCCCCTTGGTCAGAGATGTTGACTTTCAGTGGGATGTGCAAATGTTTTCGGATGCTGCCGGCAGTGATGGTTTTGGGCTCTTTTGGAATGGCAAATGGTGTGCGGAACGTTGGCCGGATGAATGGTTGAATGGTGGTCGCAGCATCACTTTTTTGGAATTGTTCCCTTTATTGGTCGCTTTGACCCTGTGGGGGGAGGAATTGGCACACAAGAAAGTGCTTTTTCGTGTGGATAAAATGGCTGTTGTAGAGATAGTGAACCGACAGTCTGCCAGGGACGAACAGGTGTTAAAACTTATGAGAGTTTTCGTTCTGGGTTGTTTGAAACACGACATTCATTTTCGTGCCTTACACATTCCTGGCGTGGACAATGACATTGCGGATGCTCTGTCTCGTTCACAGTGGGGGAGATTCCGTGGACTGGCGAGGGACGCAGACAAATCCCCGACTCCGATGCCGATTCATCTGTGGCACGTCGGCGAGGTCGGGTCGTACAATTGGTGGTAGGTTCTTTGTCTGTGTCTACGCGTTCTGCATATTCCTTGGCCTGGAGGGAATTCCTGGAATCTGGTGCTGTCAGAAGGGAGGATCTGTCGCGTCGGTCGGACGATGTGGTCAATTTTATATTGGACCTCATGGATAAGGATCTAACCAAAGTAACCATTGCTGGGAAACTAGCGGGGATTGCTTTCATGGGGAAGTTGTTGTGGGGTTATCCCCCGTCAGCGGGGGAAATCGGCAGGAGGATGCTTGAGGGTTGGGCCAGGGAGCAAGGGCACGTTGGTAGATCCAGGGCTCCCCTATCTTGGCAAGTGCTTGCCAGACTAATCACAGTTCTGCCTTTGGTATGTTCGGATGATTTTGAGGCATGTGTGTTCTCAATGCTCATGGCGCTCATGTTTTTTGGAGCTTTCAGGGTCTCAGAGTTGTTGGGGTCGAAATATAAGGGTGGATTGTATTGGAAGGACGTGTTTTGTTCTGATGAGGGAGTTCATGTCTGGTTGGCCAGCTCTAAAACTGATCAGACAGGTAAGGGAAAAGGTGTGTGGTTACAGGCGCGTGCTCCAAAGCTCACTTGCCCTTTACTGCTGGCGCAGCGCTGGCGTTCATTATGTGGGGGTGGTGATGAGGTTCTTGTTTTCCAACATATTAATGGCACCCCTGTAACAACTTATCAGTTACGAATGGTTTTGCGCAAAGCTCTGCAGCACATTGGTCTCGATAGCAATCTCTATGGGACTCACTCTTTCCGAATAGGTGCAGCCACTGAGGCCTTTAACAGAGGTTGGACTGAGAGGGATATTATGCGATTGGGGCGTTGGTCTTCCAATCGTTTCCAGCGTTATGTGAGGAGCTCGGCAGAGGAGGCGCATGCGTCGTCCTCCTTGACATGATTTCTAATTTTCTTTTCTTTTTCAGGATCCGTTGCTGGACCTCGCTCCTCGGTGGTAACGGTCTGGATAGTGGGGCATTCCTTCGTGAAGTGGGCCAGAGTCCAGGCAGCACGAAGTTACTTTGGAGAACTACTTGGTTTTAATGATCGAATGTTTAACGTTATTTGGAAGGGTAAAGGTGGGATGCTCTAGAGAGAGTTAATCCCTTGTTTGAACAACAACATGGTGGGCGGTTTATGCCCGGATATTTTAGTTATTCATTTGGGAGAAAATGATCTCTGTGCTACAAAAGGTGTGGTTTTGCTGCGAGCTATGAAACGAGATTTAGGCCTCATCAAGGATCTTTGGGCTGGGTGTCATGTTTTTTGGACGGAGTTGATACCGCGCAGGATATGGAGAGGGGCTGTGAACCCCAGGGCTGTTGATCGGGCCAGGAAGAAAGTGAATTCAGAGGTGTCTCGTTGCTGTAGGAGCCTTGGTTTCAGCAGGATCTCACACAGGGACATTAAGTTTGAGTCCGTTGAGTTTTTTAGGGATGATGGGGTTCATTTGTCCCGTGTGGGCATGGATCTTTACTTGTTGGAGCTTCGCGAGGTGTTAGCGCGGGCATTGGCTATGCAACGTTGATTTTCTCATTTCTTTTCCGCTTCGCGTGTTGGGGGGCAGAAAGGGAGGCGTGGAGTGTCTCCCCCGTCTACCTTTCTGGGTGGCGGTGTTTTTGTGTATCAGTACGGTTTTAGGCAGATTGTTGGTTGAGTATTCGATAGAGTATTTCTTTGACAGGTGCTGGGGTATGTTGGTCATGGTTTGACCGTTCAGTTTTGTGAGGGGGGTATCTGCAGGAGTGCAGGGTCAGGCAGGGTCTATGATTACGGAGGACATGACCGTTGTTATTTCATTTGTGGTTTGACGAATAAAGTTTTAATGATGACGTATGTTTGATCAATGACGGAATGTTTTATTGATGACGTAATGTTTTATTGATGACGTAATGTTATAATGCTGTTATAATGTTTATTGATGTATTGTTGGGAGGGCCCAAACATTTTAGGGGTGGGGGTTGGGGGCCTGAGTTTGTAGTTATTTATTTATTTAGTGAGGTTTAGTTTTGTAAGGCGTTGCCAAGGTTTGTATTTGTAATGTGCACCTGTTTCCTAATAAAGCGGCCTTTTACACAAAACAGAGCCCGATAGAGACCCGTTTTGAGGCCTCTTTTAAAAAACTCCCGGTGCTCAGACCCCTTGAGACCCGGCCCACTTAAAGCCCTGAGTAGCAGTGTCTTTCACACTTTGTCAGCTGTTTTGGACTCCTACGCGGTTTGAAACCGCTGCTCGGGTTCTTTTACACTCAGACTCGCCAGACCATCATCCAGTCTACTATCCTTTCTAGACTGGATTACTGTAACTCTCTGTACCTGTGTGCCAATAAGGCAGGCATTAATCGATTACAGAGGGTGCTAAAATCCGCTGCCCGTACCCTCTTTGCCCTCCCGAAATCTTGTCCTACTTCCAAATATATACGTAAACTACACTGGCTCCTGATAGAAAGGAGAATTCAAATCAAGGCTTTATGCATCGCTCACAGAATTTTTTATCCCAAGCCACTTTCATAAGCGAGCGCACGCTGGGAGTAAAAGCTCTCCTGCGGCACTATTGTTTCCTGCACTATACTTTTTTAAATGGTACGCTGACAAAACGCACTTTATTTTTAACTGCCATTGATCGTTTTGACTATTGTCTAACAAAATATTTTTTAACTGACACTGTTTTTCATTGACCCTCATTCACCTTTCCTTCCCGCTCACCACTGACGCCCTTTTTCACGGCATACTCCCCGTTCCACCACCGGTCTTCCCGATTGTTGTGGAGGGAGGTCGCAGCATATTCCTTTCCGGGCTAGAGGGAGAGAAGGCAGGGGATCAAGGGCTGCCGGTCACCTGACCGGGGCTTCAAATTGCATGCTTCACACTCCGCGCTGCGGACGCGCGCTGGGAATGAAAGCTCTCCTGCGGCACTATTGTTTCCTGCGCTATACGTTTAAAAATGGTACGCTGACAAAACGCACTTTATTTTTAACTGCCATCAATCGTTTTGACTCTTGTCTGACAAAATATTTTTTAGCTGACAGAGTTTCATTGACCCTGATTCACCTTTCCTTCCCGCTCACCTCTGACACCCTTTTTTAACCCATACTCTTCCCGTTGTTGTGGACGGAGGTCGCGGCATATTCCTTCCGGGCTAGAGGGAGAGGAGGTGGGGGGTCAAGGGCTGCCGCTCACCTGACCGGGGCTTCGAATTGCTTGCTTCACACTCCGTGCAGCGGACGCGCGCTGGGAACGAAAGCTCTCCTGCGGCACTATTGTTTCCTTCGCTATGCTTTTTAAAATGGTACGCTGACAAAACGCACTTTATTTTTAACTGCCATTGAACATTATGACTACTGTCTGACAAAATAATAACTGACACTGTTTTTCATTGACCCTGATTCACCTTTCCTTCCCGCTCACCTCTGACGCCCTTTTTCACTGCATACTACCCGTTCCACCATGGGCCTTCCCGGTTGTTGTGGAGGGAGGTCGTGGCATATTCCTTCCAGGATAGAGGGAGGGGAGGCAGGGGATCAAGGGCTGCCAGTCACCTGATCGGGGCTTCAAATTGCATTCTTCACACTCCGCGCAGCAGACGCGACGGTGGCGCACCAAAGGCAAGCCCGGCCGGGACCAGGGGCCAGGACCCCTGGCCAAATGCTCCCCAATAGACTTATATTCTCGTCTAATGATCTCCTAGCCCTCCGCCCGGCTATTAAATCAGATTGTATCCAGCTTTTTGGCGATAACTTAGAAAATTAATATTGTCCGGGTAGTTGCTCGTTTGCCACTCCTCAGCTGCATTATCCTGTGTCTCCAGGAAATAGTTCTGTCACATCTTTTACTGTTTCCCCCTCTAAAGGGTTCACTTATCTCAGTGTAAACTGTCGCTCTCTCCCTCATCATAAAAGGGATATCTTTGACCTTCTTCTTGAGAAATCACCCAACGCGTCTTTTTTCACTGAAACATGGCTAAATTAGAGTGCTGGCCCTGATGTCGACACTGCCCTACCATCTAGTTATGCCATCGTTAGAAGGGAATGATCTATGAGAACTGGCGGGGGTATAGCCATTGTTTACAAGAAAAGTCTCCAATGTAAACTTGAGCCAGTAGATCTTAACCCCAATTTCACTTTTTCTGGCTTATTGATTTATAACCCGCCTGGCCCTCCCACCTCATGGGCCACTTCTTTGCAAGGTCTCTTATCCCCATTATTAATGCACAAAAAACTTTTCAATACTCGGGGATTTAAATTTACATTTACATTTAGGTGATTTGTCCAACCCTACATGCATACATTTTATTTCTAACTTTGCTGCTATGAATATTAATCTCTGTAATTCCGGTCCTACACATAAAGCAGGACACCTTCTAGATCCCATTTTTTCCACTTTTGTTGACATTCAGTGTGCTCCAGCAATACCTATTTGCTGGCCCGATCACTTCTTACTAAAGTTTACAATTCCTCTCCCACCTGCCTTGGTGTCCTCACACCCCTCCCTTATGTCTTCTAAACGTGATTGGAACAAAGTTGATGCTAATATCCTAAACAATCATTTAAGTTGTACCTACCAACTTCTGACTCGCTGGTCATTGCATTTTCGGCGAGTGCCAATACCTGGCTTTCTAATGCCATAGATTCTTGTCTTCCCCCGACCAAGAAAAAACCTTCTACATCATTGCCCTCCTGCCCCTTGGTTTAACGACACTTTAAAGATTGAGAAATCTATATATAAAGTATTAGAACGAAAATGGCGTAGGGATTATGCATCTGATCTTAAAGATGCCTATAAAAAGGCTTTAACATATACCATAATCTCTGCAAAACGGCCAGGGCCAGTTTTATTTCTAAAACCATTACTGGTACAACTAATTGCTCTAAAACACTTTTAGGTTTAGTAAACAAACTGGCCGGATCAGAAACTACAGGCAACCCCACGCTTTTAAACAAAAAGCAGTGAAAAGATCTGGCCCAATTTTTCACTCAATACATTGAGAAGATTCATCTAGAAATTGCTAACTCTCCCTTATCCATGCCTCCGCAATCAAATTTGACAGCCACTAGTTTCACACTATCTTCCTCTAATTTGACTGCTGGCATGTCACACTCAGCTATCGAGTGTTGTACTACCCCCCCTCGCTTCGATTGTTGGCCCCTTCTTAATCTGAATTCCCTCACTCTCATTTTAGATAAAGTCAAGTCCGGTTCCCCTAATGACCCACTACAAACTTCCATTCTCAAGCAACTCGACTGTTCTCACATGAAGGTCATCTTGGATACACTAAACTCTTCCCTAACGGAGTCCAAAGTTCCTCCGCTGTGGAAACACGCATTGGTAACTCCTCTTCTTAAGAAACCGACTGCTGATCCTGCTATTCTTACTAACTACTGTCCAATTTCTCTCCTGACGGTCTTCTCTAAAATCCTTGAAAGGCACATCAATTTTCATCTCTCCCAGTTTCTCGAGACTAACACAATCCTCCACCCTTCTCAATCTGGATTCAGAACTGGATTTTCCACCGAAACCACTTTGTTGGGGGTCACAGAGAGGCTCCGCCACCTCCTGGATGTTGGAGAAACTGTCACTGTCATATTATTAGACCTTTGTACAGCATTTGACACTATCTCCCACCCCATACTAGTTAACATGCTGAGGTCCTCCGGCATCAGTGGTTCTGCTTTGGACTGGATTGTCTTTTTTCTGGATGGTCATACTTTTCAGATTTTCTCTGCTACAGATAGGTCCAACATCCATCCATCTCCTTTTGGGGTACCTCAGGGCTCTATACTGAGTCCTGGGGAACGTCCTTTACAACGGAACTTTTACAACGAATTAATGTTACGACGCAGGTTTAACAACGAAAGTCATTACAACGACTTTCACTGGAGGGCGCTCTAGGATAGGTAATAGTTTAATTTACTATCCAACACCTTCCATACTATCCACGGGGACTGGAGTTGGAATAGTAAATTAAACTATTCTCTATCCAGCGCCCCCCAACGCAAGTCGTTGTAAAACCTGCGTCGTAACGGTACCTGTTGTAAAAACACGAGTAGTACCGGCATGCATCCCTGAGTCCCTTACTTTTTAATATATATGTTAGGCCTCTAGCGGATATTGCTGAACAGGTTGGTCTGTCTCTTTTTACCTATGCTGATGACTCTCAGATCATCTTTTCACTATCTCATTCTGACCCTGGTTCTACATCCTGTCTCCAATCGGGCCTCAGGCAAATTGCTATATGGATGAACCAGATCTTCTTGAAACTTAACGGTGAAAAAAACGAGGTCTTAGTTCTTGGCAAGGAAAATGATCTATGGGGCCCACTTCATTAGCCTGTTGAGATGGGAGCTCTTCCACAGCCTACCAGCTACGTCCGTAATCTGGGCGTCTATATTGATAATTCTTTATCCATGTATCATCAAGCAGTCGAGGTCACAGCCACCTGTTTCACCATCTTAAAATGGTTAGGAAAATCCTTTGGATGTTACCTAAGACCACTCAGAAAACTGTGGTCCATGCCCTTATCACCTCACGGCTGGATTAAGGCAATGTCCTTTTTCTGGGTGCTAGTAAGGCTGTGACCCGTAGACTGCAGCTGGTGCAGAACGCCGCAGCGAGACTGCTATGCAGTGTTCCCAGAATCACACCCATCTCCAGCTATCTTCGCGACTTACATTGGCTCAGGGTGGGAAATTGTATAAAATGTAAAGCCCTGAGTTACATGTTTAAGAACAAATGGGATTTAGCTCCACAATACCTTCTTTCTTTGGCTTGCATATATGTCCCTAATCGTCATCTCCATTCTGCTTCTCTGAAAAAATTCATGGTGGCCAGATTTAAACTTGCTAGGATGGGTGGCCGTTCCTTTTCCTATCTTGGTCCTACTCTCTGGAATGCTCTCCCTCTTGCCATCAGCAAAGTAACCGGCTATCCCTATTTCCGCAGTGCCCTGAAGACCTGGGTATTCAATCAGTAGTTTCGACCTGAAGAAATCAAGGACATTTTTAGCAATGAATGGGCTATTAAAAAGGCTCCATCTTTATACAGAATCGAAGCAAGGTGGGATCATCACTCTATTGCACATGCTTTTCATTTAAGCAGTGAACGTCAAGAGCAAGTAAACTACCCTTTCAAGCTAGAAGCAAATCATAATATAAAGGTAATAGTTGATCAATTGCAAGCAGTTGATAATAGAGTCTTGTCTTTCACCAATAAACTTACCACATTTCTCGTCTCTAAACCAGACATATCATATTGGATGGTTTTAGATGGTAATTTAAACACATATTCATGAACATTCGCAGTGCAAAACACACACAGTGCGAGTTTCATGGTGAACTAGATGGAAATAGTGCATAACAACCTTGGAAATCTCCAAGAGATTTTTACTCAGAACATAGAATTTGAGAGCCAGTATCGAACTGCCTTTAATTTCAACAAGGTGCAATTCTCATATAGATGCTTGACTATGGGGTATAAGATTATTCCTGGCTTATTCTCAGTGTGCAACATGGAGATCTTACAATTAGATCCATAAGTATTATTATACATTGATGATATCTATCTCACTGATGATGACTTAGATGTACAATTAACTAGGGTGTACAGGATTGCAACAATATTAACATCACATGGTTACAAGATTTCTTTTTATGGCCAGATATACAAACCCATTTTGCAGTTGCAAAATGGATTTTCTTTACATTCTGAAAACGTTATTACATTTTATAGACAGGGGAGAGTACATAGTACCGAGAAAGCACAGTCAGGGAATTCAAACATTATTATAATCGTACAGCATGAAAGTGATGCAAATAGCAAAGGATCCAAGTTTTTTAGGTTGTAGTGTGATACAAACAGTGGGGACCATAAGCGGACTAATAGAGTAGGTATTTCAAAAATATGAAAGCGTGATTCTGGTACATTATACATAGTACAATGGTAATTATTATTATTATTATTTATATGTTGTAAGACATAACAAGTGCATAATAGGAAAAGACAAACAGGAAAAGTGATAGGCATACCAGTCTGAGAGAATACCTGGAAAAAGCTCTGGCAGGAGAGAGAAAAATGAGGCCGGGAGACTGAAATAATGCAAAAAGAAACTAGCCATAGAGGAGGGTGATGAGCGATTCATGAAAGGTATAAGCGTGTCTACTGAGATGTGAGAATGCCTCAGGTAACAGAAGTTCATCTGCTCTGGTCTTGAAAGAACAAGTTTACGGTATTCAAATTTTTATTTTAGATGATTAGTGATTAGGTGCCCTGGGTGAATGTAGAGTGAGAAGTGAGAGCTACGTAGGTAGGGAAGTGTGGTGATCTTGGTTTCACATTACATTATAACCTTATGTCATCGTAATCTAGAATGTACTACCCCACATTTCATCAAACAGCTCATCAGTAATCATGGTGATCCTGGCACCAGAGTCAATAAGTAATCTCAGATTTTTCCCATCATATCCTATTTTTATGTGTTCTATTTTTATTTATGTAAAAGAAGGTAGATATTGTGGTGATCTTGGTTTCACATTACATCATAACCTTATGTCATTGTAATCTAGAATGTCATATGGGGATCTCCTGTGAAGGGATTCTTTATGAAACAGTTACTTTGGGACTGCTGCAGCTGTGGTCAATAAATACATGTTCTGAAGTATTTCTGTCTGCTGCCATTTACTTCACTACAGGAAGCCAATCCCACCAGGTGTGAATAGAAATTAGATTGAGAGATTTTCAGTCCAGCAAAAAGGCTTAAAAGATGACTGAGATCGAGGAGAGCCATGTCAAGCTCTGGTTGTTTTTTTTGTTTCTTGACCCATCAGGTATCAGAGCGCTATACATGAGCACCAGTTTTGTTACAGACGGACACATAAATTTTTTTTGGTAGGCACAGGGAGATTAAGTGATTTGCCCAGGATCACAGGATGTTGAGCACCGTTGTCGAGAGTCAAACCTGGTTCCCCAGATTTGAGGTTCACCTCTTTAGCGGTTAGGCCATGTCCTCTCCCTAACCAGAGATTTAGCTCTGTTGAGGCTGCATGAGGACAGAGGATTATGGTGGGGGAATCTAGAGTGAGATTTGGTTCAAATATGACATTTAATTGAAATGTGATTTGGTCCCAGAATGTAATGTGGATTTGAAGAACATGTGTTTAACGTCACCTCGAGATTCGATGCAGGACCAGCAGAGATTTGGGTCAAATAGGTTCAGTGTGTGTAGCTTGTCAGGTGACAAGTAAGGTAAATAGCAAACAGTTTGGTTTGATAAAGTGCAGTAGCAATCTTATTTGATAGAGCAAAGGAGCAAATCTTAGTCCACTTTTTTCTGAAAGGGGAGATCTTCTAATTTAATTTAATAGCTGGTCTATTTAAATTGGAATACAGATGACCCCTTTATTGATTTATTTGTTGGAATTTATAGATTGTGGAACCCACATGTCCTTTAGCTTGCCGAATTGTTATAGTTAGAGGGAGAGAGGGTGAATTAAGACAACCAAATTTGGCAATTCTGGCTTGAATTTCCACAAAAAACATACAACTTAATGTTTGGCAGTTCAAAGTTGTGCTGAAGGGTAGAAAGAGGTAGAGGTTCCCTATCTAAAATGAGGCCATGGACAAAACCGATTCTCTGCTCCTCTCAGGGCGAAGCTATAGGACAAGTATTCTGCGCTTCTAGTGTTGTATAGTGCCAAATTAATTGCAAATTTGATTTGTGAATGGAGCATGTACTTTTTTTTATCAGTGGATCAAAAAGTGAAGATTGTGGCAAACATTCTTTGTGTAGACTGTTTGATGGGTAAGAGATCAATTGAAGAGAGTGCTTGGATCGAGAAGGGGAAGCGAAGATTCTTTTTAATTCTGAACCAAGATGGGTAGTTGGAGGAATTAAGCAAGAGCCATCTGGCCCCTGAGATGAATGATACTTTGTCTGGTAGTTGTACCAGTCTGGGCAATTGAAGCCCCCATGTAATTTTGGATTGGTGTAGTTTCTTAAAGGAAATGCTGACTCTTTTTGGAGACCACACAAACTTGGAGGTGACTCTCTCTTTGTTGGAGACAAAACTATGGGATATTCAAACTGGGATCATGCAGGAGAGGAAGTTTACTAGAGGAGCCACAATCTTTTTGATTGTTTCTAGTCTTACTCACAATTAGATCATTTTGGGAGACCAGAATGAAAGAAGGTTTTTCCTTTTAAGGGTAATTTAATATTAGCTGTATGGAACTGAGTAAGAGAGATTGTTGAACCAAATCCCTAGATCTTTCATATTTCTGGACTGCCAATGGAGCCCTGAGCCAGTGCTGAGAGAGGGGTGCAATGGAAGTTGAAGGGGAGGACTTCTGGGTTGTCTTTTTTAGGGAGCAGCCTGAGAAGGATGCATATGGTTGAATAACATTCAAAATAGCTTGGAGAGCCCGATCCGCCTCTGCTGAAAAAATAAGATTGTCGTCTGCACATGCTGCAACCTTAAAGCTATCATTCTAAAATGAAGATCATTAATGTCAGGTGAGTTGTTGAGAAGGCGAATGAGAGGATTTACTGCACTCAGAAATAATGGAGGGGACAATGGACATCCCTGGCCTATTCTTTGTTGTAGTGAGAATTGGGTTGAGAGTGTACCATTGATTTTGATGCATGCAGTAAGGGTGACATTCAAGTGACATGGACATTTTTATGAAGTTGTCGGCTAGGTCGCACCAGCAAAGAGATGCTTCCTTTTCAAAGGCCTTCAAAGGCCTTCTCTATATCTAGAGCTATTGCCGCTGCTAGGGAGTTGGAAAAGGACAAAAATATTAAAAAACCTTGGGCAACTCCAATGATATTTTTAGTCAGAACATAGCGCATGAAAGTGAGTATGTAACCATCTTTAGTTTTGCAGTTCTGTATTAAATAACTGACTATGGAACATAAGAACAACCCTGGCTTATTTTCAACATATGCATCATGGAGATCTCACAACCAGATCCTGAAGTGTTATCACGCATTGATGATATATGTCTGGCCTCTTAAAATGACATGGTAACAAGATAACAATAAAATGTCTATGATTGCCCACCTAAAGTTGAACATTATTGAATATGAGTTATCCAATTAGGGCAAGGTGTTGGCTTCTGATTTACTTCCGAAATGGGCTACCTTGCAGCCTTGTGACACACTGAAGAAGTTACAAACCTTGCTGGGATTCCTTAACTTTGGACAAACTTACATGCCGCACTATGCTGCGTAAGTGAAGCCATTGTATGATTTAATTTCTCTTAATTTTCAGCAAAACCGTGGATAAACAAACATGCTGATATTTTGTGTGAGCTGCAAGCAGACATGCTAGATACAAAATATTTGCAAACAAGGGATATTAAGACCAACCTAGTACTCAGAGTAAACCAAGCGAATCAGTTTATACTTATGTGACCTAAAATAATGGACCTACAGTTCCTATAGCATACAAGTCACACTTGTAATCTCCAGGTGAAGAATGTTTTGCTTAAATTAAAAATGTTCTTACAGCTGTGCAGACAGCTATCTTGAAAGAACACCTATTAGTGCAGGTAAACCTAATTATTGTGGTGTCTCCTTTACCAGCACTAAAGGCTGCCACTTAAGCAAACATTCCTAATTCTCGAACTCTACACCGAAGATAGGTGCAGTGGGCTTGTTCTTTAAGTGCAGTGGATGTAAAGTTTCACTATCATCCCTCAGTTTGTGCACAAGCTTTTATCCAATATAAACAGAATGGCACTCCAACTCAAAAAGTCTTACCCATTGAGTCTTATCAAGTGTATTCTGTATGGACGACTCTACTCAACCAGCAGTGGGACAAGATAAGTGTTCCCCAGCTGGTGCGGCAGTGCAAGGCATAGATGATTAATTACATACGCAGCACACCCACACTTAAATATTAGGTAATAGCACTGCTCAACATGCAGAAATTCATGCCCTGGTATTTGCATTACAGAAGGTTGAACTGTCACTTCCCACACTAATAGTGTCCATTTCATCCTTCTGCATGCAAGGCTACAATGCAGATTTGAAACATTGGTGCCTGAATGGAATCAAGGATTCAAAGGGCAAACATATTCAGAATAAACAGCTCTGGGGAAAGGTAGCTGTCTTACAAGATAACCATCCCTGTGACTCACACTTTGGGCCAACACCATGATGGGTTTCATGGCAAAGGGAATTGTGAGGCCGACTTAGCTACTAAGGCTGCCTTACAAGCGCTCAGAGCTGGAGTTCTAACCAGATTTACAATGAAGAGCGTCACAAACATTGTAACAGCAGTACACGCAAACACAAAGGGTGGAAAGACTCTTGCATACTCTTACACCCTTATATGAGATATGACTCCTGAAATATAGTGGGATATAACTGTGGTATAATGGTATAGTGGTTACCATATCATCAGTTGAAGATAGGATAATGCCTATTAAACTGCTCAGATTAAGGGCCTGGTTTAGCCTCTTCCATGCTCATGAAGGCCCCCGGCCGTCAGAAGTCACGGTGGGCGTGAGCGCATGACGTCCGGGAGCCGTCATGACCACGCCCACGATCGAAATGTTCAGCACTGCAGCAGAATTTGCGCCGCAGTGAAAAGGTTAGATCTCGGCACACGGTGTACTCCTTAACAGCGGTGGCATATAACCCATCCTCCAAAATATAAATCCCATTATTTCCTATGGAATTTATATTTCGTGGACAAGATATCTGTCACTGTTGTATGGTGTACCCCGTCTGCCGAGATCTAAATCAGGCCGTAAATCTAGTCAGAGAAGCACATGAGGGATTGGCATTTGCCGAAACATGAGGGATTGGCATTTGCCAAAACTTTGCCAAAACTTGCATTCATGTCATTAGTAATGCTATAGCAACAGTAGTGGCTTTGTTTATATAGAAAGGCTATAGATTATCTTAGATGATGCAATATTTGTCAACAGATCAAACCTTCTACTGTTAAAAGACCTGGCCAACCCACCTAGCAGTCACCAACAACCTATTCAGGGTAACTTATTTGGACCATATCAGTTCAATACATTCTTTTAACCTCTATAGGTACATATTGGTAACAAACTGATTAATTTTCTTAATTCTTATGGGTGTGGCGACAGAGAAATGCAAGTGCTAGAACAGTAGTAAAGATCTGCAATGACTAATAGCGATGGGAGCAGTTCATTCTGATAATGTTCCTATGTTTGCTTCCAAGGCTTATAGGCTGCTATGTCTACTCTGGCAGTGTGTCTGCTACTGAAATCTCTTTTCAGCTGAATCTAATAGATTTGTTGAGCATGCTTCCTTCAGGTGTCCATTAACAACGTACAAACCTATGTGTAGCTGAGACTGTATAGTAGACCATCTTGGATACCAACACAGATTCAGAGTAGATCCTCTCAGCCTCTGCCTACTCTTAATGTACTAGCCCTGAATGAGAGATCACAAACTTGAGGGACTCAGCTTGGGATATTTGAGTGTACCACATCTTCTAACTTCACTAAGAGCAATGGGTTCCACAGAGGAATCCGGAGCTGCCATCACTACAGTTGCAAATGTTCAATGCAACACTATGGTTTACTATAAATCATGACAGAAACAAAATCAATGACGATGATGACTTTTTAAGGATCAACAATCAAGGAACAACAATCTATGAGAACAAATCTGAATTCTACACAAAAAAATGTTCACTATAATCTACAGTCACTTTTACACCATACATTTCCTATTGCTTCGTGTTGGTTTTATGATAGATACTTGATACCATCTTGGTCCTATGTGTGGATCATTATGGAGTGTTTCTTTTCATCATGTGGCTGACAGCGATGATTATCATTTTACTGCTATTGAATGGACGTTTTGTCCTTGAATAAACTGTTCCACAATATGTGGTTCAGGAACTTCAACCACATCTCTCATCCCACAGAACTCGAAGAGATCGCTAATGCTGCAAACATCATGGCTTGTCCTGTGCCCGAAGGCATAGCTTGGAAATGGGTACCTTATCAAATCATGGGACCATCTGAGATATTGTGTTGAAGGTTTCAACGAATATGTGATTATTCCTGGATCTACATCAGGTGACTGGGATGCAGAGACTGTAAAATGCATGATGTCTGAATTGCAGGCATATTCCACCTTAGACAATGAAGATCCTTATTCGAATTATAAAGACATGTTTTATTTTCATCATTATGCACACTGTTACATACATATAACTAGATATCATAGGAAATGATACAAATATATACATTGGGACCATTGTGAAACTCTGCCTCCTAATATTCACCCACAATTCTTGAAGAAATGTCCCTATTTTCAGATTGAGGACAGGTCATATTCCTCAGCTTTTTCTTTTTTTACAACATCCACACCAACTCCAGAAATGTAATCAATACTAATACAATAATAATTCATTCAAATGAATAGTCACAATTTGTCTACACAAGGATATAAGTATTAGAATGAAAATGTTGATGAGAAAAGCTTTTGAGAAACAAACTTTTGTCAGGCTCAAGGAGGAGAAGCCAAATTTCAAGTGTACAACACCCAAAAGGAATGGTTTGTCTGAATGAAACTATTCAGCAGACCACCTGTCTGAGATATGGGATCATGACAGAATTTAAGAAGCCTTTATAACAAATGTTTCTCTGTGTTCATGAATTCGCAATCACAAAATAACATTTCAGATTCTAAAATGAATATAACCTATAATTCTTCTCAGTTCCCTGCTAACGTTTTAGCCTCCTGGCCTAATGATTCCAATATCTCCATGTGTCGTTTTCTTTCCAACACCCATGGTCCTAAAGTTAATCACCCAGATCTGTGATATAGCATTCACATACCTGTAGTCGTTACCACATATAGGGGGTCATTACGATCGCGGACGGACTTGAGTCCGTCCGCGACCCCAGAGCATGAGGGAACGTCCGCATGGGCTGCGGCGTTCCCTCTGTGCAGATTAGGATGTGACCGCCACCCTGGCGGTCACATCCTCTATTTTAACATTGCCGCGGGTGGAGCTTCAAGCTGCACCCGCAGCAATGTTAAAAAAGCATGCACAGCATTTGCATGCACAAAGCGGCAGGCACCGCGCGGTGCATGCTGCATTGTGCACGCAAATGCAGGGGGGTACCATAGGTACCCCCCATGTGCACCCCCCACCCCCCACTACACCTAGGGGGCCCGCAACGGGCCCCCGCAGTGCAGTTACACATGCTTTTCCACGGCGGAAAAGCCGCCGCGGAAAAGCATGTTCAAAAGCACATCCTAATCTGGCTGACGGTGTCTGAGAGACACCGTCACCATTTTAGTGCTTTTCCGCCGCGGTTGTAAGCCAGCCGCGGCGGAAAAGCTGCGGACCTAAACCATGACCCACCAGCCATCCTAATGTGGCGGTGGGTCCTGGTGGGTCCGCAGAGGATTTTCCGCATCCTCCGGGCCGGCGGTGGTTTCCGCCGGCCCAGAGGATGCGGAAAATCCTCCATCGTAATGTCCCCCATAGTGTGGGCAGGCTGTGCCAACCTTAGTTAGCACATTCCAGTCTTCTTGATGTGAAATCTCATTGGGCCTTAGTTAAAGAAAAAAATAATTTTTCCGATTTCCTCTTGGGACCACGGCCCACTAGAAAGAAGTGATTGATATCTATTGCAATATATAACATATGTAATCAGTGGAATAAGGAAAAGAAGCTGCAGAAAGGCAAAGGCAGATCGATAAAGAAAACCTACAAACTGTTTTTAAAGTTATCAACAATGGAGTGCACACGATTTTGAAAAGAGTGTATTCATTAACCAACATCATGTCTTCAGCCTTAGATCTTCTTAAAGGAGACCTGGGTTTATTACAACTTGTAAGGCTCAGTTAAGAGCCATAACACATTAAATTGGGCCTTAAAAACCCTTAGGTCAGGCTATGCTTTATGTAACTTTGAACAAAATAGCTATTTTGGGCCTTACAATCTAACATTGACCCAGAAAACAATAGTTAAAAAACAATCCACATATTCTTTTTTGAGTATTGAATAAATAAAAGAAACACCATTCTCAGATAGTGAAAATGTACCTATTACCTGACTAATGCATGGAGTCATCTCGCTGCTTTTTATGTCTTTTCCTTTTTTTTAATGACTGCCCGAAATACAAGTCTTTAGGCTGGTATGAAACAAATCACAATTCACATCTATTTAATTTATGGAAATTTCCTTTTTTTAACATGTGCTTAAATGAAGATGACCCGGTGTTTTTCAGCACTTTCAACTGCAGAAATCCTCTAGATCATTCTGTTTTATGTGATACAATTTCCTACCTTGGACAGTGTAATGCTTGATGCCTGAGTTAAGTTGTATCCTCTCAGCTTACTCTTATTTCATCCATCCCCATGCACCATGAAAAATGGCTCTCATTTAATGTTAACAAACATTAGTTGTTGTTGTTTATAACATGGTAAATTTTCTGTAGTTAAGATTTCTAAAGCATCAAAGTGCTGATGAAGAATCTTGTATCCACCGACTCAACGTAATCAAAAGTGTCCCTTGGCCGAGTATTGATATGAGAAGCATGTGTTTTGATGAAATTGCCAGGATTCGTTTCTGCTTTACTATAAAAAGAAGTTATTTTGACTTCTGTGTCAGAAACGTATAACTTACATACAGCCAAATGTTCTGAGGAAATTCAGAGGCAGTTACAGACGCAAAACCTGACTCACTTTGCCTACATCGGTCATACAATTTGTAAACAGTAAGTTTACCTTGAAAATCTGGCTCATATTGTCTTTTTCTTAGAGAAATTATTGTGTGCGATTTTGTAAATAATGAAATTGGGCTTTCAAGTTATCACTGAGTTAGCGGATCCCTGTTTAGGGACTGTTAGTAACCTAAAAACATGGATGCCATTTGAACTCTGTATTGGATGAGGTTGTGTGGGACTACAACAACCATCTTCTTCACAATAAATTGCTGGTGCTGGTGCTGCTGACTGTGAAGGCAAACCATATAGAGATAAGCCAGAGTCTTAGCTTACACAATAGGGAGGAGTGTGGGAATGTTGGGTGGTATGTTTGTTGGGGCTCTCCATAGACTCTGAAATTTTTCCTCACAGAAATGTGAGGAAAATCCATAATTTTAGCCAAGGTTTAATGTTTGGAAGGCAATCTAAGGTAAGAAAGTGGGGGTAGGGGCTATGAAAGACACACTACCCTGGATTCTCCTCATTATCCAGTTTTCAGAAATGTCTGGGTATGATAGGTGTCCCGGAATAGCACCAAGCCTAACCCCAAACACTGTCACCAGAATGGGTAAATTCTTGATGTTTCCTTGTTGACATTTGGGGCCTTTCTTGTCGCACAGATAGGCACTGCCACAAAAGTGGTATATTGTTTTTAATGAGAGAAGAGTGGAAATACAGAATTGTAGAATATTCATTATTATTAATTCATTTTCTGTCCATTTTGGGCTTTGAAATGTAATCCGGTGGGCAGGAAAGTGCGCATCTTCCAAATTCCCCTATGAATCACACGATAATGTTGATAACCTCAAACTCAGAGCTGTACAAATCACCACTGATGCTAAACTCATTATCTTAGGCACATTTAAAAAATGCATAGGTTTCTTGCTTACTTTGCCATTGGATTCAAGCTAGCCTGGCTGATGGAGGGTGTTACTCAGAAACTGGTCCCAGGGTGCATGTTTCTGGTTCAGGGAAGACCTGGCTTGGCAGTTTCGGCTGGACTATTCCCATGAGGCACAGGGTCAAGACTGATTTGCACATTGCTGGGTCTGAACTGAGGTGACAAAGTGAGCTAAAGAATGATGATGGATTAAATCCAGATCTGTGACTGGGGTTGAGTGTCTGAAAAGTTTCAGCACTCCGTCCATCATCTCCTTGTGTTTGCTAGGTTTCTTTCATACCCACTTTTCATTTATTAGATTTTACCAGACGAATTGGTGCCTGGCTAGCTACAGAATGAAAAATCATTATAAGTTGCACCTCAGTTTTTGGCTCTGGGTATGGCATTTTTTTGGACAACTAATAAATACTATAAATCCTTGCAACCAGATTGGCGTCACAGTATATTATTTATGTAAATCAGCCATCTGGGCATAACAATACCAGTCAAAATGTTTTCCTACTCATTTTCATAATTTGTTTTATAATTTAACAACTCATTTCTTTGATAAAATTAAGAGTGATGTATGCAATTGCCATCTGACTATATTCCAAATGGTGCCTGTGCTTTAGCAATCTATAGGTTTCAGGCTTCACCTATGATATTCATATCTTCTTCCACCACAATCTACAAGTAGGTAGAAACCACAATACATAGGAAAAATAAATTACCACTTAGCAAAATACCAAAAATGGTGGAAAAAACATTATTTTTTACAACCCTTCCTGTTCCTGAAATCTGAAGGCTGATCTCATAACCGCAAAACTTGTTTTGTCCTGCTAACATCATTTTATAACAAAACATACTTTCGTATGCATCATGTGGTCCCATTTTTATAAAACAACCCACATTTTGATATGTTTGGTTAATTTCACTGGACCCTTCAGGTGAATCAACAAACCTTGGTTACCTTTAGAATCTCCAAAATATTGGAAAAAGAGCACAAATTTAGTTTAATTCCCTTTGTGGAAAATGTTATGAAGGCTGAAACTGATCTTTCCTAAACATTAAAAAAGGATGAGCACTGAGGGATGAGCACTGAGGGCTGTGGTGGGGAGAGGTCTCAGAATGTAAGGTATTAAAAGTGTTGCTGTGACACATGGAAAGAAAAAGTGCCTTTGCTGCACCTATTTATATATATGAAGAAGTCACCACTAAAGACTACCTTTTAAATAGGGGTTAGTGGAAAATTCTGCTGACCAACTAAGATTGCAGAGTTTTGCCCACTCCGCTTTCAGCAACATTCCACCAAGCGACAAGTGATCATTTGTGCCCCTAGCATGAGCTTACAACACCTCCCAGCAAAAACATCTCAAAGAGGTTGGTTACAGCATGTCCCGACCATTTGCATTGAGAAAACTGCAGCTCGAGAAGAAAATCCACTCAGGTGGCAGACAGAAGCAGCACCCTCTGGCGTGCTGTGTGGTGCTGTTCATCCTGATTATGTAGTGCGGAGCAAGCTCCCGGATGCTAAAAATCAGCACACGCAGTGTGACCTGCCGAATTCCGCCCACTTGCAAAACTCCATGGAATCTAGCAGTGTTTTTATGTAACTCCGCGACCTCTGCCCATTCTTAATTTAAAATCCCTGGGGGTAAGTGCCTAATATATATCGAAAAGCAGTATACTATACTTGTGAAACAGATTCTCAGTGGCATACTTAAATGATCATTTGGGAAGATTTTAGCAAAATGTTCCAGAGATATTTTCCACTCAGTTTTAAACACCTAATTCATGGTGAAAGTAGATTTTAATAACTGGTCAAAAAGTAACTTTATTAGCTAGATTTTATCCTGCTTGAGCCAAATCTGGCTTAAAGCCAGTGTTGTCACTCATTTTATCTGTCGTGGCTCTATACACATTCCTAGGTGGGCCTAACAGTCCTGCTCACTCAGAGAACAATGGGCCCAAGAAAGCAGGGATTGTGTGAACAAATGGACACTGAGGAGGGTACTCTAACAGTTGGCAGAACAAAGGACAGGCTTCATACTACATATTTTAAGTTACAGAAGCCAAATAAGGCTGACAGGAGCTGATATTATATAGTCCAAGGGCCCTCCTACATTTTCTATCTCTAGTACCACAGGGTAAAACATTTCCTGGCCCTGACAAAGGGAGGAGATCTCGCCCAAATAGAGGTATTATTTAGGGAGAGGAAGAACCCCTTCCTGTGGAACAAGGGGTTAGCCATTTTGGATTTAGAATTCTAGAAATTTTTAAGGTAGAGTAAAAATAACTGCTGTTAAAGCAAGTGGGTATAAGGTAAGAAAATGGACAGGATAGTTTTTGGAAGTTTCCGCATTTATTGGCTAGCTTATAGGCTAAGACTATTACCAAACCATAAAGTTTTCGGAACATTACTGGACCTGCAAAAACTACATCTGATGGAAATGTCCACCCTGAAAGAAAGACAATTCAACATTTTCTGAATTCTATTGGCGGCCAACGTCTGGAACGGCATCCCAAGGGTCAAATGGTTTGCCTCCTGCTTGCCTCCCAAAAGGGAGAAGCACTCATGCCTCCTAAACATTCCAGCTGTCCACTAGCACTGGACCCTGCTGTTGTCCTGGCTGGAGAGTGATGCCTACAAGGGAAGTTACAAACAAGCTGCACGAGAAAACAAGTTTGTTGCATTCCAAACTTCCTGCCATGCTGATGAAGTATTTTGAGAAGCAACAATTGATGAAGTGCTATGAGCTTTGGAATTCAAAACCATCGTCTTCAGTGGCAGCACACTGGTGTCATTTGTGACTTAGAGAGACTAGCTTTGGCTTCTGCCACATACCTTGCCACTGAAAACCTTTCAGCTCGAAAAAAGTGACTAAAAACGAAGGTTAAACTTTGGCTAGGATGACCCTCTGTGTGTGTTCAACCTCTACTCAATTCTGATCAGCCTGAAATCGACATTGGTCTTGGTCAACCATAAACTGACATTTTTAATCTTTCTCCATAATTTCATAAGTAGGCTTAGAAATTTTATTTTGTTGTTTATTGACATAAAACAGTTGTGTCACACACTTCTTTGGTGAATTGTCTGCTCTAAGTGGAATAGTTACCAGGATTGAGCTCACCGAGACTTGTGGTGAGACCTAACCAGGGTGCGTTTATTAGGTTGGTATGGGCTCTCTTCTCTCAAGTTATTAACCCGCTTTCTGTCATGTTCCTGATTTGGAATGAACACCTGGCTTCCAAAAGCCCTAACACTACTTTGTAAAATGTTTATATTCAGCCTAACACAAGAACCAATATCTTTCAACAACTTTGCAAGATGTTAACAAAAATCTAGTTTTGCAACAAAATGCTAAATTATTTTTTGGGGTGATCAACATTGTATGCCTCTGCTGCTGTTTATACAAATAGGGAACACATATGTTATCTACCAATATGCTTGTATAAGTGTTCCATTTTCCGTATTCGTGAAACAATGTGCACTTAAAAACAGGACGCCCTTCAAAAGGGCATTTTAATCATCAGTAATTGGAGGTTGGGTAATATCTCTTCACGTGACTAGGGACCATATGTATCAACAACCTGATTTGCGATTCTTAAAGAGCGATTTTTAAGAAATCGCTATTTGAGAATCGCAAATAGAGATGTAGGTACAAAATCGCAAATGTTTTGCGATTTCTTAGTATTCCTTAACTGCGATTAGCAAATTGCGAATCGCAATTAAGGAATACTTTCCCATTCATTTCTATGGGCCAGGAGGCCCATAGAAATGAATGGGAAGTTATTCTCAATTTGCGATTCGCAATTTGAGAATCGCAAGTTAAGAATAATTCCAAGGGTGCAGTGGTGTCCAAAGGACAGCCTGTTGCACCCCTGGAATTAGCATGGGTGCACATGCCTTGTGCTTCACAATGCGCTTTGAAAAATGCAAAAAAGTGAATTTTTCAAGGAATTAGCAAATTACCACCAACTTGAAGTTGGTGGTAATTTGCGATTCCGTAAGGCCAATTTGCATTTTTTTAATGCTTCTTACATTGCATTTAAGGAATCGCAAAATTAGCGATTCCTTAAATGCAATTGCAAAATAAGGAATCGCAAATTTTGCGATTCCTTATTTTGCCTTAATACATACCATTTGGAAAAATTGCATTTGCAAACGCCGAAATTCTGCGAATTTCGGAGTTTGCAAATGCAATTTTGCTTGATACATTTGGCCCTAAGGAAGGTAACATCACTTTACCTGCAGAAAAATAAGTGAATTTTGTTTCCACCCAAAAAGCAGAGCCGCATTTTGCATCCTTAAAAATAGATGCAAACTGTGATGTATTCCATACTCACCTTTTGGAGGTTTTAGACTATAGAACTCACAGTGCTGTAAATGTATGTATATTCCAAAACATTAAAAGCATTCAATGGGCTAAAAAAACGGAATGCTCTCCTCACAAGCCAAATCAAACCATTTGTTAATGATGTATTTACTTATGTTAGTTATTTGCCTGAAAGAGGTAATGTACGACGATTTTATGACGTTTACATGTTAAGTTTTTGCACTCGTGTATTTTTAGGTCGGGGTGTATAGTTGAGGACTACATTTAAATGTTGTCAATTAATTGAAGTAGATAAATTATCTACACTTTCTCTGGATTATTTTTGCATGTCAATCTTGTGACCTGAAAATACTGTATTAGATATTTCATGTCGAAACATTTTCATTTTAAACATGAACTTTTAATCCTTTAAGGCTCCTCTCGTTCCTCATGGCCTGATGTAGGTGCCGGGATACCAGGGGCCCAGAATCTTTCAATCTGGCTGCTGTCCTTGCTCCTGAACGTATCCATTACAACGTTTGCCCCCAAAATGAGGTTACTGATGGAAACCCGGGGGAGATTTACTAAGATTTTGCGCCATGTTTACATCACAAACGTGAAGCAAAATGGAGCAAATCTTTTTTCCTAAATTACTTTCCAATGCGAAACCTATTTTGCCCTGGCAATAACGTGAAAGTAAAGAGAAGCTGTGCATAGCGCTGTTTCGCATTATTTTGTGCTTGGGTGTTCGCATGCAAACACCCAAGTTTTCTCATGCTAAACCCAATTTAATAGATACAGTACATTGGGAAATAACACGAAATAACACGCGTACATTGGGAAATAAACACGAAATAACACGCGTCCTTTTTAATCTAGTCGCAAAGATGACAAAATGCTTTAATTTATCCTTCCTTTTCCGACTTTGCATGCGTGCTGCACTGTGCAATACACTTACAAAGTGGGAAAAATGATCCTTAGTGTCTAGGCAAAGTATATTGTACAGGAAGGATACCCTTCCTGTACAAAACCTATGTTAGACTCACACTCACACACACCCTAGCGCTATGGCCCTAAGGTGGTGCGTGGCGAATGGCAGCTGTAATCGGCGCCGGCGCAGGGGAATGGGGAGCCATATTTCTGAAAATATGGCGTTCTCCTGCTCGTTCCCTGTCGCGCAACAAAGTGCAGACTCGCGGGAGGCTGCTCTGCATTGCATGGAGATTTGGTAAATCTCCCCCTGGATCTCGGTGTCACCAGATAAATCCACCGTCATTTAACAACTGTTTAGAGTAGATGGTAAAAATCCTTGGTGGTCGGTGTGATGGAACAAGGACTTGTAGAAAAGAGACTTGCCCGGAAGCATTCCTCTCGTTTAACTTCCAATATTGTAATAACCATGTATTGTGTAAATTAATATGCACAACATTGTACAAACAAGAAAGAGAAACTTGCCTACATGTATTACTAATAAGTAACTCAAGTGAATTTCTAAAATGGCCGCTAATGGAAAAACTGTACTGCGCATGCGTCAGCTGCATCTACGCAGTATGACGAGCTGTCGCTTGGAGGGGATTTCTTGGGCTTGCACAAATGCTATTAACATGGCTGCCTGAAAGCTCACATCCTCAGCATCTGCTTTGCCAAAACTAAAACACAATATTTTACTATGGATAATGCGGGGAAAACATAAATAAATGAATGGGATTCAAGTAGAGATATGTGGTATACAGTGAAACCATTTATGTTCAAATTTAACATATATATTTTTTACTCTTTTACTTGTGCGTGTCTTGGGCCTCTAGTATGAGACTAAAGTCTGTGGGTCACCTGAGTCTTCACGCATGCGTGAATTACCAAGCTGAAAGAAGGGATATGATACTGGAACGTCGTCTATGGCCAAAACAGATACATACCCTGGGAAACAGCTTGAGAACCTGTAAGATGAATGGGAAATGGATGACGTTTATACTTTTGTTTCTAATGTGATGTGAATATGATGGGAATTAAAAGTTGTGAATTCAATTTAAGGGGTGGGATCTTTGAACGATGGATTGAATGACTAAATTGGAAAATAAGCATAGTATGATGTTCATCCCCCCTTGCGTGTCCAATCAGAGTTAGCAGTTTCATGATATTTAAACATTTTTGGGAGGTACACGAATATTGTAGAGTATAATTGAGGTAGTTCTTAGCTAGTTAGTAAGCATGAGACCGGTATGCTACCCGAGAAGGAGAGTTTGCTGAATGCTGCAGAGCTTGGGATGCTGTCGGAGTGATGAGAGAGCCTGAAGAAGAATCGAATGCAGAACCACTTTATTTTAAATTAATTTATTTAGCAGAAGATCGCAAAAGAATCTTGAGGAGGAAGAGAGTGTCAGAGAGGGGTGCTACACAAGCGTCGGTGATAGAGAGATCAGTTATCCTGTCCTGATTCCTGTCCTCAAGCCTTTGTCGCCTGATCTTTCCCGGGGGACCTTTCCCAGCTCCTTGGCCAGGGGGCTGGTTTTCACACCATCCTGGGTAAATATATTTTTGTGTATGTGCAGTTGTGCTTTTCTCTCTATCCTCTCCTTTCTTAGCAACATCGTTGCAGAGAATGATATATATTTGTTTGACTGATTGATTAATTGAATCTTCCTTCCTATGAGTGACAGTGGCTGTACTGTACTTTGTAAGTGGTTCACATGAAATTAATCTAGATAAAGAGTCTAAATATTTCTAGAGTCTGTGGTTATTTCATCAAATGTAAGTAGAATATATTTATGTCATTTCACCATCAACTAGTTCAACTAATTTAGTCCATTGACCCGAGGAAAGAACTTTTTGATCAGTGAAAGATTAGTTGAGAATAAGAATAGACTGATCTAGAATGATAAAAAATACAAACAATTGACCCCAGCAGTTTATTACTAGATAGTGTGAATGTGTGTTTATGGGCCCAGGTGAGTACATGGTATTAGGTTACCTGTTGCTGGTAAACCGCTGGATGAGGTGCAGGTCATGAGATGGGGATGATAGGAATAGGATGGTTTCCGGAATGAGGGTAAGGTGTTGCTTGGCAGGATAGATAGTTCTCGTCCACCCTTGATGTGCTTCATGGGGCCCTTGGTGGTTGGGTTGCACCTTTTCTATGCAGCCCCTTTCCATCTCCAGCTGGGGTTTTACTGTGTATGAATCTGCACAGGCCAGGTCCGGTGGCTTAGTGGACTAATGCGGGCAGTTTCATGGCTCTGTAGGAGCAGCCATGACCCTACGGTGTACTAATGTGTCCACTGTAGGGTCCTTGGTTCGATCTCATGGTCACAGGTTCAACCCCCCCCCCCCCCCACCCCCCGGTGGGTTCACTCAGCCTTTCATCCTTCTCAGGCTGATGAAATGAGTACCATTGAGTTGGGTAACAATAAACACCTATTATTAAGTGCCAAGCTACCCAACAGTCTGAACATGCGCTTTACAAATACATGCTATGTTATGCGCCTAATTAAACAGTAACCTGTGCTTTTGAGACCTCGTAATCTCGGCTCCAGCAAAACTGGACCACTTATAGAATGGTGGAGTGGTAGCATCCCCAGGGATACCATTCCATCATAACTGTGATGATGAACTCAGATTAACTACACAATTTCCAATTTATATCTTGACTAGACCGTCATATTAAATCCACTGTTTATAGCTGATGATGAGACAGTGGTTTATTAAATCCCCTTTTATATCCTTTTTTATCTGTCATGCCAGATCCTGTATCATTCAAGGGCAGTTAAACAGCGCTTGTGACACGTGTTGCAGCTGTCACTGAAAACCCAGTAATCAGATACCACCGTGGGCTTAGTAAATTGTTACTTTCACTTTAGGTTTTGGCTTTTTAGGGGCAGTGAAGTAGAGGGGTTGACCATCAGTTGTACGGCGTTTCTAATATTTGTTTATAACATATTTACTTTGTAACTCTATGTCATTCGGCTGCAGCTGGATGCAAGTTGCTGGACACAACAATCATGGGGTTTGCAGCTAATTGCAGTGTCTGCTAATTCTTTACAACAAGGGGTGGTGAGGGACAGAGTCTCTGAATGAAGCAGAAAACTCTCACCCAGTCAAGAGATCAGGGCTAGATCCAACACCGTTTTTTAGCTCACTGCACCATCCCAGTTTCAGAACCTGGCTGTATGCAAATTAGTCTGTTCCTGTCCCAGTGCATGATGGGAACAGGGCAAACCAAACTACAAAAGCCAATTCTTACACTGGGAAGGAAACAAGCTCCCGGGGACCGGTTTCTGGCATTACAGCCGTCTTCGGCCCGGTTTGCTTGAATCCTGATGGTGCAATGAGCAAGGGACTCATGTCTGAGTATACCCTTCCACGCTTTTTCTGAATCAGTGTCTGCTAATTCAGCAAAGTGTTTTGATTCACACCAATATTTTACTGTCCCTGCTGCTCTTTGAGTATGTTGGTGTTTATTTGTTAGGCTGCTGGCTTCCCCGCAAGAGGCAGTTTTCCGGGGTCATCGTGATGCCTTTCAGCAATAAAAGTACTAAGGCCAAGAGAAGTAAGTTGGCCAGCTCGTCTGAAATGCCTGTAGTGGTTTGAAACAGGTGCCGGTGAGACATGGTAAGAAACTAAGGAGGGTTTGGCTAAAGCGCAATAAGGCTGCGCTGTACAAGATTCTTAACAAAACAAAATGCCAGTACTGCCTTTTAATTCAATGAGTTTTAAATGCACAATGATGTTAAACACTTGTCGCATAAACACAAAACAAATTGTGACTGACTTAATCTTTTTATTTTTTTCAAAACTCATAAATATTTTTTTATCACATTATATCTAAACAGTTTGGTGATTATACCACGTTGGCGGAGGAGAAAGTGAATTTGTGCTAGAGTTAATCCATAATGTGTGAAAAGCTACAGACAAAAACACACACAAACATGTTTTGAAATGGGACCATAATCTTCATCCAGTTGATTCACCATCTGTCATTTATTCAGTGAAACTGTCATACACATTCATCTAGCAATCAAGACAATTTCAGATGAGGGGTAAATACATACAACATAAATATTAATACTAAGACAAAAGTGAAGAAAGTTAAGTAGAAGAAAGAGAAAGCGTGAAATAGCCTCACCGTGGTTCAACAGAACCTAATTTTATCAATGGTGGGGTGCTATTTTTATTTTGAATCATTTCTAAAGACAACACCATAGTTGTCTGAAAGGCCATCAAAACCAATTTACAATCTCAATATTTTTATAACAGTATTATCTCAAGATTGGCCTTGAACACAAAGAGGGTCGACGCATTTCAAAGCCCCTTATTAGTGGGGGTTCTCCTCAGGACCTCGAAGGTTCAGTCGCACTTTTCAAGTGCGACGGCGGACCGAGAGACGCCGCGCAAGGAAGAGGAGACCTGTACCATAACTAAGGAAACGGGTTTTAAAGGAGAACGGCGACTCTGCGCGTGTCCAATATGGGAATCAGAGATAGATGGGTGCCACACCCCATATGAACTTGTAACTATTGATCCAGGATATTTGAAACACGATCCTCACAGGATTATTAAGAAGACAAGGACTGAAAAATAGCACCCCACCATTGATAAAATTAGGTTCTGTTAAACCACGGTGAGGCTATTTCACGCTTTCTCTTTCTTCTACTTAACTTTCTTCATTTTTGTCTTAGTATTATTATTTATGTCGTATGTATTTACCCCTCATCTGAAATTGTCTTGATTGCTAGATGAATGTGTATGACAGTTTCACTGAATAAATGACAGATGGTGAATGAACTGGATGAAGTTTATGGCCCCATTTCAAAATATATTTGTGTGTGTTTTTGTCTGTAGCTTTTCACACATTATGGATTAACTTTAGCACAAATTCACTTTCTCTTCCGCCCACGTGGTATAATCACCAAACTGTTTAGATATAATGTGATAAAAATTATTTATGAATTTTGAAAAAAATAAAAAGATTAAGTCAGTCACAATTTGTTTTGTGTTTATGCGACAAGTGTTTAACATCATTGTGCATTTAAAACTCGTTGAATTAAAAGGTGAGACATGGTGGCACGCGTCATTCTGTTCATTGCTACAGCCCTGGAACATACATACCACCAGACCCGATTCCGGTAGGAGTCTTCCGATTTTTTAAGCCAGAAAATTGCTTTATTTTAGCAGTCTTCCACACTGAAAAATCCTCCGATTCAATATCTGTTAATTTCGAAACAACACAGTTCTCCGATTTTTCTTTAACCTCTCACATTCCTGATCTAAAATGTTGGCATATATGCTGGACTCCCAGATGATTGTGGGAGCTTGTGAGGAGAGTAACAACTTTGCTGGCTTCCTGTGGTTCTTAAAATGGGTGGCCAGGTCACTAATCCTTTGGTATGAATGTTCTCACAATAGGTATAGCTTGACAAGGGTGAAGTCCTGAGACCGCGTCACACATACCAGCCACCTGTCTGTTCGATGTGGATGAGCATCCCTCTCAGGTTGGAGTGGGTCAGGACAATTATTGATCATAAAATTAAGATGCCAAGACACCAGCATCTTGACTGCTAGGGTTCCATTTGTTGAGGGCAACAATCAAGAGAATCCACTTCTCCAGGTTGCTTTGGTTGATTTATAAGCCGTAAGTAACCCAAAGAATTATAAGAATGACTGGATCTTGCAGTGCAAAGCAAGTTCTCAGTACTTCAGTCAGTCTATACAGAAGCATAGATCAAGTCCTGACCCATAGGGGTTGTTGGGACACAAATGTCCCCTGCATGGGTTTGCAAGTACGAAGGCACAACCCTGAGTTAATTAAATACAGGTCTATATCGTATTTTACCATATTGGCCCAGATTTAGAAAGGTTCCGCGTCAGGTTTGTGTTGCTTTTTAACGCAGACCTGACTCAAAATATTTTTGTGGCATTTACAAACCAACTCAAATTGGTATTTGCATTGGTTTTCAAGAGAAAGTAACACAATGCAGCAAGAAAGTACTGCTTTTCCATTAGACGGCATCCAGGGGATGTTCCGTGGGTGGTACATGGGCGTTCCCCTGCTACCACCCATGATTTCTGATGCAAAATCCCACTTACTAACAATAGTGAACATAGTTTTGGGGTAAAATGTTATGCCACTTAAAAGCAGGCATCAAAAGAAATGTTTTTTTTTTTCGACTTTGCATGTGTGCTGCATTGTACAGCATATATACAAAGTAAGAAAAGTTTAAAAAGTTGCCTAGGCATAGTATTTTGTACTGTGAGGAAACACTTCAAGTACAAAACCTATGCACTACGGCGGTGAGGTGTGTGTGGCACTCTTCAGCAAAATTCTGAGAGCAGAGAGTGGAGGGGAGTGCCATATCTTTGTGGTGTGTATTGTCACAATCTGTCACCAATTCATGTCACTATTGTAAATATCCATGTGTATTTTTCTGTGTATGTTGCATATAGTTATTTGGTATTTTGTCTAACCTACTCATTTTTCAGATACAAAAAAGATTTGTTGAATCCAAATTGTTGTTTTTTCAGTTGTGTGCTGCTTACACATACGTTTTGAATCCTATCTGAAAAGGGGGACATAATAGGTATTGTTTTTTTTCGGGTGGCAGAACGACTGTTCCTAAAATACATCATGCAGCACAGCATGTTTGGCTGCAGCATTGTGTGACGCTTTTGTAAATCTGGGCACTTTTGTGACCTGCAGGTGTGACAATCAAATGGGTGCTCCTGTACCCCGGTTTAGTGAATGTTACTGAAGCTCAGTGCATGGACCTGAGGTCTTAAGGGGCGCAATACGCCCCTTAACACCACAGGACTACTGTAGTGTGCTGGCTATCATAATCTTGGCTGTGGTGACATTGTATTATTGAATAACAGATGCAGGCCACTTTTAGTAACATTTAAAAACCCTTTGTGAATGTGAGGGAATCTGAAATTTGAGGCACAAAAATTAAGTTGGTCCTTAGATTAATTCATGGGAATAGCACTACTATATCAAATAGCATCTACTCTGGATGACTGGTTGCCTTAACTAAAGCATCTGTGTACATCAGAAAATAGAGAGTAGGGATAGGAGCAGATAAATCAAAGTGGTATGCTAGAGTCTAGCTTATCACTTCGTCTATTAGAAATAAAAACAAATATTGAAAGGCACCAACGTTCCCATTAAAATATAAAAACACATTTCTGTAGTTTTTTCATTGAGAATGTGCAAAACATAAGTTGCAATTATGCATATTGTTTGATGCATACTTATTTCTGTATTTTTTGTATTGTTTTATTTGCTTAGATGGTGGTCCCCAACTTTCAGTAGTGATATCTTCGGGGTACAAAGAAGTCTAAAGGTTAAGAACCACCAGTGTATTATTCATAATATTGATGCGTTTGTGGAACAAAATATTATTAAGTCCAGGTTTATGGAGACAGGCCTGTCTCTACAAGTACAGTAGGTACCATTTGGTAGGATTCTGCCTTTTGAAACTTCCTGTAGCCCTCTACATAATGTAGATGAAGGGTGTGGGGATGTGGAGACATCTGTGGTATTTCAAGGACACAATGATCCTTTGAGGTCATGTCCTGCCTTACATTTCCCAGAGGTATGTGTTACGAAAGGGATTCACTCCCCTAGTTGCTTGCATTCTGAGTGCTCTACAGGGAGACTCCCCTTATTAGCCCCAATGGCGAACCATTACATGAAGAAAATAGGTGTCTCTGGTTTGGAGCGATCCATATAGTAAGGTATCTGCTTTGAACTGCTTCCATCGTAGAAAATGAGCAGTCAACAATCCATACCTGGAAAATAGTAAAGGTGTATGACTGAAACAAGCACAAAAGGTTTCAGGGTATCTCATTGAGCAGGGTAGGTAACCCTCCACCGAATGTCAGGAACATGTTTGAGATCCAGGACTGGTGTCACTGTGAGCCATTCTCTCTGAGGTGCCTGAAGACGTCTGCAAGTACATGCTGGATGAGAGCTATAGGTCTGCTTTTAAAAGGTGCATATCTAGTCTACTGGAAGAGGGGATATGTGGAGGATATCCTTTCAGGAGCCTGTCTGCTCCTGTCCACACATTGGACCATGCCCAGCTCCACAGACCCTGGTCCTTCTACCCCTGTAGACTACTTCGCAGAGCTTCCCTTGTCTCTGAACCCAGTTTACCCATACAGGTGCTGCTGCAGTGCCGCACTGCATAAATGAATGGAGCTTTCACCTGCACCCACTGCCACTTCACATGTACCACAACACCCACCACATGCACTCCACCCACCAACAACGCTTCTTCCACATCCACCGACAAACACGCACCCCAAGATAAGCTATCAAGTACACTCCTCAACATCCGCTTTCTTGGCCAAAATGCCATAGAAATCCAGAACCTCCAACACAATGGCACTTCTCATCTCCTCTTCTATATGGATATCCCTGCAGGATACATACTCGCACTCCGAAACCAGCAGCACAGACCAGGAGGAGGAATTCCAGTCATATTCAGGGACTCCTTTAATTGCACTGCAACCAGTTAGAGTCACAACCTTTCATATGGAAAACATGCACTTCAAGCTACAAACATCAGTAACATACCACTCTAAGTGGAACCCTCGAATGCTGCCCACCGAAACCCAAAGGCAGTTTTGCAGACATCGCTAACTTCCTTTCCCCCTTCACAATCAAGTCCAACAAGAACATCCCACTAGGAGACTTCAGCTTCCACCTTGAAGACACAAGTGACCCCAGCACTACTGGACTGCTCGCTAGTCTACAGAATCTGGGCCTCACATACTTGATCTGATTTTTACCAAACTCAACTACATTGAAATCTTAACAACCAAGCTGTTCACCTTGATCGACAGTGCCTTCATCCAATTCCTCATCTGCTTACCACACCAAATGAAACTGAAGCAACACCCAGGACTCTAACTGGGTAGACACACTGTGCCGCTAGCAACCAACGTCCACCAACGACCTAAACAGCTATGTCAAACACATGGACACTTGGATCGCAAAATACACAAATTACCTGGCACCCCACAAACACAACACACAGAGAAGAACTCAAAAGCAGTCCAGCTGGCGCTCAAAGGAATGCCGCTCATCAAAACAGCAGGTCAAACAACTCGGAAAGAAAATGGAGAACAAACCATTTTGAAATGACGAACCGAAATAGAAGACAGATTCGAGACACTAACACCAACAAATCAAAAGAAACAAACAAGAATTCCACAGTTAAGCGCATAGACAAAAGCAAAAGCAAAGCAAAATAAATCTTCATGATCATCAAAGTCTTCATTTCACCAGCCGCCACCACTATCTGCATCACCCTCTCACAAGAATTATGTGCCAACCTCTAAGAAATCTTCAGTGAAAAAACGAAGCCATATATAGAACAATTTTGACCCACATCCAAACCCCTACAACCTTTGCTTTCAGCCTATCCTCAGCCACCCTCGGAAATACCCTGATGGTAAAAACTCCCCACAGAGGAAACAGCCAGCATCCGGTGTACCATCCACTCCGGGGCATTCACAAATCCCTGCCCCCACTACATCTACAATATGGGAGCCGCTGTCATCATTGTAGTCCTCCCCACATCACAAATACTTCCATCACCTCTGAGATATTCCCAGATCCCTGGAAACACACAATGGTCAATGCACTGTTAAAGAAACCCTCGGCAGACCCAATCACACAACTATCAAATTACTGCCTCACCTCTCTTCCACTCTACCCTGCCAAAGTGATGGAAAAAGCCATAAACAAACAACTTTCCCACCAGCTCAGCGCACATCAGCTCCTGGACAACATAAAATCAGGTTTCCAGCTTAACCATATCACTGAGACTGCCCTCATTACAGCATCTGATGAAATCAGGATGCTCTTAGACCTTGGAGACATAGCAGCCCTAATACTACTCTTCATAGCCTTTTAAGTAGTCTCCCACTCAACCCTGGTCAAAAGATTGCATGAGAAAGGCATAGAAGGACCTGCCCTCAATTGGATGTGTTCCTTCCTCACAGGAAGAATACTAAAAGTCCATCTGCCACCATACAGAACAATGGCCAAGAACCTCATATGTTGAGTCCCTCAAGTATTATCCCTAAGCCCTACATTATTACACATACACATGACTCAGCTTGCAGATGAAATCAGATCTTACAACATCAACATACTCTTCTACGCAGACGATACCCAACTGAACTGATACTCTCCCTGTCAGACAAGAGCCCTTCTACAAAATCAACCTTGCAACATGCCTGACTGCAGTAACCACATGGATAAAAACCAACGGGCTCACTCTGAACACAGACATAACTGAAGTAGTGATCTTTGGAAAGAAAGCCTTCGAATGGGACTCTACCTGATGGCCAAAAAACCTCGGACCTTCACCCAACACACAATCCACGCACAAAATCTTGACATGACAGCCCAAATAAATACAATGACCTCTACCTGCTTCCACATTTTCAGGATACTACAACAGATCTTCAAATGGCTTTATGAGAACACCAGTAAAATGGTCACACTGGCTTTGATCCCAAGCAAACCTTATCACAGCAATGCACTCTAAACAGATATCATGAAGAAACTCCTGAACTGGCCCCAGATCATTCAGACCACTGCAGCAAAATGCATAATCAACGTACCCAGTTGCACCCACATCACCCCTTACCTCAGAGACCTGCATTGGCTCCCAATACACAAAAGCACCCAATGGAAACTACTCACACACATATTCAAAGCACAGCACCAGCCCTGCATCCATTAACAGCTGTATACATTTCTACATACCTCTCAGGCAAATCCGCTCAGCTGGATTCTCACAAGCACTCACCCTCCACATCCCCAAAGTTACAGTTAGAGGCCGCTCCTTCTTACATCTCTCCCCCAAAACATGGAACAACCTCCCTCACCATATCTGAGCCTCTTCTCATACCTTCTTGAGTTCCACAGGAAGCTGAAGATATGGATCTTCGAATATCCTCATAAGGAGACAAATGCTCACCATCTGCAAAGCAGAAAAACTATTGCCACTATCTCTGGAGTCAGGGTCCTACAGCTGTTCAGGCTCTGAATTGAAAGCTAGCCAGCAAAGTCATTACTGAGGCAGAGATGAGTAAGTGAAAACCTAAATGTTCATAAGGCCACTGAAAGAAGTATTGCAAAAGTCAAACTACATAAATGGTGGCATATAGGACCCAGGTAAATATGGAAACATCGCATTAAAAGGTTTAACATTATACATTCTTAGAATGTTTCACCCAAACTGTAAATAAAGTTAAAGTACTACAGACTTTTATTTCAGCCAGAAATAAGGAAGACAGCTCTTTTTGAAGTTCCCAAATTAATTTTCAGACCACAACCAACTTTTTCGAGATTTAGGAGCATATTTATGATGGTTTTGCATTGCCCATGCACCACACAAAGGGACGCAAGGGTGACACAAAACCTACGTCAAATTTATCAAGCCATACAAGGCCACCTTACGTGGCCACGCATGGCTTGATAAATCCAGACTAATGCAACTCAGCGCAAATCACTGCATTGCATTACTCTGTCCCAGGGACACATTCTATGGGTGAAGTGTAGGGGTTCCCACACATCAACCTATGGGTGGAGCGTAGGGAATACCATTACTGGTAAACCTGGAATACATAAAAATGCTATGCCTCCCAACGGGGATGTGTAACAAGTTGAAATATCTTCATTCCTCCTCGTTTTTCCCTCTTTCTATGTGTGCTGCATTTTGCACCACACATAGAAAGAGGAAAATGCCTCAGAGGATTGTTTTTGTGCAGGAAGGTCTTCCTTCCTGCACAAAACAATACTGTCTACAATGCAGACACCTTTGCACCATGGTGCATGGGTGCCTGCAATGGCGTTAGGCAGCCAAAAGAGTACTAGCGCAAGGAAAGGACAACATTGCTCCATATTATGTTAAATAAGGCACATTCCTGACCTTAGCCTTTCACAGAGTGCAGCAAAAGCTCACCACCTGCAAAGCAGAAAAACTATTGCTATTATCTCTGGAGTCAGGGTCCTACAGCTGTTCAGGCTCTGAATTGCAAGCTAACTAGCAAAGTCATTACTGAGGCACAGAATAGTTGGTGAAAACCTGAATCTTCTTAAGGCTCGCTGAAAGAAGTATTGCAAAAGTCTAACTACATGAATGTGGCATGTAGGACCTAGGTAAATATGGAAACGTCACATTAATATGTTTTCAATTTTACATTCTTAGCATGTTTCACCCAAACTGTAAATAAAGTTAAAGTGCTACAGACTTTTACCTCAGCCAAAAATAAAGAAGACAGTTCTTTTTGAAGTTCCCAAATGAATTTTAAGACTACAGCCAACTTTTTCTAGCTGTAGGGGCATATTTATGATGGTTTTGCATTGCCCAGGCACCACACAAGGGGACCCAAGTGTTGGACTTGGCCCTTCTGGCAGGTTCACCCCTAAACTTTTTGCTTTTAATTGTGACCTGGTATTAGTGATTTTTGGCTTCTGCGCACTTTACCACTGTGTCCCAGGGTAAAGTGCGTACGTGTAGTGAGGTTGGCCTGCCCTCTCATAGGAATACATGGGGAATGTATGTGTCCCTGGTAGTTACTGATGCGTGGGGAGTGCAGGTGCGAGTTTGGTATGTGCGGACTCGTGTGATTAAATGTTGCGCAATGATGTGTGCGGCATAAATGTGTCTAGTGTGGAAGTGCCACTTCTAGAAGTTGGCATGTCTGTGTAATTTATGTGAATTGGTTGACTGGCTTGTAATTGGCTGGAGCCTGGCTCCATTAGTCAGGATGGGTCTGACCCGGTGGTGAGTGGAGAGATGTAAATGTGAATGTAAATGTACAGGAATTTATATAGCGCAAATCACCGAGCGGTTTCTAAGCGCTTGCTTAGGGAACCCGTCCTGGTATTCCCCTGTGAGATAACCCCGGCAGGGTATCCGCAAGGTGAAAGCCAGGCATCCCGCCGCGAGGGGCCGCTGTGGAGATTAAGCAAGCTATTGCCCAGAGTCGCAGAGTGTGAACCCATGAATCGAGTAGGCACCAGAGCGAGAATTGTCGAGTCCATGGACATTTTAGGACTCAAGACCCCGCCGACACAGACAAAGGAGTTAGGTGTATAAAAAGGGGCTGTGACCCCATACAAAGGGTTCTCTTGCTTATCCTAATTTGGAGGGGGCCTGCTTCTGCTGGGTACCAGGAGGACCGCCACTGGGGACTGCCTCCCTGCCTGGAGGGCCCTGTGAGCTGGCCCCTGAGCCCAGCCTTTGCTCCCCTTGCCTACATTCTTGTTTCATACTTTGTCCCTGGACCCTTGGGACTGGGGTGGCCCACTAGCACCAGAAGGGAGCTGGCCTCCCCCTCACAAACAGCACATTGATGCCACTGGATCTGTGCTCCCTACCTCGAGGGATTCCACGGCGTGGGGGATCACCCCTTTTTTCTGATTCAGCGCAGGTGGCCACCCTGCGACTTTGGGTATTGTTTGTGCCTTAACTGGTGCCCACCCCGTTTTATTTATTTATTTAACGGGTGCCCACCCCGTTTTATTTATTTATTTTACGAAGTTAGGCGGCCCTCCATGAAACGGGGGCAGGGCCTGATCAGGAAGCAGGAAGAGGAGCGCGGCCGGAGCTTCCCCGGGAGAGGAGAAGCTCCCGAGTACGCGAGAGAGAAGGTGTGCTGCAGTGGCTGGCGGGGCTCCTGTGCTGAAAGGAGACCCCCGGGCGCAGCCAGAGTCGGCCCAAAAAGGCAAGGGGAGAGAAAGCTGCCCAGGCAACCGCAGCACAACCGGGAGCAGAGACGCCGCCGACGGAGACCAGGCCAAGGCAGGAGTCCCGGTGAGTGGGGCTCCGGTATTGCAGTGTTGGGACATTGGCTTAGGTTAGAGCCTGCGAGGCTCCCACAAGGCTCCTCTGCTAAAGTGCAGGGCTCGAACGATTAAGAGGGCATTTTGTTGATCAGAGCCCACGAGGCTCAGAGAGCGCATTGTGATTTCGAGCCTACGAGGGCTCCGGGGGCACCCTTTTTCTTTAAAGACCCCGTTGGGGCCCGGGCATATTCCTTGAGCAGCCCCAGAAGGCAGCAGGCCGCTCCCCCTTCAAACCCAGCTCACGGGGGGCATTGTGTAGATCGAGTCCCCCGAGAGGGACTCCAACGATAGGGCCTAGTTGTTCAGAGCCCAAGAGGCTCTTGGGGGCATTTGTATTTCGAGCCTGAGAGGCTCCAACATCCACGGGGGCATTTCGGGAGGTAGAGCGGCCCCGGCTGGCAGCGGGCTGCTCCCCCCAAATGGCAGCATTTGTTCTCGAGCCCACAAGGCTCCCACGTGTTGGGTCACAGTTGTTTTAGAGCCTGCAAGGCTCCCACATCGTTTTTGGTGCTATTGTTCATTTCAAAGCCTCACAGGAGAGCCAGGAGGCATGCTGGTGCCAGGCTCAGTTCTCCAGTTGCCCAGCACTTAGTGGGCAACTACTTCATTTAGGCCTGACCCTTTGCGCATTTCTTCTTTGGCTGCCTGCGCAGCCTGCCCTGACTTTGCTGGACACAGGGCATTTCAGCCCCTGAGAGGCCAAGTTGGCCTGGGGACCTTTTCATGTGTTGTGCCCTTGCTAGGAGTACCTGTTTTTGCCCCATGTGATCTTTGCGCAACTGTGATTACCTGCCTAATGTGATTCCTGCATAATTTATAATGCCTTTGTGCCTATACCTCTGAATGTATTGTTATGCTTAGGGGGTGTTTTTGTATTATAATTATGCTAGTGAGTTCATGGTTCCCTGCGTGATATTTGTCTAAGGTGTTTAGGATTGCGTAGGTGGTACTTTCCTTTTACCAGTGGTTACTGGTTGTTGGTTACTGGTTGTGTGCTACATTTGCTATTTGGTGCTACAATTATTATATGTGCTATGTGCTAAGCGTTAGTTCTACCAAGTGCTTATTCCTGACAGTGGCCCACGTGGCCCTGTCCCATGTACATAATCCCCTGCAAATTCTGCCCGTGCCTATGGCACATTGTAAAGTGTGTGTTTATTATCTAATGTGTTTGGTACAATACAAAGGCTATTTTTATATATAACCTTGTGTGGATTTTCCTTTGTTGTGGGCCCTGGGTGTTGTTGCGCGCAAACGCTTTACACATCGCCTCTGAGATAGGCCTGACTGCTCGTGCCAAGCGACCAAGAAGGTGAGCAGGGGTTATCTTGGCTGGTGACTTCCTTGCCCTGGTAAACCTGAGAATGCATCAAAATGCTATGCCTCCCCAGGGGATGTGTATCAAGTTACAATATCTTTATTTCTCCTAGTTTTTTGCACCACACATAGAAAGAGGAAAAAGCCTCGGAGATTGTTTTTGTGCAGGAAGGTGTTCCTTTCTGCACAAAAACAATACTGTCTACACTGCAGGCACCTTTGCACCATGGTGCAAGGGTGCCTGCAATGGCGCTAGGTAGCCAAAAGGGTACTAGTGCAAGAAAAGGCAAGATTGTGCCATATTATGTTAAATACTGCACATTCCTGACCTTACTATTTCACGCAGTGCAGCAGGGTGGTTTGCTTTGCTGTGCTGTGCTGTGCTGCGCTGCGTGAAAGTTTTATAAATCTGCCCCTTAATCTGCAACAATCCTACTTGTCTTCAGACGATGTCAAAGTCAAGTCACCACTAACTCGTAAATGTGAATGCTGCTGTGGGACTGGCCATGAGCCCACCACTCTAGTTACTTATTGACAGTGCCAAACATGTCCAGGACTGTGCTTGGAGTTGAAAGTGAAGATATGGAAGCTTGATAGCAATATGAGAGACGGCACATCTTGACTGAAGAGCCAAGAACACAGGAACACAGGTGAAGAGCAGATCACAAGCAGAGGCTTCCTCACATCAACAGGGATGAATTCCAAGCACCTGGCCATTCCCTGGGTGTGGCTTTTATAGAGTGGGTGGTACTCGACTCCTGCAGGAGATCCTCAAATCCTGACCCTTGAATCCTGAGGCAGAGTGAAGGACTGGGTTCTTTAAGACCCAGCGGTGCCAGGGCACAACACCTGAAACCTTCGTGGGTAACCTGCTCCGGCGTACGAATGACAGAGACACGGGACACTTCCTTCGGCGTCAAAGATTCAAGGTTTATTTACTGCAGGGAACACAGAAGTCACGACAAGTACAACACGTGCAACTTGGGGAGACTGCTTCAAATTGGTTCTGTGGATCGCTCCTTTTATACAGAATTTACCCATAGGACAACATGATACACAAAGGTTTACAACCCGGTTCCCATAATTATCCCCCAGAGGGGTCGCTTTGGTCACTTTGATACACACAAGGTCCGGAACATAAGTGCGGAAACATTTGGCGGTTCCCAACTGTAAAAACCCATCTTCCCAACATTAGTGCATTCCAATCGGCAGTAAAACAGATCGAAATAGGAACGAAGACAGGTGCAGAGGAAGATGGAGACAGTGGGGAGATCGGAAAGGGTGTAAAAGGGGAGGTATCGGGAAACACGAGATACAGGCATCAAAGGGACGTGCCTAATGAGATGCACGGCTGAGACAATAAACCGGCACGGCAAGATGAGCCTTGAGCGGGGCCATCTGCCTTACAGTATCATCCCCCTCGTCATAAAGACACTTACAAAGAACATGTGTCTTCCGCAAAATATCTTGGGAGTCCCAGGGTCGCGAAGCGGACAGCGTCCGTTCGCTGGCTACTTGAGGGCAAGAGACAAAATGGATGCCGTATCTAAGATGGAACCCGTGGGTACAGAGGAAAAACCCACATAACAAACGAACGGTTTAAGTTAGCACAGCGAAACTGCGCACACTTACTAAACTCGTCATTTGCGGTTCGTAGATACCAGACTCGACCATATTCGTGCGAGTCGAAAACACCACTTACAGTTGTCACGGAACCTCAGACGCTCCTTTTGCCCTCATGTAGGCAAGCACTAGTCGGAATCATATTCGATATTCATCAGACCATCGAGATGTTGCTGTAGCATAGCTCTGTCCAACCGAGTCCCCTTGGTAACAGGTGGCTGTCTCATACACGTTGTAGCACAGAGGCCACATAAGGCAGGACCGCACTGCACACAAAGGCAACACGTGAACAGGAACGCCACAACAACTCCGATGATCATCAGAATCTTCCAACCCCAAGTCGACATTAGGCCCCAAAACCATCCAAGTAGCGTCCAATCCCCTACATCCACGTGTATGGATTCGGAGATCTTATGCAACTTCGAGATGGCTTGATAGACAGTCGGAGCGTTATCAGGAATGAAAATACAGCAGCTCGAATGGATCACCTTACATACCCCACCTCGATCTGCTAAGAACACGTCTAAAACCATACGGTTTTGTAACGTCATAAGTCTATCCGCCTGAAGTTCAGTGGTGATATTACCAAGGGCACTGGCAGTAATATTAGCTGTCGATTCTACCACTCGAGTCAACTGTCTCAGGTTCCTACTATTAACCATAGGCCCCCAAAACGGGAGGAAACCCTTGAAAAAGTCTCCTGCCTCTTGACCGGCAGTATCCTCTTTGCTAATTACGCCTCTCACAACTCTAGTCTTGTGATAATCTGCATCTACAGTAAACGTCGGAGGCAACAAGTTTGCGATAAAACATGAGCCCATGAAGTCAGAGGGCAACCATGCATACGCACGATCATGACAGATAAAGTATGTACCCTTGGCGGCCAGGAACACAGGGGACGAGACCATCGGCAGAATGTAATTTTCAGTACAAGCGCTTTCTCCAAGTCGGGCTTTCGATCTTCGGCCGCGACCTATTAGACAAAAATTACCAATGTGGGGTACGACCCATATCGGAGGCGAGCTTTTAAGCTGTTTATCACTAGTGAACACACTATATTCGCCTCTACTTAGGACCCTATAGGCTTGTACCTCTTCTTCAGGAATAAGCGAGGGATCATAGATATCGCTATCTAAGTCTTCTATTGCTATAGACAAAGGTTTTTGGTACGAGGTAGGACCGGAGTAGGGGGAACGTGGTTCTCGAATGGGGTGGAAACCCAGTGCGCTTCGAAACATTGTTTGAAATGCTCGAGCAGACCCTTGGGAACTATACGGTAACCTCAGATATGGAATTCCCTTATCCGTAGTATGTGGCATCAACCCACACACCCAACAATTAGTAGTGTTAACCACTAACTGATGCTGATGAAGGAGCTGAATAAAGGAATTGTTGCGGAATTCTGCACGTCTAGCCTGCTCGTGTTCAGGTAAGATATGAAAAGAATGAGGAGATACAGTGGAGGTGAGTTTAGGGTCAGGGGTAGGAGTAGGTGTAGCAGAAGGTAAGAAGTAAAACATCGTGTAATACACCCCACCCGCCAATAATGCAGAAACAGTCAAAAACAATACGAATATTTGGAATTTAAAACATTTGGTACGACTGAGTTGCCGCAGCTTGAATCTTTGCGCTTGAGCTCCTTCCAAATCCGTCAGCTTCGAGAATGCCATTCCCTATGACCGTCCGCAACGTTTCTTGACGCACTTCGTTCTGTGTAGCAGCAGTCAATCCCTAGGAGTTCCCAGGAACCGACGGTCTTTAACCTAGTGTCAAGACCTACTAACCAGAAGGAAGTACGCGCGCGGCCCTACGGTCTTTATTTCACAAATATATATATGCGAAAACAATATTTCTCAACTGTGGAAGCAAAAGAGTATAAGGAACGAAACTCAATGAATATATACAAAAATAATCACAATGATATGAGTGTTCAAACTGATCGTGGAAAACGGGATAATGCAATTTTCAAGGGACAGAACAGGATCTTTTATTAGTCTCTGGTGCTAGATCGCAAAAAGTACCGGGTTTTCCCAGGACGTGTCTGTTCGTCAAACAAAGGATCCGTTGAAGGGACAACGTCCTGTTGATCAGCTGAATGTTCTGGTCTTGAGTCTTTTGCTGACAAATGTTCAACAGTGTCTTTCTGCTGCACTGAGGATTCTCCGATAGGTTGTGCGTCGCTGAAAGGCACAAACGCCGGCAATCCTTCGGTTTCAGTTGATGCAATGCCTTTCCTCACCCACGAGTCTGCTGGCAACGGGATAGGGACTTTCTTGGTATGGGTGGCATGCACCCAATTCTTCCGTCCCTCAAGACGAACTGCAGTTCTTGTGGCAAGGAGGACCTGGTAGGGTCCAGTGAACCTGGGATCCAAATTGTTCTTGCGCGAGAAGTTTCGCGTTACCACCCAATCTCCGGGCTGGAGCTGGTGGCCTGGACCCTCCGTCTGCGTCGGCAATGCTTTGTGAACCTGTTGGTGAATTAACCTCAGTTTAGCAGTCAAGTCATGAAGATAATCGATCAACATTGGATACTCAAGATCACAAAAGGCACCCGGTCTAGGGACCCCCCAAACATTGGCAGGACGACCGAACACTATTTCATAGGGACTGAACCCTACTCGGGAGTGTACAGTCGCCCTTGTTGACAGTAATGCTAAGGGTAAAGCGTCAGGCCACAAGAGACCAGTCGTAGCCTGAATCTTCGCTAGTTTTAGTTTAAGGGTGCCATTGTACCCTTCAACCAAACCAGCTGACTGGGGATGATTGGCACTATGGAATTTCTGATTAATTCCAAGGCCCTTACACACACTCTTCATCACACTCCCCACAAACTCACTTCCGTTATCTGACCACACAACTCTAGGCATTCCGTACCGAGGAAAATATTCCTTCAGTAGGATTTTCGCAGTGGACAAAGCAGTATTGTCTTTGAGAGGATAGGCCTCGATCCATCGGGAGAATGCGCAAACCACAACTAAAACGTATTTCAGGTTATTGCATCGCTCCATATGGATGAAGTCCAATTGAATCACCTCAAAGGGACATGAAGGGGGAGCAAAACTACCAGGAGGAGTTGGGGTTCCCTTACCAGGATTGTACAACATACACACCATACAATTCTTGACCAATCGTTCAGCACACTTCGTAATACCATCATTCTTCCACACAGGGGACAACAACTTGCAAATACCTTTCGCGCTAATATGTGCTAACCCATGCGCCATAGTCACAACAGCCAGCACATACGCATCAGGCAACATCCATCTTTTCTGTTCCGATAAATCAATCCAACAACCATTCGCATCCAACTTTCCCGTACTTTCTTTCCACTTCGCCTTTTCAGTCTCGGTGGCCTCATTCTGAATTGCTTTCACACTCTCGATAGTGTCCTCACACATACTTGATTCTGTAGGCCACCTAACCGAACTCGTCACATACATTCGAGTGCTAAGGTTCCGGGCAGTCTCCTTAGCAGTCTCATCAGCAAACGCATTACCACGACCAACATCATCCGTCACCTTACGATGCGCACTACATTTGACAATCGCCACTTGCTTAGGCAACGTTAGTGCATCCAAAAGATCATTCACAAGCTGGCCATGCTGAATCTTCGTACCATGCGATGTTAGAAAACCTCTCTCTCTCCACAACCGTCCAAAACTATGCGCAACGCCAAAGGCATATTGGCTGTCGGTAAACACATTCACACGTTTCCCTTTCGCTAGCACACACGCTCTAGTGAGAGCGATCAGCTCTGCGGCTTGGGCAGAATTCTGATTTAATCGTGCAGTCTCAACAACAGTATGCAACGTTACAACAGCATATGCAGTAGTCACATCGCCATTCGGCAACTTAAAACATGAACCATCCACATACAGTGTTCCATCTGGGTCTTCCAATGGGGTGTTTTTAAGGTCCACTCGACCTTTTGTTTCCTCCTCTGTCCTCAAATAACAATCGTGTTCTGTTATTTCATCTGACTCTGAGCTAATTGGTAACAAAGTTGCCGGATTCAGGACATTACAACGTTTTATCTGAATGTGGCTTGCCAACAGCGTCAACTCGTACCCAGACAACCTCGCACTCGTCAAGTGCTGAGTTTTCGTACGATTCAAAAGAGTGTCGACTGCATGCGGAACCATCACCGTAAGCATATTATCCATGACCAATCCTGCTGATTGTCGGATGGAGACCGCAGCTGCCGCTGTTGCTCTCAAGCAACTCGGCAATGCTCTAGCTACCGGGTCCAAGGTCGAGGAAAAATATGCACATGGACGTTGCTTACCACCAAAAGGTTGCGTTAAGACACTCAACGCACAACCTTCTCTCTCGTGAACATATAATGTAAACGGCTTGCTATAGTCAGGAGTACCTAACACAGGAGCCGAACACAATGAATCACGTAATTCAGAAAAACTTTTCTGACATTCTTCCGTCCATGGTAAAGGAGTCGAAACATCCTTGCACGTAAGAGCTACCAATGGTTTCGCTAGCAATGAAAAATTTGGAATCCATTGCCTGCAGTACGACGTAATACCTAAGAAGGCACGCACATCTCTTTGGGTTGTTGGCACAGCCATTCGCGCAATTGCTGCAATTCTCTCTGGGGTCAACCGCCTTCCCTCCTTTGACAATAAGTGACCTAGATAGGTTACTTCTTGACAACAATATTGGAGTTTAGAAGGTGACACCTTGTGATTTAACTCGCAGAGATGTTGCAGCAGCGATACCGTAGCGATTTTGCAAATGTCCTGAGTATCTGCAGCCACCAATAGGTCATCGACGTATTGGATTAAGGCCGCACCAGCCGGCAACCTAAACGCATCCAGTTGACCCTTCAAGGCTTGACTGTAAATCGATGGACTTTCACAGTAGCCCTGAGGAGCGCGTTTAAACCGGAAGCTGCGTCCACCAAGAGAGAAACCGAAAAGGTCTCTACTCTCTTCTGCAATGGGAATGCTGAAAAACGCATTCTTCAAGTCAATCACCGAAAACCACGATGCAGAAGCTGGAATCAGAGTCAGTAGCGCCGTGATGTCAGGCACAACGGGGAACTGAGGAATCACAATTTTATTCACCTCCCGTAAATCGATAACAAAACGATAAACAGGTGGTTTCGAAGGATCAGTACGTTTTAGGATGGGCAGTACAGGGCTGTTGCACACGTTTCCCCGTGTTTCTTGAATAACGTCTTTCTCGATCAAATCATAGATGATCGCTAACAGCGCTCGTTCTCCATCAAGAGAAATACGATACTGGGGAATACGTGGCAACCGCACATTAGATTTCAACTGAACAACATAAGGGGAGATGTCAAGCAGGCCCACATCATTGGGACCTGTTGCCCACAAAGACGCAGGAAGAGAACTCAATTCCGGTGGAAGCTTATCGAGAGACAAGTACATAGGAGAGACAACCCTGTCTCCCAACGTAAGCTTTACACCCGCAGGAGAACAATACAAAGTTGCATACAAACGTTTAAGCAAATCCAGGCCCAAAAGATTTTCACCACAACCCGTGGTTAAAATCAACGGAGCTTCTAGCTCACGAGGCCCAATTGTAAGAGGCAAAGGGCGCGAAACTGGATTGCTAACGGGGGCGCCAGAAAATCCAACGGAAACATTTGTTAAGCCAGACAAAGGTGCGCCAGGGAGTTTCGAATGCTTAATGGAACTTTTCGCTGCACCAGTGTCCAACAGAAAAGGCTCAACGACGCCCGATGTAGCAACTGCGACGTAAGGCCCTCTCTGATCAACCGGAACTGATACTACTCCCTCTCCTTGTCTATGGCTGTCCTAGTAATTACTGTCGTCAGTTCCCTGATCGACGTAATAATCATCTACATTGTACTGCGCAGATCGTCCTTGCGACGATCCACGTTGATCAAAACAATTATCGGAATTTGATGAGTTATCTGAGCGATCGTTCTGAGCACCACGACCTCTACCACGTGGTGCCTGCTGTGAACCACCACGACCTCCTCTAGATGAATTACCACTATTACGTTCGTTTAGAACAGGACAATTGAATTTGATATGTCCCTCCTGTCTACAATAAGCACATTGATTGTACCCTAACGAGGATCTTTGGGAAGAGGAGTCATTACGAGATTGTGATCTATTCGATTGCGGCTGCGATCGATTTTGTTGCGAAGCATTCTGATTCGAACGTGGAGGATATGCTTGCTGAAGCAACACTTTAGTTTTAAGCTCTTTCGTCTTTTTATCAACACGGTCGTTCTCTTCTTTCTCTCTGTTCTCATAATATTGTGCCGTGGCCAATATCTGAGCTGAAGTGGAAACGGCCCACGCACTTTCTGAATTCTTCAATTTATTGCTCAAATCGGGCAATAAGTTCGACACAAATTTATCCACGAACAACCTTTGACCACCCTCAGTGCTCATATCCTGACCACTATGATCAATGAATGCCTCCTCGAACCTCGTAAAGAAGTCGGAGACACTCTCGTCCTTTTTCTGTTTACAAGCTGACAATTTGTCCCAATTTACTCTCATGGCTGGCATAAGAGTTTTCATTAACGTTATTATTCTTTGAGGAAGATCAGTAATCAGTTGTTCAGGCTTAGCCCCACCAACTTGTCGCGTATCGGCCGCAACAATGGCAGCCCAAGCACCACCTAATTCATTCGGATGGTTTTCCTGACGAATCTTAGCCCATACCGGTTGCGGTACAACATTACCAAACAGCATGTCAATGTCGGCAAGATTCATTACCGTAGCGTCTACGAGCTGCGATAATTCCTTATAATACCCCGCAGGATTCTTGCGAGGGTCAGGCAAAGATTGCTTCACCTGTAACACTTCTGAGCGTTTCCATGGGAGATGTATCCACACTCTCTGGAAATGTGCCAATGTCGGAGGTTGAGCATTAGGATCAGCTGGCATCCATACTGGTGGAACTTCGCGCATAGGAAATTGACCAGACTCATCTGGCTGTCTCTCAATATCCTCAACAAACAAAGCTTGAGGTATGGGAGTGGGACGGAAAGATAGCAACCGTTCAACAGCACGTCGAACATTGGTATCCACTATCAGTCCAGTCGAGAACTGAAGCTGCAAATCAGACAAAGCGGTCAGCACCTCGTCAGGTGCGTCGGCCGATATCTGATCACGAAGAACCTTACACATTTCCTCGAACACAAATCTTTGGGTTGGTACATTGAATTGACAAAACGTATCGAGTACGACACGTGGTGGATTTCTAAGGGGATGTGTCATCCAACCCATCGCCATATTATATAGCGAAGCGCGTTCCCTATTACCAGGAAGCTGACTACGTCTCTGAGGACCATCGGAACCAGCGGACCCAAGAACAGGTCCGAGCGAATGAAAGAAGCTAGCCGCAAGAGGAGAATTACGACTACGAGTAGAGGGAGAAGTATAGGACACAGGACTAACAAGTGAAGGAGTAGAAACAGAAACAACAGCAGGAGTTAACAGAGCAGGAGCAGTAGCGTGAGCAGGAGTATGTGGAAGCGGAGGAGCAGTAGGGATAGCAACAGCCAAAAGAGCAGGAACAGTCGGAAGAACAGGTGCAGGTTGAGGAACAGGCAAAGGAAGAATAGGTGCAGGAACAGGTACAGGGGGAATCACAGGGGCTGTGGTACCCTGTACATACGGCGGTGGCGATTTCATAAGATAGGACATTAAAGGATCCTCAACTGCCTCTTCCTTCTTTTCCGACTCCGTAGGCAAAGTAGGATAGCATTTATCTATAGTCATACGCTGTAATCTATCAAACACTTCCTTTTCCCTAACCTCCTTATCATGCTGAAATTGCTCTGCTTTCTTTACAATAGTAGCAACATTATCTCTCTGATTTCGTTTAGTCTGTCTGATTTCTTTCTGTCGGGCTTCTTTACGCCACAACCGAAAGGCATCAAACATGGCCGGCCTTGACTTTTTCTCGAACAATTTAGCCTCTAGGTTATCTAGGATCGGAGTCTCAAAGCTACCATGAGGTGGCCAACTAAGGACACCGTCCTTCTTTGTATAACGAATCCAGTAATCATTAAAGGTAATCGGGCCTAGCCCATGTTTACTGTACAGTTCATAAGTCGGAGTTCCAACCGGAGGTATCGGACACGAGTCCTCCAGTCGGGAATCCACACCACAAGGTCTGAAACAACTGAACAAAGTACTACGACCAGGCATCTTGCACACTAGCCGAGTTTCACAAACTTCAAGGGTTACGGGATTTACCAAGTCCCAGCAAGGAGCAAAAACCCTCGGTTTTTGGCGGCTGCAGTCGTCAAATAACACAACAAAGTACGCTAGCAAAGTGTCACCGACAAAAACACTCACACAGCGTCAACAACAAAAACACTCGCTAAAGTGTCAACAACCAAGGACTCTAGGAGCGACCCACAAATACTTAACTCAAAGATCGATGGCGTCACCAGGAAGGCCCGTCAATCGTCTCGCTATACCAAGGTCTACGCCAGGCGCCAAAACAGGTCTACAGTCAGGGCAGCAGTCCGTCGCAGCCGTCAGGAGGCAGGAATCTTCGCGGGAAAAGTCTTCGGGCCACTTGTTTCGACAACAGGATCGATGAAGCGGAGTGCACCTTCCCTCGGAGATTTCACACGAAGTTCCTCACGATCGTCGGGCTTGGACCGGTACCACTGATGCAGCCCCACGTTGGGCGCCAACTGAAGGACTGGGTTCTTTAAGACCCAGCGGTGCCAGGGCACAACACCTGAAACCTTCGTGGGTAACCTGCTCCGGCGTACGAATGACAGAGACACGGGACACTTCCTTCGGCGTCAAAGATTCAAGGTTTATTTACTGCAGGGAACACAGAAGTCACGACAAGTACAACACGTGTAACTTGGGGAGACTGCTTCAAATTGGTTCTGTGGATCGCTCCTTTTATACAGAATTTACCCATAGGACAACATGATACACAAAGGTTTACAACCCGGTTCCCATAATTATCCCCCAGAGGGGTCGCTTTGGTCACTTTGATACACACAAGGTCCGGAACATAAGTGCGGAAACATTTGGCGGTTCCCAACTGTAAAAACCCATCTTCCCAACATTAGTGCATTCCAATCGGCAGTAAAACAGATCGAAATAGGAACGAAGACAGGTGCAGAGGAAGATGGAGACAGTGGGGAGATCGGAAAGGGTGTAAAAGGGGAGGTATCGGGAAACACGAGATACAGGCATCAAAGGGACGTGCCTAATGAGATGCACGGCTGAGACAATAAACCGGCACGGCAAGATGAGCCTTGAGCGGGGCCATCTGCCTTACAGTATCATCCCCCTCGTCATAAAGACACTTACAAAGAACATGTGTCTTCCGCAAAATATCTTGGGAGTCCCAGGGTCGCGAAGCGGACAGCGTCCGTTCGCTGGCTACTTGAGGGCAAGAGACAAAATGGATGCCGTATCTAAGATGGAACCCGTGGGTACAGAGGAAAAACCCACATAACAAACGAACGGTTTAAGTTAGCACAGCGAAACTGCGCACACTTACTAAACTCGTCATTTGCGGTTCGTAGATACCAGACTCGACCATATTCGTGCGAGTCGAAAACACAACTTACAGTTGTCACGGAACCTCAAGAGCCTCAGCTTCTGAAGAAGATCCTCGAATCCCATTGTAGCTTGCCATTCAGTTGGGTCATACAGTCACAGCATGTGGGTTGCCTGCATAGTGTAGGATTGCCTGTGCTGGTGAGGGGGTGCTGACAACTAGGCAGCACACACATGAGACAGTCCTTGGTGGCATAAGTCCTGCCACACCAGCACAGATACTATAGTGAATGGCAATGAAGTGAGCAAGATGATGGAAGGAGTAGGCAATAATGCACAAGACCAGACTTGGGGGGGGGGGGAGTGGGTGTAAGCACCTGTAGTAAGCCCTGATATATACCAGGCTCAGCCAACCAACAATAGTCATCCTGCATATTTACAGGTGTGTACAAATATATTCATGTGTAACCAGTGCGGAACCTTCTAACCCAGCTGAACAGCAGACCCTGTTTTAAACAGTGGGCCCTGGTAGTTAAAGCTCGAGTCTGTTTTATCAAAAACTTATAGTAAATGAGACTTGATTAGAGAGACTTAATGATAGCAGATACCAGGAGGTCTAAAAAGTAAACAACTGAAGGGTTTTTACAGGACGAAACCCACCCGCCTTCATATTGCATATAGTTTTAATAGTAAAGAAAAGAATGTGTGCTTCTTTGAAGGCAGATGCTCTCAGAAAAGGCATTAGACGGGTTTTATTTTAATAGACAACTCAGAAAAGTATTATTCTCATAGAGGCAGAGAAAGGGCGCTATCTGTTTGAATTACTGTAATCTAAAAGCATAGCTGAACCATACACGGATGGATAAATCAATAAACAATTATAGGTTTAATGATCACAATCAAATGCGAATAAAATAAAAAATAAAATGAATCCAGAGCAATTTTTAAAAAGGATTTCTTAGTGTATGTATGAATGAGATAAAACATTACAGGTTCATTGACATTTTTTGTTCTGCATTGTCCAACAGCGTCCGGGGTAGGTAGTAAGTGCGGTGGGGTGGTGAAGCGGTGAGGATGTCAACAGATTTAGTATTTATTTAATTCATTTTCCCAATTCCGTCATCTGTCGACATTGCCCCCGTCCAGCCCCCTGCTCACCTGCACCGGCCGCTGCTGGTAATGTCCCTTTTGCATTACAATGCAGGCTGAAGGATGCACCTAGGCAGCCAATAAAAAAGAAAGTGGGACTAAAATATTCCTGTGGGCTCATTCAAGGTGTATTTGTAGATGTATCAAGCCAATGGATGGGGGTTCCTGAGCCAAAGAAGTGAAAGGCTGATGGCGAATGAACCAGCGCCCCTTGAATATGTGTAGATTACATCGTATTCACAAATCAGCTGTGTCTTGCATATTAAATCTAAAAAGGTTTAGAAAAATAAAGTATTGAAAGTGTTGGGCCTCAAGCTCTCGCAATGAAGTGCTCTTTTTAAGTTGATATGCACATTGCATTGTTTTACTACTGAATATTGGCACAGCAATATTTTGGTGCAAGTAGATCAAGGACAGATTATCTGGGAACATAATATTGATAGGTAAATGCATATAAGGAAGAATACATCTACTATTTCTAACTCCACATCTACATACATTGGAGATATATGTACCATGTAGGTACATATGAGGTGTTAGGTATAGAAAGTCTAGACTTACTTACCTGTCGATATTTTATTTTCCATGATCTGTCCTCGATATTGTGTCCCATCAGTATTGTGGTTTGGTTTTGATATTCAGGGGGTTCACCACCTTGGTGGAAATTAGCATCTTTTTCATGGTCTCCCCCCAGCTGAACCGTTTTTGTTGGCTAGAGGATTCTGCTTACTTTATTCCTGCTAACCAGTGGAAAAGTACTTTTAAAACATGATAAAGTGGGCATACACATAATTGCCTTATCTAATTTGCTTGGCATATACCAAATTGGCACATTTTATTTACTTGAAGTGCCTAGTATATAGTACATGATACTATAGTATATGAAATGCTAGTAGGGCTAGTAGGGGGCTGCAGAACTCATTGTGCCCCCTACTAAAGTAGCATTAAAAAAAAATGTGTTAACGGGTCATCCATTTCGGCCTGTGTGGGCAGTTTTAAACCATTTTGACTGGGCAAAATAAATCTTTTGCCAGGCTAAAACCTTCCATTTTAATATTTATAACTCACCTCTAAGGTAGGCCCAATGTTCTCATAGGACATGGTGCATGATATTTAAAAAGTAGAACATGTATATTTAAAGTTGTACATATACTGGTAGTCAAAATCCTCCAAATTTGTTTTTCACTGTTGCAAGGCTGGCTCTCCCATAGGGAAACACTGAGTTATGTTACAACAACTTATAATGTGTCATTCTTGTTTGGTAAAAACTGAAACAATTATTTAAGTACTTATTTTAATAGTAATGTAAAAATCAATGTACTGGTAAAGTCGGATTTCATATTAGTGTTTTGAAAATTACACTTTTAGAAATTTGCCACTTTCCTGCCTTAGCAAAATGTGCCTTTCTGTCTGTGCCCAGTGTCAACTGACTGGTGAATGGCTCCCCTGTGGTGAGATGTGGATTGTTCCCAGTTGACAAAATGCTTGGGTGTGGAGATGTGCTTTTCTTCCATGAGCAAGATGCCCTGTGATTTATGCCCCCTCCATTCCTGACCTTCAAAGGGTGTCTCCTCTGGGACAGATGCCCCAGAACTGTCTTTTGAGTGACCACAAGAAAGGGTTTGCCTATTATCATAGCAATACCTCTGGGTAAGCACGCAGAGGTCTGACCAGGGGAAGACGGGTTCTCCCGTGTTAGATTTAGGTGAAGAAGGCACTGTGGGTTAGTTTACATTTACACACACAGGAAGTGGTGGATCGGCTTGCCTTGAACCCAGGCTTCCAGAATTGACTCAATGTTAACCATGTCAGAGTAATCAGAGTAACTTCAGTAATGTCTCATTACTCTTTTAATGCAAAATAACCAAAATATTTTTGAATATGTCTTTTCGAGTAATTATGAGTATAAAAATCCTATCACAGGAACGTAAGAGCAACAAACTTAGAGAGCGCAAGCAGCTACTGGCTGCTGCTGTTCATATATTATTGAATTTAGCACTATGTTCTTAGCTCAAAGTGCATCCTGAGGTCCGTTTTGGATGTGAGGATGCATTTTCTGCTAAAAAAATAAAGCTAAATGCTGGGTTATGCTCCTCGCATAATTCCACTTAATCTCATGTACATTTTCTGTAGTTTTTGTGTAATCACACTACAGCAAATTATGAAAGTTTCGCACATCCCTAGGCACAAAACATTTATAGAGACCTTTCCTGCAACTGCCCAGCTGACCAGTTCCATACAGGCCTGAGCAATACCATACTTCTGGCCTTGGCTGGAGTGAGTCTTGATCCACAAGTGCTGTCCCCAAGGCCTTGGACCCTTGACTGGTGTCAAAGTGTACTCCACCCACAGCTTCCTAAAACCTGGGACTCAGAAACTTTTTGCTCTGAGAATTGACTGGGGAACGGGACCAACCTGCAATCCAGCTCAATGAAGGTGCGTGGCTGATGGGCCAAAGATTCAGGTTGCTTTTCTTATGTTCTTCTCCACAGCCTGCAGCATTGCCCCTGTAGAAGAATCGGAATTCCCAAAAAGTGACTACGTTTGAAGATAGAAATCTTCACTGTGCAAAGGTGTGAAAAGTATACAGCCGGTGAGGAACCTTCACTGGGAGTTAATTTAACATTTCTTTCACTTTCAGTATCCCCACCAAATGACAACGGCTTCACTGAGACCTCATTCAGCAGCTGACTTGCCAAGTTGATGATTTTAGACTTAAATTCCAGACAATAAGGGGCTGATTTATAGGTTTGTGGAGAGAGAACTCTGGCACAAAGGTGACAGAGTTACATCCCCGCCAAAACTGTGGTCCACCCGCCTTTCCGATTAAAATGCAGGGGGAGCATAGGTTTGGCTATGACCGGCACTTCTCTGTCACTGTTGTAGCCAAACTTCTCTGACAGCCCAACGGAGTAAGTACCATTAAAGAATATGCTATATGGCTATCCGCCCAATACGGATGGGCGGACATATTGCCATTTTTTACTGTCCTTCACCAGACAAGCCTTGTTGGTAAGGGACAGTAAAAAACTAAAAATGGCTCACTCAGAGAGAGTGATGGTTCCCATGGCAAGGGGGGCATTTTTTTTTAAAGAAAATCCTGCTACAGGGTTTTTTTTTCTCAAACTAAGAACAAAACTAGTTTGGTGTTAGGTTCCATCATGTTGACAGAGACCTGCACCAAACTGTGGAAAGCATTGACAGTGTAACCAAACTAACAAAACAATATTTAACAAAAAAAAAGGAATTGGGTATCAGAGTGCTTTACATTTAGGATTGTTGCGTTACAAGTTACAACAGATACAAGAGCATAGTGAGGTACAGTGCACATAAACAATGTTTCAATAATTCATAGGAGGGAGGGGAGGAAGGAGTAATAGCGGAGAGACGAGTAGGAACTATGTCCAATGTCCGGCTGGGTAGGTGACGGTCAGGGGGGAAACCAGGGCCAATCTCCTCATTAGCTGTCAAGCAGCTCCACCGGTCATCAGCCATGTTGCTCAGGTCTCAGAGCTCAGGAAAAAACAGTTTTTAGTTTATTTGATTTGCGACAGTTATTTAGCGCTATCTAGACCCAGAGGTATCAGAGCATTTACCCAGGGGAACGTTGCATTAAAAGGTACATCAAAATGATTATAAAGCGCTGGCTAGACCCGTAGGTATCAGAGCGCTAAAACAGAGGAACATTGCGTTACAAATTACATCAGTTGCAATAACGTAATAATGTACAGTAAACAAACAACGAGGTTGAGAGAATTGCTAGGAAAGGAGGGGAGGAAGGAGCCATAGCAGGGAGACGAGGAAGAACTGTGTCCAATGTCCTGCTGGGTAGGTGACGGTCGAAGGGGAAACCAGGGCCAATGTCCTCATTAGTTGTTTAGCAACTCCATCCATGTTGCTCAGGTCTCAACATTCAGGAAAAACAGTTTAGAATAGATGTATAGGCTACGAGGATAGAAGTAAAAGAAGGAAGTGGGGGGAGGGCATAGAAACAAGCCAGAGAGGGAGCTGAAAACACAGCGGGGAGACAAAGTGAACTATGCCCAATGTCTGGCTGGGTAGGTGATGGTCAAGGGGTTGAAGCCGGGGCCAATATCCTCTACAGCTATCTAACAGCTCCACCAGGCATCAGACATGTTGCTCAGGTCTCAGCGGTCGGGAAAAACAAGAATAATCGATTTGGAGTAGGTATATTAGCTACAGTTGCATAGTCAAACATAGAATACCAAGTCCCCAATAAAGGATAGAGGAGAGGCCACCCTGCCGGGACTCCACGCTCAGGGAAACATCCCCGCTGGATGACGTTGCTGCTGAAATCCATGTGTAGGCGGAGATGACGATGCTTGGTGTAGTCCAGCTCGGTATCTGAGAAGGAACTGGGGTCTGTCATAGTTGCTGCCGGACAAACAAAGGCAGTGGAGGCCTCCATTTTAAAGTCAGGCATGTCAGGACCGGACCTATGTAAATCCCTGTGTAGGCGTAGATGAGGTGGATAGGTCTCCACCACGATGAGAGACTACAGACAGCCCGGATGCCAAGCTGGTGCCGAGAAGTGTGGGGCAGAAGCAGTGGGACTCAATCTTCCTCTGCGAAAGCACCACTGAATTATGTCCAAAGGAAGGGGGCACAGGACACCGAAGACCCCCCACCACCCATACCGGTCACCAGGGGTACCAGGGTCGTAAGAAGAGCCCTTGCTCACCGCCTGTTATTCCTTGGTGAGTGAAAGCAATGGCGGTTACCGCATGCAGCCAACGCCACGTCCTTACTTCAAGGAGCGCATCCATTAAGAACAATTACCAATAAAATTATAAAAGATGTTTGAAACAAATATGTACCATTGCATATTATTAAACATGTTTTTGTTTTAGGAATTTCTCTACAACCATTTTAGCACTGTCCCCAGGATCCAAATTTGTTTCTCTAAGCCACTTCACAACCTGTTGTTGTAGATGTTATTCCAATGAACTTGGAAACTCTCTGTACATTCAACACACCTCTTTCAAGAACCACTATATAACTGCACTCTTTGATAATCTTTTTTGATGAGACAATCTTGTGACACCCTTCTGGGCTTTCTATCCTATCTTGATTCACATTTGATCACCCACTTTAGATATTCTTGTTTTTCTCCATTTTTATTTGTATGCCTTGTTGAAAATGGCCCTTTTTGCAGGGTTATCCCCAAACTTTTTGCTTTTTCCTCCTATTTTGCCGCACTGCTGCCCTTCACATCGCAGCACCCGACACCTGCACTCCTGATTCCATGAGCGAGTGACTTCAAGGGCCCCATTGCCCTACATTTCTCATAGGTACTGTTTTTCGGGTCTTCCCGACACCATAGCTGACCCGCGACCCCTCGACCAGCCAGAACTGTTGGATTTTGTTGTTCCGTGGGAGCCCGGGCGGAGATATCCACACAAGGAACTCTTTTCAATCAGTGTATTTTTGGAACTGTGAACTTTTAAGTATAGCATTGTGGATTTGTATCGTTTTTAGTCTTGTCTTAATTATGTAAAAATACTGGATATTCCTCTAAACTGGTGTGGTGTCCTTTTGTAGTGTGTACACAGTGTTACTGTTGGTTATGTACAAATGCTTTACACACTGCCTCTAAGATAAGCATGGCTGCTCGTGCCAAGCTACCAAGGGGGTGTGCAGGGGTTATTTTAGAAGTGTAACTCCCTTATAGAGTGATGGTTTTTGCCTGGCTTTGGCCCACGCCCTAGCCTACCAAAAATCCAATTTCTAACATGCATTAATCAAAACTTCTTTTGAGATATTACTGCTTTTTCCCAGCCAACTGATGATCACACAACGTAACTCACACCTGTCCATCCAGGACAGACCTCAATTCAAGGTATACTTCTACATAATTAATTGAATGGGGACTCTTCAGTCACAGAACATGGTGAAATCCGGTAATTTGACAACAAGAGCTACCATATTTGGATCACGTAGAGCATGCACTTAGGTTCATTGGAAACACTTCAACAAAAGTCTCATTCATATTCTGATGAAGATCAAATGTCATCACTAAACCGTTACATATTTGAAGGTTATGGGTTTATTTCTAACCCTGGGCAGTGAACTCTGCGCCGCTCGCGGAGTTTGCCGAGTTTCCCGCACTCTGCGTTCCACGGAGCTCGTGGAGTTTCAAAAAACTCCTCTTCGAGGAGTGGAGGTTTTTTCCTCGCTCGCGTTCACCAACGTCAAGTTGACAAGCGAGAGCGAGGAAAATCCACCTCCGTGCGCGATTTTTCCTTGTTCATGGTTGCCAACATCAACTTGGTGAGCGCGAGCGTGGAAAATAAACCTCCCAGTGAGATTTCTCAATGCGCGGGGTCAGGTTTCTCATTGCGAGTGGTAGCGTATGTGGCGAACCGTTCACATTGAGAAACTGCCCTTTCGTGTTGAAAAAGCTGCAAGAGTGGATCGGAAAACTGGGAGAGGGGGCGGGATTGCAGTAGTGTTCAGGGTCTCTTGGGTTTTCTCTAGTGAGGTATATATGGGATTAGTGGATGGGAGGCTCTAGACTTTACCATTCTTATGTCGCCGCATTTTACCCTGGTGGGCACTCTGGTTTACCGACCCCCCTGGCCCCCCCAGAGCATTTTTGAAAGCCCTAGATGATGTCATGGTCCCTGTGCTCTTCGCTTCTCTAACTTCCTTCTTCTGGGCGACTTCAACATCCATTTAGATTGCCCAGAGGCTTCTGACTCCAATGAATTAATGGATTTGTTTGATCTGGCACAACTGACCCAGTGGCTCAAGACCTCCTCTCACAAAGGAGGACATACAATCGACTTGGTGTGCTCCAACTTTGCCATGTCCATTACTGACCCCCGCCAGGTCATGTGGTCAGATCATTATTTGGTCCAGTTTTCCTGGACAATAGGGAAGTCCCTTTTCTCTAGAGTCTCAACCCAAAGCAAGCCAGTACAGAAGATCAATACCCCGGACCTCTCTAAGGCCCTTCGACTTTCACACCCATAGGTAGCCCATGATCTTGAAGGAGAGGTCGATTATTTTACCACCTGGATCAGCCAAGGGGTTGATTTGGCTTCTAAACTCATTTCCAATAGGCGATCGAGACTCCTTCTCAACCTCTGTACTCTGGCACTCCTAGAGAGATTAAACTGGGATGTAAAAAACTGGTACGACAATGGCGCCGGGAGTACTGTCTCTTGGGCAAAAGTGCTCTTCGCAGGGCCCAGAGAGCGTTCTATGCAGCCATTGGGGAGGTGAAAAGTGGCTTTTAGGCAGAGCGGATTGCCAAGGCTAATAACATTAGTAAGGAGATTTTCTCCATTGTTAGAAGCTTTTTAGTACCCTTCGCTGAACAATCAGCACTTCCAATGTCATCGCAGTGGTGTGAGAGCTGTCTTCTTTCTTTATTGAAAAAATTCAGAACATGCAAGATAGCCTGGGACGGGCTCTCGACTGCCGAGAGATCCCTCTCCTATGTCCTTTCTAGCTCCTCCTCCTTCGGCCTCTGCATTTATGAAGTTTATTCTCATTGCTGGGTCTGATACATTGGCCAATCCTCAAATCACTTGAGTTGGGTTTCCCGGCAGACCCATGTCCAGCTAGAGTTCTGGCCGGGGTTGCTGAGGTGGTTTATCCAGAGGTAAATACTATTATCAATCTATCCCTACAGACTGCTACTGTACCTCGTAATTGGAAACAGGCAAAGCTTCTGCCACTCTCAAAGAAACCTTCTTTAGATCCGCTCAAACTTGCGAGTTATCACCCCATCTCTCTCCTCCCGGGACTGACTACGGTCTGTGAAAAGGTGGTTTTTCATCAGCTTGAGGCCTATGTTAAAGTATCTGGTGTTCTCCACCCGGCGCAATCCGGTTTTAGGGCGTCATATAGCACCGAGACCGCATTGGTGGAAATAGCTGAGGCGATTAAGGAAGGCCTGGACTCGGGCAGCAAGGTGGGCTTGATATTACTTGACCTCTCTACTGCCTTCGATACGATGCTCCATCGATTATTGCTCACTTGACTCTCAAACATTGGCATCTGTGGCCTCGCCTGGGATTGGATGAAATCCTTTTTGGAAGAACGCACTCAGCAGGTCTGGATGCCACCGTTTCATCAGCTGCCAAGAAAATGTCTACCGGAGTCCAACATGGTTCTACTTTGAGTCCTTTGCTCTTTAATATATATTTGACTCCTTTGATTTTTCTGGTGGAGGACCTGGGAACAAAAATAATAGCTTACGCCGATGACACTCAGCTGCTATTTACCTGGAAGGACTCCGACTTGTCGACAGAAATTGTCCCGGAATGTCTCTCATCTGTGTTTCAGTGTCTTGCACATGCCCAACTGAAGTGAAATGAGGTCAGAGGTCCTTCTATATGGTCAATTTCCACCCGCCTTTAGAGAAACCCTTTGGCCACCAGACTTCCCTCAACCTAAGTTAGGGCGTCCCTGCAAAGTACTGAGGGGTTTGGTTTGGTGAAGACATTCGGTTTGCCGTGCAAATCAAGAAACTTGCTGGAGTCTGCTTTATGCACTCTTAAATCATTAGGAATGTTCTTCCCCATGCTTCCAAGGCCTGCTAAGGAGATGGTTGCCCGTGCTGTCATCCGCTCCCGCATTGATTATGCCAGTGCCCTGTATATTGAGAAAGACATGGCAACCGTCTTGCACTCAGTAAATCAATTTCTAAATGGTTAACAATTCAGCTATGTTTATACCAAAATTAAACTATGCAGGCAGTGGGAATATAGGTTCTGCTGGCCTATTAGAAATATGAACAAAGAATACCAGATGAAGATCTGGTCCTCCCGGTGCACTGCTGCAAGTCACTCAAACTGAGTGTACTAAGTTAGACAGTAATTTCAAAAACGTTATCATCAGAGTTTCAATTGTCACAAAGAACAGTTTCAAACAATAAAACAAAAGTGGTCCTTTAAGTTTTGAATCATAAGTCTTTATGTAAATTCAGATAATTCAAGTTCAAATATGGTGAAAGCATTCGGGTCTTACCAGTACACTCACGTTTTTCTTATAGTTCCACCGCTAATATCGAAGTAGTAGCTCGCCTTTTGACTTCCTAGTCACGTTGAGTGTACTGGTAAGAACCAAATCTCCTCACATAACACCTGCCAACACCCATTGTCGCAATCCCAGTTTTCACGTTAGTTTAATACGCATGTTTCGTTTCACGCATTGCACTATGGTATCCATTGGCACCTTAAGCGCCTTTTTTTCTTTTCTTGATCACATCACTTCACCTTTCTCTTGGCTTCTAAACCTCTAATTTATCAATACCTTATGCTTTCACCATATTTTCTCTAATGTGGGGCTACGGATTCAATGTTACTCTGCCTGTTGCCTTTGTAAACAATTGTTTAACATGTACATATTATTTTGTGTAGATACCCCTGACGAAGGGCGTGTTGTTTTTGCCCGAAATGCATTGGGATTTATAATTTGAAACTCAACATGAATCTTCTTGGATTGTTTCCTTTGGATATGGAACTTGAATTATCTGAATTTACATAAAGACTTTCGTTCAAAACTTAAAGGACCACTTTTGTTTTATTGTTTGAAACTGTTCTTTGTGAAAATTGAAACTCTGATGATAACGTTTTTGAAATGTAATTGAAATTACTGTCTAACTTAGTACACTCAGTTTGAGTGACTTGCAGCAGTGCGCCGGGACGACCAGATCTTCATCTGGTATTCTTTGTTAGTGCCCTGTACATTGGCATCCCGGGATATCTATTAAAAAAATTGCAGACAATACAGAATGCTACGACTAGACTTCTGTTTAACATCTCAGGAAGATCGAGCGTAAGACAGCATTTACGAGACCTGCACTGGCTTCCTGTGACCCACAGAGTGCAATTTAAGGCTCTCACCTTGGCCCATAAAGCCCTGCATGGTCTTGGACAAATGTATATCAGGAAGCGTTTTGCTTTCTATCACCCACATGCATCAAAGTCAATTGCATTCGCAAACGGAGCAAATTGCAATTTTCGGCCGTTTGCGAATGCAATTGACTACTTTGGAATGCATCATGCATTTCGCAACTTCAGGAATCGCAGCCATGTTGCGATTTCTAAAATTGCGATTGAATTTAAGAAATCGCAATTTCAGATTTCCTAAATACAATGCATGATTATTTTTAAATTGTGAATTCGCACTTTGGAAGGGGTAAATTAGCATGCAGTTGAACTTCATGCTAATTTAATGAAAACTTTCAAACATGCACTAGTTGCATATTTGAAAGTTTTAATTTACACACACACAGGCCCTTGGTTCATGTGTGTGTGTAAATTGCACTTAATGTTAAATTTCAGGGGTGCAGGGAGGGGTTCTTTGGATCACCCCCTGCACCCTTGAAATTGCATTCACATTTTGTGAATCGCAATTTTAAATTCGCAAAATGTGAATGCCTTCCCATTCATTCCTACGGGCCTTTTGGCCCATAGGAATCAGTGGGAAGGGTTTTCCTTAACTGCGATTCGCAAAGTGTGAATCGCAATTAAGGAAAAATACAGAATCTCAAAAAATATTGCAATTTTTTAATGCATAGCATTTTGCGATTTCTTAACTGCGATTCCTTAATTTTCGCAATTAAGAAATCGCAAAATGTTACAATGATGCATGTGGGCCTATGTCCCTAGTCGATCTTTGCGCTCGGCCACCCAATGACAGATGGCGATCCCCCGATTCCGCAGGATGTGGCTTGGGGGTCAGTCCCTCTCTCCGTTACAGCAGCTAGAGCATGGAACTCCCTTACTCTGGAATTATGCTCTATCCAGAACTTTAGACTTTTTAAAAAACAACTCAAAACCTTCCTTTTCAATCAGCCAATTTAACTCTCTGTTCCATCAGGCCATGGTAACGCTGCACGCCAGGACACTCTTGAGTATTTCAGCGTGGTATAAATCCATTATAAGGCAACATAACTCGAGTAAAAATCTACTCAAGCAGCAGAAAAGGTAAGCTTGCACTGTGCATGGTGCTGCTCGCAATAATTGCACAGTGCGGAGAAGCATCCAGCATTGTGCAATCACAGCGAACAGCATTTTTCCACCGTACTCCCTCGCATGCGGAGCTCCTCGTAGTGCGGCAGAGTTTTATTTGCACTTCGCAAAGCTCCGCTTAGCGCAACTCCGCAAACCCCACCCAGGGTTATTAATTTCTATTCCGTTTTATTGCTAGTATTGAGGCTATAACCCACTGTTTCCTGATGGATTTTTTAAAATTCCATAGACTACTGCTATGCCCCAAACCTTCATACATCTCTGCCTCTAAATCGTTTCTACATAGTTGCACTGAAGAATATTAAGTTGTGAGTAAATTTGGTATCATCCTTATCTTACTGTAGGTATCATTGGGTTTATGGATCCCAACTTTGGCATATAGTTAGCATACCTGTATGGCCGGGATACCCGTCACCCCCTCCCAACACAATCCCCAAGAATGGGAAGACGGAAACGGTTCTTGAACTTTTGGAAGGCGGGAGGGAGTTACCCTCCCGGCCGTATTTATTAAAAATATGAAACAAAATTAAAACATTAAAATAACAGTTTCATATTATGTACAATTTCATTTCCACATTACGATGTTTATTGGCTAACCTTATCACATCTCTAATACAAAGGTTCTCCTAGCCGATTCTAAAACATCCTGTAAATGCATTTCTCAAAATTCAAATTGTACATCCTAACATTACGGGCCAACGGCAAGGTCGTAACCGGTGTCAGATCCCTAATACCAGACCTCCCCCCTCACTTGTGAGGGGCGGGCGCACAGAGGACTGTACCTCCGTGCCAACTTCCAATTTCCCTTGTCTTAGCGGGGGCCCCATGTTTACTCGACGCCATCTTAGTGGTCGTCCGAGGACTCGTGTGAGGTGTCTAGAAGGTAGCGTAGACCCCCCTCCCACCCCACACTGCTTACCACATCCGCCGTCGCGGATGTCCTGGCCCCGGGAAGTTCCCAGGAGGGGCCCGTAGCCCCTCCTCCCCAGGGAGGGGCCTATGACCGCCTTCCCTTTCGGCGGCCCCATCCTTAGAGGGTACCGCCTCCCTGTGTGAGGGGCCAATGGCCGCCTCCCCCCGGGCGCTCCCATCCATAATGGGTGGCGCCCCACCTCTAGGGATCTTCCAATTACTGCTCACCGATCATGACCTTACCGCCCGACCAAAAATAAATACAACATTTTTTAACCTAATGAGGACGGAAATAAACAGTTATACTGAGCATTTCAAAGTATAAACTTTTACCTAAGCAATACCACCTTTTTTAACTCTGCTGCAATACTTCGCCTAAATACATGCTAAAAGAGCAACCATTTTATTGTCATATCAAAATTTCCAACTTTATTAGAAACAACCTGAAAAAGAAATAACATCTTCGTTAATCGACTTTATTGCAATACTAATCGCTGTCATCAGGGGCTGGTGGGTGGGTCAAAATTGGCTCCTTGTTCCGTCTCGGGCTCACGTGCAACGAGGAGGTGCAGCTTCCAAGCACAGGAACAAGAGGATGCTTCCTTGGATTGTTGCTTCTTTTATCCTTCCTCGGGAGGGCGTGGACCCTCCTCCAATCCGCCTACGGGGCGTGGCCAACGGTGTAGGTGTCTAGGACAACCCCTCTTGGGCGGGAAAAGGCGCGCCCAGGCTACGCCGCTTCGGGCATACCAGCCGAGACTCGCCTCCCGCCCAAAAGGGTTTCCCGGGGGGATCGGGGCACCCTACCATACGTTCGGGGGGACCGAGTGGTCGCCCCTTTCCATATGGCCGGGATACCCATCACCCCCTCCCAACACAATCCCCAAGAATGGGAAGACGGAAACGGTTCTTGAACTTTTGGAAGGCGGGAGGGAGTTACCCTCCCGGCCGTATTTATTAACAATATGAAACAAAATTAAAACATTAAAATAACAGTTTCATATCATGTACAATTTCATTTCCAAATTACGATGTTTATTGGCTAACCTTATCACATCTCTAATACAAAGGTTCTCCTAGCCGATTCTAAAACATCCTGTAAATGCATTTCTCAAAATTCAAATTGTACATCCTAACATTACGGGCCAACGGCAAGGTCGTAACCGGTGTCAGATCCCTAATACCAGACCTCCCCCCTCACTTGTGAGGGGCGGGCGCACAGAGGACTGTACCTCCGTGCCAACTTCCAATTTCCCTTGTCTTAGCGGGGGCCCCATGTTTACTCAACGCCATCTTAGTGGTCGTCCGAGGACTCGTGTGAGGTGTCTAGAAGGTAGCGTAGACCCCCCTCCCACCCCACACTGCTTACCACATCCGCCGTCGCGGATGTCCTGGCCCCGGGAAATTCCCAGGAGGGGCCCGTAGCCCCTCCTCCCCAGGGAGGGGCCTATGACCGCCTTCCCTTTCGGCGGCCCCATCCTTAGAGGGTACCGCCTCCCCGTGTGAGGCGCCAATGGCCGCCTCCCCCCGGGCGCTCCCATCCATAATGGGTGGCGCCCCACCTCTAGGGATCTTCCAATTACTGCTCACCGATCATGACCTTACCGCCACAGGCCGGATAGTTGACCGGCTATCCGGACCCCCCACAAAACTCCTACTAAAGGTCATGGCTAAACAAACTCTTTAACCAAGCTACAAAGTCTCCTATGAGTAATACATTTCCCTCCCGGGACAAATGGACCCCATCCTCCAGATACATATGGTCCCCCCGGATACATCCATGTGGAATACAATGCAATTTTCCTGTACGAAACAACCTACTGTTAATAACAGTTTGTTATTAACTTTCTTTACCGACTGATTCAAAGCCGACACAGAGAGGGCCCCCCGCCACACCTTCCGCGGAATCATGTGTGACCATGCAATCGTGCACCCCGGAACCCTTCTCGCCAACCAACTCACTGTGGATAAAATTAACTCGAGAAGTACTCGTCGACCAATGGTCACCAAATCGTTGCCCCCAAGATGCACTATGATTACAGATGGCGGTGACCTTGTCCGCCCTAACAGTCCCTCCATAAAACTTTGAAACTGGTCAATACAGAGCCCGCCCATTCTGTGGAAGGTCACCCTGTACCCGTATTCCCCAGCCACGTGAATCATGTCACCTGCTTTGAATACGTCTGCGGCACGCCTCACGTATGAGTGGCCAACGACCCACACCACTCTTCCCTCAGCCGGTGATCTTTGACCGCTGGTCCCCAGGTGTCGGGTCAACTGCACAGTCCGCCCCGCAAAGCCTGCTCGCGAAACTGTAAACCAAACAGAAAACAAGAAGCGTGAGTGCATGACATTAGCTTCACAACATGTGCAACCGCACATACCTTTTATAACAATTCGAGGACCAACGCCCCAACTGTTTCACTTTTTCCACACTCAAACCCCTGGCTGTAGCCTCTGTAGCAGCCCCTATCCGGAAGGAGTGGGTCCCAAAATCGCCCGGGTTCAAGCCCGCTGCCGCGATTGCCATCGTCAACACCCGCTGAAACTGAAACCTGGTCAGTGGGGTGGCGTCGGTATGTCTCAGCAAGCTCCCCCCCCATGATGCCGCCCTCTGCGCTAAATAATCCTCCACGCATTTCACTGGGCACATGTGGGAACCTAGCAGGCGCTGAACAACCACACTGTCCCCGATCGCTTCCTGATCGGTTTTGGACCTCGCTATAGTGACTACCATCGTATCACCCTTGATCTGAATGTGTTCTCGACACAGACCTCCCCCCGTATCCTGCTTGTTCCTCGCTACCAGTTCGCTTACCCGCATAGCCCCATGGAATGCTAATGCAAAAGCGGCCTGGAACAGCACTGTCTCTGACTGAGATGAACATATCGCAGGAAGTACGGACATTAACAGGGACAACTTTGCTAGCCCTATCGGGCGCCTCTCGTCCACTCTACGACCCTCAAGGCGTTGCCACCCACGCAGCGCCTTCTTTACGAGAAAGGACGCTGTGGGGTCCTGAATGCCATGAGCCTGCGCCATGAATGCAATGGCGGCTCGGGGCCTATTGGCTGTTGCCACTGATCGGCCTGCCTGATGTAATGATACCAGAAATTTCAGGACATACTCTTCCTGCCCCCAATGCTCCCCCCTAGCTGGACCCAAAAATGCCCACTAGGAACGGAACGCTCCTTCATATGCCTTCCTTGTCCTGGGAGCTAGACTCTCTCCCACGAGGTTTTGTAGTCCGGGGCACCGAGAGACCAGAGAACTTCGGGAAATGGTGCCGCAACCAAATCCGCTGTGGGCAGATAGCCCCGGAAGGCCTGCATGTGGGAACGAGAGAGTGCATCAGCCGCCTGGTTCAGTACCCCAGGCACGTGTCTTGCTCTAAAGTGGACGTTTTAGTCTCATACACAGCAGCACAATTTCTTTCAGTAATCTCAAGATCCATTTGCAGCGTGCTGCCTGATTATTGACACATTCAACCACGGTCATATTATCCGACCAGAATACTACTGAGCGATCACGAAACCCCTCCGGCCATGTCTTTAGGGCCACTAGAATGGGGAACAGCTCAAGAAACCCAATGTTACCTGTGAGCCCACTATCGTGCCACCATGCCGGCCATGTTCGTGCCGACCATTGATTACCAAAGATGGCGCCAAAACCCACACTCCCTGCCGAGTTGGTCCACAACCCCAGTTCCCCGGAGGAAACTGGTGGCTTGTTCCACACGACACGACCGTTGAAATCCGCTAGAAATGCCAACCATATGCGCATATCCTGGTGAACCTCTGCTGACAGTCTTGTGCGGTGATGCCCTTCCTTAAGGCCAACCATGGCTTGTGCGATAGAGCGGGAAAAGGGGCGGGCCATCGGTATCACTCTAAGGGCAAAGTTAAGCTGACCCACAGCCCGCTGCAACTGATGTAAAGTTACTTTTTTCTCACCAATACATATTTCGAGCGAGGCCTTAAATTTCAGTACTTTCTCCCTGGGCAAACGGAAGCACCCCTCTTCAGAATCGAGCTCAATTCCAAGAAACTCGAGTGAAGTAGACGGCCCTACTGTCTTGCCTGGTGCCAGTGGCACGCCAAATCGTCTCATGAGATTACAAAATTCACTCAACGCCTGTGCACATTCAGTGTCCCCAGCCGCCCCAAGATACAGAAAATCATCAAGGTAATGCATAACCTGCGTAAAGCCTGTGGCTCTGGTGAACGCCCATTGTAAAAAACTACTGAACTTTTCAAAATACGCACAAGAGATGGAGCAACCCATTGGCATACATTTATCCATGTAGTAGCGTCCTTGGAACACAAAACCTAAGAGACGCTGATCCTGTGGGTGTACCAGGAGTAACCGGAACGCTGACTCGATATCAGATTTAGCCATCAGCGCTCCGGGCCCCAGGCGATTCAACATAGCAACGGCCTCATCAAAGGATGCATACCGCACCGTACAAACTCCTGGGTCAATCGCATTGTTCACCGAAAGACCCTTAGGAGCAGACAAATTATGGATTAGCCTAAACTCACCTGGGTCCTTCTTGGGGACTACTCCCAACGGTGAACAAACAAAGTTAAGAACAGGCGGGTTCGCATATGGACCCACGACCCGACCTCGGGCCACCTCCTTTGCAATCTTTGCCTGTACTACAACCGTATTTTGTTGAACCGACAGTTGGTTCTTACACTGTGCTTCCCCCCGAAAATCCCCCGCCGGGATGCGGAAACCATATGAGAAACCGTCTCGCAACACCCCGGCGGAGACATGATCAGGGTATTCGTTCAGCCAAGGGATCATTGCCATGATGTCGATGGGAGTAGGTAGCAGTGTCCCTCGGCCGATATTAGACCTGTTTGGCGCCACCTCTACCCCCTTTATCGCCATTTTTGGCTCTGCACGAACTCTCGGGGTGTGAAGACTGTCCGCACCCTGCACACTCATGCCTGAACTTGCATGTCCCATGTGGCCTAGTGCACTTGCCTCTGTTGAAGCTCCAACAGACCCCTCTCTTACCCGAGTTCCCATTACTCTTTGTGTGCTGATCACTGCTGGCGCCCGCTCGAAAGGGCACCGCCGAATAATGGCGGGAAGGTTCCACCCCATTCCCGCCAAACGAAGACGGCTTTGTCGTGTTTAGCATAACCTGTTTCTGCCAGGAGATGGAGTCGAAACAATCCCACGTCAGGGATGAGTCATGCTCCTTGGCCTTACGAAATTTGTTATCATAACCCAACCATTGATTACCTTCGTACGTTTCATAAAATTCCATTATACGCGTCTGGTAACAAGCCAGTTCCTGTAACACTTCGGGCCTACGTTCCCCCATGATTGCAGTGAACATTCCAAAAGCCCTGGCCCAATTAGCGATTGTCTCATCAACTCTGAAACCCGCCATCTTTGCTCGCCATACACTCGGATGCAACAACTCTTTCTGATTTTTAACGTGTTCTATCTCATAATGATCGGTCAATAGCAAAAACATGTTCACATATTTATCAGCCCATATCATTTCCTTCGTGGCCATCGGGATATGTTGGACCACCTTTTCCCTCCTTGAGGGTAACGATCCCTCCCTCACCATTGGCAACGGCTGCTTACCCGAATCAGTAGCTGCACTTGCTGCTGCTGCTGTTCCAACGCCCGAAGCCGGCTGTTCCGCGGGAACCTGAGGGGAAACAAAAGGACAAGGTGCCTTCGCAGCATCTCTCGATTGCCACAACTGCTTCATTATTAATTTGGCCTCTTCGGCCGTGTCCCTCGGAGCCATGGCACCCTCGTTGTTCTTGCCTAACCACGCCGCTAACTGAGCGGCCAACTCGGGAGGCATATCCCCCTCGTTCACAGGTGTAACTACCACAGGGATCGGCTGTCCCGCGTCCGGAATCGGAACCGGGGCCTCTACTGGACTGACCGGGCTCGCCGGAGGTGACTCGGGAACCGGGGCCTCACCCACTGTCGCCCTATTCCTGGCCCTTTTACCTCTCCCGGCAGGGACTACTCCCGGCAATGCTGGTCCGATGACTTTCTTTGGTCTGCCCGTACCATTCATTGCCGCCATCTGCTTCTTCATGTTCGCCATGTCCTTCACCAGCATACGAAGCATTTGGTCGGTCCCAACCTTCTTTCTGACCCTTTTGCCAGGCATATTCTCACGGATAGTCGACCAAAGGTCCTGGATCCAAAGTTCGGAAGCACTGAAAGAAAAACACAAAAATTACAAGTTCTCAAAATTGGCTCCTTGTTCCGTCTCGGGCTCACGTGCAACGAGGAGGTGCAGCTTCCAAGCACAGGAACAAGTGGATGCTTCCTTGGATTGTTGCTCCTTTTATCCTTCCCCGGGAGGGCGTGGACCCTCCTCCAATCCGCCTACGGGGCGTGGCCAACGGTGTAGGTGTCTAGGACAACCCCTTTTGGGCGGGAAAAGGCGCGCCCCGGCTACGCCGCTTCGGGCATACCAGCCGAGACTCGCCTCCCGCCCAAAATGGTTTCCCGGGGGGATCGGGGCACCCTACCATACGTTCGGGGGGACCGAGTGGTCGCCCCTTTCCAAAATAATCATTGCCAAATATGATAAATGGGCATGTAGGCATGAAGGGCAGAATCAGCCTACATACTCAGGTTTGGATATTAGGAAGGCATTTAATAAAAAATATTCACTGGTGATTCTGGTGCCTTGTTGATCGATGGACATGTCAATCATTTCTGTTTTTTTGTAAAAATTCCGTTTATTTACCAAAAGGAAACAGCTTTATTTTATAAAAAAAAAATTATTTTATGACAGTGACATGCTCATGTTTGGATATTGTTTGCCTTAAATTCCGAAATAGTGGATATTTGAGGAATGACTTATGTTGATAAATTAATTGCTTTATATGAATGGTACTTGCTGTAATGTATGCTATTTCATTATTTATTTATTTATTTATTTTACAGATTTATAGAGCGCATGGCTGCCCGTGAGCGTCCCAGCGCTAAGTGATAAGAACCTGATGAGGGCGAGTCTCATGGGAATAGCCATGTTTTGAGTGCTCTGCGAAATGAGAGAAGGTTGGGTTGGGCTCTGAGGTTTGGAGGAAGCGTGTTCCATAGTTTGGACGCGTTGTATGAGAACAGTCGGCCGCCAGAGCGAGCTTTCCTAATTCTAGGTACAGAGGCTAGATTGCAGTTGGAAGATCGAAGCGTTCTAGTGGTGGTGTGAGGTGAGATGAAGTTTTGTAGTATAGGGGGACCTTACCGTGCAGAATTTTGTAGGTAGTGCAGAGAGCCTTAAATTGTATTCTCTCCTTAATGGGGGGCCAGTGTAGGACACTCAAGGAGGGTTTGGCTGAGCAGCGACGGTGGGTTCCTGTGAGAATGCGGGCTGCAGCACTTTGTACTGTCTGAAGTTTTGACAGTACTTTTTTGGGGGCACCTAGATACAGGGCATTACCGTAGTCCAGGCGGGACAGCACAAGGCCGTGGACAAGAAGTTTGCGAGACTGTGCCGGGAGTAGGGGTAAGATTTTCCTTGCTGACCTTAGGAGGCCGTGACATGTTCCAGCCGTTTTCCGTGCCTGGGCTGAGAAGTTGAGATCTTCGTCTAGCCAAATGCCCAGGCTCTTAATTTCTTGTTTAGGAACAGGGGGAGGACCCATGGTTGAAGGCCATATGGATGTGGAGTGATATAGGGATTTATTGCCCAGAATCATTATCTCTGTTTTATCGTTGTTTAGCTTGAGGTGGGAAGTGTTCATCCACTTAGTTGTTTCGATAAGACAGGATTGGAGGTTGGGAAGGGAATGGTCTTGCTGGCTTAAGGATACCACCAGTTGAGTGTCGTCGGCGTAGGTCAGTAGCTTAATTCCAAAAGGGGCGACGACTTTCTCGAGGGGGGACATATAAACATTAAAAAGGGTCGGGCTCAAGAATGAGCCCTGAGGTACCCCGCAGCTGATGGCCGTGGATCTGGACGTAAAGGTGCCATCGGCCACCTGGAAGGATCTGTTCTTGAGGAAGGATTCTAGCCAGGCCAAGGCTGTTCCTGCAATACCAAGGTTACTGAGCCTTTGGATCAGTATTGAGTGGTTGACGGTGTCGAAGGCAGCGCTGAGGTCCAGGAGGATCACTGCCACTGATCCTCCTGAATCCATGATTTTCCTTGCCTCTTCGACTACCGCCAATATTGCATTTTCTGTGCTCTGGCTGGTCCGTTTGAGAGGGTTCCAATAGTCCATTAGTTTCGAGATGTTGGGATAGACTGTGGTTGATGTGCTTCTCGGCTATTTTACTAATGCCTGGGAGCAGGGAGATCGGTCTGTAGTTGCCTAGTTCCGGCGGGTCAAGATGGGGTTTTTTGAGCAGTGCTTTCACCATTGCTCTTTTCCAGCTGGGAGGGACGATGCCAAGGGTAAGTGAGTTGTTGATTAATTTAGTCAGATAGGGTAGAATAGTGGGTCCGACTAGTTTCAGAATGTTAAGTGGAGCAGAGTCAGTGGGGCTACCACTTTTGATGGAATTGAGTATGAGACGAGTGGTGTCAGTTGTCAGAGGAGTTTTTTCTCCAGTCTCTTTCTGATCTCTTGCAAGCTTTTTTTAAAGGCCGTAATTCACCCGTGAACCAGGGGGAGGTGGCTTTGCTCCGTGGATTACTGGAGGTTTTTTTTGGGAGAGTTTTGTCCAGAGTATCGCCTATCCATGCTGAGAATTCAGCGTCAGCGCGAATGGGGTTAGTATCAAGTTCAGGGGGGGAGCTCTCTAGGTGATGTTTCCAGATTTCTACATCTAATTTGGACCAGGAACGGGAGGGCTTGCTAGGTGGGGCAGTAGGACGCAGAGTGCGAGTAAACTGCCAGTTGATTGGGACTAGAAGATGGTCAGTCCAGGGTACCGGGATGGGATCGAGGACAGTGAGATCACTGATGTTGGTAAATACCGGATCCAACAGATGTCCCAGTGTGTGGGTGGGAAGATGGCCTAGTAGCTTTAGTTGTAGAGTTTCGAGATCTGCTATCAGGTCGGCGGTTGGTTTGGCTTCCTTTTTATCAAAATGGATGTTAAGATCACCCAGGATCAAGCATGTGGAGTTGGTCGCAGCCAGTGTGTATGAATGCTCCATAAGGGATTCGCAGAATTGACCTGGGGGCCCTGGAGGGCGGTAGATGAGAAAGCCTGATATAGATTGACAGGGGGATACCTGGATAGAAAACATGACGTTTTCACAGTCAAGGAGGGGACTGCCTTGAAAACGGCATGGAAATGGTCTTTATGAATTATGGCAATACCCCCACCTTTTCCCTTAGGGCGGTCCATATGGTGGATAAGGAAGCCTGGGGGTAGGGAGTTTACAATGTCGGGGTCAGAGTCCGGTCCTAGCCATGTTTCTGTTAAGAAGAGAGCTTCAAGGCCATAGTTTTCCAGTAGTTGATAGATTTCTGTGGAGTGCTTGGGAAGGGATCTACAGTTGATTAGGGCCATGCGTATTGGGATGGGGGAAGAGTTTTTAGGTACAGTGAGGGTGAATCTGTACGGGCAATGGGAGCATCGATTAAGGGGGTGGTCCCCGGGTACGCTATGTAGGCATGAGTCTTGTACCTTTTTATTAAGGTGAAGTAGAGCGTCCCTTTCGTAGCTGCGCGCCTGGTCGATGGTTGTAGTTGTAAGGTCTGGCTCTGCGCTCTGCCTAGCGCGGACGAGCGCAGACGAGCTTGCCTTAAGCGCGCCTTCGGCGCGCCATCGTCGCACCCGCTGCGCTCGTCCGCTGCGCTTCCTGTATAGACACATGATTTATAGAAGGTGTTCTGTGGGTTGGAGGGGTGGGTGTGGCCAACAGGGGTGGGCGTGTCCCGTGGCTCCTCGAGGCCGGTGATGGCGGCGGGAGAGCGATTTCTGCCCCAAACAGCGTTCAAATCGGCTGTTGGGGAATGCAAGGTGAGTGCTGGGGGGTCGGTGCAGAATGCTTAAAAACAAAGTTATACACAAGTTTTAAAAAGATTTAAGATTCCTGTGAGCAGCGTGACTCCCGGCTTTTCGCCTCAGGAGGTTCAAAGTACAATGCGGCGCTAGTGTTCAGTGCGCGTAGTTATACTGGCGAGGGTGGGCGTGGCCAACAGGGGTGGGCGTGTCCCGTGACTCCTCGAGGCCGGTGATGGCGGCGGGAGAGCGATTTCTGCCCCAAACAGCGTTCAAATCGGCTGTTGGGGAATGCAAGGTGAGTGCTGGGGGGTCGGTGCAGAATGCTTAAAAACAAAGTTATACACAAGTTTTAAAAAGATTTAAGATTCCTGTGAGCAGCGTGACTCCCCGCTTTTCGCCTCAGGAGGTTCAAAGTACAATGCGGCGCTAGTGTTCAGTGCGCGCAGTTATACTGGCGAGGGTGGGCGTGGCCAACAGGGGTGGGCGTGTCCCGTGGCTCCTCGAGGCCGGTGATGGCGGCGGGAGAGCGATTTCTGCCCCAAACAGCGTTCAAATCGGCTGTTGGGGAATGCAAGGTGAGTGCTGGGGGGTCGGTGCAGAATGCTTAAAAACAAAGTTATACACAAGTTTTAAAAAGATTTAAGATTCCTGTGAGCAGCGTGACTCCCCGCTTTTCGCCTCAGGAGGTTCAAAGTACAATGCGGCGCTAGTGTTCAGTGCGCGCAGTTATACTGGCGAGGGTGGGCGTGGCCAACAGGGGTGGGCGTGTCCCGTGGCTCCTCGAGGCCGGTGATGGCGGCGGGAGAGCGATTTCTGCCCCAAACAGCGTTCAAAACGGCTGTTGGGGAATGCAAGGTGAGTGCTGGGGGGTCGGTGCAGAATGCTTAAAAACAAAGTTATACACAAGTTTTAAAAAGATTTAAGATTCCGGTGAGCAGCGTGACTCCCGGCTTTTCGGCTCTGGAGGTTCAAAGTACAATGCGGCGCTAGTGTTCAGTGCGCGCAGTTATACTGGCGAGGGTGGGCGTGGCCAACAGGGGTGGGCATGTCCCGTGGCTCCTCGAGGCCGGTGATGGCAGCGGGAGAGCGATTTCTGCCCCAAACAGCGTTCAAATCGGCTGTTGGGGAATGCAAGGTGAGTGCTGGGGGGTCGGTGCAGAATGCTTAAAAACAAAGTTATACACAAGTTTTAAAAAGATTTAAGATTCCTGTGAGCAGCGTGACTCCCGGCTTTTCGCCTCAGGAGGTTCAAAGTACATTTCGAGGAATTTTATCTTTTGTGCTGCAGAGGAACATTATGTAGCAGGAGGTTATTTGGTCTAATTGCTTCTTAGATTACCCTCCATGCCACGATCTTGGTTTCTAATTTCACTTGACCAAATATAAAATTATAATTCCAGGGAAACATGGTCAGAATAATTAATAAGTATCACATCTGATAAATTCAGAACACCTAGTATTTGTATTTCTATATATAGGGTGTGATAATTATTGCATCCAACTATACTAATGAGGCCTTAAAGAGGGATGGAGAAAGCACTCACCTTTAACAATGAGTGTGAAGGGGGCAATATGTATTATTTATTTTAAATGATTAGAGTTATATAGAAATCTAAGGCTTCACCTGATTGTTGGGTGTCTTCTACCAGAGTATGCACAGGACACAAATAAAGACTGTGAAATGCACCACTAGTGTTTTCTGTGAAATGCACTGTTAGACGGCAAACGTTTGGAATACAATTCAATTTTGCATGTCTCAAGAAGTTAAAGGGGTTGATGGAATGAGCTGTTACTCAAAGTAAATAGCTAGGAATGGTACTTAATGACATTTTTTTTGTTGAGAGGTGAACTATTTAGAGAAACTGGTGTTACAAAAGACCATTGTGGTTTGAATAAAGTGCAGGATCTTCCTCGGCATCAAACAGTGGTTGGATGAGCTCTGTAAAAGTGTGATTGTTAACAGGCTAAACTTTACAGAGTCTCAGAACACCCCTTCAAGGAGATTTGTGGGAAATGCCTCGAACTGTTGAAGAAACGACGGTATTCATATCTGAAATTTAATAGGGAAAACAAAGAAGAGAACAGAGACTAAAGGAAAGGAGGAGGAGTAAAATAGCAAATTAAAACTTTTTAAATTAGAAATAGGAAAATGAAGAATGAGGATGAAGATTTGGTAATGACTGAATTCATTTTGTCAGGATTAAAGAGTAATGTAAGGAATATGAGTGGGATTTTAGAAATAAAGAACTGTAAAAATAATATAATGAGTTACGTGAGAGAAATTTTTTTATTAGGTGTGAAATCTGTTAGGATTATTGAAATATGATAATGCTTTTAATGATTTTACTGTTATTATGTCGTAATAAATAAACAATACTGACAGCAAGTACAGGAAAAATAGAAAAGAAAAATTGAAACTGAGAAAGCCATTTTGTGATTGCCAGCTGCATATTATCAGCTTACAAATTAAAGTTGCCCAACATATTCATAGTACCATTTCATAGAATGTATTCATTACTACTGTGCTAGGTTTGGAAATTGTTGAGAATGAGATATCAAATGTAGGAGTTTTGAGATGCATTCCAGTGCAAAGCACTTGGTTTTGGAAGAGCTGCACTGTTTAACCTCCTTGGTAAATGTTGAGAGTAGATTAAAACCCAATAGTTGGAGCTTTAAAAAGACATTTTTATAAATAAAAAAATCTCATTTTTCCAATACGTTGTGAGGTTATCATGAATTACTTCAATAATGGTGCTAAAAGGCTTTGAAGGCCATAGACAATGCCCAGTAAGGGACAATTCAATGAAACAAAGTATGTCTATGTCATGGGAGGAGAAGACATTACAAATTTCTATAGAACGTTTCTCCATTTACACCATATTCAATAGGTGGCTGTTACACCTGTCATCCTTTGGGAGGTCTTCCCTCAAACATTTTGCCTTCCTCATCCATTTCATTTTCCTGATCTTGTTTTTGCTGGCATTAGTACTCTGCACACTTTTCCACTGCTAACCAGTGCTAAAGTGCTTATGTTCTCGCCTCTAAACATGGTAACATTGGCTTATTTCCAATTGGCATATTTTATGTATTTGAGGTGCTTATCTCAACAACAGTATACAGCCCTGCCCTACTGAAAGAATTTGTTCTCTGAAAATGTTTTTAAGTCCAAATGTAAAACATTTGACTGGGATGAACTGCACACCCTTACTTGGCCCACTCGTCATCATTGATTGGCAGCAAATGGCCTGAGGGCCTAAGCACTGGTACCCAATGGAGCATGACCAAGGCAGCTTAGCAAGTACAATCAATATCTCTCCATCGTCAATAAGCTGCTAAGGGAGCCTAGGATCTACTTATAATTGTATACAGGATAACATTAACTTACATTTCCCACTGTTTTCTATAGATGGATTTTTGCTATTTCTTTATCAAATCATGATCCCAGATCTCCTTAACCAAGTATTGATGTATTTTCAATCATAAACTATTATTCTTGAAAATTTTAACTAACTTAATTCTTGACTTTGGTATTGCTCTTGGTACTGTACCATAGACATTACATATATATTATTTGAAAAAGGGCTTGCTATTCTACGAAACTACCAAAGGTGATCTTGGATTAGTCCCAGAAACCAGTGTTCTTCTACTTTACTGCTACTGGGCCGATTACAATGTCAGTTTCTGAATCATTTCTGACCGAATCAGGTTGAGCCAGTCTGACCCATCGATTATATTGCTTTCAAACATTGTTCGGTTGGACTCGCATTGGCTTCAATGGGAGCTTGTGTTCTTAAGGAGAACACAGGCTCCCATTGAAAAAAGGGGTGGTTGGAGCAAACCTTGCACCCTGTGATGGGCACCCCATGGTGCTTCCCCACTGTGCATGGTTGTAAAGAGGGGTTCCATGGGTAGCCCCCAGGGCACCAAATGAGGCCTCTGGGTTAAGTGGGGTGCCTGCAACGGGCCCCGAAAGTCAGATTCCAACAGCGGTTGCGTTTCTGGCAGACCGATTCAGAACGGCTGTCAGATTCAGACATCGTGATCACTCAGTCGGAAACCATGTCCGCAGAGCTGTATGATTCAGCTCCCAACAGCTCAGGCTGTCCGAATGCCGATCAGAACTGAATCAGACTGCCTGAACGGTTTCCTTGCATCATAATCGGTCGGTCGGAAATGTATCCGATTCGGGTGGAAACATAGGTTCCGAATTGGATTCTCCTAATCCAAATACCGCTCGGAGCCTTTTGACCGATATCGTAATCGGCCACTAGGATGGGTACCTGTGTTCAACCTTCTGAAGAGTTCACATAAAGAATGACAATTCTCTCCCTGGTAGTTTGACAATCTGGTTTCCTATACACAGCTATGACATGGCATGTGCAGGAAATACAGTGCGTAGAGACTCTGCAGTCAAAGGATCAGACAGCAGATGCTGTAATGTAATGTAATGTAATGTCCAGCCCAATGTTGGTCTTTTTAAAAAAATATAACCATTTTAATCATTGCAGATCTTATTACAGGGCACACATAGTAAGCAGCTCTACCAGTATTCATTAAGGGGTCGACGGGGTCTGAAAGTAAACATGAGTAAAGCTCAAGTTTATGCCCACTATATTGCAGAGGAGCAGCTTCCAACTTCAATGGCCCTTATGTTAGTCTGTAGCAAATGACTATTCCGTTCTTCTGCAGGGATAACAATGCTCGATAAATTGTCCCAATAAACTCTATTAGCCAATGTTCACAGTCAGCGTGCCTCAGGCTTATGGAATTACCTGATGTGGTGTGTGCCCGGGCTTACATAGTACTATGTGCCAGTGGACAGGTCGTGGGTGAGGTGCTGCACTCACCGGAGCTCATTCAAGAAACCCTGCCTTCTTCTTTCTGCAGTCAGCCAACTAGCAAGGCAGCAGATCCACAAAGACACCTCCAGCTGTCTTCTCCAAAAGGTGCAGTGAAAGTATCGGTTTGGGGCACTGGTGTGATCACTGCAATGAAGTGCAATGAAGGTAGAGTCAGCACAGAACATCTAAGTATCTCTCCACAGCGGTCTCCGCCTCAAGCACCCTTTACTTTGGGGATGCCACTGGCAATTCAGGATGACCTCTTTGCAGTTGGACTTGACTCTGCAGTTGGGTAAGGGAAACAGTGGAAGCCTCAGCACTTCATGGGTTTTCTTGCACTGTGTCATGTTTCCTAGGATCCCTCTGGATCACTTGTCATACCAAAGTGGGGAATGATTGAGACCCACTTGTATGGCATTTTCGGAAAGGATATGTGGATCCATTATTTGGAGTTAGGAACTGGTTTGGCCTGGCTTTTTTTCATAGCCCATTGTTCATCTGCAGCTCAAACAGGTTCTGAGTGTGAGGTAATGGCTTCCTCAAGGAGGTAGTAATGAGGCTCACTCCAACAGGAATACACACAATATAAGCACAATTAGTGTAAAGGTCTGCATCTAGCTCTCATCAACCTCCCTGGATGGACCACTCAACCTCCTGAAACTTCTCTTTCACTTTCAACTGTCTCTGCTAGCATAATCCCATTTACCCACCATTAACCAAATGGCAATATTCAGGAAGGGTTAATTAACAGTCATATGTAAAAAGTAACATAGACTTTCTAAAGGCAGTCGTGTGTTCATTATTAAATACTTCTGTGTCCAGACTAACACTCTGCTCCATAGGAATGTAAGTAATTCGTTTCCACTGTCTGAAGGCCACTTCCTAACCTTGATTGTGTGCCTTGTCAGACCAGGGGCAATTCAGAAATGATCTTGCTGGTAAAATCATAAATACACACTCACGACCAATATGAAGAGTTTCTACCATATACTATACATGCACATGCACTTGATGTTCACACAAGGATGTTTGCCAGGGTCTGGTGATAACACTTGAGTCAAACTTTAATCGAGTGGGCCTCTCGGCGTCGCACTTGTATCCCTGAACAGTTATAAAGGCTTAATGATAACTAAAAGCACAAATCACTCCTACCACCACTCACTATACACAGCTGGGGAACACAGCTGCTAGTCTTGTCCAAAGGCCAGGGTATGCTTTTAGCACTCCTGTATGACTTCAGAGCCCAGCTCTCGTCCTCAATGCCAATTTCAGGTCCAGGAACACAGGATTTCGTATTTACAGAGGGAAAAATAAAGTCCAGATACCAAATTCACTTGCAGTTCTGCCAGTCAGGGCAGGGTCAGCGCCTCACCATGCAGGGCAACATTCAGATGACATTTCATTTTCTGTAATTGTACAACATGTACAATTACGTATTAACAAGGCCCTCGCATGGTCGCAAGTAGAATTCACAAACGGTTTCCAGAAGTGTGTCCGAGAAATCTGCGACTGTGGGACGTTTCTAGGATCACATCTGGAAAGATGTATCAATGTCTGCAGGTTTTATAGTCTCCATATGTAGCTGTTAATATTGCTATAGTAGCAGGTTTACAACTTTGTTTATAAGTTTTGCCCTCTGATTATAATATGGCATAATACCTCTTCAGCCACAGTGCTATCTGTGCAGTGGCAGGTTTGACCTCTTTTCACACTGATAATTTGTTGTTGTCATTTTGTTGTGGCTGAAAATTAGAAGTACACTATTGAAGATAAAGTGGCTTTTCCACGGGATTTTTCTCGTTCTTTTTCTGGTACACAATGTATTATCATATCCTACAGAATTGCCTATGTTCGTTATACATTTAATGCAGACAGAGAACATTATATTAAATGTGTATGGTTAACAATTGTTTTAAAACTCATCCCTATGTCAAACAGTAGTAAGTAGTTCCTGGCAATGCTGAGGTGCTGCACGTGCTTCCCAGAATTGAATGTTAAAATATGAAAAAAATTAGAATGCACTACCTCATGCCAATGTCTTTCATCACATTGGCAGAAACCATTCTAGAATGTGCTGGTTAGTCAATTTTATTATTGAGCAGCGTGACAAACAGTACATCACCAGTGTTTAAAGCTACTGAAGTCCCAAACAGAGGAAGAGCAAGAGCGTGCGCCAGAAACTTCCCGCTAATGTTCCTGTATCCTGCCGTGTCAACATGACATGCGTGGACTTGGGTCCTTACCAGACAGGAAAGGGATGGGTTATCGAAAGTGACAGAATTCTGTGTTCCAGCCAGTGAATGGAATTCCAGTCACTTTTAACACTGAATTGTGCTCCTTAAAATGAGTTTTAATTATATGGGGGATCGTAGGGAAACCATGAGCAGACTTAGGGGGACATGTACAAGGAAGTGGTGGAGCGTGTCATTAGCATCCTTGGCATAACGTCACACTCCGCCACTTTTGAAACATAAGGCTGCACCATATTTACAAGAATGTAGTGCAGCCTTGCGTTTCCCCCTGCAATGACTGCTAAGTTTTTCAACTTAGCGCCAACTTAGGCACCCTTGCACCAGAGTGCAAGGATGTCCGGGTGCAGGGGAGGATTGTTAATGTGTGGAAGAGATGTGGCGCCGAGGCTAGGGCGACTGACTCCGGAATCTGGGATCACGGTTCGGTCCCCCAAACCGGCGGCAGATTAGCCCAGCACCGTGTGACTCTGGGCAATAGCTTGCTTAATCTTCCCGACGGCCCCCAGCGCCTAGAGACCCTTACGGGTGATTGTGTGCTTTACAAAATGTGGATTATAGGAAGTTGTCCTTTCCTGCAAATAAGCACTCCTAAAATGCAATTCTGTCACTTTCATGTGTGCTGCTCATGCAGCTCACATGAAAGTGACAAAATGGCATTCTTTAATGGTTTATTTTTGTTCTGGATGGGACACCTTCCTGTACATAAACAAACCATGGCAATTTACTTTTTCCATGTGTGCTGCACAAGGCAGCACACATGGAAAAAGCAAAAACGGGGAGAAATAATGCATTTCTCCTCGTTTCACAAACTTAAGACCAGGGTTTTCCTGGTCTTAATTTCCCCACTGCACGCCTCTTTCACACTAAGCATAGCGTGAAAGGGGGCCTTATGTACATGGCAGCGCTAAACTACGTTAAGTGGCTTAATGCTGCTTGTACATAAGGCGCAGCCCCAATCGCGACCACAATGTCAGTAAAAGTGACGTTGTGGTGGCAATAGGGGCTTGTACATATGCCCCTCAGTATGTATTAGTCTAACTCTAAACCAATATATAAACAAAAAATGTACTTGCAGAGTACATTTATGAGCCATTATATTGAAATGTTTGTTTTATTATAACATATATATATATATATATATATATATATATATATATATATATATATATATATACACAAATCCAGCTTGTCGGAAAAAACTGCTGCGCCGCATCGACAAGTACGTAGACTGCAAGAATCAGCCAGTCAGACAAAAGTTGTGATCTTGAATTTTATTTGATTGTGGTGCAAGTCATCAGACGGGTTTCGGACTTAACATCCTTGCTCACTATATATATATATATATATATATATATATATATATATATATATATATATATATATATATATATATTCACTGAAAAAACCATAGGTTATAGACCATATATAGTTAGGAATTCGCATTTACAAAACCTTATTTTACTCACACAAAACCATTGAAATTCCATATATAGTTAGTTGCACTAACTATATATCGCGCACCCGCAATCCACTGCTGATGATGTCACATATTACATCATTCATGACATGGTCAGTGACATCACTGATGACATCACTGATGACATCTCAAATGACATCACTGATGACATCTCAAATGACATCACTGATGACATCACTGATGACATCTCATTTGACATTACTGATCACATCACTGATGATATCATTCATGTGATAATACGATGAACCTCTTCAGACTCTAATATAACCTTAGATACAATCAGTGTAAACAGACACTCACAGACTGTCACTCATCCATGGAGTTACTCACACACCTAGTCAGTCATGCAAAGAATCAATCACACCTCCATTTCCTCAACTATACAGTTATACAAACTTTACTTATTCAAACATATACTAACACATATTTACTCTCTTATACAATCCCTGATACAAGTTCACAATGATCCATACAGCCACTCACACATTCACTGGCTCTTATGCACAGTTATTTATATATGTCAACTCTCACATGTACTGTGTTTTACATATGTACTTACTTTGACATGTAGCACTGAGATATCCATTCACTCACCAATACACTCATGCACACAGTCAACCGCCCATACAGCTGTTTCCACATGCACTTTTGAAACCATACATCTAGTGAATCAACTGCTCACACATCTATGCACAGAGTCATACACCTCCCAGCCACCCACACACACACTCAGTCTCCCATACAAATACTTGGGCAACCAATCAATAACCCATATAGTTACTCATATAGCTACTTATCAACACATGCAACAGTTTACAGAACAACAGACATAATGATGCACAAATTAAGACAGTTTAGTCACTAACACATGCACTCAGTGAGACACATTTAATCACTCACTCATACAGTCAGTCATGCACCTACTAAATCCTTCATCCAGACACTTATACATCCACTCATTCTTCAATATGTAAGACATATTTTAACTTTACAGAAACATACAGTCACTGGATGTTGTCATCAGTGATGTCATCAGTGATGTCATTTGAGATGTCATCAGTGATGTCACTGACCATGTCATGAATGATGTAATATGTGACATCATCAGCAGTGGATTGCGGGTGCGCGATATATAGTTAGTGCAACTAACTATATATGGAATTTCAATGGTTTTGTGTGAGTAAAATAAGGTTTTGTAAATGCGAATTCCTAACTATATATGGTCTATAACCTATGGTTTTTTCAGTGAATTTTCAAGGTTTTGTAAATGCTAATTCCTAACTATATATGGTCTATAACCTATGGTTTTTTCAGTGAATTTTCAAGGTTTTGTAAATGCTAATTCCTAACTATATATGGTTTATAGCCTATGGTTTTTTCAGTGAATATATATATATACATACATATATAAACATATATCATCTGTATATCTATATAAATACAAACATAAATGCATGCATACATATACTTATATGCATTTTAGGGTTGTTAGGGCGTTTTCGTGTGTATTATGTTGCTTTTTTAGGGCTTTTGGGTCAATTAAGTAGGGTTCCCGGAGCCTAGGGCTGAGGGGCCGGTTCAGTTTCGTGCGTATTGGTGTTGGCAAGGTTTTGAAGGTTTTTGGCGGTTTTTGGTCGAGATTTGGCCGTTTTATGGCTTTTTTTTGTGTTTGCGGGTGGGCGCGTATTCGGGTTGAAATTCGTCCCCGTTCCAGTGGATGGATTGGGCTGATTTTTGGTGAGATGTTAGGGAATCGCTGGAACTAGTGTCCAGCCAAGTTTGAAGCGGATCGGAGCAGTGGAAGTGCTTTAAAGAGCAATTTCTGTGCGGAGTAGCGAATTGCCATGTTATTCAATGGGAGTTTTTGGTGCGCATGGAGAAGGTGAATTTGGGGTGTTCCAGTTGCGCTAGAGGGACGGGGCTTGGGTGAGCTGTAGGGAGAGTGGATCGGCAGGTGTGCCGAATTTTTGGGATTTGTTGGCCGAAGGGAAGGGTGTGCTTGGGCAAAGTCGATTTGGTGAAAACGGTGCGTTATTTACATGAAAGTTGAAAAAACACTAATAAAAGCAAAGCTAAAAAGCCACCTCATTACAAACAGAATGGCTTTAACTTAAACGAGGGCGAGATCTATTGCATTTTCAATGCTTGTTTACTTTGGTTCCATCAAGAAGGCATTCAGATGTGTCACACATTTGCCATAAATTCTGAATGTTAGCACTCTAGTTGCACATTAGATCACTGTAGTAAAGCCACTGCTCACCAGGGACGTCTGCTGCTGGTATTCAAAGTGCATGTTTCAGTCTGCATGTCAGAATTTTTTTAATGAAATAGAAGAGGATTTGAGAAGTCACTCAAAATGATCCCTAATTTTTCTTTCTGAAGCACTAATCATACTTTCTATGGCAAAATTAACCACCTCATGTTGTTCCTTTTTAAATTGAGTGTTTTCAGACTTACCACTTCATTCCAATCAAGATGGCTTCTGGTGTGCCATACTTTTGTCATAAGTAAGACTGTTAGCGCTCTAGTTGTTCTTTAGAACACTCTGGGACATTCTGTCATTGGGCTATACTTGGGGTACATCTGGGTGATATTTGGGCTACATTTAGGCTCTTTTGTCTCTGGTGGCCATCTTGGGAGACTATGTCAGAATTTTTTAATGAAATTAAAGAGGGTTTGAGAAGTCACTCAAAATGTGCCCTAATTTTTCTTTCTGCAGCACTAATCATAATTCATATGGCAAAATATACCCCCTCATTTTGTTCCTTTTTAAATTAAATGTTTTAAGAGTTACCACTTTATTCCAATCAAGATGGCTTCAGGTGTGCCATACCTTTGTAATAAGTAGGACTGTTAGCGCTCTAGTTGTTCTTTAGAACACTCTGGGACATTCTGTCATTGGGCTATACTTGGGCTACATCTGGGTGATATTTGGGCTACATTTGGGCTCTTTTGTCTTTGGTGGCCATTTTGGGAGACTGCATGTCAGAATTTTTTAATGAAATAGAAGAGGATTTGAAAAGTCACTCAAAATGTGCCCTAATTCTTCTTTCTGCAGCACTAATAATACCTTCTATTGCATAATATACCCCCTCATTTTGTTCCTTTTTAAATTAAATGTCTTAAGAGTTACCACTTTATTCCCATCACGATGGCTCCAGGTGTGCTATACCTTTGTAATAAGTAGGACTGTTAGCGCTCTAGTTGTTCTTTAGAACACTCTGGGACCTTCTGTCATTGGGCTATACTTGGGCTACATCTGGGTGATATTTGGGCTACATTTGGGCTCTTTTGTCTCTGGTGGCCATTTTGGGAGACTGCATGTCAGAATGTTTTAATGAAATAGAAAAGGATTTGAGAAGTCACTCAAAATGTGCCCTAATTTTTCATTCTGCAGCACTAATCATACTTTCTATGGCAAAATATACCCCCTCATGTTGTTTCTTTTTAAATTAAATGTTTTAAGAGTTACCACTTTATTCCAATCAAGATGGCTTCAGGTGTGCCATACCTTTGTAATAAGTAGGACTGTTAGCGCTCTAGTTGTTCTTTAGAACACTCTGGGACATTCTGTCATTGGGCTATACTTGGGCTACATCTGGGTGATATTTGGGCTACATTTGGGCTCTTTTGTCTCTGGTGGCCATTTTGGGAGACTGCATGTCAGAATGTTTTAATGAAATAGAAAAGGATTTGAGAAGTCACTCAAAATGTGCCCTAATTTTTCATTCTGCAGCACTAATCATACTTTCTATGGCAAAATATACCCCCTCATGTTGTTTCTTTTTAAATTAAATGTTTTAAGAGTTACCACTTTATTCCAATCAAGATGGCTTCAGGTGTGCCATACCTTTGTAATAAGTAGGACTGTTAGCTCTCTAGTTGTTCTTTAGAACACTCTAGGAGGCTGCAGTAGAACACAAAGGAATCAACTGACAGTCTCTGTCCTTGTTGGATGTACATGTTTTACTGAGAATGTCAGACTTCATTTTCACATGACTGAGAAAGATAATGTGAATTTACAGAAAATATGCTTTCAGTTTAGCTTAAAGATCCCCTTCCAAACCACTGTGGGAAAATCATGAAATATTAGTTTTCTTTCAAACAATATTCATGATATCACAGCAGAAGGTTTTTTCACATGGTAAAATCACCTTAGAACCCACCACAATTCCTAAAACAAGTATGGTACCATCAACAAATGATTTATAATGTAACTAAAGTCCTAAAACCCTCTATTAACTACAATGCTTTTTAATGAGGTGCTATCATGTATATTGGTCCCAAGATGGCTGCCAACACTTCTTGGATGAAGTGCTGACAGCCAATCAGATCAGATGTGTGGTTAGGCTCCGCCCAGATATATATCTTGTTTTGAACCTAAATTACTCAAAATCCACTGGAGCACATATATTGAGACCTAGCAAAGGCACATCGGGCTAACAGTCCCTACAATTTTGCCAAGTTTCGTGCAAATCCATTCAGCCGTTCGAGCTAAAAGTGAGGCCAACCGCCCTATGGAAATTAACATGGGAAAAAAGCGTTTTGGGACCCCCCTTTTTTCTCGGCCCCCCCTTGATGAAACCCCCCCAAATTGTCAGGGGCTGCTCAGAAACAAAATGTTCCATTTTCCTGAAAATTTCAGCCAATTCCGTCCACAAACGCCAAAGGTATTAGACATAGAATTTTCAAAAATCCCATAGAGAAAAAATCCTAACTATATATACCTACTGGCGACCGCCAGTAGGTAATATATATATATATATATATATATATATATATATATATATATATATATATATATATATATGAGAACACTTTTTTCGATGAAGAGATTCGCATTACGATTCTGGTGTTAAGCATTCTGAAAAACAGGTGATGCTATTCCCCAATTTATCAACAATGGGAGGCTGAAACAACTGTGGTGAGTTTCGAGCTTGTGATCTGCAGATCACTGTGCCCATCTCCTGAATTATTTGCTGTTGTTCGCATTTATAGTACTTCTCTAAGAGGAAGTCACACACACTCATCCCACAATGTTTGTGAATTGTGCCCTGAATGTTTCAGCAGCAATCAATCAACTCATGATCCATCCTGCCAGACTGCTGAACAGCTTTTGCAGAATACTACAAAATAAACACGCATCCCAAAGATAATCTAATCCCATGGTCCACACATAGGTTGGCTTTTCTGAAGATGTGAACATGCTTTTCACCTCTGCGCTCTCAGCATACTTGTCATATAGCTATAAACTCCTTGGCTGCTATGAGTCCTGTACCTCTAATAGTAGATGAGAGACTGGATCCAATTAACTCTTCTGGTGTTGTTAATGTAAACCAAAATGCTATACCATATTACATACATTCATTTCTCCGTACGGGCAGCAATAATGTCTTATTACTTACCGGTAATCTTTATTACCCCGAGTGGGGTCCTGCCCATCCTAGTCCTCACAACGTGAGGCTGTCCTGCGTCCACCCAGCAAATCAAAACGCCAGAAATCCAAAGTTCAAAGGTTACATAAGCCCCTCCCACCCACCGCCATGCCTTTTATCAACAAGACTCAGACACAAACTCAGCGGGAGGGCGGGAAGAGGGAGGGAAGAGGACTGGGACGGGGAGGACCCCAATCGGGATAATGAAGATTACCGGTAAGTAATAAGACATAACTCGTCCATGGGTCCTCCCGGTCCCAGTCCTTACAATGTGAGGTACTCACAAGCAGAGAACCAATAAGAAATCAAAACGCAGGACACCAGGGATCCATGCAAAAGTACAATACTTTAAACAACAAAGTACCAATGAACAGCAGCGTAAAATATGACAACAGAAATCGTCAGAAGAGACAAGGTAAACATCAACCTAGAATATTGCACAAAAGTGTGATGAGACCGCCAAATGGCCACCCCACAAATCTACCGGCTACAGACCCCGCCGCCTCAGCTCAGGAAGCAGACACAGAACACACAGGAGACAGACAGGGCAGGAGAAACTGCAGCAAACATGGAAGGCGAGACAGAAGAGCCCAGCGATCACCCAAAGAAGGGGAACAGGAGAAAACCTCTTCAGCAGGCAAATCAGGAAGCAACACCAACAGCCGCAAAAGGAAACTCGAAGAAACAGGCAGAAAAGGTGGATTAAGCCGCAAAACAACCCACACCAGCAGAAACTGCCAAGGAGGAAACGAAACGAGCAAGGCACCCAACTCACCCAACGGACGAGCAGAAGTGAAGGCCAGCAAAAAAGCCACCGCAGCGGACAACCACAAGTCCGCCACCAACAAGGGCACGAAAGGGGCAACCGCAGACCCCGCAAAACAGCAGGCAATGCCCCAAGAAAAATTGAGTACAGGAGAGCATGTCATCCCAGTGCAGAGGCCATACCAAGCACCCGCGCATTGTCCCAATATAAGGACAGATCCTCCCGAAACGAGCACCAGACAGCACCAAACAGAGGACAGGAGGAAGTGGCCCAAGGCACTCAAAGAATGCACAATTAGAGCACTTTTAATTTAAAGAAAATAACCGCCTTAACAGGGACCTGAACCCAAGACCCCCTGACAGCCAACATGGAAGATGACGCCCAGACACAAAACACGGAAGGAAGCCAGCAGGAACGGAGTCACGTACCGGGACCCCCCAAGAAGGCCCGAATAACAATGTCCCACCATAACGCCGGCACGAACAATAGACCAGCCGGCCACCAAGGACCCCAACGGGGCCCCCAACCCCAAGGACAGGCATCCGAGGACAACAAGAGGAGAGAAGGAAGCACCCCCCACACCAGGTTCCAAGAGCAAAACCACCAGACCAAAGAAGGAACCAGAACAGGGGAAAGAGGAACTAGAGCCCCGTAACCTGCATGGAAAAGGACCCCATGAGTCAAAAGAAGAAACACCAAGGACACGAGGAGCAGGAGACCCCAAGGAACCACAGCCATGGAGGCATCCACCACCCTCCGGACCCACAACCAACCTCGAGACGGGGCATAAGGTTGATCCAGCAGGACCCGCAGAAGACCCAATAGGGCAGAGAACAGATCCGGATCTTTGGAACGCCTCACAAAATTGCGTGTCATCCTTGACAGGGGCCATGCCAACCCTCCCAGTACCGTTCAATATAATGCATATGAACCGCTGAAGCGTGCACTGGGAAAACAGCTCCCTGCAAAGATTCAAACCGGTCCCGAGAAAACTGAAGTCCCCAAACAGGAACCAGACGAGAAACTGCCAGACCCAATCTGACCCCAAAACTGTAACAAGGACAGCAAACACCCACAGCAGGAGTCAGCGCTGTGTAAAAATTCTGAGGAGCAGGAGAGAGGCTGAAAGGCAACACCTGAAAACAGGAAACGGAAACCAACCACCACAAACCACAGGAAAGCTCTGATCAGTTGGATGGATGGGAATGTGAAAAACAGGTGGCACCCATACCCAGGGAAGCCAAAAATCACCAATCAGGAACAGGGGAATGCCAGACTATTAGGGGAACAACCGAAAAGGACACAGCAGCACCATCCCGACCAAAGCCCCGGGAGGCAGAACCGCACTGAAGGAACCAACAGGAACCAGGACCAGGAACAGAGAGGAAGAGGAACCCTTCCCCACTCCGTCACCGAAACCAGCACAACAGAGCACAGTGACAAAAAGAAGCTGACGCCAAAAAAGATGGCCGAACGCATCACAGTGCCAACGGACAACTAAGCACCCGTGAAAACAGCCTAAAAGGGGGACGGCCCCGGAATGGAAACCGGCAACCAAGAGTGATGACCAACAGGACCCACCATTCGGAAATCAGAAGGGACCAACGAGCCAGGAACAACTGAGCTGAGCTCCTGAATCTCAACAATGTCAACAAAGTAGACAGGGGACCCACAAGCAGGCCGACACTAGGAGCGGAACACATAACCTGAAGTGGAAGAGACGCAACCACCAGGCCACGGAGACTCCTCCTGGGCACAACATATGCGACTGACTCCCAGGGGCAGCAGCAGGCGCCGCATAGGCCGGGAACCAAACGGAATGCAAAAATGGAAGGCAGTGGACAAAGGCGCCAGGGCAGTGACAAAGCACCAAAGCGCGGGCCAGAGAGAAATCTCACCAGCCCCCGCCGCCCAGGCAGCCGAGGAGAAGGCCCAACCAACCGGGCCAAGACAGGAAGGAGGGACCCACAAGTAAAGAACCTGCGAAGCACAGGCCGAAAAAAGAGCAAGCACGCACCCCAAAAGGAGAAGCAACATACAAACTCTCAAGAGCGGAATCCATCAACCACCCAACCTGGACCTCCAGGAAAGCCGCCTCCGAAGACATAGAGGAAGGAGCAAAAAGAAGAAAATGGAGGATACCAGTCAGCCAACAGGACAGCATGAAATGGCAAGTCAAAAACGGGAATAAACCCTGCAGTAGTAAATGAATAAAGGAGAAGCCCCAGCACTACCAGACCATGGAACACCAAACCCTGAACGCATTCCCTAACAGGGGAAAATGTCTACGACCCCACCAACAGTAGAAGATGGCATAGCCGCATGCACCAGCAGTGCAGACAGCGCAAAACAGTCCAAGAGAAAACTGCAAAAGAACACCCCCTTCAGCTCCAGGACATCATGCTGTTTGGACAAAGAGAATGCATTTTTTGAAAGCACAGCATGAAAATGAACATCCCAAGTCACTTTGACAGCAGTGGCAGGACTTGAACCCTTGTCTGGTGGAAACCTGTGACACCAGAGGCATAAGACATACAATTGAGCTACAGCTACTTGGATGCACCAGAGAGGAAGCCCCCACACACTTGGCGAGCAAAGGAGTAAACCCCACAGGAAACTCCCAACACACCAATAAAGGAAGTACCTCCATGAAACACTGCCCCAAACATCAATCTTGCATGTGAGACCGGAAAAATAAACAAAAAGGGAAGCCCTGTAGTCTCCACCCACAGCCACAAATGAAGAACATGGCTGCAGGGGCCGGACGCTGCACTAAAGCACCAGCGCTGGAACAACCTGGGGCCAGAACACCATGAGGGTTCCCCGTCCCAGCCCAGCACATGAACGGGGAGCATCCTGACCCCAGAACAGGAGCGTGGCCGACAGGAGGACGGGAGCAGCCGCGCCAAGAGAAATTTGAAAAAACAAATAACAGAAACATGTTAAAATGCAAAAGAAACACTCACGGCACCGCCAAACCACCCAGAAGCATACCGGAACAGCGGCAGGAACTGGAAGCACCAGCGTTCCCACCGCCATAGGAGCAGAAAAAAACAGGCATGGCGGTGGGTGGGAGGGGCTTATGTAACCTTTGAACTTTGGATTTCTGGCGTTTTGATTGGCTGGGTGGAGGCAGGACTGCCTCACGTTGTAAGGACTGGGACGGGGAGGACCCATGAGGGGGTAATCAATGTTAGCATTTTTCAACGTAGATAAAATGTGAGTTGAGAGTCAAATTAACCGGAAATAAGTGCTGTTTCTAGGAGTGTTCCCACAATTTAAAGTTGAATAGCTCATTTTACAAACATAACCTGTGGAGAGAAGGCAGGACAGGTCAATAGTGCTGTGTTTCTATCAGCAGATTTAACCCAGAATGTCATACATAATTGATAGAAAGTGTGTTTTTGGTTGGCAGAAGTATGCACCCTGTCCAAGCACGAACAACAATCCTAGTCAGGGTAAGTCACAAACACACCCTACAGTAACCTGGGCTCAACCCCTGGTAGCTTGGCACAGAGGAGTCGGACTTAACTGAAGAGGCAAACAGTAACACAATGAAAACACCCCGAAAATTACTTTAATTAAGTTAGTAAAATAGAGCTTCTTTTTTAAGATTAAAACAAGACCAAAATGACAAAAAAACTATAAGTAGAAGCTGAGATACGAATTTTCAAAGAATAAACTTTAAAATAGCTTTTAGAAGAAATAGGCACCTACGTGGAGTAAGTGCATTCTGCAAATACCAAAAGTAGTAAGTTTAGGATTTTGTCTTAAGTTAATTCTGTGAATCGGGCCCTATAAGTCAACAAAAATAAGGTCAGAATAAGAGGTGAAGGAAGGCAAAAAGTTTGAGATGATCCTCCAGAGAGGGCCATTGTCCTGTGCAACACCTTTCCAGCCTAAAGCCAGGGTAGACTAATCAATACCTTGATGGACTTTCCTGCTAAGGGCAATATAAGTTTACAATGGCCAACTACTACAGTGGAACTTGTCAGCTATATGCCTCTCTGAACTCAGCTAGATCCCTCTACCTATACTCTCTGGGCCCTCTGAACTGACCCATGGGGAACCCATCTCCTCACTTGTGGACCTCATATGTGCAGCACCTAGTTTTAACTTGTTCACAGATGCATCCCAGTTGGCAGACGGTACCACCATGGGCACCAAAGTGATGTGGCCCATTCCACCCTTTGGATCAGAATTCTGTCTCCAACCAAAGGAGAACTCTGCCCATAAGGATAGTTACCAACAGAGGCCACTGACAGCTGTCAGTGTCAGAGGCCAGGCCATCCACTGCAAGGTGGTGGCCCTAAGTGGCCTAATTGGTTAGCCCTCTCTACCAGTCTTGGGGCTGATAAGGAGTTCCCTATGGGGTCCTGAGTTTTTTTTACCTCTAAGTTGTTTCAGAGTGGGAGGCAGTAACCCCAGATGCTTTGCATCCTTCTTCCACTCTACCTGCCACCAGATCAGAAGTGGTATCTTGAAACTTGCCAATCAACCCAGGGTCTGTACCCTTATTTTGAACAGGGGAGCGGGGTGAGTTCTCCCTCACCCTGCTCCTCCATCTGGGATCCGGTGCCTTCCATTTGAGAGTGGTACCCCTGAAGACTGAACTGTTAGGGCTCCCCTGATGGTTACCCCCTCAGTTCTCCTGACACCAGACACAACTCATTCCCGAGAATGCAGTCTATGGGTACCTGGGGACTAACTATGACACAGCTCTGGGTCACCGCCCCACCCCATTCCAGGGGTACCAGGGCCTTATTGTGGGAAAGGTCCTGTTCATTAGCCTGAGTACTCTACACACCTTGCTTGTGTACAGGTCTTGGAGCAACTAACTTTTTCACAACCATGGTCTGGCTAGTCACAGTATCTCCCCGACCAGTGACTGAGATCACAATCACTTTCACCTGGTGAATGTGATGGCTCCCACCCTCACCTTCTGAGTTTATCTCCCAAATTAGGAGAGATCATGGCATGGTCTATGACTTGCCCCTGAGGACAACTTACTCGGAAGACCATATTACCCACCCCTGTAGAGGTCCCACAAGTGAGTAGTTTCTTTAGGCAGATACATTCCCCCTATTTTTGTACTATCTCGGAGCACTCAAAGCAGCAGTGTTGGAAAGGGGGCACCCCGGGCAACAGCACACCAGAACCATCCCCTTGTTTCTCAGTTGTGGCATGGGAACCCTTTCCTCCCCCCTTACTCTGGGACTTGTCTTTTTTAAATCTGTGTTATATCTTTTATATCTCTTCCCTCCCATCCTGCCCTTGTTCCAGACTCAATACTGTGGGTTATACAGCCAGTTCTGTGTGGACAGGATACATTCTATTCATGTTTAAGTGTGAGGCTGTGCCCAGCACCTCCCTCCCATCTCCCAGAATGGCCCATCAAGGCACAACTCAGCTCCCTTTGTGTGGTTGTCTAGAGGGATTACGCAAACCCCAACCCAGTCTCAAACAGAGGCAGGCCACAGGCACCATAAGACTAAAGTAAGACAATGTCAACTTCTGTAACACTCTCCACTAGCTGGCCTTGCTTTCAAAATTATTTTTCCCAAAGGGCAGCATCCTAACAAAAAGGATTAGATAAATTATATGCATTCGGATCACTGCATATATGAATTTTCAAAAAAAAAATCTGACTGGTGTAAAATTTATATTGTTTTATTATTGTTTTCATGTGTTTGAAGTACTGTTGTTTATTTTATTGTAAAGTATTTTATTGAAACAAAAAGTGTTTTTTCTCAATTTCAGACACTTATGAAATTGAAAGACCAGGAACAATTTCAATAATTGGTTAAATAAATAAGCAGGACCAATGAATCAAGGTTGGGTCCTTTGTCTGTTTAAATAGGTAACAGCATCAAAAGTGGTGGCTAGCTTTCACATTGTGCACTTTGACTTGGACCTATCTTGCCACTCATCAATCGGGCCAACCCCATTATTTTCTTAACTTTCAAAAAATTGTATTTCCAGAATTGTAATTTAAAATTTAACTTCACCATAGGTTGTGATTTTAAATTGTGATTCCAGAGGCACCAGATTTGAAGGTCTTATCATTCCCAATTGGGAAATTCACTTATACAATGTAATAAGGTATACTCAATTTTAACCTATAGGAGAGGTAGGACTTGCAATACTGAAAAATAAATGTAAGTATTTTCACTACCAGGACATGTAACACTTAAAAGTACATGACTATCTAGGGCCTACCTTAGGGGTGACTTACATGTATTAATAAAGTAAGGTTTCAGCTTGGCAGGAGATTTAACTTGCCAGGTCGAAATGGTACTTTAAAACAGCCCACACAGGCTCAGCAGTGGCAGACATGGTTAAGGGGCAACTGAAGTGGGTGGCACAATCAGTGCTGCAGGGCAGGTAGTTAATTTGCAAGCCCTGAGCACATGTATTGCACATTACTAGAGACTTATGAGTACATTAAATATATAATTTGGGCAATGTATAGAGGAGAGTGCACATGCACTGCAGTACTGGTTAGCAGTGGTAAGGTGCTCAAAGTTCTAAACTCAACAAAAACATAGTCAGAAAAAGAGGAGGAAGGTTTGGGGTGACCCTTCAGAGAGGGCCAATTCTGAGCAGTACATAGATTACAGCATATTGCCCTGTGAATCTTCACCTGCTATACCCATTTGCAAACCACTGACAGGGGCGTTGCTTGGGCAGAAAGTTTCAGGGGGGGTGAACTTCAGATTTCCAAACAGTCAATCTGGCATACCTTGTAAAAATACTTTATGTGGGAAGTAGGATATGATGGAGCTTAAAGGGCAGTGTGTATTGTTAGGTGTGTTTAAAACACATGTTTTTTTCAAACTAACCAGCATTGTTTAGACTTTCAACTCAGAGATGAAAGGGCAAATGTGGGTGTTTTAGTGAAATCCAACATCATCTCACCATACCCAACTGAAAGCACGTGTTCCCAACTATTTACTGCAGAATACATTTGTTAGGGGGTTGGTTGCTCCCCAGAAACCCCCAGAATCTACTCCCCTTACCACTGTCTGCAAACGTTGTACCAGGGAAAATTAATACACACAACTTAGTTCACGTGCAGTATTGTATGTGCAAAATGCATTTTTATCCTGATATGGAATTGAGTAGATAATGATAAATGTTTCTGAATCTGCTTTATTTTAGGGGTTGGAAAACAGCACTAGCCTTATAATATCCAACTTGTGCTGAACATTACCTTGGTGAAAATTAGCACCACACATGCATAAGCTTAAACAAATGTGCGTACCCAAATGGTTTACTGAGGAAAGGGGAGAAGTGCTGAGCTGAGGCAAGGAGAAGAAGACTAGGAAGAAGTGGTTCAGTCCGCAGGAAAACAGGATCCTGATAACGGAGGTGGTAGAACACCTTCAACAACTGTTCGTCACCTCCACTGTGTCATTGGCAACAAAAAATGGAATATGGCAGTCCATCATGGACAAGGTGAATGCAGTTGGAGTGCTGAAGAAGACAATGAAAGACATCAAGAGGAGAGGGAATGATGTCGAGCGCAACTCGCCAACAACCGGAAGGCAGCAAAGCAGACTAGAGGTGGGAGTCCTGCGCCACAGGAGGAGCTGGACAAGAAAGTGGAAATGGTGTCCACAGTCATCAGTGGGGAGTGATGGAGCAGGGGAGTGACAAAAATCTTTTGTGTACCCCTTGTAAAGTCAATCGCTCATAACCATAGAGATACTAATGGAATGAAGCACGTAAACTAACCAACAAAATGCATTTAAACATCTTAAATTACACGTGGGAAATTAATTGCTGTTTGCAAAAATAATATACTAATAATTATAAACGAGTCATACTAACATAGAGCTATAATGATATATTTTTTATTGGAATAAATGTGTAGTTAAGCTTAAAAGTAGTAAAATTATTTTGTGGCAAGAGAAAAATGCATTCGGTAAGTAAAATGACGCTTCAATGTTTGCTTCTGCTAGGTAACAAACTAACTGGGACATTAGAGTGGCGGGAGGTAGACAGAGTGGCTGTCATTCTTGATCTAATTTCTGTTGTGTTTGTTTTCGCATTAGTTCTCATAGAGGCCTATGTAGGCTAGCTGTGGAAAATGGCTGCTGACTAAAGCATTGACATTGCTTTGAGAAAGGAAGCCTTCACGCATGCGCGTTTGACAAACTGTGCGGATAGAATGGCCTGTACATTGAGTGAACGATGTCAAGGTCAGAGTGCCTAGTGTGAGGAAGTATGCCAAAGGATGCTCACTTCTAGTAACGTGGGAAAGGAAGCTTAATTTTGAAAAAAAATACATGATTCGAGCAACAAATCAAACTTTTGGATTAGGCTATGAGAATGTAAAAAAGGATGACTGCTAAATTTCTAACAGGTATGGACGAGTACATGAGGTGATCATCACCACCCCTCTAATGAACCAATTAGAAAGAACTGTGGACCCTAAAAATTTCAATTTTAGTTAGATAGTTATAGAAAAAAAGGTATAAAAGAGTCTGATCGAAAGGGCAAAGGGTCTTGCTCCACAGATTTTATTTTGCACTACGACATGCTGTTGGTTCGGACAATTTTATGGTGCTTGGGACTGAAATATTTTTGGACTTTAACTTTTGATCGAGCAAAGAATTTGATTCAATGCAGATTTTTTATTTTGGCAGGGAGGCATTGAGTAGAATAGAGAGACAGCTTTGGGAACCTGTGCGACTCTGTCATTTGTTTACAACAGATGGGTAATATACCTTTCTAATTTTTCTTTTCTTTAACATGTACTAAATAAATGCTTAAATTCTGTTTGTCTAAATAAAAAGCTAAATTTCGGTTTCTCAAATGAAGTAAATAAAATTATATAAAATTTCAACTCAAGTCTGTATTTCTTTTAAACAAATGTCATGACAGGATAAGAAATGTTAAAGGTTTATAGAATTACTGTGATTGAGCTGGTCTTGATCACCATCAACTGACTTCTACTAGCTTGGTCCATGGACCGAAATAGCAGAGTACTTGATGCATATGTATCCTATTTTCAAATTAGCATGATGATCAAAATTTATAAAATGTATATAATGTATATAGTGTAGAATCTAGGTACCCCGCTGACCAGCAGTTCGCCGTCTTTTTCACCGACTCTGAAGCAGTGTGATGTGTGTGTATGTGTGACTCATGGAGTTATGGGCCCAACCGATTAGTAAGAAATAAGTTGTTCCTGTGTTAAGTGATATGAATATAGAGGGTTGTTGGAGAGCCCCGCTGGATAAGATTTCTTCGTAGCAGAGGTCTGGTTGCTATAGGTCAGTTTGGTGATTAGTGATGTTTCATGTTTAACACTATATGTTGAGTTTGTATTGCGTTGTATGTAGTCGAAAATGTTGAAGATTCTGAGTAGGAAGTTGGTTGACCTGTATACAGGCAGGGGGAAATGTGTGGCAAGATAAGTCGCACAGTACATTGTCTGATTTCAAAGTGGTAACATCATCGTGTGTTATCTTTAGGGACATTTTCAGTGTGAAAGTGATGAATGTATAGCATAGGCAACCTGTAAAATCTCAGCCTTAAGAACAGGAGTCAAATGTACTCTGGTTAAAACTTATTCCTGGGAGAGTAATAGGTTTTCACCTAAGCTTGAAAGAAGGGTAAAATAGTGGGAAATGCTCATTTATCGGCAAAATAAAATTCAGTGGTAGAGAAGAGGTAAGTGTTGTCTACTGGAAATACAGAATTCTTGTAAAATTGGACAAACTATCTCTTTGGTTTTAGTGAAATAGACAATGGAAATGTTTTGTGTCGTAACTAACTGATTTAAGTTAAGATACATTTTGTAAAGGATGGGCCAACAGAAGCAGGAGTCGCTTTGGGATAGGTCCATGTGACTGTGACATAGATTGCTCTGAATGGTGCGTTAGTGTGAAGCGCGCTGGAATTGTGTGAAGTATTTTGGTCAGAATAACGGTACAGCTAGAAGGAGGTACGCAATCGTATTCAGAGAAAGAAATTCGTAAAAATTGAATATTATTATGAAACAGACAGAGAAAAACCTTCATGGTTTAAGAAAATGAGGATTTGGTTAAAAAGGACAAGAAAATAGTGACAAGAGAGGGAAACTTGTTTCCTCCACTGAAAACGCCAGCATCATACATGATGACGAAATATGGCTATCATACTTGCATATGGTTAGAAAACTGGGCGAAATACTCTAAAGATGACAGAATATTGTCCTTTCCAGTAACGGGTTCATTTAGCATAGCAGTGTTACGTAATCTAAGAGAGAAAATGATGAAACTTGATCCGAGACCTAAGCCAACACAATTTGAGGCTCTAATGGAATGTAAGAATGAAATGTATGAAAAAGAGAGAGAATGATTCCAAGATGTAAGAGAAATTAGGGGCAGTTCAAGAGGATTATGGAGAATGACTTGTGAGAGTAGAATGAGAAGATGGACAAATGCTAGTATGTGGCATGGAATGTATCCAATGCGAACAGTAGAAGAGAATCTAGGGAGAAAAATATACAGAAAACCAGAAAGGAGTGAATGTGGAGAGAGTGATACGGAGGACGAGGTGCTGGAAAGCATTTTGAATAGGAGACCTCCATCATATCAGCCAACTTCTGCAGTGGTGACCCCAAATGCACCGCCAATGGAGATTGGAATAACAGAGACCCCAAAAAGACATTCAGAAGAAAAACATACCCCTGAGAAACAGAAATTAGTACAGATTTAAAATTCAAGTACTGCATAGTTAGAGAGATCAACGAATTAATTAACAGAGAAAATCCAAGAATTAACAAGAAATATAGAAGCTGTAACTGTACCAGTAACTATAGGTTGTGTAATACCAGTTTTTGGGAATCAGAGAATAAATGGCCCTTCAATGAACTAGGGATAGATACTGGAAAAATAAAAATGTTACAGAAACCTTACCGAGTAGATTTTACTGAAAAAGACATAGATAATTTCAACACAGCAGGAATGTTAACGCGAATAAAAGAATTCATTGTGTTACTAAGGAAATGGGAAGATGTAGATCGATGCAGAACAAGGTGGACGAAAAAAAAGGAAGAGGCCAAAGATAAAGTATCTTTAACTTTCCCTGTTAAAGAAAAAAAAACAGTAGTAGCAACAGAATATCCAATGAGAGAAATACCAGGAGGAGGATATGTACATGTGCCCTGGAGTAGACAGGATATATTGTCATTTACAAATGATTTGCCAAGACAACGAGAAAACCCAGTGGAATGGTACAGGCAAGTGGATAGGTTTGTAAAGGTTTTGAAAGTATTGTGGGAAGATTTAGATGGACTGTTTAATATAGTTGTAACAGCAGATTTATGGACTTAGTGTGAAATTACTGTAGATTATCCAAATGAAGAATACCCAAGAGAAAAACAGGTGATTCAGGTCCAGAAGTAATGAGACTGCATAACCAAGTACTAACGTTTTTGAAAAATAGAATTCCACCAAAAGAAAGCGATTGGTTGAAAATTGATAGTACTACTGAGGAACCTAAATAATCTGTACATGCCTATTATGAAAGATTGCTTCTAGTTTTCAAACAATATAGTGGTTTTGAAAATCTAAGTGAAAAAGATATGAGTCATTTTGTATATAGGTTTGTGTTTGGCTGAAGACCTGAAATAGGAGACATAATAAGACACCACATGATGTGCTGGCAGTCCAGCTCAGTTGATGATGTTTTGAGATATGCAAAGTATTGCAGTGATGAAATTGAAGCTAAGCAGCGTACATTGAGAGAAAAGGCAATGTGGGCACAAGTAAAGGTCGCAGAACAACAAGAAGCACAGTTTACTAATCAAAATAATGATGGGAATCAGGTAAAATTTAAAAATAATATGAGTAAGGGAAAAGGACAAATGAATATTGATGAGGCCAAAAAGAAATGGCCATGTCATAATTGCGGAAAGAAAGGGCATTGAAGCAACAAAAGTAAATTGCCCCGAAAGGTTAATCCGGAAAATAAATTATTGAATCCACAGGTGCAGGATGAGTTAAATCAACAGTCTCTGCCACAGCAGAAGGTAGTCACACAGCAGATTCAGGTGCCACTACCACCTCTCCCAAAGAGTGTTAATCTTCAGAAATACAGTGCAGAGACAGGATTCTACGGAGGAGAGCAGGTAAAAAGATCACCACGTGTGACTGCTGTTCCACAGTATTGGCTGAGATCGGATGGAAATGAATCCGATGAAAGTTGCTGATGGTGCCTAAGAGAGAAAGTGGAGTGCGTGCTTGGTGCAACTCTGGAGGTAGATCTATCTAGTCCTTTTGTAAATGGAAAAGTAAATAGTGTAAATGTTACTTTCCTAGTGGACATAGGTGCTACCCGTTCTACAGTTAGATCAGTAGAAATTCAAAACCTTCCTCTCTTTGGAGAAGTAATCCAAGTTTTAGGTGTGACAAACAGACAGATTAAAACCCCACTAACACTACCTGAAGAAGTGGAAATTGGTCCTTTAAAGAAATGCATCGTTTTTCTAGTATGTGACAGCAGTCCTGTAAATTTACTTGAACTAGACATACTATGCAAAATGAATTGTGCTATTTATTGTTCACCAGATGGCACAGCTTTCCAAACACCTGATGATGATAGTCTGTATAAAATGACTATGTCAATAATTGATTCAGAAAGAAGTGAAACTTCCCCATGTTTGACAAAGAGAAAATTCCAATCGAATTAAAAGAAACAGTTAGGAAAGAAGTGTGGGATTTTAAAGGAGAACAAATAGGGCTAATGAAAGGAATGAGTCCAGTAAAAATTACTGTAAAAGAAAATGCCATATACCCAAATGTCCCACAATATAAATTGTCACCTGAAATAATTGAAGGAGTAACATCAGTAATCAACAAAATGATTGGGAAAGGAATTCTAAAAGAAATAATGAGCAGTCCATGTAATTCATCAATTATGGGTTTGAAAAAGCCGTATGGCACTTTTAGAATAGTGCAATCTTTACAAAAGGTAAACAAAATTGTTGTCCCCTGTTGCCCAACTGTACCAAAATAGCAGTGATATTATATCAAATTCCACATGATGCGGAATGGTATACTGTAATTCATCTATGTAATGCATTCTTTACAGTTCCATTACACCCTGACAGTCAGACGATTTTTGCCGTCGGGTTTGGAGAGCGTATTTTGGCATGGTGTCGAATTCCTCAAGGATATACTGAGAGTCCTTCAATTTTCAATCCGATACTGAAGAAGTCATTAGAGACTTTAACCATGCCAGAAAAATCTGTATTGATGCAGTATATTGATGACCTGTTAGTGGCATCAAAGACCAAAGAAGGTTGTATTTCAGATACAATTGCACTATTAAATAATTTGGCAGAAGGAGAACATGAAGTGTCTCCCTCAAAATTGCAGTTTTGTCAACAGGAAGTACAGTATTTAGTAAACAAAAAATCCATTTAGGGATTGAAGAGGTAGTGCTAGAAAGCACTCAGGTGGATGCACCCTCCTCCAGTCAATGGTATAAGTAAACAACAAGATCCACCTCTAAGAGGTTTCCTTTGAGCCAAGGTATGACAGGCATACACAGTATTTGTTAAAATACCCCTCACACACCAAAAGGGCCTTTGGTGTCATGCTTCATGATCGGGTTCTTCCCGCCCCGCTGCGGGACGGGGCTTGCTATGACTAGCGACTACGCTGAAGCACTTAGATATTGTAAGTGCTATGTGAGGTGTATTTGAGTGAGTGTAAGTAGGGTCAGGAGTGATTAGAAAAGTGAAATCTAAAAATACCTGGCCTTATGAAGACAAAAATTCTTTATTGGTCATAGGCTGGTATCATTAAAATTAGTGCGGCGGATAAAACAAAGCTTAACAATGAGCTAGTTCTCCTGGTGATGTCAACATGTTTCGAGGCTGCCTGCCTCTTCGTCAGGACGGGGTCAGATCCCTCTGTCACTCACTAACGTTGCCATCAATATGTGCAATGTATATATACAAGTGAAAAATTAGAAAATAATACCTATGTGGTATGGGATTATATTACAGTTACAGCCCTATCAGTATTTCTGAATCGTGAGCTAGAATAAGTAGGAGTCAATGCCCCATGAGCCGATCTGGAAGAGGGGTAAATGTAACTTCCTCCCTCGGCCGCCCTCCCTTGTCGACGAGGGAGGATGCAAAGATTTCTCGACAAGTAATGGAAGTTACAGGGAATAAAGACATTCTGCAAAGACCTAAAAGAGTAAAGAGACCAAATCAAAAATACAGATCACCTGAGTGGATATACATATCTTTGCCGGATATATAAGAAGTTGAAAGTAGCCAAGAGAAAGTAGCCAAGAGAACTAAAGTGACTCTGGTGAGTGAAAAAGGCAAAGAGAAAACGAATTCATGCTTAAATTCAAGAAAATAAAGATGATAAATTGAAAGAAAAGACAGCAAAACCAAAAGGAACGGGAGACGAATTGAGTAAAGAATTTTAAAAAGGACACATTTTTTCTAATGTGCAAAAAGGTGAAAAGACATTATAAAGAAGTAACAACTGTAAAAGTGTATTGAAAAAACATAATATATATATATATATATATGAATGGTCCGGTGTCCGCCAAAGATGTCGGGGAAGGCTTGAGCGGAGAGAGGTACTGGAGAGAGGTACTTACCTCCAACAGGGTGCTATATAGTCACGTGGCTGCCCCCACTTATTTGCTTCCTTGGACTGAAGGGCTGAGCAGTACGAGGGGACCCGAGGTAGCATATGATGTTATCCGAACTGTGCATGGGGTCACTTTTAAACACAGCCTGCAATAACTCTGTAGCTCGTCTCATATCTGATGAATATCCCGCACACCGCCGACCCGGGTGCAGTGACATTATGCATTCTGGGAGTTGGAGTTAGCCTACGGATGCAACCTCCAACAGGTGAGCTTTTGATGCTTGGGGGAGGAGCTCACAGGTCTCTGGTATTCAAAAGAGAAGCAGGACTACCACAATGTATTGGACTCCATTCGGTGCAGGGCGCTGAGGAAGGCACACCGAACGCCGGAATGCATTCGCCGCCGCTGTTTGCTGATCTGCTGCAATTCCCTCTGGCCTCTGCTTTCTTCATCGTGGAGGGAGGTTCTTTCATATATATATATATATATATATATATATATATATATATATATATATATATATATATATATATATATATATATATATATATATATATATATATATATATATATATATATATATATGAAGAATTACTTGACTCAGATGAGAGGAAATACCTAACAGTAGATTTCCCAAAAACAGCAACCGTGTATTTCTTACCAAAAATACACAAAAACGCCATGAAACCACCAGGGAGACCAATCGTGTCTGCTAATGGTTCTCTACTTGAACCTTTGTCGAATTTCATTGACTATTATCTAAGCCCCCAGGTAAAACTATTAAAATCCTACATAAAGGATACTACGGATTTTCTCTGTAATTTGGAACAATTAAATTGGCAACCAAACTTCATCATCATCACCATGGACGTGATCTCGTTGTACACCAACATCGACAATGAGATGGGCCTCAACGCCTGCAAATATATCCTAAAAGAACGGAACATTCATTACCAAAGCCACAACGACATGCTAATGGAGATGATAAACAACCTACTGACCAACAACATCTTCATGTTTGGTGATTTGCTATACCGACAAAAAAACGGTGCTGTTATGGGGTTCTCCTTTAGTCCTAACTATGCCTGTACAGCAATGGGATGGTGGAATGGTGGCAGGAAACAACAGCATGGAATGAAAAGTACCAAACCTACACACAACACATCATAACCTGGAAAAGGTTTATTGATGATCTTTTCATAGTGTGGAACGGGGGAGAAGAAACATTTTTGAAATACTTTAAAATATTGATTACAGCACGCCATGCATAAAATTCACCTACACCATTAACCAAAACAGGGCCGTCTTCCTCGATACAGAGGTATACATAAATAACAACCATGTGGAAACCACACTTCATCGAAATTGCACCACGACCAATGCAACTTTGGAAGCCACGAGCTTCCACCAGCAGTCCTTGATATCAAGCATCCCCTATGGGGAATTTCTTCCCCTAAGAAGAATTTGCAGCGAAGAAACTGAGTGGCACAAACAGAGCAAGAACTCAATGAAACGATTCCAGAAAAGGAAATACAACAATCACATTGTACAACAATGCTGGGAGAGGGCAAATCAAACAACAAGAACTGATTGTTTAAAGAAGAAAGACGTTTCACCCTCCACAGCGGATGAACCAATCAGGCTAAACTTGAACTACAGCCAAGAATCCAAGCAAATAAATCAGATCTTGAGAAAAAACTGGAAAATCTTACAATTAGACCCAATCATAGGCCAAAAAATGGGCAAACACCCCGTAATAACATACAGAAGGGCCAGAAATTTACAGGACCAACTGGTTCACAGTCACTTTAAAAAAACTGCAAAAAAGAAACAATGGTTACAAACGAAAGGCTTCATAAAATGCTACAACTGTAAAGTTTGCGACATTGCCAAGCCAACAACAGAAAAAACTATGCCCAACAAAAAGATCTGGCAAATCAAGGAATGTATAACATGTAACAGCAAATATACTATATACATGATCGAATGCCCGTGCAAATTGAGATATAGTGGCAGCACAATTTGCGAGCTAAAAAAGCGTATTTTGGAACATGTACGTGCAACGGTACACAAGGATAGGGGCAATGCCGTTGCCAAACATATGGAAGCCAACCATAATGGTGACTGGAAACAACTACGATTCTGGGGTCTGGAAACAATGAGCCTATCAGATAGGGGCGGTCACAATGAAAAACTTCTAAGACGCAAAGAGTCCAGACACATATTGAAATTCAGGACAATGACTCCGTATAGATTAAATCAATCGGAAGAACTGTACATACATCTCTGAGAACTAAAATGACTATTGACTAATACCTGATTTCCTTATACCATCCCGTTTGACATATTATTCAAAATTGTTCACCCATTAAGTTCATCCCCATCACTTTTTCTCACTTTTGATATAACTATGCTCACATCCCACCTATATCATGATTTAAATTAAATCATGAATTGGTAAGATTTTGCCCACTGGAGGGCCGTACTCTTTGATAAAAGCAAATGGTATTTTCGAACCTTAAGGTCCAACCATACCATTGTAAATAACACCAACTGGTAAATACTGTAAAGATAATCTAACGGGTTTGTCAGTGAAATATGAAATATATTGTTTAAAACTGGTTTTTTGGTTAATAATATGCCAAACTACAGCACCCAGAATTCCTAACATTACCACAGTATACAATGTGACCTGTAAAATGTTTCGAACATGCCCACAAGGGTGTGACCATCATTGTTTGTTTTGGACCTTTAAAACCTGTGAGTTTTCGTGCACAAACTCACCGTGATCAAGACAGCGGACGCTGTCGAAACGCGTTGGTTGTTTTTGTTTTTGATACCCCTTGGAATGATGGTACAAAATAAGTTATTTTACTACAACGAGCTGACGATTCCATTCTTTTGCGACTCCACACCTTCTCGAAACGGGGAACCTTGCTGAATATATATATATATATATATATTCACAGAAAAAACCATAGGTTTTACACACGTTATAGTTAGGAAGTAGCATTTAAAAAACCTATGAAATTCACTGAAAAAACCATAGGTTTGACACATGTTATAGTTAGCTGGAAATTTTACTGACATAAAACCAATGAAATTCCACGTTATAGTTAGTTGGACTCACTATAACTTGCGCGTGCAATGCACTGCTGATGACGTCACATATTACATCACTCATGACATGGTCAGTGACATCACTCATGACATCACTGATGACACCATCCAGTGAATATGTCTCTTTCTGAAAAATAAATATTAGTGAGTAATGTTTAAATATTTAAATATATATATTAGTGTTTCACTTTGTGTATAAGTGGCTACATGTGTTGGTAAGTAGCTACATGCGTATGTATATGGGTTATTAGATGTTTCTCTTAGTATCAGTATGAGTGTCTATATGGTTTGGTGGGGGTATTACTTAGCACATAGATGCATGAGTGACTGACTCTCTGTTTGTATGTGTTTTGAAGACAGCATATGTGCAGGACTGTATGGGTGGATGAGTGTGTACATGTGTTTGTTAGTGAGTGAATGACTGTCTCACTAGTGTCTTTATCAGTAACGACATATGTTTTAATCTAGTATATGTGAATATTGATGTATATAAGTGAGTATATGTGAGAGTAAGAGATTGAAAGAGTTCCTGTTTAAATAAGTATGTGTTTCTATAAGTGATTGTTTAAGAGAATAAATATGTGTAATTTTCAATAGAAGTAAGGTGGAAGTGTGTGTATAACTCTATATTCAAATAAATGGATGTTCAATAGTTTATTTGCACGTGTGAGTATGTCTGTGAGTAACTTTTCGATGATTGTCGGTGTGTAACAGGATGTATAGGTGTATCATTTCATATGATGAGTGAGTATATGTATGAGTGGATGTGTATATAGATGGTGGAATTACTGAATTACTTGTTGTAACTGATATGGGTATCTGCATTTTTTTTTAAATTTCAGTTTCTATTTTTGAATATGTGTTTCAAGGGTTACATTACAGTGAAAGGAGGTCTGTCACTATGTCACAAGGATGGTGTCATCAGTGATGTCACTGACCATGTCATGAGTGATGTAATATGTGACGTCATCAGCAGTGCATTGCACGCGCAAGTTATAGTGAGTCCAACTAACTATAACGTGGAATTTCATTGGTTTTATGTCAGTAAAATTTCCAGCTAACTATAACATGTGTCAAACCTATGGTTTTTTCAGTGAATTTCATAGGTTTTTTAAATGCTACTTCCTAACTATAACGTGTGTAAAACCTATGGTTTTTTCTGTGAATTTCATTGTTTTTTAAAATGCTAATTCAGAAAAATGTCGTGTATGCAACCTATACTTTTGGCAATAAAGTTCTGGCAATATTTTTTTCGAAAACAAGCCGTTTTCTTCACTGTTCAAGTTGCATAGAGACTCCTTGTAAAGCAATACAGAATTCGAAAGTCTGTACCTTGCCTTTTTTTAAACACATTAAAATTTGTCTGTAAATAAAAATAGCCTTACTAAACTTTCGTGCGCGACCCGGTGTGCGCACTCTCGGCAACAGTTGTCAATAAAATGGATATCGCATTTCCAGGCTTTCGTGCGCGACCGAGTGTGCGCACAGGCCTATATATTTCGTGAAAACCTTGCGATTTGAACTTATTGAATTTCTTCATACACCCCTCAAAGAACTTATAGTACGTCAAAGAGACTGTACCTAGACTTCTTTTTTATTCTTATGAAACTTTTCAGTAAATGGAGCCGAATGTCTTTTTAAACTTTCGTGCGTTACCGGATGTACACACCTTGGTATTTTTTTTAGAAATATAAAACGTTTCATACTTTAACAATTGTGTGCTTAAATCCAGCTCAGAAGATATACAAAATCAGGATGGTAGTTGGTTCAACCCGGACCGTTTATTAGAGGTAGATCGTCCGACTCCACCGGAAGACACCCCTAATAAAAAAGACATATATATAAAATGCGGACTAGCCGCTGTATCGTGCTAGCAAACTATAACATATAAATCGTTAGAAAAAACAAAAGGAATCGAGCAAAATCAGTAGGCCACTGATGAGATCTTTTTTTGACCTCGCTAAAATAGAAAAATTAGGAACAACCCCTCATGAGAAATATGAAACTAGTGAGAGAAACCGAGCTCGACGCCATGATGGCTGCAAGACAGCTCGGCTCCGCCGCCCACCCCACCCAAAATAACGACAAATATTATAAAGATACACAACACACCAGCAAAGTAACAGGGTAAAACGTTTTATTAAATAACTATTTACATGGCAGCCTACTGCAACATGAAAACAACACTTTCAATTGGTTCTTAATAGTTTCAATTCTGGAATTTACACGCAGCACTCCACCCACTTCCCTCACTATCTTTTCTACTCTCAAGAGACAACAACGTCCTACATCTTTCGGAAGACTTTGGTCAAATGGCTACCGTATCTCATTCATCTTCCGAATCTGACCAAAATGAACGACTACCTTTAATAAGAAAAAATAAATCTTTCATCTGGCAATTTTTCACTTATCCTGAAGATCAAAAGAAACTGAATGCACCAAAAGTAACCTGCACGATATGTGACTTGGTTCTCTCAAGAAGAAATCCAGCAAAAAAATATTTCTTTTCCATACATACCATGGTGCCGCATGTCAAACAAGTGCACCCTCTGCAATTTGCAGAGGCAACGACAAGAGCCCTGGCCACGCTATTACCATTAGAGGTGGCCAGCACATCTTCTGATCGACGACCTGTATCTCCATGGAGTGCAGATATGGACTTCAGATATTTAACTATATATGGTCTATAACCTATGGTTTTTTCAGTGATTTTCTTTGGTTTTTTAATAGCAAATATCAAAACCTTTTTTGTGGAAAATGACTAAAATTAGGTATACATAAGCGGCGTTCATTTATGTTCACCACAGCCATTGTTAAAAGTAAAGTGAAAGTCGCGAAACAGTGGCCACGCCATCTAGGCCCTTTTAGGCCCCATCATGCATGTAAGTAACAGCCATTTTCTGTGTCATGGCCTCTCTGCCCACTGCCAATAGCCTATGATTGTTCGAAATTGGTTCTCTTTGGGTCATTCTCTGTTCACAAATAAGCATAAAGTCGCAATACTCTATTTAGTTTTTGCAGATAGTGAAGGATAGGTAGTGCACACTTTTGTCCCCTTTGTAACCCGTCATGCCTATCTCTGCCCCGTTTGTTGGTAGTTGGTTCAACCCGGACCGTTTATTAGAGGTAGATCGTCCGACTCCACCGGAGGACCCCCCTAATAAAAAGGACATATATATAAAATGCGGACTATCCGCTGTATCGTGCTAGCAAACTATAACATATAAATCGTTAGAAAAAACATGAAACTAGAGAGAGGAACCGAGCTCGACGCCATGATGGCTGCAAGACAGCTCGGCTCCGCCACCCACCCCGCTCAAAATAACGACAAACACTATGCAAATATTATAAATATATACAACACACCAGCAAAGTAACAGGATAAAACGTTTTATTAAATAACTATTTACATGGAACCTACTGCAACATGAAAACAACACTTCTAATTGCTTCTTAGTAGTTTCAATTCTGAAATTGAACACCCAGTACATCCAGAGGTCATGTCCGACAAGTTGTGTGGGGGGATGCCTTGCTAATGCCGCCACCCCCACCACCTTCTGTAGGAAGGACTCTGGATATCCTTGGTCCCTGAGAGGCTTCGATGTCCCTGCCTTGCACAAATGTCATAAGTTCTGGATGTTGAGAGCCATACTTCAGGGTCCGACAAGTTGTGTGGGGGGATGCCTTGCTAATGCCGCCACCCCCACCACCTTCTGTAGGAAGGACTCTCGATATACTTGGTCCCTGAGAGGCTTCGATGTCCCTGCCTTGCACAAATGTCATAAGTTCTGAATGTTGAGTGCCATACTTCAGGTTCCAAGAAACGCGGACTCGGAGGGGGCGCTTGGCTCCTGCCCCCTCCCCAAGTCTTGTTCCCCTGGTATGGCCTAAGATCGCCCCTGACATAGGCGGCCGGCTCCCGGGGTCAGGCGGAACTTCTTGCCTTTTGATGCCTCTTCCATTCTGGACCTTGTCCCACAATCCGTTTGACCTGAAGACACGTCCTGCGGTGCCCTGGTCCAACCATCACATTTGCACCGTCTCACCCTCCATCCGGCTGAATTGCACCCACTCTTCCGATACAGCGACAGGCGGCTGCCACGGAGCTCAGGAAATGGCGGTCGGCTCCACAGACTTGGGCCTGGCCTGCAAGGATGGCTCTGGGCAACCCTGGAACTCGGACGCTTGACTGCTAGGGCATGAGCCCCATTCCCAAAAGCGTCCCGTCAGCCTTGAAGATTCTACAAGAGTCACCGAGGCCCCCGACTCCTGCAGACTTCCGGTGGGGAGCGACTGCCATGATTGCTTGCAGAATGGCCACGACGTAGCCACGGGGTGCTATCATGCTGACGCCAGCTTCAGTCTGAAACATCCAGAAACACTGTAGACTACCAATTCGATCAGTTCCGGTGGAGCCCCAACGACGTATCGCGTTCTTGCGTAATCCGTCATATGACGCGCCGCGTTAGCGCACCCGGAAGTGCTCCGGTGAGCGAGGCGCGAATCGCAGCTTCCCGGAAGCAATGCGGAGCGCGTAACGTAAGCAATTACATTTCAGTTGGTTCTCCCTCACAATATTTTCAATGTCACATAAAAGTCACCCATCACCCACTGCCATCTCTGGCTGTTTCCATGGTAACACCTCATTCTGCACCTGGCTGAAGGCACAGGTCAAAAGTTCATATCTCAACGTTCTACAGCAAAGTAACAACACTGTTTTCCCTCCAGAAACACCTGCCAATCCACAGCTCTGTTACATGTCTTTTTTTTTCACACCCAATAGTACTTTTCGTTTAACATAAACATTAACATGCAACGTACTCTTCAATCTCCACTTCTTACAATCAACCAATCATTTTTATTTTTTAAACCACACCCAGCCTCTTCCTTTTTCTTTATTTAGAATTTCAACTTCTAACTACCATTCCACTTCCAGAACCGATCGGAGGACGACTACAAATCCCTTGAAAATGAAGGTCTGGCTAATAGGACACAGTTATATTCACTGGAGTGAAAAATATGCAGTAAGCAGACGAATTTGCAACCTCAGCTTACCAAATGTACACATAACATGGATTTCCAAAAGAGGATTGAAATGTCACCAATTGATTCCATTGGTGAAAACTTTTATGCATCTCCCAGAACCAGACCTTATAATTGTGCACTGTGGTGGGAACGATCTAGGCACAATCACTGGGGTAGGTCTGGAAATGCTTCTAAAAGACACCTTTCGACAATTGATGACACTTTTTCCTCGATCTGCCTTGGTATATTCCAATATATGCCAAAGACAGAAATGGAATTGGTCCAATCACCATTGTGCACAATTTGAGAAAGCAAGGAGACATGTAAATAAATCTGTTTCTGCGTTCCTCAGAGATTATAGCATGGGTTCTATTTACCACAACAACTTGCGTTACCACATGCAAGACGTCTATAGGAGAGACGGTGTTCATTTCACGAATGAGGGAAACAGAATCTTCCTCTGCAACATCAGGCTCTGCATCGGTACTTACTTATAAATGCAGAAAACACTCAATTAACACAATGGCTCTTTTCAGAGCCACCTTATATCTAAGCACTCAAACTTCTGATTTATCTCCATTTTCACACTCTTGTAAAAAGGTGTGCGCGACCGAGTGCGCGCACCACGCAACTTTAAAAAAAAAAAATATATATATATTTTCGCCTTTAAGGGCCTTACTGCACACCCTGAGAAAACCTACGCAGCAAAACAATCTCTACCTTCTCCCCTTTCCATATTCCAACGCTTTGAAATCAACAATATATTTACTCGCAATGACAAAATGGCGGTCAACACTTCCTGATTTCCTTCGAATCGAACGTTAACAGACGTCACGCAACAAAATTCCGCTCGCGCGCGCAGCCGTTTGGCTGCGCGCACATGTGCGCGCACATGTGCGCGCGTATAGATATATAATTGACTTTAACTTTAATTTCCTCAGCAACTACTGAACGGATTTACACCATTCCAAAAAAAGCGTAATCTGCGAGCCGGACTGTACAGTTTTGCCAAATTTCTTATAAATCCATTCACCCGTTCGACCTGTAGCCAAGTCTAAAGGTCCTATGGAAAATAACATGGAGAAAACACGTTTTGGGACCCCCCTTTTATCTCAGCCCCCACTTGACCAATCCCCCCCAAACTTTTAGGGAAGGAGCGCAGCGGACCGAGCCATCTTCTTTGAGAAATTCGCTAAGATTCTTCAACCAGGGCCAAAGTTATTCCAAATAGAATGTTGAGGATTTCCTATGGAAACTAGGTCCTAACTATAACTACCTACTGGCGACCGCCAGTAGGTAATATATATATATTCAACCTGGGTTGGTTCAAGTCTCCTTCCGTGTTTGGCGCTGCTTGCAGGTGCGTGGCTTCATGCGGTGGAACCAAACCGCTATATATCCAAACTGCGTTTCCCAAGGAATACCAGATCCCCCGGTCAAACAAATGAAGCCGCCACTCCAGTCACTCGATTTGTGTGAGACAACTTAATTTATTCTTAAATCCTCTGCAGCATTATTCACAGCACAAAACCAACGCGTTTCGTTAGCTCCCCACTAACTTGATCACGGTTGTTTCAAACACTGTTTGGTGGATGTGTTTTAAAAAGGGAGTACCCGCCCACCTCGGTCACATGATTACACCCATCTGTTAGCATTCACAATGGTATTCTGGGATTTGTAGTTTACAGTTCCAATTCATGTAAACCTCATACTTTTAACACCAACTTAGTGCCTCTCATTATGGTACCCTTGCCCTGCTGTCCATAGTTTTAACACCCTTTAATGTTTAATGAGGTGATATCTCCATAAGTAATTATAAAACAATTTTTGAACAAAAGCAACGAAAAAAATCCTTCGAATGCAGGCTCACATTCCAAAGTCTTGTTCATTAGACATATTAGGTGCCCTCTAGTGGGCTGACATTACTGAGGGATTGTACAGTTTTTTGGACAATGTTTGTGGGTTTCTGTGTTTTATTTTCCCAGATGCTCGATTATTCTTGACCTGTGCTGAGGGCTTATGGGAAGGAAAAATTATGGAGTTTGTTTAGAGAAGCAGTCTTTGTTTTTTCAAATATGTACATAAAGTTGTTCCGACTGATTCAGCCCGAAAGGGGTCATTGTTTGAAAGTTCAAAATGTGGCGTGACTCCTTTTGGCGTAGAAGTTTTTCACAATGTCCACCCCTGTCTGATAGTGCCATCGTTTCCAATCCCAGGAATTTTAACAGTCGCCAGTTTCCGTCATGATGTGTCTCCATGTGTTTGGCCACTGCATTCTCTCTGTCCTTGTTTGTGGTGGCCCTTACATGCTCCAAAATTCGCTTTTTCAGCTCACAGATTGTACTTCCTATATATCGTAACTGACAAGGACATTCAATCATATAGACCGTATACTGGCTTTTGCAGGTAATTAATTCCTTTATCTTCCAGATCTTACGGTTTGCCATCTTGATTTGTTTAGTGGGTTTCGCTATCTCGCAGACTTCGCAATTATAGCATTTGTTAAATCCAACGGTTTTGAGCCATGATGTTTTTTTCCGGTTGACAAAGTGGCTATGGATCAATTGGTCTTTCAAGTTTTTTGATCTTCTATATGTAACCACAGGATGATCCCCCATTTTTTGGCTAATCGTCGGGTCAAGTTTTAGTAGTTTCCAATTTTTTTTGAGAATGTGGATTACTTGTTTGGACTCCTTGCTGTAATCCATTATGAGTCTGATTGGTTCTTCCATTGTACTCTCTTTTGTTTGTGGCTTTAGACAATCTGCCCTTGATTTCTCATTTGCTCTTTCCCAACATTTTTTAGTCAATACTTTCTTTTTCGGAATCTGTTCATTGTTATTGCACTGTGTTTTTCCCACTCTGTTTTCTCACTACAGATGCGTTTGATGCGGAGAAATTCTACGTAAGGTATACTTGAGATCAAGGCAGGTTGATGAAAACTCGTAGCTTCCAAGGTGGAGTTTGTAGCTGTTGCCTTTCTGTGTAGAGTTGTCTCCACTTTGTTATTTCTTACATATACCTCTGTGTCTAGGAAAGATAGACCTTCCCTGCTTTTTGTGTAAGTAAATTTCAATCCTTTTGTACTGTTGTTCAAAAGTTCAAAGTATTCATCAAACTCCCTCTCGCTTCCGTCCCACACTATAAACAAGTCATCAATGAATCTTTTCCATTGTATAATGTGTTGGGTGAATCTTGAATTTTGGGAGTTCCAAGCTATCTCCTCCTCCCACCAACCCATGGCTATGCAAGCATAGCTTGGGCTGAATGAGAAGCCCATTGCCGCACCATTTCGCTGCCGATAGAGTTGCTCACCGAAGAGAAAGATGTTATTAGTTAGCATTAGAATGATCATTTCATACAACATATCATTATGTTCCTTGTAATGTATGTTGCGTTTTTTGAGAAAGTATTTACAAGCCTCTAGGCCCAAGTCATTGTCAATGTTTGTGTACAATGCGATGACATCCATGGATATCAGAAGATAATTTTCCTGCCATTTTAGATTGGATAATGTACATAAAAAGTCAGTTGTATCCTTGAGGTATGATTTCAAATCCTCTACATAGGGTCTCAGAAAAAAATCAATGAAATTACCCATTGGTTCCATCAACGAGCCATTTGCTGATACAATCGGTCTTCCTGGTGGTCTAGTGGGATCTTTATGAATCTTTGGTAGAAAGTACATAGTAGCTGTGCGTGGGAAATCTACAGTGAGATATTTCTTTTCTTCATAATCAATCAGATTTCTGTTTTCCCAAGTTGTAAGTTTTTGATTTAACTCTCTCTTTATTTGATCCATTGGATTTTTTGATAATTGCTCATAATACTCGGGTTTGGATAGTTGCCTCATCGCTTCCTCCGTGTATAAATCCTTATCCCAAATAACCACATTGCCCCCTTTATCAGCCATTTTTATTTCCAAGTTTTTATCATTGATAAGGGTTGCCAATGCTTCTCGTTCTGGTTGGGTTAAGTTGTCTTTAAATTTAGTTTTAGGGATGTTATATAGTTCCTGTATTACTGCCTCTTGGAAGATGTCGATTTTGTTTCCAGGAATGAGTTGTGGGTAAAATTTAGACTTCGCCTTCATTTTACTGATTCCTGCTCCTAGTTGTGGTATTGCCGTTTCCAAAGCTATTTCATTTTCTTCCTCCACATCTAGGTTTAGGAGAGCTAAATAGCCCTCAGCGTCTTTTACACTCAGATCTGAGGACGGATTTTGGGGAGTTCTGTCGATTTGAGGCTTGTTTTTTCTCTCTAGGAAGTGTTTGGCCAGCTTAATTTTCCGAATGTACAAATACAGATCTATCCTTGTTTATGCCAAATCCATCTTTCTTGTTGGACAGAACTTGATGCCTCTCTTGAGTAGGGCAGTTTCCGCTGGTGATATCTCCCTCTTAGACAAATTAACCACTTGTAGTTCTTCACTCATTTGCCCCTCTTCTGTTTCATGCCCCTCGTTTCTATCCCACTCTGTTGATTTTGTGCGCTTTCTCCTCCGGCCTCTTCTGTTTTTTTTTGTTGTTGTTGATTTCTTTGTCTGGGTTGCCATGATCTTCCTCGACCTCTTCCTCTTCCTCGCATTTGTCTTGGCGCCCCCTGCTCCTGCTCCCACTGTCGTTGTTGGAGCACGAGGCGCATATCCCCTAAAAAACGCCTGTGTTCATCATCCAGGGTTAAATCCTCTTCTGTTTGTTCATTGGATGTGATTGAAGACAGGCTGGAGGATGAGATAGTTTTTGTATCCAATTGTTTTTTGAAAGGATCATATTTTCGGGCGAATGTGAAAATTCTTCCTTCCGCATAATCATTTGCATCCCTTACAAATTTGTTATGCTTCCTCAATCTCACAGTTTCCTCATGTTGATCTATTTGTTTTTCCAAGTCCTCTTTAAATTTTGTCATTTCTTGATTTAGTTTTAATGCTTCCAATTCTTTTTCCACTTCCTTAAGTTGTTCCTTTATTTTGTCCAAGGCAATTTCAATATGCTTGACTAATATCTTTATCAAGCCCAGTGACGAATTCCAAATAAACGCCCCCTATTCCTGTAATAGTTCGTTGGTCGCATCCTGTTGACTTGGCATTAGCATGATTCTGAGTCCCCTTGGAACTCTTTCCGCTTCCAGGTATTTTTGTAACGCTATCAGTTCCCAAGATTTATTGATTTCTTTTCTGTTCAGTTTTTCCCAATGTCTTATTTTGCTTTTTATGTCATCTTTCGGTATTTCACTTTGTTTGGTCTGAACTTTCTCCATATTTCCCCTCTCGAACATACTTGTGACATGTTCCTTTCTTTTGGCTTCTCTTTTCTCCATTTTACTACTGCTGCGAAGCGCCGCTTAGGATCAATTATTTTGCTTAATGTCTTTGTGTCTCTTTTGGTGACTGTCGGCTTTGAAACTTAATAGGGTGATGTTGGCTACGTAGTGATTACGAGTTTCATAGGAAAAATGCGAGATTCCCACTGTGTGTACCGCGCTAATTCCAATTTTTACGCCCTTAAAACACTCCCATTGTTTATAGTACCGCTGCCTAATCGCAAGGCTTTCCTTATGCTTTTGTTTGCACTCCGAAGGGAAATGTGCACAACTGACGTCTTTTCGTGTCAGTACCAAGAAGGAGAGAGGGGGATCCCTTCTTACCTCGGATGTAGTCTCCGGGCAGCGTGGGTTCCCATCCTCCACACGCACTTCTCGAGTCTGCTTCCCTCGGTTTTTGTGTAAATTGCGACGAGCACCACGAAAGGAATTCAAAGTATTCAACCTGGGTTGGTTCAAGTCTCCTTCCGTGTTTGGCGCTGCTTGCAGGTGCGTGGCTTCATGCGGTGGAACCAAACCGCTATATATCCAAACTGCGTTTCCCAAGGAATACCAGATCCCCCGGTCAAACAAATGAAGCCGCCACTCCAGTCACTCGATTTGTGTGAGACAACTTCATTTATTCTTAAATCCTCTGCAGCATTATTCACAGCACAAAACCAACGCGTTTCGTTAGCTCCCCACTAACTTGATCACGGTTGTTTCAAACACTGTTTGCTGGATGTGTTTTAAAAATGGAGTACCCGCCCACCTCGGTCACATGATTACACCCATCTGTTAGCATTCACAATGGTATTCTGGGATTTGTAGTTTACAGGTCCAATTCATGTAAACCTCATACTTTTAACACCAACTTAGTGCCTCTCATTATGGTACCCTAGCCCTGCTGTCCATAGTTTTAACACCCTTTAATGTTTAATGAGGTGATATCTCCATAAGTAATTATAAAACAATTTTTGAACAAAAGCAACGAAAAAAATCCTTCGAATGCAGGGTCACATTCCCAAGTCTTGTTCATTAGACATATTAGGTATATATATATATATATATATATATCCACACAACCTTCTATCCCAAAAGGACAGGACCGACACATGCTCGGTGATTCAAGTTTTCCCTTTTATTAAAAGCAGCTCTGTTCATAAATGTCACGAAACGCTGGGGCAGACGCGTTTCAGCCTGACGGCTTTCTTCAGTGCCCGCTTCGCTTTTACAAACATTGGGCCAAGGGTCTCGTGATTTAAAGTCAGCATGATGGTCTCTGATTGGCCCACTACCCTCGGCTTGCACCGCCGCCCATCCTAGGTGATCCATGTCGGAGTTTTCATGTCTCCCACTGAGACTGCAGGTACAGTGAACTGCTCCCTCCAACACCATGGTGGTGTCCCAAACTCAAGGTCTGGCGGTGGCAGGCATTTAACTCCGATGTGCATGGCGGAGAGGCAGCGATGTTTGAAAGTTGCAGCTTGAATCACTTCCACACAGCGGCCCATTACAGACCGCCGTATGCTTTCTCCCTACACAGCTTCGCACTCAGGTGAGTATTGCTCAGCCATCCAGGGGGGCGCCGCGTTGTCTCTTCTCGAAACCACACTACTCGTTGCAATTTAATCGCGGTGCTCCTGAACGAAAGGCGTGCCGGTGAAACGGTACTTGCAAACCGTTTATATCTCCACACAACCTTCTATCCCAAAAGGACAGGACCGACACATGCTCGGTGATTCAAGTTTTCCCTTTTATTAAAAGCAGCTCTGTTCATAAATGTCACGAAACGCTGGGGCAGACGCGTTTCAGCCTGACGGCTTTCTTCAGTGCCCGCTTCGCTTTTACAAACATTGGGCCAAGGGTCTCGTGATTTAAAGTCAGCATGATGGTCTCTGATTGGCCCACTACCCTCGGCTTGCACCGCCGCCCATCCTAGGTGATCCATGTCGGAGTTTTCATGTCTCCCACTGAGACTGCAGGTACAGTGAACTGCTCCCTCCAACACCATGGTGGTGTCCCAAACTCAAGGTCTGGCGGTGGCAGGCATTTAACTCTGATGTGCATGGCGGAGAGGCAGCGATGTTTGAAAGTTGCAGCTTGAATCACTTCCACACAGCGGCCCATTACAGACCGCCGTATGCTTTCTCCCTACACAGCTTCGCACTCAGGTGAGTATTGCTCAGCCATCCAGGGGGGCACCGCGTTGTCTCTTCTCGAAACCACACTACTCGTTGCAATTTAATCGCGGTGCTCCTGAACGAAAGGCGTGCCGGTGAAACGGTACTTGCAAACCGTTTATATCTCCACACAACCTTCTATCCCAAAAGGACAGGACCGACACATGCTCGGTGATTCAAGTTTTCCCTTTTATTAAAAGCAGCTCTGTTCATAAATGTCACGAAACGCTGGGGCAGACGCGTTTCAGCCTGACGGCTTTCTTCAGTGCCCGCTTCGCTTTTACAAACATTGGGCCAAGGGTCTCGTGATTTAAAGTCAGCATGATGGTCTCTGATTGGCCCACTACCCTCGGCTTGCACCGCCGCCCATCCTAGGTGATCCATGTCGGAGTTTTCATGTCTCCCACTGAGACTGCAGGTACAGTGAACTGCTCCCTCCAACACCATGGTGGTGTCCCAAACTCAAGGTCTGGCGGTGGCAGGCATTTAACTCCGATGTGCATGGCGGAGAGGCAGCGATGTTTGAAAGTTGCAGCTTGAATCACTTCCACACAGCGGCCCATTACAGACCGCCGTATGCTTTCTCCCTACACAGCTTCGCACTCAGGTGAGTATTGCTCAGCCATCCAGGGGGGGCGCCGCGTTGTCTCTTCTCGAAACCACACTACTCGTTGCAATTTAATCGCGGTGCTCCTGAACGAAAGGCGTGCCGGTGAAACGGTACTTGCAAACCGTTTATATCTCCACACAACCTTCTATCCCAAAAGGACAGGACCGACACATGCTCGGTGATTCAAGTTTTCCCTTTTATTAAAAGCAGCTCTGTTCATAAATGTCACGAAACGCTGGGGCAGACGCGTTTCAGCCTGACGGCTTTCTTCAGTGCCCGCTTCGCTTTTACAAACATTGGGCCAAGGGTCTCGTGATTTAAAGTCAGCATGATGGTCTCTGATTGGCCCACTACCCTCGGCTTGCACCGCCGCCCATCCTAGGTGATCCATGTCGGAGTTTTCATGTCTCCCACTGAGACTGCAGGTACAGTGAACTGCTCCCTCCAACACCATGGTGGTGTCCCAAACTCAAGGTCTGGCGGTGGCAGGAATTTAACTCCGATGTGCATGGCGGAGAGGCAGCGATGTTTGAAAGTTGCAGCTTGAATCACTTCCACACAGCGGCCCATTACAGACCGCCGTATGCTTTCTCCCTACACAGCTTCGCACTCAGGTGAGTATTGCTCAGCCATCCAGGGGGGCGCCGCGTTGTCTCTTCTCGAAACCACACTACTCGTTGCAATTTAATCGCGGTGCTCCTGAACGAAAGGCGTGCCGGTGAAACGGTACTTGCAAACCGTTTATATCTCCACACAACCTTCTATCCCAAAAGGACAGGACCGACACATGCTCGGTGATTCAAGTTTTCCCTTTTATTAAAAGCAGCTCTGTTCATAAATGTCACGAAACGCTGGGGCAGACGCGTTTCAGCCTGACGGCTTTCTTCAGTGCCCGCTTCGCTTTTACAAACATTGGGCCAAGGGTCTCGTGATTTAAAGTCAGCATGATGGTCTCTGATTGGCCCACTACCCTCGGCTTGCACCGCCGCCCATCCTAGGTGATCCATGTCGGAGTTTTCATGTCTCCCACTGAGACTGCAGGTACAGTGAACTGCTCCCTCCAACACCATGGTGGTGTCCCAAACTCAAGGTCTGGCGGTGGCAGGCATTTAACTCCGATGTGCATGGCGGAGAGGCAGCGATGTTTGAAAGTTGCAGCTTGAATCACTTCCACACAGCGGCCCATTACAGACCGCCGTATGCTTTCTCCCTACACAGCTTCGCACTCAGGTGAGTATTGCTCAGCCATCCAGGGGGGCACCGCGTTGTCTCTTCTCGAAACCACACTACTCGTTGCAATTTAATCGCGGTGCTCCTGAACGAAAGGCGTGCCGGTGAAACGGTACTTGCAAACCGTTTATATCTCCACACAACCTTCTATCCCAAAAGGACAGGACCGACACATATTAGGTATATATATATATATATATATATATATATATATATATATATATATATATATATATATATATATATATATATATATATATATATATATATATATATATATATATGTATTATATATATGTATTATATATATATTTATATATATATATATATATATATATATATATATATATATATATATATATATATATATATATATATATATATATATATATATATATATATATATATATATATAAGCAAGCAACTTGTCCTGTCGCAGCGGGAGCTCGTTCCAGTCGGTGCCAGGAGATTTGTGAGCAAACATATGATACAGTGTAGCTATATAGTGGTGTAGTTAATCACATACACCTTCCTTATTATTTGGTAGCTCCCTTAGTTTTTTTGGTACTTGTTCTAGCTTTTAGATGTGATGGTAGCAGAACATTTGTCGCATGTAGTGTGTGCTGCTGTGTAGTGGTGATCCTAACAAGTGATGGAATAACGAGAGAACAATTTTTATGCTGTTTTACATAGCATGCACAGATACCTGAAGACGTTTGAGTGTTTTTCAGTAGACAACACATATTACATAGGAATGGGAAATTCCTTCAGCATTATAATCTAATCGCAAGACCTGCCTCCCATTTCTGCATCAGAAGTAGGGCAGAGTAGAACACTGCGGAATTCGTATCGTATCGTATCGTATCTATAATTATATAGCGCTACTGCCACCCTACGGGTATCCTGGCACTTTTAGATATCCAGACACTTGGTCAGCTGGCTGATGAAGAGAGAGAATGGGACACGGATCAGAGTTTTGGGAAAAGCCAGGTTTTCAGGCCTTTCCTAAATTCGATTAATGAGACACTCTGTCTGATCATTTGTGGTACCTTGTTCCATAACTGTGCCCCTACCACAGTAAAAGCCCTCCCCCCATCCGGGAGCGTTTAAATTTCCTGACTGCCAACAAGCCAGTACCCGAGGACCGGAGCTGTCTCTGAGGGAGGTACCAGGAGAACACCTGGCAGAGTGACTTAAAAAGAACCCTTTCCCTGATTGGTAGCCAGTGGAGCTGCCTCAGTGCGGAGGTGGAAGAAGAGTCACGTCGCAACCCCAGTACCAATTTTGCCGCCGCAGACTGGACTCTTTGCAGCCCCCGAAAGATGTACTGGGGGGTTCCTAAATCTAGAGAGTTACAATAGTCCAGTCTGCTCAGCACTGTGCTGCTTACTACCATAGCGCGCATTTCCTTTGGTAACATGGGGAGTATTCGACAAAGCAGGTGCAGCAGACCAAAGCAAACATTAGCAGTCTTGGTTGCCTGCGACTCCATCTGGAGGTTTTTGTCTATTAGGACCCCCAGGGTCCGCACTGTATTGGCCGGGGTCAGTGGATCTTCCTCCGGAGTGAGTCTAAACTCCAATGGGGAATAGATGGTTGGCCTTGCAGCCAATCCGCGGTGTGGCGCATACACTCTTGGAAGTGCTCCAAGGAAACTGCCTGTTCTCCTTCTAAAGAAAATGCCAGCTGCATATCATCCGCGTAGTTGACTAAGTCAACCCGAACGATTTGATGATGGAAAACAGCGGCTGTAAAAAGGCATTAAAGAGAACAGGGCTAATAGCAGAACCCTGAGGCACCCGGTGAGTGACCGACATCTTGCAGGAGGTGAAAGGTACCGTACAAACTATCTGTTCTCTTTCTGTCAGATAGGAGCCAAGCCATAACAAGGCTTTACCCCTGACCCCCATCTTTTCCAGTCTCTCTAATAGGATTGGGTGGCTAGATCCACATCAGCCCTATTTAGTTTTCCAAGAGGTTGGGATCTAGGCCAACGGAGGCCATGCTTAAGATATACAAATCTAAGTGCTTAGCGATTGCCTCTTATGGTGCCGCTATAGGGATATGTCCCCGTGAGTAATTTACAAGTGGTAGAAAACAGGTTTCTTAGATCATTACTGCCGGTTCCCCAGTCATCTCCGACATTCTCCTTACATGCTGAACTAGGCCTAAGCTATATTTCAGATCATCTAAAATTGGCCCGCTGATCTGTTGGGTGAAGACATGGCTTAATGAGGAGATCACTCTTAATCATCAAATCCTAAAAGATTGTTTGGCCCTTGATAAAGTACATAGGATCCCATGGCTGGCATACGTTAGAGCGGCGTGTGCCAGACTGGGGCGACCCGAATTGTATACTGCCCCGGAGGCAATACAGAAAAAGGATTTACGATGGGTTAAAATGAGCTTTTGAATTTGTTGGAGCATGAATGGGAGGAGCAGGAACTTAGAAAACCAGGAGTGAGAAGAATCTATGTATTACAGACTTGTCTTACCACTGAACCTTATTTGAAGATTGTCACTAATCAGTTCCATCGTTTTCTGCTGGTTAGATTTAGGTTCAATTTAATACATCTTTCTCTGGGCGTATGTCCCCAATGGGGGAAACCAGAGGATAATGCACCATGCTCATGTGACAGGTTCTCGATGCAAGACACCCTCCATCTTGTTATGTTCTGTGAGAAATTATCAAAAGCACGTAAAAAATTCCTAAATCTTATTCTTCGTGAAGCTAGCTTCGTTGCAAGTGAGACCTGCCCTTTTATATTTGCAACTGTTGAGTAGTGTGCGTGTTATCTTTAGTGTAGCGAGTTTCCTGGTGGCTGTGGCTCGGGTAAATAATAACAAAAGACTTGCTCTTATGTAATTGCACTTTAGGATCTAAAAGGGGATTGTGGTCTTTTGATTAAAAGAAAGAAAGAAAGTTACTGATGCACTTTAAACGTAAGACACCGTGTGATGCACTTTATACTGTAAATACTGTACATTTTATTCAACCAAATGCCTTTTATTTACTGCTATTTGACCGGGTGTATGCACTGTTTTTTCTTTTGTGGTTTTAATTAATCGAAATAAATATTGTTTGACTGACTGACTGAGGATTGGGTGGCTTACCGTGTCGAACGCGGCCGACATATCGAGAAGTACCAGTATTGCACCATTTATTTCCGTTGTCGGGGCTCATTCAAAAGTTGTCCAGCATAGTCAAGAGAGCAGACTCCGTCCCAAGGCCCGGCCGAAACCCAAACTGATCCTTGTCCAACAAGTGATGTTCCTCAAAGAAGTCTGACAAGGACCTGCTTACAGCCCTCTCCAAGATTTTGATAGGAAAGGGAAGCAGCGAGATTGGGCGAAAGTTGACTGGGTTTGTGGGGTCTAAGGAAGGTTTTTTAATCAGTGGTGTCACCACCGCCTGTTTCAATTCCCCCGGGACAGTGCCTGTTTCCAATGACTGATTGCATATCTGTCTAAGCCAGGGAAGAGTTTCATGGCCATAGGTTTTCCATATTTTCTGTGGCAAAGGGTCAGAAGGAGATCCTGAGGATATATTTTGCACTACCTAAGTAAAGGTGGAGTCAGAGAGAGCCTGAAAGCCATCAAGAGTGTATAATTGGCTCGGGCCCCCTCCGTCTCCAGTGGTCTATGGGGCTGGGTGTCGGTATTAAGCACCCCAAGTGATCTAACAATCTTTCCTACTTTATCCAGGAAATGCAGAGCAATATCATTGCATAGTTCCTGGGAGGCCACCACTTTAGTGCTCAAACATGTTGGAGCTGACAGAGAGTTCTCTAGTCCCATTAGAGGTGTGCGACATGGAATTAGCATAGAACTGGGCCTTGCAGCCTAGGATCCGTTGTTTATACGCAGTCTGTGCTGCTCTCAGCTCAAGCCTGTCTCCCTCCAAATAGCCCTTCCTCCATTTCCTTTCCACCTTCTTACACAGCAGACGTAAATGTCTCAGTTCATCATTATACCATGGTGTTGAGGTTTTATTTCTTATTTTGATTTTTTTTATCGGGATTATTTGATGCAATTCCAATCCAGTTCCATCTCTGTGAAATTCCACAGAGTCTTTGTGCAACTCCGCTGAATTCTGCATACTGCAATTCTGCAAACTCCACAAGCCTTACAGATTAGAAGTAGTTCCCGTACAACTTCAAAATCAAACTGTGCATATAAATCAATTCCTTTCCAATGTGTACATCCATTCCAAGATACAGTCCGAATGGAACTACACAGAGGTGTTATCTCCAACTGAACTCCAGAAAGGTCTTAACTGCAGACTAGTGTACTTACCATTAGAATTGAGGTATACTATTCAAACTGTAGGGGTACAGGGAGGTTTGGAATAAGCATTTATAATTCTAGTGAATGGTTTCCCTACCAAGAGAAAAAGATATAGCAAGAGTTAGTGGATGTTACTGAAGTAAAAAATGCAATATCATATCTGGTACAAAATAATATTTATTATAAAGATAAAGATGTTCTTCAGAATGTCCCACATATGGAGAATGATATTTCATATCAAGAGGTCAATCGAAAAAGTAGATCGTTCCCGATCAGAAGAAATGTATGAACACTACACTATTCACATTCACATTCTAAAGTCATAATTGGTGAAGCTATTGATCTCTTTAAAATTAAAGAAGCAAGAAGAGCTCCCTTGAGTGTCTGGGAGAGAACTTTAGAAGCTCAATGTTTTCCGCATCTCTTCCCCACAGGAAATGGTGGTAGATATGATAACCGGCCTGTACAGATTCCAGCAGGGGAGTACTGATCAACAAGACTACACTAAGAGGATCCTAGATTTCACCTGTGTATTCCCTATATATTTCATATTTTATTTGAGGGCGACTTGTCAGGCCTATCAATGCAGTAAACCACATTCGGAAGACAGTAGTGAATCTGCAAAATGTCACTGCAAGGAATTCATGGACGATGTTCAAGAAAAAGATGAAAACCTTAAATACAACTTGATTAAGTTGATGGCATGCCTGTGTGGCATTAATAAATATTGGTATTGTGGCTATAGTGAGCTGAGATGTATTTTGAGAAACCTAGGAGGCCAGACCTGGTTTCTAACACTCAGTTGTGCTGTGTATGCATGGGATGACCTGCTTAATTTCCTACGAGAAGCAAATTCTAACATAAAAGTCTAAAACCACCATGAGAACTTTGTTCGCTGCACCCTGCAAATGTTTGTAAATATATTAAACACAGGTTTCAGATGATGATGTGTTTCATCGCAATGAAAGTAATCCTCCTCTTGATGAAGTAACTGATTTCTTTTAGTGCCAATACCAAGCTAGAGGCTCTCTACATATTCACAAGCTGTTATGAGAAAATATGCCCAAGGTCTGGAAAAGACACTGATAAGTCTGTTTTGTCTTTTATAAAACAGTATGTGACATGTGCCATCCAAAAGGATACTGCTGACAAGGGTTTGAGTGACAAGTTTTATGACTTAAAAATCATAGGTGCGGAAAATACTGGCATCAAGAATACAAATCCTAAAGAAAATCTTACACAAGATGTAATTTTGGATTACCCCCAACTTCTGATTTTAGATGGAAGAGTGAACAGCTTTTTGTCTGCTGTAAGACACACGCTTACATGAATATCAGAATGGAGGCTTCAAAATATATCAATGACTACAATCCTGTGATTCTGAAGATGTGGAATGCAAACACGGATCTACAATTTGTTATGGACAACTCTATTGTTGTAGCTCGCTATGTGACTTCATATATAACAAAATCAGAGAAGACAGAGATGAAAGAGATGTGGGAGGAGATTTATGTAGAAATAAATCTTTGAAGACACTGTAAAGTTTTTCGCTTGAAAATGCTTACCCACAGAGAAATAGATTCATACGAATGCTGAAACAGGTTAAGCTTGGCTAATTTTTTCGACAAGTCAAGAGGAAATTGCTGGGTAAGCTTAGGCTTCACAAATACTTGTAATAGAGCACTAAAGTCTTTTCCATAAAAATAATACCTTGCAGAATTTGAACCCAAGAGTACAGACATTGTGAAGACTAACATGCTGGATACATACTACTCAAGGAGTCCTCATCTTGAAAACATATGTCTCTATGAAGTACTTCAGCAGCATACATATAAAATTAATGTAATTTAAAATATAGAACAAGGAAGATGGGTAATGTTTTTTAGTGAGACACAGCAAAGGTAATCTAATTAACCATAGCAAACTTAACAGAGACAAGAGAGTGTTTCTACTTGGCAATTTCACAGTGGTTCAAGCTATGGCATGCAGAATCAGAATTACTTGGACTCTGTTGAAGACTATTTTAAGGCTGTGAAAGACACCATTGAGTGCTCAATGTCTCCAATATGCCTACAAATGTTGGAAGATGAGATTGAACAGGTGAAATAGAAGAAACTATAGCTTCTAAGGTAGACAAGGAAAGTTCTCATAGCAGCCACATTTCTGCACCAGCAAGTCAAGAGACTCTTGCAGAGCAAATCATTCAAAATGAAGCAACAATAGCTATGAATAAGGTGGAGAATGCAATACAGCAAGCAAGACAGGAAACTGTAGATTTTGAACAGTTAGGAACACAACTGAATAATGAACAGGAATACATGTTTAATGAAGTTAAAGATATAATAGAACATGGACTCCTGCATGAGAAGAAACAGTGTGAATGTTCTTCGCTCAAACAAATTCTGCTATACATAAGCGATCAAACCTGTACTGGATAAAGCTTCTTATTCAAATTACTGACAAGTTATCTATTGGAAAGGGGCGACCATTCGGTCCCCCCGAACGTATGGTGGAGTACCACGATCCCCCCGGGAAGCCATCTTGGGCGGGAGGCGAGTCTCGGCTGGTATGCCCGAAGCGGCGTAGCCGGGGCGCGCCTTTTCCCGCCCTGGAGTGGGTTGTCCTAGACACTGACGCGGCTGGCCACGCCCTCGGAGGCAGGCGGGGGCGGGTTTACGCCCGCCCGAAGACGGATAAAAGGAGCAACAAGCCAAGAAAGCATCCTCTTGTTCCTGTGCTCTGAAGCTGCACCTCCCCGCTGCACGTGAGCTCGAGACGGAACGAAGAGCCAATTTTGAGCGTTGTAATCTTTCTGTTTGTTTTACAGATATCTTCGTTTGAGAATGCCAGGCAAGAAGGTCGGAAAGCGGGTCGGTACCGATCAGATGCTCCGCATGCTCATAAAGGAGGTAGCCGATTTGAAGAAGCAGATGGCGGCTAAGAACGGGGAGGGAGGACCAAAGCGAGTCATCGGACCAGCTTTGCCAGGAGTAGTCCCTGGTGGGAGAGGCAAGAGGTCCAAAAGGGGGGCACTTGAGGGGGAAACCCCGGTTCCCGACACCCCACTCGAGGAGCCAACCCCGGTTCCGAAGGAGGGGCATCCGATCCCCGTGACCGGGGAAGATATGCCTCCCGAGTTAGCGGCACAATTAGCAGCGTGGTTGGGAAAAGATAGTGAGGGCACCACGGCTGACGACGCCCGGGCAGTAATGAGACAACTGCGGGAATCTAGAGAGGCTGCGAAGACACCATCTTCTGTTACCCCGCCAGTTCCGGCGGCTGAAAATGCAACAGGCCCAAGTTCGGCGGCAAATGCAGCATCTGGTTCAGGTAAGCGGCCATTGCCGATCGCGGGGGAGGGGTCTGTACCTTCACGAAGGGAGAAGGTGGCTCAGCACGTTCCACTGGAAATTAAGGAAAAGATTTGGGCGAATAAGTATGTGAACATTTTTTCTTTGCTTACCGACCATTACGAGATGGAGCATGTTAAGAGCCAAAAGGAGCTCATGCATCCGGGTGTTTGGCGCGCAAAAATGGCCGCCTTTAAGGTTGATGAGAACATAGGTACTTGGGGCAGAGCGTGGGGCATTTTTACCTCCATCATGGGCGAGCGCAGGCCCGAGTTGCTAACCGAGTTGCCTATTTATCAGTCACGTATCATGGAGTATTCCGTATCGTACGGGGGCAATCAGTGGTTCTGTTATAACAATATTTTTAGAAAAGCTAAGGAGCACGACCCAGTTCTGACTTGGGATTGTTTCGACTCCGTTTCATGGCAAAAAATGGAGAGTTCAGGAATGTTAAAAGTGCCATTGTCAGGGAGTAACGGGGGGGAATCTTCCCGCCAATCCTCTGGTACACCCTTTCGGACGGGTGCAGGTAACGAGTACCACTCGAAGCCGAGTGGCAACGCAGGTAAAAAGGGGATTTGTTGGAATTTTAACAGGGGGAAATGTACGAGGCCCCAGGGGTCATGCAAGTTCAGACATGAATGTGGGGGGTGTGGGCAGCCATCCCATCCTGAGTCCATGTGCAGAGCCAAAACGGGTGATAACGGTGGTAGGGGAAGCGCCAAACAGGTCTGAAATAGTCCGAGGGGCGCCTTTACCTACTCCGATTGATACCATGGCAATGATTCCTTGGCTCAACGAATACCCGGATCATGCTTCCGCTGGGGTGTTGCGAGACGGGTTTTCATATGGTTTCCGCATCCCGGTGGGGGATTTTCAGGGTGTAGCAAACTGTAAGAATCAACTGTCGGTCTTGCAGCATACGGCGGTGGTACAGGTAAAGATTGGGAAGGAGGTGACTCGAGGTCGTGTCGCCGGTCCATTTGATTTGCCACCGGTTGCTAACTTTGTTTGTTCCCCTCTAGGGGTGGTCCCCAAGAAGGACCCGGGTGAGTTTCGGCTGATACATAACTTGTCAGCCCCACGTGGTCTTTCCGTTAATGAAGCGATAGACCCGGAAGTGTGTTCGGTGCGGTACGCATCTTTCGATGAGGCCGTTGCCATGTTGAATCGCCTGGGGCCCGGGGCGCTGATGGCAAAATCAGACATCGAGTCAGCGTTCCGGTTGCTCCCGGTGCACCCAGACGATCAGCGTCTCCTTGGTTTTATGTTTCAGGGTCGCTATTACATGGATAGATGTATGCCAATGGGGTGCTCGATATCCTGTGCCTATTTTGAAAAGTTCAGTTGTTTTCTACAATGGGTATTCACAAGGAAGACGGGGTTTCAGCATGTTATGCATTATCTCGATGACTTTCTGTTTTTGGGGGCAGCCGGGGATCCTGAGTGTGGACAGGCTTTACATGAATTTTGTGTCTTAATGAAGCAATTCGGTGTGCCATTGGCACCAGGTAAGACTGTGGGTCCCTCAACTTTGCTCGAGTTTCTGGGGATCGAGCTCGACTCGGAAGAAGGTTGTTTTAGATTACCCAGGGAAAAAGTGTTAAAATTCAGGTCATCCCTTGAAACATGTATTCGTGCGAAAAAAGTAAACCTGCATCAATTGCAACACGTGGTGGGTCAGTTGAATTTTGCCCTGAGAGTAATGCCAATGGCACGCCCCTTTTCCCGCTCGATTGCACAAGCCATGGTCGGCCTGAAGGAAGGACATCACCGCACGAGGCTCTCGGCAGAGGTTCGCCAGGACATGCGCATTTGGTTGGCATTTTTGGCGGATTTCAATGGTCGAATTGTCTGGAACAAACCGGCAGTGTCCTCCGAGGAGCTGGGGCTTTGGACAGATTCGGCGGGGAGTGTAGGTTTTGGTGCCATATTTGGTACACAATGGTCGGCTCAAAAATGGCCGTCATGGTGGCACGAGTGCGGGCTGACAAGTAACATTGCTTTCCTTGAACTCTTCCCTATTTTGGTGGCCTTGAAAACATGGCCGGAGGGGTTTCGGGATCACTCTGTGGTGTTCTGGTCTGATAACATGACTGTGGTTGAGTGTATCAATAGTCAGGCAGCACGTTGCAAATGGATTCTGAGACTGCTCAAAGAAATTGTGTTATTGTGTATGCAGTTGAATGTGCTCTTTAGGGCAAGACATGTCCCGGGGGTACTGAACCAAGCGGCTGATGCGCTTTCTCGTTTCCGTATGCAGGCCTTCTGGGGTTTTCTGCCCGCAGCGGACCTGGTGGCAGCACCCTTTCCCGAAGCTCTCTGGTCTCTCGGTGCCCCGAACTAAAAAACCTTGTGGGAGAGAGTTTAGCACCCAGGACAAGGAAGGCATATGAAGGGGCGTTCCGTTCCTATTTGTCCTTTTTGGGTTCTGCTGGGGGGGAGCTTTGGGGACAGGAAGAGCTTGTCGTGAGATTTCTGCTGTCTTTACATCCGGCAGGCAAATCAGTAGCTACGGCCCAGAGGCATCGGGCCGCCATTTCCTTTATGGCAAGGGCTCATGGGATCCAGGACCCGACAGCGTCTTTTGTGGTGCAGAAAGCGCTGCGTGGGTGGCAACGCCTTGAGGGTCGCAGAGTAGATGAGAGGCACCCGATAGGTCTGGATAGGTTGACCCTGTTATTGTCCGTACTCCCGGCAACGTGTTCATCCCAGTACGAAGCAGTGTTATTCCGAGCTGCATTTGCGCTAGCATTCCATGGGGCTATGCGGGTAAGCGAATTGGTGGCGAAGAACAAGCAGGATACGATGGGGGGACTGTGCCGGGAGCACATTCAGGTCAGGGGGGAGACGATGACAGTCTCGGTTGTTAGGTCCAAAACCGATCAGGGTGCAAATGGGGACTGCATAATCATTCAGAGGATCCCCGGGTCTTCCATGTGCCCTGTGGTGTGCGTAGAGGAATATTTAGCGCAGAGGGTGGCATCATGGGGGGGACCTTGTTGAGACACGCTGACGCCACCCCACTGACGAGGTTTCAGTTCCAGCGGGTGCTTGCGATGTCGATTGCGGCCGCGGGCTTGAACCCCGGCGAGTTCGGGACCCATTCCTTTCGGATAGGGGCTGCTACTGAGGCTACAGCCAGGGGTCTGAGTGTAGAAGAAGTAAAACGTGTGGGGCGTTGGTCCTCGAACTGTTATAAAAGGTATGTGCGGTTGCACATGTTGTGAAGCTGTAATGATGTACTCACGCTTCTTGTTTTTGTTTGGTTTTCAGTTGCGCAAGCTTACGAGGCGGGGCGGACTGTGCAGTCGACCCGACACCTGGGGACCAGCGGTCAGACATCACCGGCTGCGAAAAAAGAGGTGTGGGTCGTGGGCCACTCATACGTGAGGCGTGCCGCGGACGTATTCAAAGCAGGTGACATGATTCACGTGGCTGGGGAATACGGGTACAGGGTGTCCTTCTACGGAAAGGGCGGGCTCTGTATTGACCAGTTTCATCCTTTTTCGAGGGTTTGTTAGGGCGGACAAGGTCACCGCCGTCTATAATCATAGTCCATCTTGGGGGCAACGATTTGGTGGCCACTGGTAGACGACTTCTTCTTGAGGCAATGCTTTCCACAGTAAGTTGGTTGGCAAGAAGAGTTCCAGGGTGCACAATTGCATGGTCCCATATGATCCCACGGAAAGTGTGGCGGGGGGCTATTTCGGTTTCTGCTCTGAATCATTCAGTAAAGAAAATAAATAACAAATTGAGTAGATTGTTTCGGTCAAGTACACTGCATTCTGTTTCGCATGGTTGTATCAAAGGGGACAGTATGTATTTGGGGGATGGGGTTCATTTGTCCCGGGTGGGGAATGAGTTACTCATAGGAGACCTCATGGCTTGGCTAAAGCGTTTAAAACATGACCTTTAGGCAGGAGTTGTTGTGGGGGGTCCGGATAGCCGGTCAGCTATCCGGCCTGTGGCGGTAAGGTCATGATCGGTGAGCAGTAATTGGAAGATCCCTATGGGGGGGCGTCACCCATTACGGATGGGAGCGCTCGGGGGAGGTGGCCATTGGCCCCTCAACGGGGAGGCGGTCCCTTCTAAGGATAGGCCGCCGGAAGGAAAGGAAAGGTGGTCAAGGCCCCTTCCTGGATAGGAGGGGCTACGGGCCCTCCTGGGGAATTTCCCGGGGCCAGGACATCTGCGACGGCAGATGGGGTAAGTTGTGTGGGGTTCGGGAGGGGGTTTACGCTACCTTTTAGACACCTCACACGAGTCCTCGGACGACCGTTAAATGGCGTCGAGTTCATTGGGGCGCCGTCAAGTCCAAGGGAAATTGGTAGATGCACTTGAGGTACGCCTCTGTGCGGTCGCTCCCCTCACAAGTGAGGGGGGGTATTTCTGGTTTAGGGATCTGACACCGGTTACGACCTTGCCGTTGGCCCTTAACGTTAGGATGTACAATTTCAAGTCAAATGTTTTGTAGGATGTTAGTTCGGCTAGGAGAACCTTTGTATTAGAGATCTGTTAAGGTTAGCCAAACATCGTAATGTGGAAATGAAATTGTACATAATATGAAACTGTTATTTTAATGTTTTTGATTTTGTTTCATATTTTAATAAATACGGCCGGGAGGCTCACTCCCTCCCGCCTTCCAAAAGTTCAGAACCGTTTCCGGTTTCCCATCCTTGGGGATTGTGTTGAGAGGGGGTGGCGGGTATCTCAGCCATATGGAAAGGGGCGACCATTCGGTCCCCCCGAACGTATGGTGGAGTACCACAATCCCCCCGGGAAGCCATCTTGGGCGGGAGGCGAGTCTCGGCTGGTATGCCCGAAGCGGCGTAGCCGGGGCCCGCCTTTTCCCGCCCTGGAGTGGGTTGTCCTAGACACTGACGCGGCTGGCCACGCCCTCGGAGGCAGGCGGGGGCGGGTTTACGCCCGCCCGAAGACGGATAAAAGGAGCAACAAGCCAAGAAAGCATCCTCTTGTTCCTGTGCTCTGAAGCTGCACCTCCCCGCTGCACGTGAGCTCGAGACGGAACGAAGAGCCAATTTTGACCCACCCACCAGCCCCTGAGGACAGCAAGTTGTTTTGAATAAAGTTTTGATGTGGTAACTCTATTTCTTACAGGTTGTGATGATTGTCGTGATATTTTGAGTATGCAATAAAGAATGATCATTTTCAGTATGTTTTTTCAAATAAAGTAATTCTGCACTAGTGTTGATCAGTAATCATGCTTGTAATAGTTATGATTGTTTTGTAATTTAGTAATTTAGGTAAATTGTCGTATTTATTTTGGTCGGGCGGTAAGGTCATGATCGGTGAGCAGTAATTGGAAGATCCCTATGGGGGGGCGTCACCCATTACGGATGGGAGCGCTCGGGGGAGGTGGCCATTGGCCCCTCAACGGGGAGGCGGTCCCTTCTAAGGATAGGCCGCCGGAAGGAAAGGAAAGGTGGTCAAGGCCCCTTCCTGGATAGGAGGGGCTACGGGCCCTCCTGGGGAATTTCCCGGGGCCAGGACATCTGCGACGGCAGATGGGGTAAGTTGTGTGGGGTTCGGGAGGGGGTTTACGCTACCTTTTAGACACCTCACACGAGTCCTCGGACGACCGTTAAATGGCGTCGAGTTCATTGGGGCCCCCGTCAAGTCCAAGGGAAATTGGTAGATGCACTTGAGGTACGCCTCTGTGCGGTCGCTCCCCTCACAAGTAAGGGGGGGCATTTCTGGTTTAGGGATCTGACACCGGTTACGACCTTGCCGTTGGCCCTTAACGTTAGGATGTACAATTTCAAGTCAAATGTTTTGTAGGATGTTAGTTCGGCTAGGAGAACCTTTGTATTAGAGATCTGTTAAGGTTAGCCAAACATCGTAATGTGGAAATGAAATTGTACATAATATGAAACTGTTATTTTAATGTTTTTGATTTTGTTTCATATTTTAATAAATACGGCCGGGAGGGTCACTCCCTCCCGCCTTCCAAAAGTTCAGAACCGTTTCCGGTTTCCCATCCTTGGGGATTGTGTTGAGAGGGGGTGGCGGGTATCTCAGCCATATGAAAACTACAGATTAAAATGTGTCATGTGTAGTTACTGCACAAACAGGATTAGCTGCACATAACATTAACCCCTTCGATGCTGATGACGAGCTCAGCTCGTCATCAGCCACGGGTGGCGTGTGCTGATGACGAGCTGAGCTCGTCATGTAACGCGGTATTTTAAAAAATGCCGCACAGGGGAAAAATCACCGCAGCAGCGATGCGGTTAAAGGAACTACTCTTAATTGACTATTAATGCTACCTGTGGAACATGACAACAGACTAGAATGCAAGAAATCATCTGGTGACGCTTACCATGAGGTGCCAGGAGCATTAAAAAATGTAAGCTTTTAATTACTAACCTAATGCTTGCTTTCATACATTTAAGAATGCAGCAGATATTGAAAACAAACTATGATATACTGTAAAAGGACAACTTCTACATAATGACTCAAGAAATTCTCCAGGAAGTATTGGATATGTACATATTTTGTAAAACTTTGAATACAAAGAGTTGGTGAGAAATAGGAGTCAAGCATCATATTTGCAATATGAAGATTTACTGAAGGACATAACAGTAGGAGTTCTTACAAAAGAATGCAAACATGTTTTGCATAGTTGCCTAATCAAGAAAGTATTTTCATCTAACTTTACAACAGCACAACTTATATAGAATTTCATTAAAAAAAGAAGTCTATTGTCTATTTAATGCCTACTTTTCTGGAGTGTTCCAAATTCAATGAACAATTACTACAACTGGACAAAGAAGGTATTTTGGAAATTATAGCTACTGATAAAATGGAACATCAGGCAAAATTGGATTCTTTGGAGAAGTCTGTATCAAAAACTGCTGGGCTAAAGAAGCAGTTACATTTGGGTAAAAACTGCCAAGTAACTTTGCATCAGAATTTAAATGTTGAATAAGGCTTAGTAAATGGCGCAATGGATGAAATGATAAATTTAAATTATTATCCCAAACATACAATTTGATGAAGTTGATGTTGTAAAGCAGATTGGTTGATGCGTTGTACGTTTTTTACCAGTGAAAGCCTTATACGGCCAGCAAAAGTAGCTTCCATTGTAATCATCCACAAATCTCAAGGTTTAAGTGTAGATATAGCTTTTGTTAATATTAGAAGTACTGTATTCCAAGAAAGAATTTCATTTGTGACATTGTCGTGAATTAGAATATTATCTGGTTTGTTTTTGATTGACATTGATGAGAAGAAAGTTAGTGCTGATGGAAGCTATGTCAAGAATACAATCAGTTAAGAAGTATATGTGCTCCTCATTTAGGCAAGTATACTGTTTACAAGAAATGGCTAATCTGCCACAGGGGAAGATTACAAAAGAGTGTGTAGAAGTTCAAGAAAAGGAAGAAGAGATAGACATTTCCAAGGATCAAAGTAGAGAAAACTTCTAAATGATGGAGAAGTTGTAGGTTCTCAGTTCAAAAACAGTTCATTAGTCAACTGCTAGGCAAATGTTGCTCTGAATGTACTGTTCTATTTGCCTCACGAGACAAATCAAATTGAACAAAAAAGAGATAAGAGAATCTGTTTTGCACTATATAGATTGCTGAAAAATATTTGACTGAAAGAACTGTAATACATTCTGTTTCAGGCATCTGAGATCTTTTAAATAAAACCACCAAATCAGTAGTGTTTTCTCTAAATATTCAACAAGATGCACAATAATTTATTATGGTAATGCAGGAAGTATTAGAGGAAGAAAAAGTTAATATCAATTAACAATTTGGATTGAGGTACAAATGGAATCATGGCTGCACAGACTGTGGATTCATGTCTAGGACTGCATTTAATGCTGAACTTGACATTATCAGACACTAAAATTGTGCCTTTTGACAAATTGTTGAAAAAGGCCAAACAAAATATGATCTGTCCAAGCTACAGATCAGATCTCATGTCTGCGTTGTTCCTACACGGGTGCCGCTCGTAGTCGTGGTGTGGTGAAACAAGAAACCCTCTTGCCCAGCACCTTCGTGTATAAGGAACTTGCCCGTGACTTGGGAGCCCATGTGCTCAGTCACCAACGTTCGTGAGGAGAACCAATCGTTGTGCTCGGGAGCGGGACTGCGAGGACCAGGAGTGCTTGCGCAACACCATCTCGCGCACCTGGTGACTCTTCCCGTCCCCTCCTCCCTGGGAGCTTTAAAACGACTCGCGGCCCCCGCTTCGCGGGAGCCGCTCATAGTCGTGGTGTGGTGAACCAAGAAACCCTCTTGCCCAGCACCTTTGTGTATAAGGAACTTGCCCGTGACTTGGGAGCCCGTGTGCTCAGTCACCAACGTTCGTGAGGAGAACCAATCGTTGTGCACGGGAGCGGGACTGCGAGGACCAGGAGTGCTTGCGCAACACCATCTCGCGCACCTGGTGACTCTTCCCGCCCCCCTCCTCCTCCTACTTAACCACGCCTCCTGACGCGAACGCGGGACGCACGCGGACGGAGGCGCGGGCGAAGCCCGGGCAAAGGGCGGGCCCTCTACGGCCCTATGCGGCCAGAAGAGGCCGGGCCGGGCCACATCTCTTTCCTGTGGAGCAACGAGAGATAAAGGTGAGGATCCTAAGACTTTCTATCTTGCTCACACCCGGATACTATCCTATTGCCCTGTCATAAACATGAGGAAGGGTTTGAAAACCGGCAGAGTGCCTGTTCTATGTTCCAAAACGAGACAAAAAGAATCTGTGCCGCAATCGGTCCCTACCCTCACAGCAATTGACATCATGCTACAACAAACTATTGGGGCAGTATCTTCTGCTATCGCTAGTACCGAAAGGAGGTTATCTTTGCCACCAACAATATTTCTGGCTGACACCCAAGAGGCGGCAGTTGATCTTGTAGGTCCCTCACAAGATGCTACCTAGATATAAGCCTTGGAGTCACCGCCTCTTTTGTTGATCTTCCATGCGGTCAGCCTTTAATCGAACCTCAGGGAAACCTTCAAAACATGTCATCCGACTCAGTTCCCCTAAGGGTAGATGGAACGTCAGTCAGTGTATCGCCAGAACTAGGGAATATAGGTCCTACTAAGAACGAACCAAAGACAAAGAAAAAGCCTAAAAATAACACCAGGAACCATAACTTAGTGTCACCCACCCCAAATTCTGCATCAGGCATACCTTGTTGGGTTGAAAATATGGTAGCAGATCTAAAATCGGACCTTGAAGCAACGATAACGGCTCACATTAAGCCCTTAATGTCCAAAATTGATAGATTAACATCATTAATCAACACAAAATGGACTAATAAGGCAAGTGGAAATGTGCCCATACAGACGCACAGGAAAACAAAAGAAGTGCCCCTGGGAAATACCACTAGTAGCAAATCTTCAAAAGATCCTACCACAAAGGCCAAAACTCTACCATATAACTCAGGAGCAGCAATACAACATCTGTCTCAAAAGGGGGAAAAAGCCGCTGCACCTCCCCCAACTCCTAGCGTTACTGGCCCTAACCCGGAGTCACAAACAACCTCTGGTCCCAAAAAAGTGATTAATCAACCAGCAAAGGGCTCTAAAAGTTTGGACACTAATTTGACATCAACTACCTCCCCAAACAAGACTCAAGAACCAAAAACAAGGCCGGCTCGTTTTTAAGACAATTAACTTGCCGCCGGAAGTCTCACCCTTTGTGGTTGTACTGACGGGCGTACCACCACTGAAGGAGGGTAGAAGAGAAACCTTTGTCGAATTGAAAAACAAGTGTGCCCAGTGGCTTCAGCTGCATAAACCACTACCCATTCACATGTGTGGTGAAATACTTGCAGTTAGAAGAGGAGAGTGGGTGGGCAGAAATACCAAGACTATAGCAGGAGATGTTGTAACTGTCAACTTCAGGGATATAGGGGTAGTAAATTATATATGTAATGCACCTAGTAGTGGACCAGCTACCCAAATCCATCCACTTCCGCTGTCCTATTTTCTACCCATGCCACCAAGAAAACATCCCCCTAGATTCAGTTATCCAATTAATAGAGGGTATACACACGCTCCACAACATACTATCCATCAGTGGCAGCAACCATGGCAAGGACCACCTCCTCCATTTGACCCCTTTGTATCTCAGTTTGCCCACTGGAATAGATTCTGTGCTCTTGATGAGGTAGACTGACTCACCTTTGATGAAACTTCCTTCTTACATCTGGACCTCAATAGGGGTGAGGAGGAGGGTTCTCAAATGACATCATATTTGATATGCCTTAATCCTCCAACTACGATGGCCACTAGCCAGATTCAGTTATCATCTTCTGTTCTAGAGAGGGAACGTTTAGAACCTCAAAGTCATAGCAACATTATTGGCACTAGAGGAGAAACCACCAAGGAGAAAATAAAAATCCTTAGCTGGAACCTCGCGGGCATCCATAGGAAATTGGGTCTGCCCGAATGGAGTGATTTGGTTGAAGCACATAAGATCTGCATGTTCCAGGAGACCTGGAGCACTGAACCACTCCACCGGGTTGGGTTTGTAACCTACTTTGTCCCAGCTGAGAAACCCAGGCATGGGAAGGGGCGTCCCTCGGGGGGCCTCATTATCTGGGTAAGCATTTCCCTTAACTGCCGAATAACATCTAAGCAGATAAACAACCCAGATATCCTAGGTATTTTATTGTCCAACCCCTGTAGAGGTTTGTCTCTAGTTCTTTATAACGTCTATGCTAGAGGCACAAAAAATGGGTGCACCTCATCTGTAATATCTGACCTTGAGGTGCAGCTTAGGGACCATAAGGAAGCTAATCATACCCTAGTAGCAGGCGATTTTAATTGCACCTACGAGCCACTTCCCTTAGATGGTATCCCTGACCTGGGTGAAGAAGATAGCAGATGGGGTATCCCCACACTCTCCATCCCTCCGATTAAGCGTTGGACCCGTAGTGCAGTGCAGTTAAATGCACTGACTTTAGAGTTTGGGCTAAGAGCCACTAATGGCCGTACATCTTCCGACCGGATGGGTGCTCCTACGTTCAACAGAGTTGGTCATACCTCGAGGATGACTATATTCTGTTGGACTTAAAACTCTGGAGTCTGGTCGAAGATATGGTAGTTACACCGACTGTGGAGAGCGACCATAATTCGCTTTCCCTAACTATCACGAATCCCTGGTCCAATGGTGCATTGTTAGCACCATCCAAATGCATACACAAGGTTACTGTCTCCTCTTGCGGAAGACGCTTAAAGTGGAATAAAGTTGCCAGTAATGCTGACAAACTTTCCAGTATAGACGAGGTTCTTATGGCCTCACAAACAGAGCTTGATAACATCAACTTAGCCACGCTAGCGGATAAGGCAACACCCATTTTTGAAGCAGCTGTCAAGGATATAGGCGAAGCTTTTTGGGTAAAGGGCTCCGCAGGGAGGAATATGTCCCAGCACAAAACTAAGGGGATACATGACTGGTACACCACAGCATGTAGGAAAGCTAAGACTCGCCTAATTGAGGCCGTTAAAGGCAAATACCAACCCCTGATACAGATAGCCAGGAAAGAGCACAAGAGAACACTGGCACAAGCAAAAAAGGAGTGGGAAGAGGCCTATTGGTCTACCCTTAAAGAAGCTAGCTCCAAGAAAGATTCAAAATGTTTTTGGGACACCATAAGAGCTAGAAATAGGCCAGATAGTGACTTGATTACTTGTAATATCCCAAGTCAGGCGTGGGTTAAACATTTCTCAAAGCTCTACACCCGCCAAGATGTTCATCTTACTCCCATTGCTTCCAGTGATCCTGAAGGGGGGGTTGTGGTTCCACTATCGTTCCCTCCAATTTGGGACACCCATCCTAAAGATTTCGACTTCACAATTAAAGAAGTGGAATATGCAATAGGCACTATCATCCCTAAAAAAGCTACCGTCCCGGACGGTATTCCTAGCGACCTTTTGAGATTTGACATCCCGAAGTGGGGAAAACTGATTCACTCCTTACTTGTCGCCATCTGTAGGGGCGCCCCTATCCCCTCTTCGTGGAAAGGGGTGGAGGTGGTCCCTATTTATAAAAAAGGCCCCAGAGATGATCCATCAAACTATAGGCCCATTAGCCTGTTAGATATTAGTCAAAAAGTAGTTGGCAAGGTCTTACTGGTCAGAATACTAGACTGGGTAGAAGAAAATAAAATCCTTTCTGACTACCAGGCGGATTTTAGAGTGGGCACAGGGACAATCGAACAAGCATTTAGATTAATGATGGTGTATTGGAAAGTCGTGGTTATAGGCAAGGGCAGTCTTTACCTCGCGTTCATCGATTTAAAGATTGCCTTTGACCTTGTACCTAGGGAGACCCTATGGAGTGTATTGGCTGATATGGGGTTGCCCCACTACTTACTATCACTACTCGTTAGGCTACATGAAAATAGCTTTGCCCAGATTAGGTGGGGCCCAGGGGGGAAAAAACAAGCAGTATCCCGGTTGAGAGAGGTGTCCGCCAGGGATGTGTGTTAGCTCCCACCCTCTTTTCCCTTTGCATCAATGGGGTGGTTGAGCATCTCCGGGAACATCCTTCAGATGAACCATCCCTGGCTGGTGAACGCATACCTACTCTCCTCTTCGCGGATGATACGCTTTTAATATCAAAAACCCCAATAGGCCTCCAAAGGCTCCTAAATAACTTTCAATCCTTCTGCTCCAAACGAGGCCTGGTAATCAACACAAGCAAGACAAAATACCTTGTGTTGAATCCTCCTAAAAAACCAGTCCGCTCCCCTGCCCTGAACGCTGAGCCTCTGGAGAGGGTAGAAGTCTTCGACTATCTTGGTATTCGCCTCTCACATAAAATGGAATGGACCCCACATTTGGACAAAATGCTGTTAACCCACAAGAGGATAACAGGAGCTCTCCTGAAAGAACAACGCTCCTGCACAATAAGACCAATAGCTGTAGTCCTTGAGATCTATTCGGCTAAAGGGGTTAGTTCTGCTCTTTATGGGGCTGAACTTTGGGGGTCATCCATCACTGACGATTTACCAAGATCAGAGAAGAAATTTTGCAGAGCGATTATGTCACTCCCTCAGGGTACTCCCACGGTCCCGCTAATGTTGGACCTAGGTTGTCGCCCAATTGATGATCTTGCAAGATTCCGCCCACTTTTGCTATGGGCACGACTGTGGCGTGTGGAGGAACTTGGTAAATATGCGCAAGGTCTAGCAGAAATCATGTCATTACCAGGGTGGCATAAAATCAAATGGTTGAGAGATATGAAGACATTGTTACTAAATCTGGGCTTAAACGAAGCGTGGGCAAACAGATCCTCACCCCCGAAGTCAACTCTTAAGAAACTTTATTGGGACTGGATTTTGCTACAAAGGAACACTAGCACTACTATGGGCAGACTTACGGAGGACTTCTTGAAGTTTAAGGACCAACCAAAACGGGAAGTGTACCTTGATACTATCGAAAAACCCTTTGATAGGGATTTGTACTTCAAATTTAGAGCAGGAACTCTTCCTTTGTACTCTTTTACCTCATGTTGGAAATCCCCTGCACAGACTACAGAGCTTTGCCCAGTATGCCTAGATAAACCAGAGACAGTGGCACATTTTATGTTTGAATGCGGAGAGTATGCCCTTCCCAGGAGGGTTTGGCTCAAAAATCTATGCCGGCAGCTGGGCACTAGGAGCCACATGGCCGCAATTCGGATACTAATGTCTGACAGTCGTGCCATCTATGCTTGTGCCCTAGCCAAATTTTTATCATGGGCTTGGTCCATTCGAACTAAAAGGCTAAAATTAACTGTTTAATTCTCTTTTTAAACTGACTGCTAAATGAACTTTTTCGAAAATTTGTAAACTTTTAACCAACTTTTTCTACTGGGTTAACCTTTTTTTGTATGTCCATGTTTGCTTTTTGCTTTTAAACTTGATGTATTTGTCATTTATGTGCAGCTTTTATGATAATTTTTTATCGAAATAAAGCCTTTTTGACTTGACTTGACTTGAACAATTGAGAAATATATTTTATTAATGCTACAACAATGCAGGCCAGATAACTCAATATTAGAGACTGAAATTGCAGACTTTGTAGCTGGACAAAATATCCAATTTCAGAAAAGACTTGTGCTCCCTTGGCTTTCATCTTTCATGAAGGAGTTAATACGGTGTCTAGACACTACACTGTCTATTTAAGATCCCAGTCTGCATGAACAGAATGCAATGGCATGTATGTCAAATTAAAAAAAACTCTTCCTAGGAGATTACCAAATTAATATTGCTTGGTTCTCCAACCTAAGTTCTGAAGACTATTTGTGGATGAAAAATGGGTGTACATTGCTTTTTATTATTTGGGTAATCCATTTATTAGACATTACACAACCTATTACGGGTAACGTCTTAAAAAAATATGTTCCAAATGCAAGATTCCATTTACTTCCAACAAAGGAGTTTATATAACATCAACACATACCATTGTCTAATTACTGTTAAAAACTCAATGTATATACACCAATTACAGCAACCTTAACTTGGAATTAAAATGACACCTTTTATTTTTCCAAAAATAATAACTTCTGCGTGCTACTGTGTGAGATTACTCGATCTATATATTAGAGAAAGGACTTTATATAACAACTAAACAAAGCATTCTCATAAACTCTGAAAGTGGATGCACATACTCAAATTACTGCAGCTTTAAGATGAAATCAAACAATGCCTTCACAAGTAAAAAAAAGAAAAATACTGTTTGAAATCCCCAACCAAACTTGCACATCCTACTTCTAGGAAAAACATACTGCATGGGACTTTGTTTAAATGCATCAATAAAAATGTATACATCATTTGGCCTACCAGGGGGGATGTTTTCAAAATGATCTCCAAAATTGAAGTGTACTTACCTTCTACTCATGATATTAAACCAGATATAATAATTTGAGAAATATTTTTAACATACATTTTGTCAGATTTGTGTACTACCTCTAGAAAAAGCAACCAATTATTGACTTGTAGTGAGTAACATGCATAGTATCACTTATTTTAGTGATCTACTGTGCAGATTTGGGTTTTTATTTTCACAATCCATTGATTGTTTTTTCCCACTGTTCAGGAATGAAGCTTCATACATCGTTTAGGATCAAGAAGTATGAAAAATAAGAACAGTAAAAAAGGGACAATTGTGTTTGTAGTAGATTGTGATATAGTCTTAGTATAAGCAATATGCATTGTTATGTATATGTAATTTATCTTCTTTTTCTTTTTCAATAGTAGTGCAGTTCAACATAGTATGATGTCTTAGAAATGTTATTCTACTTGACACATATTACTTTGTATTATATACATATTAACTCATCTATGACCACTCATCCACTCCAAAAAATATTCCATTTACCAGTCATGCACTCATTCAATCATCCATTCAACTCATCAAAACATTCAATCATCTATGCACCTATTCTGCAGTCATTCCAATATTTATCCACTAGTCAATCATTCATTGTAACATTCATACACTACTGTTGCACTCATTTCAACATCCATGAAACACTCATGCACTCATTCAATCATCAATTCACCAATCATACACTCATTCAATTATCCATGTACCACTCATACTCCCATTCAATCTTCTATGCACCACTCATGCACTCATTTAAGCATCCATGCACCACCCATGCATTCATTCAATCATCCATACACCACTCATGCACTTGTTATAATATGTATGCTCTGCCATCCATCCAGCACTCATGCTCTCTTTCAAACATCCATCCACCACTAATTCACTCATTCAATCATCCATGCACTACTCATGTACTCATCTAATCATGCACCACTCATGCACTCATTCAGTCACTCATACTTTACTCATGCACTTATTCAATCATTCATGCATCATTGATGCACTCGGTTCGGTTCAAAAACTTTATTTCGATTTCATGTAGAAACCATAAAAGTATACATAGACAATTTTAAAAAGACATTAGAATGAATCAACCATAAAATCACAATACATGTTTACCAAAATACATCAATATCTATTTCTAATTACCAAAGCTGATCTAATAAAGTTTAAAACGGCATTACAAATACGTGCAGTTGACAAGGATAACAAGTGATCATACGCTTCTTTATAATAACACGTTTCAAAAGATTCTAATAATGGTTTAAGGAAAGTGTTTCTCGGCACTTTATACAGAGTGCAAAAAAGCAGAAGGTGGAGAGTATTTTGTGAAACCCTGTTGTTACAAGGGCAATAGGGTAACTTCTCCCACCAACCCCCCTGCTTTGGGAAAGCAAACAAAAAATGTAAGGTGCCAAGGCAAAATCTTGTAAGATAAAAACGCCATTGCGTGTTCGTGATATATGACAAATAGAACTGGCGAACTGGTTTTCCCCGTACAGTTGACACATGGTTATTTGTCTTAAAAGAACCTAAACTAGTACTAAAAGCATTTTTAATAATCTCCTTGGCATCCCTTCCAAGCAGTTCGGGATTTGTAAACATCTCACCTAAACCTATATTATTAAAAGTCTCTCTAACATATCGTAACCACGGAATTGATGCACTCATTCAAACACCCATGCACCACTCATTCTAACAGTGACACAGCTCTCATGTACTCTTAATAACATCCATGTATTACTTATGTACTCATTCAATAATTTACGCACCACTACACACTCGTTCAATCATCCATGTATCACCCATGCACTCAATCACTCACCCATGCAGCACTCATGCACTCATTCAATCAATCATCCACTACTACTGCACTCATTCTAACGTTCATGTACCAATCACCTTTCATTATAACATACAATCACCCCTCAAGTACTCAAATAATCAGCCATACACCAGTCATGCACTGATACTAATACCCATATATCACTCATGCACACACCTAATCATCCATACACCATTCATGTAGTAATTCAGTCATCCATGCATCACTTATACAATCATTCAATCATCCATACACCACTTACATACACATTCAATCATATATGACCTCTCATGTATTTATTCTAACATCCATGCATCACTTATGCATTCATCCAATCATCCATGCAGTATCCATGCACTCATTCAATCATCCATGCCCCACTCATATACTCATTTAATCAACCATACATCACTCATTCAATCATCCATGCACCTCTCATGCATTCATTCTAACATCCATGCACCACACATGTACTCATTGAATCGTCCATGCACCACTCATACAATCATTCAATTATCCATGCACCTCACATATACACATTCTAACATCCATACACCACTCGTGCATTCGTCCCATCATCATGCAGCAATCATGCACTCATTCAAGCAACCATGCACCACTTACATACTCATTCAATTATCCATACACCACTTGTACACTTATTCAATCATCTATGAACCTCTCATGCACTCATACGAGCATCCATGCACCTCTCATTCCATCATCCATGTACCTCTCATGCACGCATTCTAACATCCATGCACCACTCTCACTCATTCAATCATAGCACTCATGCACACATTCAAGCATCCATGCACCATGCATGCACTCATTCAATCATCGATATACCACTCAGACATTCATTCAATCATCCATTTATCACTCATACACTAATTCTAATTCTAATTTTCATGCATCACTCATTCAATCACCTATGCACCTTGTAGGTACTGATTATACCATCATTCAGCACACATGCACTCTCAATCATCCATCCCCATGCATGATCTTAGTCAATCATCATTCATCACTCATTCAATCATTCATGCACCACTTATTCTAAAATCCATGGAACACCCATGTACTCATTCAGTCATCCCTGTACCAATCATGCACTTATTTATTCATCCATGCACCGTTCATGTACTCATACAATCATCTATACACCTCCCATGCACTCATCATTAAATCACTCATACCGCACTAATACATTCATTCAATCATTCATGCACCACTGGTGCACTCATTCAAATCCCCATGTACCACTCATGCACTCAGTCTAACATCAATGCAGCACTCATGCACTCATACTAACACCCATATACCATGTATGTACTTATTCAATCATACATGCACCACTCAAACACTCATACAATCTTTCAATCATCCATGCAACTGTCTTGCACTCATTCTATCATCCATGCACCACTCACAGAAACATTCAACCATGCACACTCCTCTCATGTTCCTATTTTAACATCCACATGGCACTTATACATTCTTCCAATCATCCATGCAGCACTCATGCACTCACACTAACATTGATGCACAACGCGTGTACTCATACTAGCATCCATGTACTACTTATGTTCTGATTCAATAATTTACAAACTACTCATACACTCATTAAATCATCCATGCACTTCACATGCACTCATTCAACCTTCCGTCACTCATGCTCCTATTCAATCATCCATTCATCACTCATTTATTATTCATGCAGCACCCATTCTATCATCCATGCACACCCATCAATCATTCAATCATCCATATACCACTTAAAGAAATATTCAATCATTACTACACATCTCATGCACTCATTCTAACATCCATACACCACTCATGCACTCATCCACGTTCAGGAAGAGTTCATACTACTAAATTGGAAAGTTAAATCTGGCTCTCCGGTTGATCCTTTAAATTTTGCCCAGTTTAGGGACTCTATCTGTGTTCCCGGCTCCTTTGTTCCAGGTTGTTAACACATGTCTCTCCACAGCTGTGGTCCCTGAGCCATGGAAGCTGGCGATGGTGACTCCTATACTTCAAAAATCTTTGTTGGACCCGGCTACATTGGAAAATTTCCATCCAATATCACTCATCCATGGGTAGCTAAGATCGCTGAGGCTCACGTTAATAACATCTTAACAGGGTTCTTGAATACTAATGACACCTTGGATCCCTCCCAGAATGGCTTCTACTTTGGTCACAGTACGGAGACTGCCCTCTTGGCTGTGACAGAGCATCTGGGGACCATCCTTGATTCAGGACGCACGGTGGCATCTCAGTGCTGCATTTGACACAGTCTCCCATGGGATTCTGCTACATTGTCTGGAAGAGACAGGTGTTGTAGGCCTAGCTCTGGAAGGGTTTAGATCGTTCCTGTCAAGGAGATCATTCTGAGTGACTGCCCCCCGTTTCTCTCCCATGTCCATTCCATCGGTCAGGGTGTGCCTCAGTCCCGCACTGTTTAATCACTTTTTCAATCACCCATCCACCACACTTGCACTCATTCAAACATCCATTCATCAATCATGTACTCATTCAATTATCTATGCACCAATCATGCACACATCTAATCATCCATTCATCAATTAGGAACTCAACCAAACATCCATGCACCACTCAGGCACTCATTTAATCAGGCATGCCCCACTAAGTCACTCATTCAATCATTCATGCACCACTCTTGCACTCATCTAATTATCCATTCATCAATCAGGAACTCAACCAAACACCCATGCACCAATCATGCACTTATTCAACCATCCTTATATCACTGATGCACTCTTGCTATTATCCATGCACCACTGACCTATTCATTCTAGCATCTAATCAGCACTCTTGCACTCATGTAATCACCCATACACCTTTGATGCACTCATTCTAATACCCATGCACCACTTATACACCCGCAATCATCCATGTACCACTCATGTAGTCATTGAATTATTCATGCACCACTCATATACTCATTCAAACACACATGCACCACTCATGCATTCATTCTGTCATCCATGCTCCTTTCATGCACTCATTCTAACATCCATACACCACTCATGCACTCATGTAATCATCAAGCACCATTCATGCCCACATTCAATCATCCATCCATACTCATGTACTCATTCATCCATGAACCATTCATCCACTCATTTTGCCATCCATGCAACACGCATGCACTCATTCAATCATCCATGCACCTCTCATGCACTCATTCAATCATCCATTCTTCACTCGTGCACTCCCTCATTCATGAACCACTTGTCCACTCATTCCAAAATCCATGCACCAATCATGCACTTATTCAATCATTCATGAACCGCTCATGCACTCATTCAGGCATCCATGCATCACTCATGTACTTACCAATCATCCATATACCAATCATGCACTAATTCAGTCACTTTTGTCCCACGCAAGCACTCATTCATCACTCATGTACTCAACCAATCATCCATATACCACTCATGCACTAATTCAGTCACTTATTTCCCACGCATGCACTCATTCAATCTTTTATGCATCACTGATGCACTCATTCAAACACCCATGCACCACTCATGGACTCATTCAGTCATCCATATACCATTCATATACTCATTCAATCATCCACATACCATTCATACACTAATCCAATCATCCATGCACCAGTCATCCACTCATTCTAAAATGCACGCCCCTCTCATGCACTAATTAACTCATGCATTCACCTCTCATGCACTAAATCTAGCTTCCATGCACCACACATGCACTCATTCAATCATCCATGCACTACTCATGCTCTCACTCATTCATCCATACACCACATATGCACTTATCCAATCACCCATGCACCTTTCATGCTCTCATTTTAACATCCATGTATCAGCCATCCACTCATTCTAACATGCATGTCCCTCTCATGCACTTATTCTAGCAACCATGTACTACAAATTAATTTACCCACTCATATATACAAGCACTCATACAGGCATTCATTAACCCATGCAAGAATTCATGCACCCATTTACTCACTCATGTACACAAACATACACTCATACCGCATACTTTTGTTTTATTGCAAAAGATTGGTTCCAACAGGATCCTTTTTTTTGGGGAGAACTTTTTTGGGGATTTTTAAACATTTAAAAAAACGTTTGTTTTTTTACTGACAAAAAGGACAACTGGGAGAGAAAAAAATTGAAAAATGAGTGCTCAAAAAGGTGCAAAAACCATCAATGGGAAAAGAATCAGCATTTGTGATTTTTTGCTCTCTGGTATTCAACGAAACTCCACAGTCCATACACATTGTTGCCATGCCGGAAAACTCTGAAATGGAGCCATGTCTCCAGAATGGCTCTCTACTTTCACTGGGACTCTCTGCCCTGGTATTGTTTCTGCCACCAATGAAGTAGAGTGTCCACCAGCCTTCCTGTTTCCTTGCTATCAAATGGTAGAGCATGACATAGTCCCAAAAGAATAGTTCTTGCTTGTTCCTCTAAACAGTGTCTAGTCACATCTTGTGCATTTCACAAATTTAGCCACTGTCATCAGTTCCCCTGATGGAATCCTGAAAAAATCCCAAGCGATACTAGCTTTTTTCTCGTGAGGCCTCGTATCTCCAGAATCTCCAGAATGGATCTCTTCAACATCCTACTTCTGCTGCCGTCAACCTGAACCCACTCTCCAGGTTTAGTTGCCATTTGTGCACAAAAAAATGGAAAAGAATTACTCAAGTAAAATTCAGTCACCTGCTTACAATGAAGTGCTCAGAAAGAAGGTTCTGGAAGAAAATGGGTTTGTACTTCTTAGTCATGCAGTTGAAAAGTGAATTATCCAATCATGTTCCTTTTTTCCCCAGTCCCATGATCTTCGGATGACCGACATCATCGTGAACACCAGAAATTGCAACAAAAAATGTTTTTCATTAAAATAAATACACAAAAACTAGCCTAAACCTTATGCTACTAAATCCCTTATGTCCAACATACACTATAATATGTGTAAATATCTATTATACGCTTTTCAGAAAATTAGCGCTCATGGCAGTTACTAACATATTCAGGAAGAGCGCCGTTGACTGGCACGAATGAAAACATATTTTAAAGTCCTTTTTTATTGCACTGAAATGTAAAACAAACATTTACAAGTTATGGTAGTAAATCCCTAATGTATAGTACATATTACAACATTTTTATATGTGTGTTTTATACTTAATAAAAAAATACACATTCATCGCGGTTACTGATGTCATTGCGATATCGAATTTCACTATGAAAAACACAGACCAAATTCAAAAGTACTTTATAATAAAACTTAAATCAAAAACACAAAGTTAAATATCTAATAAAATATCTAAAAAAAACAATTTCCATCCCACTGCACAAAACGTCTATGTATTTCATGTATACTCTCTATGAAAGACTTGCTTTTTGCGGTTACTAAACTTGTCACTGTGTCCGCAGTCCTCGTAAACACTGAAAATCATATTGAAAAGTGTTTTTTTATTTAAAATAAATCAACACCGCAAGATTAAACGTTAGGGAGTTAAACCCCTAATATCCATCATACACTACAATATGCCTATATATGTATTTCACACTTTTAAAAAAAAGACACAATCTTGGTTGTACAACTGACATCACTGTGATGACCAGTGATGCCGCAGTAACAAAAAATACACTTTAAAGGTAGTTTTTAGAGAAACTTCCTTAAAAAAAAACTTTAAAGATATTTCAAACAAACCTTTAGTGTCCAACATACTGTGAAATAAATCTATGTTTTATAGTGTAAAGGTCAAATGTACTTTTTCGTGGCGTTGCCTAGACACTCATGATGTTGCCATGAAGAAAAAAATAAGACCTTGGACATATTAAAAAACTAAAAAAATCAGAGGAACTCACTCATACAAATGCATAAAATAATGGGTCGTTTCTCACCTATAACCTACCATCTCCAATTTTTTAAAGAAAAAAGAAAACTGTAAGGAGTACACTGAATAAATCATGTATTACAGGGTGTTTTAGTTAGAAAAATAAATATAAAATCTTTAAAAATTCACTTAAAAACAAAGGTTAGAAGGATTTTAAAGTTACAAAAATAGAATTTTTAAAAAAACATTAGCAATTCACTGAAAAAACAAAGGTTACATGGGCAATTATAGTTAGGAAATATAATTAAAAAACCTTCGGAATTCACTGGAAAAATAAAAGGTTACAGGGACATTATAGTTAGGAAATAGAACTTAAAAACTCAGAAATTCACTGAAAAAACAAAGGTTACAGGAAAAATATAGTTAGACAATAGAACTTAAAAACTCAGGAATTTACTGAATTTTTTTTACGGTAATGTTATAGTTAGACTGATATTCCACTGATACCAAACGAGAAATTCAGCAGTTATTGTTACCTGAGCTAACTAAAACACACTTCCCCGCAATGCACTACTTATCACCTAAGACATTACATCACTCTTGGAATGGTCAGTGACATCAATAATCAATGATGACATCTCAAATGACATTACTCATGACATCTCAAATGACATCACTGATAGCATCATCCGAAGAACCACTCACACACCCACGTACATCCCGTTACATCTCATACAACTAATTCCACACAACCACTCATATGCGCATTCAAGACACATACAATCACTCACACACCAAGTCACTGATCCAGACGCTCACACATCAACTCACCCATACAGCCACTAATGCAACCAACAACTCGCATATACAACCAACGTTGCACCTACTCACTGACCAATACAGCCACCCAGACATCCAGCCATGTGCACATACAGACATTTACATACCCAATCATTCATCAATATAGTCATTCACACAGCCGCTCACTGACCCGTACAGTTACTCACATAACCACTCTCTCACTCATAGATATACTAGCAAATGTACTCACTTACCTGCACAGTCACTGACACAAGCATATATATTGTCTCATACAATCCCTCTTACACTCACTTACTCACCTACCCAGCCACTCACATAGACATTCACTCACCATACAGCCATACAGTCACTCAATCACTCATATGTCCACATACACACCCATTCACTTACCCACACAGCAACTAATGGTCCCTCTCACTCACCTTTCCAGACACTTACATACCTGTCCACTCACCCATACACCATCTCAATCACTATTTACAGCCACTGATTTACCCGCATAATCACACATACAGCCACTCACTCACCCACGCATTCTTCACTGCAGCCACTTACAAAGACACTCACTTTGCCATACATATACTGACAAAGCTATTCATTACTCATACACCCACTGACACACCACTCCCTCACCTATACAAAAACTCACACACCCATTCAGTCATGTACACAGTTTCTCACCTATCTACTCACTCTTCTCTACATATGTACACAACCACTGACTCATCCATAAGGACACTCCTTCAGCCACTTACCTTACTATCTGTATTTAACGCTCAGTAAGTTTTAGAAAATTCTCACAATCACTGGATAATGTCATAAATTATATCATCAGTGATGTCATATAAGATGTTATCAGTGATGTCATTTGAGATATCATCAGTGATGTCACTGACCATGTCATGAGTACTGTAATATGTGTGGTCATAGTTGATAGAAAAAAGAGCATCCAGGCAAAAACAATGTAGGTAGCTGGCAACTTATTCATATAGTAAATATAAACACAAGCAAAAGAAAGATTTTATAAGACAGTAGATGTAATTATACATAAAATTTAATCACATTGATAAAAAATTGATAGACATGTGCAATCAAATACAAAAATTATATAAAAGCAATAAAATGAGAATACAATATTTATAGTAATCTCTGGTATCAAAGGGAAAAGTTAAAACATATGATGATTCCCACAGCTGATTGTCAAAGTAGATGTTTTTCCTGTGTGGTCATAAACAGTGCATTGCGGAGGTGTGGGATATAGTTAGCACAGGTAACTATAACTGCTGAATTTCTCTTGTTTTGTATGAGTGAAATGTCAGTCTAACTATAACATCCCTGTAACCTTTGTTTTTTTCAGTGATATATATATATATTCACTGAAAAAAACATCGGTTTCAGGCATGTTATAGTCAGAAATTAGAATTTAAAAAACCTTAGAAATTCACAGAAAAAAAATAAGTTTTAGGGAAAGTTATAGTTAGTTGGACATTTCACTCGTATATAACCAGAGAAATTCCTCTGTTATAGTTTGTTCAGCTAACTTTAACTCGTGCCCCGCAATGCACTGCTGATGACGTCACATATTATATCACTCTTGACATGGTCAGTGACATCACTGATGACATCAATGATGACATCTCAAATGACATCACTGATGACATCATCCAGTGACTGTGTGTTTCTGTAAAGTTTAAATATGTTTAATATATATAGGGAATGAGTGGGTGTATAAGTGTCTCAATGGATGATTTCGTAGGTGCCTGGCTGACTCTATAAGTGAGTGATTAAACGTATCTAAGTGAATGCATGGATTAGTGACTTAATTTTGTGAATGTCTGTATCCGTCTGTCTGTTGGTGTGTAAGCGGCTGCATGGGTTTGCGGATAGCTACATGAGTGTCTAAATGGGTTATTGATTGGTTGTCTGAGTATCTGTATGGGTGCCTGAGTGTTTTTGTGGGTGGGGTGTGTGGGACTCTTTGCATAGATGTGTGAGTGGGTAATTCACTGGGTGCATGGTTTCAAAAGTGCATCCCTGATGGACTGTATTGGGGGGTGAGTGTGTGTATAGTTGTGTTGGTGAGTGAATGTATATCTCAGTGGTACATGTGTGAGTAACTTCATATGTGAAATTAAGTATATATGTGTGTTGGAGTATATAAATGGATATAAGTGAGAGTGTCTGATTATGAAAGTGGCCATATGGATGACTGTGTGCTTGTATCAGTTATTATATAAGAGTGTAAGAATGTGCTAGTATGTGTATGAGTAATTGAGCTGGTGTGTGTATAAATGTATAGGTGAGCAAATGGCAGTGTGATTAATTATTTGCAGGACTGACTTGGTGTGTGAGTACCTCTATGGATGAGTGGTGGTGTGTGAGTTTCTATATAGGTGTATGAGTGCATAGGATAGTCCTGTACTGAGTGACCATAAGTATGAGTGACTGTACGGGTGAGTGAGTGGATGTGTGTGTAAACCTAAGAATCCGTGAATGGGTATGTAGTTATTGGTGTTGGAGTGTCTATGGTTTTGAGAATGGCAGTCTGTAATTTAGAGTGGGTGTATCAAAGGTTATATTAGGGTGTGAGAAGATGCATCAAATTATCAAATGGATGATGTCATCAGTGATGTTATCAGTGGTGTTATTTTAGATGTCATCAGTGATGTCACTGTCCATGTCATGAGTGATGTAATATGTGACGTCATCAGCAGTGCATTGCGGGGGCGCAAGTTATAGTTAGCTGAACTAACTATAACAGGGGGATTTCTCTGGTTTTATACAAGTGAAATGTCCAACTAACTATACCTTTCCCTAAAACCTATGGATTTTTCAGTGAATTTCGAAGGTTTTTTAAATTCTAATTTCTAAATATAACGTGCCTGAAAGCTATTTTTTTTCAGTGAATTTCAAAGGTTTTTTAAATGCTAATTTATAAACTATGCCTACAGAGGTAGAACAAGTGAAGAAAGAAGAACAATCGCACAGAAAAAGCTAAAGAAATCCCGGAAGATGCAACAGAAGTCCTCAAAGACGAAGAAAATTGCTGGAAGAAGGAAGACGTGCACAAAAAATCCAACAGAGGAGCAGAAAGAGGCCTAGTTGCAAAATCATCCTGTGCCCACAACTTTTTCAGAAGGATACTGGTGGTTACTGACTCTGACTAACCAGTGCTATGCTAAAAGACACTTAGAATACAGTGAAAACACCTACATAAACTAGGGAACACTATGCGTTGGGGTACCTCTGTGATTAGCATGACCTCCTCTTTAAGGCCCTAGTACATAATAGGGCAGGGGGATTAAAACAACCTCTAGGTCAGAAGTGCAGAAATATGCTACTTTAACTAGTAGTTGTGTTTGCAGAGTGGTAGAGAAATAGTGCTGGGCGTCCAACCAACCTCAGGAATTACACTGCGTAGGACTTACAGAAGGTACCAGTAGGGATTCCTGGCCCCCAAAATCCCTCAGGACTAAATTGGACTTCATTCCCCATCCCGTAGTCTGCCACGAGGCACGTTTGCAGAGTGGTAGAGAAATGGGGCCATGGCCCCTGAAGAGTGGGACTTACTTGAGGAAACAAGAGGGGTGGTTGGCACCCAAGGACATCCTTGGGGGCCAACTTCCCAAACTATTGCCTCCAGTCAGTCCCACACAGCAGCACTGTTAAGTACTCGTACCAGGCCACGCTCACTTTGCTCACCACTACAAACGCGCTCCCTGGCATGCTCTTGGATGGGGATTGAAGTCCTCTTCACTGATGGGGGTCCTTCAAGGGCCAACTAGGCTACCTTTTACCTCCAGTAAGCCCCACGCAGTGGGATTTGTGAGAGGTATACAAAATCCATGCCCTCCCTCCCTTCACCGTGTTGCATAGAGGTGTAAAAAGGGGCCTGGCCTGGCCTACCTTTCTGCAACACAGTGCAATGGAGCTTACTGGAGGTACCTGGTGGGCTAGTTGGCCCCCAGGGACCCTCAGGATTGAAGAGGAATTAATTCACCATCGTAAAATACACCACAGGGTGTGTTTGCACACAAGTCACGTCAGGCCCCGCCCCCTTCCTTCACCACTATGCAAACGCGCCCGTAACTCCTGAGGGTCCCTGGGGTCCAACTAGCCTACCAGGTACCTCCAGTAAGCGCCACAGAGCTGAGTTGCAGAGAGGTGTAAAAAAGGGGTGTTGTCTGGACCACCTCTCTGTAACGCAGCCCTGTGGTGCTTACTGGAGGTACCTGGTGGGCTAGTTGGCCCCCAGGAACCCCCAGCATTGAAGGGGAATTAATTTTTTGACTTAAAATGCACCATAGGGTGCGTTTGCAGAGTGTTGCTGGGAGGCTTCCAGCACATTTGTGTATTTTCTTTTTTTTTTTAAGAACCCCCTTCCTTACCTATTTTATGGGCCCTGGGCACCCCATTCCCAGGGCCTGACCCCTATTTTTCATAAATGAAAGAGGGCCGTGTGGCCCCCCTCCCGAGGCATATTCATCCCCGGGGAACTCATCCCCCGGGGCATGGCCAATGTTTTTTTTTTTAATTATTTATTTGGAGGGGGGCTGCATGGCCGCCCTCCTCAGGCCATTTATGGCCCCGGGGACCCCATTGCTTTAAAAAAATATATATAATAATAATTTTATTATGGGGATTGGGTGCACGTGGGACCCTCTGAGCAGGCCTAGGGGGTCAGGGTGTTTCTAATCTGCCCCCTTTTTCTTGTTTTTTGCATTTCTTTTTCTCTTTTCTTGTGCCTCAGTTACCTCGGTTCCTATGGAAATTAACATGGGAAAACACGTTTTGGAACCCCCCATTTAGCCCTGCTGGCCAAATCACCCCAAAACCTTCAAGATAGGAGCAGACCGGAGCAGGCCATAGGTTTGGAAAATGTTGCTAAGATTCATCAACCAGCTTCAAAGTTATTGGGAAAAGAAATAGAAACAAGGTCCTAATTATAACTATATATATATATATATATATATATATATATATATATATATATATATATATATATATATATATATATATATATATATATATATATATATACATCTCAAGCCCAAATCCGCTTGGAATTCGGGTAGTTAAACCAACATCTGATTAGACAATTAGACTGATTAGACAAGCAGCAGTAATAAAGAAATGCTGGAAATTAAAAGCAGCCCCACAGGACTCCCTGCTTGGTTACTACTGGACAGAAATAAAGAACTAACCCAAAGGAGGGAAAGTTTGGTACTCAAACAAGCATTGACAACACTTGCAATGCATGACGCTTGGAATACAGAACATATTTTCAATGCATTAAAAAATCAACAACGCAGCAAAGCAAAAAGCTTGGATAATGGATAAAGCTGCCCTTTCGAAGAAAAAACACGGCTGATGGTCTTATCCTCATATGAGAAGCAATTGCCTCAATCGTACCTCGTACAGCACATCACTCCATCGACCCAGCATCAGCTACTTTTGATCAGGTTGGGAGACTTCACCACAAAAGACCAGATTCCAAAATGGAAACAGTACAGGACAACCATGCTTGCAGGCTTTGTGGCCAAGCCGAGGAGTCCCTCATCCATCTAGTGTGCATTTGCTCAGCTGTGAATATGCTGAGACATCAATATATACTCCATGTACTTTGCGTTTCACAAATTAGATCTTGTTGACCGGCTATCATGCAACTATTGAAGTGCAATTCGCTTCAGATCACTTGCAATGCAAGCACATTTTTGCCGAAAGTCTGCTCTTTATTGTCTAAATCAAACACATAGCCATATGTATTTTGCACATGATTTTCAAACAGGAGACAGACGACTGTGAACTTCTAGAAATCAACTTGTTTTAAAATTCACAATGCACATAGTACCACACAGGAATCTGAGATCTTGTAACACCTAGTTTATATCTGCACACTGTCCATGATCACAGCAGAGCACAAAAACATTTTTTGAGGAGACCTTGTCACAGCAGTTGCTCTGCCTGTTATTATGACTGGGAGCCTGTTCTCCATGACCATGACCTTATAGTTATTGTGGAGAAAACCAAATTCATGGTTCTACATAAACACAAGCTTATTAAAGGTAGAGTAGCCATGGACGATGTGACTTTAGAGCAGACTCACGCTTTTACATATTTGGGCATTACTCTAGGTAGAAAACGTAATTGGAAACCCCATATTGACCAATTGGTCCTCAAACACGCCCAATTGTCTGGTGTCCTGTTGAAGGAACAGCGTTCTTCCTATATAAAGCCTGTTGCACCAGTCCTGTCAATATACAACTCTAAAACTAGCACCTCGGTTTTATACGGGGCAGAAACATGGGGATTCGACAATTTAGCTCCTTTGGCTACAGCCCAAAATAAATTCCTGAGGGGCTTAACTGGTCTTCCCCAATCAGCACCAATGTTGACCCTCTTTTTAGATTTGGGTTGTTACTCTATTGAAGATACAACGCGATTTAGACCATTGTCTTTTTGGAGAAGGCTTTGGGTTACACCAGAATTGTCCCTGTACGCCCAGGACCTTCTTTAAGTCAGGGAGGCAGATGGTATGTGTAAAATCCCCTTGCTGAGATGGGCTAAAGATATATTGAGTGAGATGGGGATGAGTAGACTGTGGGAAAATCCAGTTGATAATCTCTTTCCCTCAAAGAAGGAATTTAAGGTGACGTACTGGAACATGGTCAATACGAAGCACTTCTCCTTTTTAACAAGGCTGTCATTATAAAGGGAGTTCTTAGAGCTTAAACACGACACAGAGTATGAAGGCTATTGGGATTTTATCACTGTTTTTAATGACAGGAAATGTTACCACCAATATAGAGTGGGTTCACTCCCAATTAACCTGTTTGTTAGTAAATGGTATGCCCAGAACCACAGTAAAGGCCCTTTTTGTACAAATCATAATAAATCCTTGGCACACATTCTATTTATATGCCCCGCATTTAAAGGTCCTAGGCATAAATGGCTTGAGCCTATTTGTTTGTCTTTGGGCATAAGTTCTGGCAACGAAGCATTCAGGATCTTAAAAGCAGATAGTGAATAACCGATAGTTATTGCAGTTGCCAAATTTCTACGTTGGACGCGGGCCACACGAGCAAAAAATATGAGGTCATGATAGTTTGTTTAAGTGTACTCACCTGGTCATTTATACTAATAAACTGAGTTTATTGTTATAGACTTTTGCGGTACAATCGTCAAAAGTTTTATTCGTTTTAATTATTTATTAAATATCAAGGCACTTTATCATTGTGGATCTATTTTCCTTGTGACCACCATTTTAACATATAAATATGTAATATACTTTTTCTACATGGGGAGCAGCTAACATGCTGCTCCCCATGTAGAAAAGCAATTAGGCCTTGGTTTTTTGAAGAGAGAGTAGGTTTCCTGCTCTCCCTTCCAAAAACCAAAGCAGTTTGCTATGGTAGGGAGGGAGCTGCGAGGCTCCCGCCCTACCAGACCAAACTACAGTGTCCGGGGGTAGGCACCCAGGGACACTGCAGGAGCCGGCCCAGGGGGGTGGCGGTCCCCAGGGCGTGTGGGGGGGGGGCTGGAGCCCCAAACACAGGTTTTTTAAATTTAATAAACAAAAAAGAAGCCTCGGTGTATGGTGGTCCCTGGGGCTCCTGGGGGGCCTTGAGGCCCCCCATGCATAATGTTAAAGCTAGGGGGCCCTTCTGGCCCCCATAATAATAAACAACATTTCCCCCGGGATTTGCCCCCCCGGGGGCCAATTACAAATGAATCAGGCTTCATTTTTTAGCGGGATACGCGTATCCTACTCGCAATTAAAAAAAAAAATGTTTTGGCCTTGGGGGTGCTTGTGGGACCTCCTGAGCAGGCCTAAGGTGTCAGGGTGTTTCTAACCCCCCCCTTGCGCCTTTTGCGAACTTGTTTTTCAGTTTTCTTGTGCCTTGGTTCTACCAATATACAAGATGGCTGTCAACACTTCCTGGTTTGGAGTGTTGACAGTCAGTTGACAGACAATTAGAATGCAGCTCGTGCTTGTAAGGGTACGCGCATGATCCTCTGAGGATACGCGTACCCTACTTCGTCTATAGATATATTTATGATTCTCAGGAACTACTGTACGGATTTACACAATTTAACAAAAAACGTGATCTGTGAACCAAACTCTACCTTTTTGCCAAATTTGGTGTAATTCCTTTCAGCAGTTCGGGCTGTAGCTGTGTCTAAAGGTCCCTAAGGAAAATTGTATGGGGAAAACACGTTTTGGGACCCCCCTTTTTTCTCGGCCCCCGCTTGACGAATCACCCCGAAACTTTCAGGATTGGAGCAGAGCGCCCCATATTCTTGGAGAATTTCACGAAGATTTGTTGACCGGCGCCAAAGTTATTCCAAATAGAATGTTGCGGATTTCCACTTTGCAGCGACGGGCTTGAGTGAGGTTGCGACCCTTACAACATTAACCATGATTCTTAATTCTCCATTAAAGAATCAGCTCGAGCCCAATGCAATAAGTACAACGTCCGACACGTTTCGGTGCAGCCGCACCTTGGTCACCATTGATTCTTTAATGGAGGATTAATAATTGTGGTGAATATATATATATATATATATATATATATTCACAGAAAAAACCATAGGTTATAGTGGATATATAGTTAGGAATTTGCATTTACAAAACCTTGAAAATTCAATGAAAAAACCATTAGTTTTAGGCCATATATAGTTAGGGATTTGCATTTACAAAACCTTATTTTACTCGAATAAAACCATTGAAATTCCATATATAGTTATAAGCGCTAACTATATATCGCGCACCCGCAATCCACTGCTGATGATGTCACATATTACATCATTCATGACATGGTTAGTGACATCACTGATGACATCACTGATGACATCTCAAATGACATCACTGATGACATCACTGATTACAACGTCCAGTGACTGTATGTTTCTGTAAAGTTAAAATATGTTTTACATATTGAAGAATGAGTGGATGTATAAGTGTCTGGATGAAGGATTTAGTAGGTGCAAGACTGACTGTATGAGTGAGTGATTAAATGTGTCTCACTGAGTGCATGGGTTAGTGACTAAACTGTTTTAATTTGTGCATCATTATGTCTGTTGTTCTGTAAACTGTTGCATGTGTTGATAAGTAGCTATATGAAAACTATATGGGTTATTGATTGGTTGCCCAAGTATTTGTATGGGATACTGAGTGTGTGTGTGGGTGGCTGGGAGGTGTGTGACTCTGTGCATAGATGTGTGAGCAGTTGATTCACTAGATGTATGGTTTCAAAAGTGCATGTGGAAACAGCTGTATGGGCGGTTGACTGTGTGCATGAGTGTATTGGTGAGTGAATGGATATCTCAGTGCTACATGTCAAAGTAAGTACATATGTAAAACACAGTACATGTGAGAGTTGACATATATAAATAACTGTGCATAAGAGCCAGTGAATGTGTGAGTGGCTGTATGGATCATTGTGAACTTGTATCAGGGATTGTATAATAGAGTAAATATGTGTTAGTATATGTTTGAATAAGTAAAGTTTGTATAACTGTATAGTTGAGGAAATGGAGGTGTGATTGATTCTTTGCATGACTGACTAGGTGTGTGAGTAACTCCATGGATGAATGACAGTCTGTGAGTGTCTGTTTACACTGATTGTATCTAAGGTTATATTAGAGTCTGAAGAGGTTCATCGTATTATCACATGAATGATATCATCAGTGATGTTATCAGTCATGTCAAATGAGAGGTTTTAAGTGATGTCATCAGTGATGTCATTTGAGATGTCATCAGTGATGTCATCAGTGATGTCACTAACCATGTCATGAATGATGTAATATGTGACATCATCAGCAGTGGATTGCGGGTGCGCGATATATAGTTAGCGCTTATAACTATATATGGAATTTCAATGGTTTTATGCGAGTAAAATAAGGTTTTGTAAATGCAAATCCCTAACATTATATGGCCTAAAACTAATGGTTTTTTCATTGAATTTTCAAGGTTTTGTAAATGCAAATTCCTAACTATATATCCACTATAACCTATGGTTTTTTCTGTGAATTTCATTGGTTTTTTAATAGCAAATATGAAAAGCTTTAAAATGTCAAGTACGTGATAGATAAAAACATTTTCGTATTTATGCACGCTGATGTGCTTTGAACGCTGCACCCCCCCCCCTCCCCTCTTTTGTCTTAGTAGTACTCTCTCTTTGCAGATACTGAAGGGTAGTTAACGCAGGCCTTTACCCCCGTTGTAATCCGTCGTGCCTGCTTGTCTCTCCATTTGATTGATTGTTGTCCAAGCATTTACTGTTTTAGAATTGGTTCTCTTTGGATCATTCTCTATTTACAAACAAGCACAAAGTCGCAATACTCTGTTTAGTCTTTGCAGATAGTGAAAAATCGTGTAAAAAAATAAAAGTAATCGAGCAAAATCAGTAGGCCACTAATTGGATCTCTTTTTGACCTCGCTAAAATAGAAATATTAGGAACAACCCTTCATGAGAAATACGAAAATAGTGAGATGAACTGAGCTCCACACCATGAGGGCTGCAAGACACCTCGGCTCCATCACCCATCCCGCACAAAATAACGACAAACCCTATGCAAATATTAAAAATATAGACAACACACCAGCAAAGAAACAGGGTAAAACATTTTATTAAAAAACTATTTACATAACGTTGGTTTATAAGATGATGTCAGTAGTGGACCGATGTGTGAATAGGTCGAAAGCAGCACAAGGCTCCAAGATCCGGATGGCAACCTCCTGGATGTTGGGTGCCATAGTTCAGAGTTCTGAGTTTGAGCCTTTTTCAATGCCTGTGCTTTGTTGAATCAAAATGGCGGCTTGACACAAAGCTGACTCAAGCGTTGCTACTGATGCTATGCAGACCAAAACTGGTTTTCAGTTTGTACATTTTTCTAGATTTTTCAATCCAAGTTTGGTTGACTTTGTAGAACGATGGCTTCAAATTTTCAACATACGGTGTGGTGGCGCTGACTGGGAGGGGGCGCTTCGCTCCTGCCCCCTCTCCAAGTAAGATTTTCATACGTGAAAGTACGTTAATGGTTTTGGTCCCTAAGTTGCTTCGATGTCACTGCCATTCTCAAATGGCATAAGTTCTGGATGTTGGATGCCATAGTTAAGAGTTCTGAGCAGTGCTTGTAACACTGTCTGAAGCTTATTTCCACCTACTGCAGCTTCACTATTCTCAAAGTAAGTGAGTGTCGTTTGTGGACCTGACTGCATTAGAAAACAATGTGATATGTTACATTCCTAAACAGCTTGACGAAGGCCCCTGAGGGGCGGTGTGATGGCCATGGACTCGGAGAAGACGCTTGGCTCCAACACCCTCCCCAAGTCTTATAGCACTGGTGTAGCCTGAGATCGCCCCCGACATAAGCGGCCGGCTCCCGGGGTCCGGCGGAACTTTTTGCCTTTTGATGACTCTTCAATTCTGGACCTTGTCCCACAATCCGTTTGACCTGAAGACACGCTGTAGTGGGGCGCCCCTTTACCGTTTCAGTTGCCATTCCGCCCGCTTTTGCTACACTGTGCCTCTTCCGCCATTCTGCTGTTTACCGCCCGCTCTTGCGACTACAGCGTCTCGCTCATCATGTAGTTGAGTTGCTCCCGCTCTTGCGGTGCAGCGATAGGCGGCTGCCACAGGACTCTCAAAATGGCGGCCGGCTCTTCGGATTTGGGCCTGGTCCACTAAAATGGCCCTGGGACACCTTTGAACTCGGACGCTTCCCTGATAGGGCTTGGGTCCCATTCTCGAAAGCGTCCCCTCAGCCGTGAAGATTCTACAAAAGTCTTGGGGGCCTCCGACTCCAGCAGGCTTCTGGTGGGGAGCGGCTGCCATGATTGCTCGTGGAATGGCCACGACGGAGCTACGAGATGGTAGTGCTCTCATGCTGACGCCAGCTTTAGTCTGAAACATCCAGAAACACTTTAGACTACCAATTCGATCAGTTCCGGTAGCGCCCCAACATGACCCGGAAGAGAAGAACTTGCCCTCCCCTCTTTGACTGATGGTTCTTCTTGCCTGTCCCCTCTGTTGTCATTTAACAGAACTTTTTGGACTGCTGAAAGGGGTTGTGTTCCGAACGCTGGTTGGTGGAGACATTTTGACTATATTCTTGACCTACGTTGTCGCGTAATGCGTTATATGACACGCCGCGTTAGCGCACCCGGAAGTGATCCGAGGCGCGGCGCGCAGCGCGTAACGTAAGCATAACAGGTCATGTGACTTGTTAATAAAACTTTTCATTGGTTCATTTTGCTTTTGTTATTTTAATGATGAAAAGCTTGGTCATATGACCTAAAAATTACGCTTTTTATTGTTTTCGAACATTATTTTTTTTAAAACATATATGTTATAATATTCCAGGCTAATGTACTTTCCCGGAAATTTTACAACTGTCCTGCAAGTAAAATATATTCCTTTTTCGAGAAAAAGGGCGTTTCTTCGTTCCTTGACGGAGCCGTTGAGTAAAAGAGACTCGGCCTGCTGTCTTAGTCGCCGATACGCCTGATTATCAGATTCTTATCGATCACTTTATGTTGCAGAAATGAAAAACACAACTGCCCTTGACCATTTATCTTTACTGCGTTCCTACATATTATACCTTTTATCCGTCATGTAATTGGACTGCTTTATTTCACTTGCCTTTTACTGATTCGAAAACAGTGACTAAAAGTAAAAACTTTACCAATGTAAATACTACTACCGTGTTTTGTTTTAAAAACCTTTATTGTGAAAATGTCAGTATACAAATACGGGCCTATAACCACGTGGGCCGGCCACGGAGCAAACTGAAATCGTATATGATGAGGAGACATTTACACTGTAGAGGAACGTAACGAGCGGGCCATTAGGTTGCAAGAACAAAGGTGTCTAACAGTTGCGGAATCGGTGGACGTACATTTTGTAATTAAAATACGACAGGGCCACTTACAATAACATTTTCTAGATATACATTTGCGGGCAAGGAGTTACGAGTCCCATTTATAACGGCGCCATTTTGTGCGAGGCCGGGCAGGTCCAAGATATAGTCAAAATGTCTCCACCAACCATCGGCCAGACCAGAACCCCTTTCGGCCCTTTATGCTACAAGACGGTGTCTTTCATTCAGAAAATATTGTTGGCAGCATTTTGAAAGGAAACAGAAACAGCCGTTCTCCTAGTGAGTTTCACATTGTTACATTTAGGAAGAATGTTGAAGAGTAGTATGTGGAAAATCTGAAGCCATTTTTCTACAAACTCTCAATCAGACTTGGATAGAAAAAAAAATCCTGAAGAATGTACAAACTGAAAACCAATTTTTGTCTGTATAGCATCAACAGCAACGCTTGAGTCAGCTTTGTGTCAAGCCGCCATTTTCATTCAATCAATAGCGTCCCCCTGCACACATTCAGGGACCTGGTCGTGTCTTCAGATGAAACGCATTGTAGGAAAAGAAGCAGAAAGGAAAAGGAAAAAAGTTCCGCCGGACCTCGGGAGCCGGCCGCCTATGTCATGTGCGACCTTTGGCCACACCAGGGCAATAGTGAAGCTGCAGCAGGTGCAAATAAGCTTCAGACAGTCTTACAAACACTGCTCAGAAATCTCAACTGAGGCACTCAACATCCAGGACTTGCCATTCGGATCTTGGCGCCTTGTGCTGGTTCCGACCTATTCACACATCGGTCCACTACTGACATCACCTCATAAGCCAACGGGGCACTCCACGCCGACTTTCGGCGCAGCATTGTAGGATGGCCACACCAGTGCGGCAACTTGCTGGACACCACCTCGGTGCCATCCGGATCTCGGCGCGTTCGAGTCACTGTGCCGGAAGAGTGACCGGAACTCAGCTGAACACGCCGTCTTTCGGCGCAGCATTGTAGGATGGCCACACCAGTGCGGCAATTTGCTGGACACCACCTCGGTGCCATCCGGATCTCGGCACGTTCGACTCACTGTACCGCAAGAGTGACCGGAACTCAGCTGGACACGCCGTCTTTCGGCGCAGCATTGTAGGATAGCCACACCAGTGCAGCAACTTGCTGGACACTAACTCGGTGCCATCCGGATCTCGGCGCGTTGTGCTGCCTTCGGCCTATTCGCACATCGGTCCGCTACTGACGCCGCCTCACGTGCCAACGGATTTTCTACGCTTTTTGTAGCCCTATGCCGCATAACAGGTCATGTGACTTGTTTATAAAACTTTTCATTGGATCATTTTACTTTTGGTTTCCTAAAGATGGAAGGCTTGGTCATATGACCTAAAAATAACACTTTTCATTGGTTTAGAACATTTTTTTTTCCCAAACGATGAAAGCCCCACCTTGTTTCTGGATCATTCAGACTGAAGCTGGCGTCAGCATGAGAGCACCACCATCTCGTGGTTCCGTCGTGGTCATTCCGCGAGCAATCATGGCAGCCGCTCCCCACCGGAAGCCTGCGGGAGTCGGGGGCCCCCAAGACTTTTGTAGAATCTTCACGGCTGAGGGGACGCTTTTCGAGAATGGAGCCCAAGCCCTAGCAGGCAAGCGTCCAAGTTCCAAGGTGTCCCAGGGCCATTTCAGTGGACCAGGCCCAAAACCGAAGAGCCGTCCGCCATTTTAAGAGTCATGTGGCAGGCGCCTATCGCTGCACTGCAAGAGTGGGAGCAACTCAACAACATGGTGAGCGAGACGCTGTAGCCGCAAGAGCGGGCGCAACTCAGCTGGATGGCCGCCACCTGGGGAGGCCCGTTCACGCCGCCTCCCCCACGCCAATCCCCCCCCCCCCCCGGGGCCGCCGCACGCAAATTTTCGGAGCAGCATTGTAGGATACCAAAACCAGTGCAGCAGTTTACTGGACATCACCTGGGTGCCATCAACATCTCAGCGCGTTCTGCTGCCTTGGGACTATTCGCACAACAGACCGCTACTGACGAGGCCTGCCCCCGCCCCACCCGGGACGCCCCACGCCAATTTTCGGAGCAGCATTGTAGGATCCCAAAACCAGTGCGGCACCCAGGCGACATCACCTGGGTGCCGTCCAGAACTCTGCACGTTGTGCTGCCTTGGGACTATTCGCACAAAAGACAGCTTCTGACCATTGTTTTTTGGGTGAAAAATGTTTAAATGTTTTTACAGTTTTTGTTCCGTTCATTATAGTTAAATGTTAATAAAGTTTTAAAATCTAACTTTGTTGGAGTGCTATATATGTTTAAAAAATCGGGTGAATGGGGCTTTGAATCGGGTTATTGTCATGTGTGGGCTTTGCAAGTGTACTGCTACAAGATCGGACATTTCAAACTCAAATGCACGTTCTTTTTCTTACCTTTCCGAAGCATGGAGCGCAATAGCAGGCAGAGAAAGGGTGATGCACGTGTTGAACACTGCCTGGCCTGGCAAGTTGCTGGCAGTGCCCCCCCCCGCCCGCTCCTGAAAGAGGGCACACACACACCGCCGCCCGAGTACTTCACAAATCTTTAAAAGACCATGCGCTTGTTCATGAGGCTTAAATGGTTTATCACCCCTTCTAGAACCCCTGCATCGACCCTCTGACGTTTCCTGGAAGAATTACCACGTAACACAATACCAAGCCCTGTCAGCTGAAACCCCCGAGGAATCGCGGGGCATATTATCAAGGGGGTTTATCTCCGCTTTTTTGGCTTTAAAAGCCAAGAAAGCGGAGATAAAATTATCTCCCTATTACCAAGCTGTCGCTAACACCAGTTAGTGACAGCTAAAAGGAGATAGCGACCATCTTGGGCCCCGCTTTGCATGTCAGTGATACTTATCACTAATGACATGCAAAGTGGCGTGCCAAGATGTTAGCGACTGGAAACAGTCCCTAACATCGCTATCTCCTATTACCAACTTTTGGAGATATTCGCGCTAAGCGCGAATATCTCCAAAATCTAACACCTGCCCTGAGCAGTTCTTAGCCATGTTATCCAATGGAAGGTGGATAACATGGCTAAGAGCATTTTCTCGATAATACATGAATATCGCTGACTTTTCTGCGATAATAGCAAGGTTTATCTGCGATAAAAATCGCCGATGTGCGGCGATAATTTTTGTCTCTAAACAAGTTAGAGACAAAAATTATCGCTAGTTGTTCGTAATATGCCCCCGGGTTTTTGCTTGCAGAAATCGGGAGGCGGGAGACTAGCACTGAAATCAGTAGTCTCACGCCTGAATCGGGAGGGTTGGCATGTCTGAATTCTCTACAGCTGGGGCCATAAACTACATCCGCAGGGGTAGGTGATAGCCTGGGACCAGCCTGGCATCTAAAATGGCTGCCGTGCACGACAAAATTGTGGCATTGGAAAAAAGGCAAGATGGCGCAGCCGCTGGAAGAGATGTATCAACATATATCAGCCTCCTCAGCCACCCTCAGGAAACATAGGGGATTAGGATACGTCTCCCGCACCCCCTTATACCTAGTAATTTAATTAATGAAGCACAAAATGGCGAATTCCCGTTTCGCTACCAGTTTGCGGCCCAGTTCGCGGCCCGTGAAGCGCTTCTACCGTGAAAAATCATTTTGTTTTTCTTTTCCCACGGGACCCTTTAATAACCCCAACAACATTCCTAGGGGGTCAAGAAGGGGATACCTTGCCCCCTTTCATTAAATTCCCCCTTCGTTTTTCACCTCTTCTTCTCTCTCGATCCTACCGAGAGACAAGATGGCGGCCGCTCCGGACTGTCACGCAGCAAAAAAAAAAAAAGCTCACGCACAGCCGCTGGAAGAGATGTATCAACATATATCAGCCTCCTCAGCCACCCTCAGGAAACATAGGGGATTAGGATACGTCTCCCGCACCCCCTTATACCTAGTAATTTAATTAACGAAGCACAAAATGGCGAATTCCCGTTTCGCTACCAGCTTGCGGCCCAGTTCGCGGCCCGTGAAGCGCTTCTACCGTGAAAAATCATTTTTTTTTTCTTTTCCCCACGGGACCCTTTAATAACCCCAACAACATTCCTAGGGGGTCAAGAGGGGGATACCTTGCCCCCTTTCATTAAATTCCCCCTTCGTTTTTCACCTCTTCTTCTCTCTCGATCCTACCGAGAGACAAGATGGCGGCCGCTCCGGACTGTTTAGAATGTTGACAGACACCGGAGAGCCAATCAGCTTTCTGCGCGCAAAGTTCCGAAACGCGAAAAGTAAGCGGACCGGATCGCTGCCCGGAGCGCTGTTACAGATATATATCTTGATTTAAACGTTAATTTCTCAAAATCCACTGAAGCACATATATTGAGACCTAGCAAAGGCACATCGGGCTAACAGTCCCTACAATTTTGCCAAGTTTCGTGCAAATCCATTCAGCCGTTCGAGCTAAAAGTGAGTCCAACCGCCCTATGGAAAACTCAATGTTAAAAACGCGTTTTGGGACCCCCCTTTTTTCTCAGCCCCCCCTTGACGAAACCCCACCAAATTTTCAGGGGCTGCTCAGAAACAAAATGTGCCATTTTCCTGAAAATTTCAGCCGATTCCGTCCACAAACGCCAAAGTTATTAGACATAGAATTTTCAAAAATCCCATAGGGAAAAAATCCTAACTATATATACCTACTGGCGATAGCCAGTAGGTAATATATATATATATATATATGTATATATATATATATATATATTTCGACAAGACTCGCTCCAATTGCAACTTCCAGCCGGATTCGCATAGAAGACAAGACAGACCCAGTTTGGTGCTTTGAATTTTATTTCTTAAACGCCACCAAGATCCTCATGACGCGTTTCGGCAGATCCCTGCCTTGATCACATGACAACATCATTGTGAAGCACACCTCTTTTTAAAGTGCCAGTGCTACTATGAACATAAAAGACATCTTTACATGTACGGGGTCTGTCTTTCTTTTCAATTTTAGTCAACATTGTAATTCTTTATCATAGTTGTAAAATACAATTTTAAAATATCATATTTGTGACATCAGGGTAAAAAATGTATATGTAAAATACCTTTATGGCCCACAATGATTGTAAAATACTTTTTCAACCCACACTGACCATTCAGTTAATGGATATGGGTGTATAATAATATTTGTAAAATAAATAGTTTCACACATTATTTGCATAAATGCATTTTCGTATAGGCCATCATATTCCATGAACCTATAACTGCGGCCATTTACCCTCGAAGTCACTGAATGGTTCCCCCGATACATGTATATCTTTAAATTTTTTGTGCTGTGCTTCTACTTAAGAAAAACCCATTGCTTCATCCTATTGGTGTATTATATATATAAAGTGCTTTAAAGTGCATAAATGAAAAAGTGTAAACATAAGTAACTTTCACAATTTCTTCACCATAATGTGCTTATTTATATTCGTAAAATCTATAACCTTATCCAATATTAATTAAATCATTTCACAGTAACTTAGAATACAGTACCTATGGACAAATTAGCAAATTCTGTCTTTTTTTATGTTAAGGACATGATTCCCACAATTAATTAAAAAAACACCTTTCTTGTATTAAAACGATGCGTTAAAAACGAATTCATGTCATAATTCTAAAATTTGCTAGAAAAATCCATGTATATTAACTATGTACATAGAAAAAACATAAATAACCAATAGAAATAGGTTCTAAAAGATATTAATTAATTTATACTTTCCCTAAAATACAAAGCCATTCTAAAATTTCCAAGATTCTAACTGAGCAAAACAAAACCAATCATCCTACATTTCATGGTGGTGCACATTTTTATCTATTTGAATTCCTTCGTGATATGGCTACGCACCTTTTCTATTAGTTTTATCTTCACATTTTTACACATTTAGATACGTCTGAAATATATGTATATATTTATTCTTTCATGGTATTAATCTGCGTTAGTCTAGTGTGTAGGTCTTCCCCCATGTTCAAACCACTAGGGTGTTTACTGTCTAATAGTAAAATATAATGGGTCTCTTGACGACGTAGCATTCCCTCCCTATCACCGCCTCTCCTTTGAATGGGGACACTATCGATCAAGTATTATTTCAGATCTTTTGGCTTCCCCCCATGATGTTCCTTGAAGTGGCGGGCCACCGGGTAACTAGGGTCACTGTTGGTAATTGCCCTAAGATGTTGTAATATACGTTGATGCCCCGGCAGTTTGGTACTTCCAACGTATCTAAGATTGCAGCTACATTCCAAAACATATACTACATGTTCACTCTTGCAAGTTAAATGTTGTCTGATCAATTGGGGCTTTGAGCTGAAAGCAGTTAAGAATGATGTTTTATTGATGCCAAATTTGCACGCTTTACAGCTAATGCATTTATAAAACCCCTTCCTTGCCGTTAGCCACTCTGTAGTGCTGTTACATTCAGGACTACTTGTTACCAATACATCTGCCATTGATGTGGATTTTCTGAATGTTATGGCTGGATGTTCCGGAAGTGAGTTGCCAATGACAGGGTCATCTTTCACTATGTGCCAATTATTTTGGACTATTTTGCGCAGCGCTTTATGTTGGCGATTATAGGTAAGAATCAATCTAGGGGCTTCCTCCCTCATCGGTAGCATGTCATGTTGGGTTTTTGGGAGTGCATTCGCTGTTTCTAACAGATCTTCCCTGGCCCTCATCCTAGATTTTTGAATCGCGCTTTTAATAGTCTTGGCACTATATCCCCGGTCCATAAATCTCAATTTACTTTCTTCTTGATTTTTAACAAGTTCAGCCTCACTACTGCATATTCTACGCAATCTTAACATCTCCCCATAAGGGATACTATGTATGAGATAAGACGGATGCGCACTAGTGCGTGTAGTAAGGTGTTCCCCGAAGTTTCTTTTCTAAACAGAGTGGTACAGATTTTCAAGTTTTCTATTTTAACTAGTACATCCAGGAATGAAATTTGTTCGCTGCTTATGTGTGATGTGAAGTTTAGATTCATATTATTTATATTTAGAGAGGCAATAAACTCCTCTGCTTCTTCCTTGGTTCCATTCCATATGATCATTAGATCATCTATATATTGCAGCCACAATATCACTTTGTCATTGTATGTGTCCCCTTGTTGCCTTTTGAGGACCACCAACCCATGAATAAACAAGCATAACTTGGGGAGAAGATGGCCCCCATGGCAACACCTTGCACTTGACTGAACATTTGTTTACTGAAGAGGAACAAGTTATGTTCTAAACAGAAAACCAACATATCCATAAGCATTCTATTATGAGATGTAAATTCTATTGGCCTTCTGTCTAGAAAGTAGCTAACTGCCTTAATACTATCTGGATTTTTTATACACATATACAGGGAAGTAACGTCAAGAGTAATAAGCAGATACCCCTCCTTCCAATCCACCTTTTCAATCTTTGATAAGAAGTCCCCCGTGTCTCCTACATACGAATCTAACTTCTGGACGTGCTCCTGAAGAAAAAAGTCTATATATTTAGACACATTTTCAAGGGGTCCGTCACAGGCCGCAATGATAGGACGTCCAGGCGGTTTTTCTCTGTTTTTATGGATTTTCGGTATGAAATATATTACCGGTGTTTTAGGGAATTCTTCCTTTAAGAATTTGAACTCTTCCAAATTCAATAATCCCTTGCTCTTCCAGGCCAGTATTATACCACACAGTTCATCTTGCATTTGTTTGTAACGAAGAGGGGTGCTATGATGGTAGCATTGGATGTCATTGAGTTGCATTTCTGCATTGGCTAAATAGTCTGCTATGGGCCACAACACTATATTTCCCCCTTTGTCCGAATTTCTTATTACTATGTTGTTCTGTTTTTTCAATTTTTCCATTAGTGCCCCATAGCTCCTTTCTTGACTGGTCACTTTCCTCTTGGTCTCATGTGTTTTGGTAGTAAATTTCTTTATTTGAGATGTTACAATGTCATTGACCACGTCTATGGCGTCCTTAGCCATAATGGGCACAATCTTCGATTTCCTCCTGAACGGAGTATCAGGTTTCTTGTTTCCGATATTAGTCATCTCCTGAGTGCTTATGTATGGACATCCCCTTTGGCTTCCCTGAATTTCTTGAGAGGGGATACCATCTATTGAACTTGTGGGCATATTAACAATGGATTGTAAATCAGATAGTAGTTCATGATAACCTGAGGCCAAGTTGGGTAAAACCGTTACCTCGGCAGGCACAGTGCTTGTTTTATTTTTTTATTTCATTTGTTCATGATATTTGCGCAACTTTAGTTTTCTTATGTACTGGTACACATCCGCTTTGGTTCTGGTGTATTGGAAGTTCGACTCCGGGCAATATGACAAGCCTAATGATAAAAGTTGGGTCTCTGCTGCTGATAGATTTATCTGCGCTAAGTTTATGATTGTGTTCGCATTTAGTTGCGGGGTTGTACGATCACTTACTTTGAATTCTTGTTTTTCCATGACCCCCTGCCCCAACCTCCTCGTTTTGGCGCGTTGTTTGTTGGCAGTCCTCCTTGCCCTCCTCCACTTTGTGAGCCGTTTTTTGCCGATTGCATAGTGCTTGAGAGAAGTGTGTCCCGCCGACTTTGCCTCACATATTCTAATTGCTATGCCATTGTTAGTTTCACCATATTTTCAGTTCCGTCATCACCTTCCGCTCCTGAGCCATTTTCCGTTGTGACACTGGCTCCTGACATTGAGGAAGTCTTGAGTTCCGATTCCTCGGCTGGCGTTGGCGGTTTGCTAGCGCCTCCTTGATTTTCTTTGCCGCTGACTTACGTATTGTGTCAAACTTCCTGGAGAAAGTGAAAATCTTCCCATTCTCGTAATCCTCTTTGTCCCGCCTGAACTTGTAGGCTTTACGTGTTTTTATTTTATCTTCTTCCTTTTCCAGTTTTCGTTCCATTACATCATTTAGTTTGGTTTTTTGCTCTTGTGGGTCATTCATAGCCTGAATCTCATTCTTTAAAATTTTAATTTTGGGCAATAGCTCCTCTCTATCACTCTCCGCATATTTCACCAGCAATTCAACTAGCTTACGCGAGGAGTCCAAAGTACATTGTGCCCATTCCGCCATTAGCTTGGGATTTGGTGTGTCGTAGATGGGGGCAATCATTATCCTCAGCCCCCTCGGTATACGACCGACATCAAGATATCTTCTTAGAGATTTTGACTCCCACCATTTCTCTGTTTCCCGGCGTTATATTTATATTACCGACCAAAGTTTCCTGCGTGTCGCCACTCACTCCCAGCTGGCGCAGAAACACAGAGCACGGACCAAAATTCACGGTATTCAATTTCTTTATTTGCTTGTCGGTTCCATGACGTTTCGGCACTCCTGTGCCTTGCTCACATGAATATATATATATATTCCAAGAACTTTGTTTCTTCCGCTGAACTCTTCCAAACAAAGAACACAGACCCAGCAGGAAGTTTGCAAAATGTTATTCTTTTGTGTGCAACACAGTTGCTGCAATGACGCGTTTCGGGCCCTGTGAGCCCTTGATCACATGTATATATATATATATATATTCATCCAAGATTGCCCTGAAGCTCGAAGACGCCACTCCAACAAAGGACAGTTCACAGAACTCTTTATTTTAAAAAAACGGCTTTCACCTTCCAAAATGTTTCAGAGTCTCTTACGCGTTTCGGAGCGCCTGCTCCTTCATCCGAGAGAAGCCTGACAGTCACGGGGCTCCGCAGCATGCATTTGTACCTTATTTGCATAATTCTTTTATTGCCCTCCAGGGGGCTTCATTAGATAAGTGTCTTGCTTTCAGCATCCTGGGATTTGTAGTTCGCTGCGTTTCACGTTGCCTGCCAACTGGCTAATTAAACTCATTTTTCTGCCCTCCAGTGGGCCTAAAAACATTTTGGAAGGTGAAAGCCGTTTTTTTAAAATAAAGAGTTCTGTGAACTGTCCTTTGTTGGAGTGGCGTCTTCGAGCTTCAGGGCAATCTTGGATGAACATATATATATATATATATATATATATATATATATATATATATATATATATATATATATATATATATATATATATATATATATAACCTACTGGTGGTCGCCAGTAGGTAGTTATATTTACAATCTAGTCGCCATAGCAAAGCATTTTTTCATTTGCTAATAACTTTGGCGTCTTTTGGCGAACATTCACAAAATTCTCCAGGTCAGCTGCTATTCTGAAGGTTTAGGGGTGATTTGTCAAACAAGGTCCCAAAAACTCGTTTTCCCCATGCTAATTTCCATAGGAATTTTAGCAACAAGTTACAGCCCGAACTGCTGAAAGGAATTACCCCACATTTGACAGAAAGGGAGAGCTTGGTCCAGAAAGGGACCTTTTTTTTAAACGGTGTAAATCCGTTCAGTAGTTACTGAGAAGTTAGAAAAATAAAAGTTTCAATATCTGGGCAGAGCCTAAACCCGAGCACAAGCTTCACTGTAATTGGCTGCCTAAACTCCAAACCAGGAAGTGTTAGCAGTCGTCTTGTGACTCGGTAGAAGCAAGTCATCATAAAATAGAGAAATAAAGGTATAAAAGAAGAAAAGGGGGTAGGGTAGAATCACCCTGACCCCCTAGGCATGCTTAGGGAGTCTCAGAAGGACCCCCAAGGCCAAAGAAAGCTTTTTCATAAAAATAGAATTGGGTCAATTTGCACGGGAGTTTTATTTTATTGAGACCCCGGGCGGGGCTAGGTACCTGGAGGATTTAACAAAAATAATAGCGGGGGCTCGCTGGGGCTGCAGGAGCCCTCTGGGGTCCCCGCATCCCAGGGCTTCACTCATGTTGGGAGGGGGGTTGCATGGCCCCTCTCCTGGAGCTCTCCATGTGCTTATAAATTTGGCGTCGTTTGACAAATGTTTACGAAGTTTTCCAAAAAGTTTCTCTTTTTTGATCAGCTCATATCTTGAAAGTTTAGGGGTGATTGGTTAAGGGAGGACATGTTTTCCCAATGCATTTTCCATAGGAAACTTTAGACGAGACTACAGGTCAAACTGATGAACGGAATTATACCAAATTTGGTAGGGAGAAAGGTCTTGGCCCAGAAAGCTCACTTTTGTTGAAATCCGTTCAGTAGTTTTTGAGATATTTAAGGAAAAAAATATATATATATATTTATATATCTGATTGGTGCCTAACTCCCGAGCACGAGCTTGCCTCTGACTGGCTGCTAACACTTCAAAGCAGTAAGTGTTAGCAGCCATGTTGTGCCTTGCATCAAGTGAAAATATAAAAGAAAAGTCCTGGGGTCATTTAATATGCCGGAGCTCTGTGTAATGATGATATGGACTCAGTGAATGTTTAAGATTTATTAACAATAAAGGAGAAACAGATGAGTGCCAGGCAGCACGACTTCCACTCCAGGACACCAACAGGAAGATTACCCTTTCTCATTCCCTCTGCCCGACATCACCACTTTGCAGCTATGCCTTTAGAAGCCAGTCCGTCGGTTTGCAGCTCTCTACCTTTGTGAGCAAGTACGCTGCTGTGCCTCTACGCCTACGAGCTACTATGCTGCTGTTCCTTTGGGAGCGGACAGCCTGTACTTCTCCCTCTGAAAGTTGAGTCCACGGGCCGCAGTTGTCTCTCTACGCGCCTGGGTGCGAACTGTTCATAAGTCACACTATATGAGCATTGAGAAGCCATTTTGTGATTCAGTCCATCAGCTGGCATCTGTCCGAGACATCTCTGAAAACATACTGGAGCTCTGTCTGTGAGAGATACCCCTTTCAATGCTTCTCTCCACATAAGCAGGTAACACACCCTCTTCCCACATTACCAGCATACCCCCAACAATTGGGTCCGCAAGTGTCCCTCTGTGAACCATTAATAAGAAGATGCTTGTGAGGTTGGACAAATAAGAATCTTAGTCATGTATGGATTTACATGTAAAACATTTTATTAAAACAAAACAACAACAAATAAAACTATGTACAGTCATGGCATGTCATCGCTGGACCATTTGTGAATCACAGCCTGCAAGACATAAAGAACGTTAAGATGGAGCGTCATGCGTCCAGCAATGGAGAAAGAGAAAGAGAGAAAGAGTGAGAGGGAGGAAGAGAGAAAGAAAGAGTGAGAGAGAGAGGAAGACGGAGAAAGAGGAACAAGAGACAGAGTGAGATACAAGAAAGAGAGAAAGAGAGAAACAGTGTGAGTGAAAGAGGAAGAGTGAGAGAGAGGAAGAAAGAAAGAGCGAGAGAGGGGAAGACAGACAAAGAGACGAGTGAGAGAGAGGGGAAGACAGACAAAGAGAGAAACAGTGAGAGAGAAACAGTAAGATACAAGGAAGAGAGAATGAGGGATAGAGAAAGAGAGAGAGACAAGGAGTAAGAGATAGGAAGAGACAGAGAGACAGAGACAAAGAGTGATAGAGAGGAAGAGAGAGAGAGAGAGAGAGATAGAGAAAGAGGAAGAGAGAAGAAGAGAGAGAGAAAGAGAGAGAAAGGAAGAGAGAAAGAATGTGGGAGAGAGGAAGAGACAGAGCAAGAGAGAAAGTGAGAGAGAGAGAAAGGAAAAGATGGAGAGGGAGAGGGAGTGTTGACACTGGAGAAAATCTTCGCAGCTCACCTTTGTGCCATTGGTGTGTCTCCAATCACTTGCCGAGACACAGTGCATGCTCAAGTTTAGTGATCTGAAAGATAGTATTAGTAATTGCAGAGTACATACAACTGCACAAGCGTAATTCTCTGTTTCCCAAATGCGCACTCCCACTGCTCGGAGGTGTGTGTGCACTCTTGTATGCCCAGGGTGGTGCACACTATCCACTCCTCTACCGCCCAGAGGCGACCGCCCGCTGCTGCGGAAAGAAGCCTCTCTGGTCACCTTCCGCCACCAGCGTGTGTGTAAGAGGGTCCACCACGTGCCGAAGCAACTTTCTCAGATCTTGTGAGGATGGCCAAGCATCATCGCAGGTTCTACACGCGTTCAGCTCTGGTGGTGTTGGGGGAGAACATTAAAGCAAGATAAGATTGTGCGTCATGCGTCCATAAAAGGAGAGAGATAGAGAGAGAGAGAATGATAGAGTCAGAGGAAGACAGAGAGAAAAAGAAAGAAAGAGTGAGAGGAAGACAGAGAAAAAGAGAGAAACAGTGAGTGTGAGGGGAAGAGAGAGAAAAAATAAAGAAAGAGTGAAAGGAAGACAAGGAGAAAAAGAAGAAGAGTGAGAGAGATGAAGAGAGAGAGAAAGAGGAAGAGGAAGAGAAAAAGGAAGAGAGAAACAGAGGAAGAGTGTGACAGATAGAGAAAGAGTGAGAGAGGAAGAGAGAGAAAGAGAGAAACAGTGTGAGAGAGAGGAAAGTGAAAGAAAAAGAAAGAAAGAATAAGCAGAAGACAGAGAGAAAGAGAGAAACAGTGAGAGTGAGAGGAAGAAAGAGAGAAAAAGAAAGATAGTGAGGGGAAGACAGAGAGAAAGAGTGAGAAAGACGAACAGAGAGAGAAACAATGGGAGAAAGGAAGATAGAGAGAAAGAGGGAAAGAAAGAGGGAAAGAGTGTGAGAAAGAGGATCAGCGAAACAGAGGAAGAGTGAGAGAGAGAGAGAGAGAGAGGAGAGAGGAAGAGAGGGAGAAAGAGAAAAACAGTGTAAGAGGAAGAGGGAGAGAGAAAGAGTGTGAAGGAGAGAAATAAAGAGATGAGGAGGGACACTGAGTGCCCACACTGTGTACAACACCCTCACAGCTCTCTTTTACATCAACGCTCTGTCTCCAACTATGTGCCAGGACCTAGCGGAACTCTGAAGCTCCCACATCTGAAACATGCGATGCGAGCAACGCTAAAATAGCATAGAGCACATGTGCCCGGTCTTTTTTATTAGTAGGATCATGTGACCTGTGACGCCTGTGCTGGATGGGTGTGGTGTGGGTGTATACCAGCCGTGAGGGAGTGGCTGTGGCATACTAACAACTAGACCAGTGAACAGCAGATCACTACAATGAAAATCTGGACCATGTAGCGCTGTTGTCCTTCCCTGTAAGCGTAAGTGGAGTGGGCTGGCCTGGCGTATGCCAGTCCAGCGTGAGGCTGTGGAGAATTACTCCGGAGCTATGGACATGGCTCCGCCATGAGCTCTATGAGAAATTAACTGATGCTGGGCAGTGTTGCCAGATTGGGCTAGATCACGCACAATTGGGCTATATTTTTCCAAGTTGTGCTGTAAAATTTTGGTTTGTGATAGTTGCCAGATTATAAATATATATACAGTGCTTCAGCAAAGTATTATGTTAAAGCGCTTTATTTAGACAAATATTTACTTGGCAGCCTGTTGCAACAAAAAATTCCAATGCATTCACCGCCTGCTTGACGCTGTCCCTGCCACTCCTTCCTTAAAGTAGCCATATAGGGCTACTTTGGGCTACTTTTTGGTTGGCTTTGGGCTAGAGAATGCTTTAAAAATCTGACAACACTGGATGCTGGTGTCCGTGTTGGAGTGCGCCCATCACCCGTGCTGCAAAAGCCAAAGTGTCACTCTGTGAGCCAAGTCCCACAACATGGCCAACATGGAAAGTCCGGGGAATCACTGACCCTACATTCATCCATAATTCCACACAAGAAAGATGTAGGGCATGACACATCTGTGTGGATATGAATGTTTATTGCACATTCAGTGGATTGTTGCAGCTGTAGCAATACAGAGATATGGAAAGTTGAAGTTTCAGTTTTTGGTACATGGAGGGCAGCTAATTAGAGACAAGCTCGTTGTCAGAGTTAGGCTGCGCCAAAATATGTACTTATACAATCACTCCGCCAATCCCCACGCACTCATAAATTCACTATACACTCTTCTTGCAGTACTCTAATGATCCAGTCTCTATGTACCTACTTGTACAATGACCAAGACAAAGTTACATAACTAAAGTTTTCCTCCACTGTCAAAGGTAAGATGGTTGCATACGCTATCCAGAGCACTATGTAATGTGGTAGAGCCCAGGGGCACCATGTTGCATACATAATGAACACATGGACACAGATAGATAGTGCAACTGGGTACGGGCACATGTGCTTGACTCCTTTTTATTACCAGGGTCACATGTACAGTGACATCTGTTCTGGATGCGTGTGGGGGAGTGAAAGCCAACTCTCCTGGAATGATTGGTGCTGGCAACAAGTACAACAGTAATCATTGGAACAGACACAGAGATTCAATCATAAAGGGTCATTGATTTGTGCTGCACTAAGGTAGGGGCACCAGATGTGAAATAATACACAAAAGATTCTATCGTAAAGTGTCCATGGCATCAGAAGCATTTAGCGCCTGTGCAGCCAGCGATGATGCGTGGTGCGGGCGAGCCGCACTGGGACTAATGCCTGTTGCCTACTGGACTGCGTTATCTGCAATCGCGACTCAATGTGAATTGTGAGCCTTGCTACCGGTAGTGTACATCGAAGGCAGTAGTCAGCACAGACATCATGGAATGCTTTTAGTCACTACCTCTTGACAAAATTATAGGATATTGAGTACAATTCTCTCTGTAATAAATAAATCATGTCTCAATTTAAATTGTGAGCTCTGCTGACAGCAGTGTAGGTGTATGGAACAAAAGATGAAACATTTATGGAATACACTGATAAAATCTTTGATCTTCTGAGTACAGGTGTAAAGTACGGTATTCTGAAGCTAGAATCTGAACTGGTCATTCATCATATCGTTCACCTTTTCCAGTAGGGAACAGCTGTGGAAAACAATGAGCTTCCAAACTTGTTTCCCACACACTCATGGGAGTTCCTATTGCTTTTTTCATCTGGAACAATTCAATAGTATCTCCTACCAGTTCTTTTGAATGTAGAGGGTGTATAGAATAATGTTCATGAATTTCTTCTTTTCTTGAATTCTCCACTTTTTTGATTATTTGTCCTCTTACAATGTTTGTTTCATCCTCTAAACATATTTCTCGTTCTTCTACATTTACATTTTTATAGTAAATATTGTTTTGCACCAAATATTTTGTAGCCTTTTGGACTTTCATGACATCTACTAACTCTTGCCATATTTTCCGACTCTTTGTGGGTGTACAATTAACAGAATGACTACAGGTTCAGTATCCTCTCTTTCTACACCAATAGTTTCAACATTTCTCTTAAAATCTAAAAGTAAATACACAACTCTTCTTTTTAAACCTCTTTGTCGATCTGTTGGAGGCAGCTTACCTGTTTAAGGCTGCATACAAATAATAGCCTGAAAAGGGTGCACAGATTATATAAGGGTGGCCTCATATGTATTTAAATCTTTACGTTTAGGAGGTATAGCCACTCATTCTAAGTCTTTATGGACAATTCTAGCTGGCATTTTGTTTTCTTCTAATTTATTGTAACAATATTTAGAAATACATTGTACAGTACCTAACTCAAAACGACCTTCCACTAACAGAAAAGCAGCAAATTCTTTCTATTTAGCATTGTTTTCCTTTTCACTTTTTAAAAAGACATCTACATTCCTAGTTTGAATTTTATAATGAGTACTTTGAGAACATAGTTGGGATTTTCACCAGAAACTACTTTAAAAATGTTTATTTCTTTTTCAAACTTCACATCAGTACTCTCTTCCATCTCTTCTTTAACATGTACACTTATCAAACTCTTATTTTCTGTACACTCCTCTTGACTAACAAAGAAACATAACTCTATATCATCACAAACTTGTTTTACATCCGACACTGAACCATGCAAAAGAGCTATACTAATTCCATTTAGACATAATGCAGGAGTTTTCACGTAGTATAATCTTCTGACTAACTAACATATTTTGGAATTAAGTATTGCTAACATTGTTAAATGATGAAAACGACTTTGACACACTTTCCTAGAAAGACAAGCCAGAGAATGACCTTGCAACCCAGTATTTTTTCTCACTTCGGAAGAATCTCGGGGCATATTACCAAGGGCCTTATCGCCGCTTTAGCAGGAGTTTTTCCCGATAAAGCGGCGATAATTTAATCGCCCAATTACCTAGCTGTCGCTAACACCAGTTAGCGACAGCTAATAGGCGATAGCGGGCATTTAGTGGCCCACTTTGCATGTCAGCGATAATTATCGCTAATGACATGCAAAGTGGGCGTGCCAAGATGTTAGCGACTGGAAACAGTTGCTAACATCGCTATCCCCTATTACCAACTTTTGGAAATATTCGCGCTAAGCGCGATTATCTCCAAAAGCTAAAGCCTGCCCAGAGCAGTTCTTAGCTATGTTATCCAGTGGTAGGTGGATAACATGGCTAAGAGCATTTGCTGGGTAATGCATGAATATCGCTGACTTTTCAGCAATATTCATGCATTTCGGCCGATTTTTATCGCTTAGGAGATAAACCTTGATAATATCAAAGCTCCTAGGCGATAAAAATAGGTGAAGCTCGGCGATATAATTTTGGCAGCTAACCAAGCTTAGCGATATTTTTCGCTTATGCTTGGTAATATGACCCTAGTTCTTGTAATATCTTAATCTTCTGTTTCACAGGTTCTTTCCATATTGTCTTAACAAATTTAGTAAAATATCAATAGATTGTTGACGTATACTACAAATACTACTACAATCCCATGTAAACACTGGAGCCTGTGTATGTCTCCCTTGAAGTTCTTCAGCTATTACTTGTTCAACATTTCTGGTAACTATCTTTTCTTTTTCGATTGGAGAGACATTTTTCACTTCATAACAACGGCCATAGGTATCAACTGCATGCAGTAATCTATTTTGCTGAAAATAACAAAATAATTTATCATAAAGGGTCTATGAGTTGTGCTGCATTGAGTTAGTGGCTCCTGAAGCACTCAGTGTGTGTGCACCCTGCGAAGATGCTATAACTGATATAAAAAAAGTTCTTGAAGCAAGGATATTAAAAGGATATTATGTAGGTTTTAGGGACGTTGTAGTTAGTTACCTATTCCACTCTGTACTTATGAGGTTCCGTGAATTCTGAACCCGTTTTATAAAGGTCATGGTTTTGTTGCGAATTTGATAGTAGCGAACCGTAACTAGTGAGTGCGGCAAGTACAAGTGATTTCGCCATGTTAGACCGATGGATTCACTACGTATTTAGGGATTTCGTTCTGAACCCTTGGGTTCCATTTTGTGTATGGCAGCCATTTTGTGGTTGCCCTCACATAGGCCGATGACTACGGCTGAATGAGTCTTTAGTACATGTACACGTTAGCTGACTTTTGAATGACCTGAGTGAACTGACCCCGTTGCCTGAAGCTGACCTTGCTAAGCCAGTTCCTTGCCTGGTAGCTGATCAAGATTAAGGATCAGAGCGCAGGACATTGTAAAGTTTGGTATGCACACACACACCCCTTATCCTACTTCTCATCTGTTTCTGTTCCTTCTTTTATGGCCTATTTATAATATGGGTTGTGGTCCTTTATTATGGGTTTGTCCGGCTTGTTCGAGAAAGAATGTTGGGCTTTCCTGTGTAATTGATGGTGGGTTGGACAAATGAAAAGTGGGTTTGTCGTCATGCGATACCTTTTGCAAAGTTATCTATGATTGGACAATTTGTGAATAGTGGGTATTTGTCCGTAATGTGATTTTTAGCATAAAAGACGATGTCTCGCTCTACGAAAATTGAGCAGTCTCTGATGAACCTACTTGTGTCGAACTTCGTAGACTTCTGTTCCTGGTTGCAGCCAATAAATTTGATCTTTTGACGTCACTGAGAAGTATCCCGTGTCTCTGTATTCTAAGACATGTGAACCCGAAGACTTTGGGCGTACCCCTGGCGCCGCTGGGTTCTAAAACCCGGTTCTTCACTTACTGAATGAAAATTCAATTTTAATTGTGAGCCCTAATGACAGCAGTGTAGAAAGGAGGCAGAAGTGAGCAAGGGCCCACAGCCATGTGGCGTTGAGCAGAGCTGCACAGTATTGGCAAGTCGGTGTGTGTGTAGCCAGTAATGATAAGTTATGCACTGAGTGAGTGGCACCTGAAGCAACCAGTGAATGCGCACCCTGCGATGATGCGTGATCTGGGCACGCTGCACTGGGAGCAATGTATTTTGTCTATTAAATTTTGCCTTGATATGGCCACGTGGTGCTGACTTCTGGTGCACTGAGTTAGAGGTACCTTTGGCGCTCAGCGTGTGCGTACTCTGCAATGATACGTGGTCTGGGCGGGCCACACTGGGCGCAATGTTTTTTGTCTATTACATTCTGCCTTAATAAGGTGCCGTGGTGATGACTTATGGTGCCGTGAGTTATTGGGACCTCAAGCACTCAGCGTGTTCGTACCCTGCAATGATGCGAGGTTCGGGCAGGCCGCACTATGAGCAATGTCTTTTGTCTATTGAATTCTACCTTAATAAGGTCAAGTGATGATGACTTGTGGTGCAGTGAGTTAGAGGCACCTCAAGCACTCAGCGTGTGTGTACCCTGCGATGATGCGTGGTCCGGGCAGGCCGCACTGGGAGCAATGTCTTTTGTCTAATGAATTCTGCCGTATTAAGGCAACATGGTGTGAATTCTGGTGCACTGAGTTAAAGGTACCTTTGGCGCTCAGCGTGTGTGTACCCTGCGATGATGCGTGGTCCGGGCGGGCCGCACTGGGAGCAATGTCTTTTGTCTATTGAATTCTGCCTTAATAAGGAGACGTGGTGATGACTTATGGTGCAGTGATTTAGTGGCACTTCAAGCACTCAGCGTGTGCATACCCTGCGATGATGCGTGGTTCAGGCGGGCCACACTGGGAGAAATTTATTTTGTTCATTGAATTCTGCCTTAATAAGGCCACGTGGCAATGACTTATGGCGCAGTGAGTTATTGGCACCTCAAGCACTCAGCGTGTGCGTGCCCTTTGATGATGCCTAGTTCAGGCGGGCAGCACTATGAGCAATGTCTTTTTCCTATTGAATTCTGCCGTAATAAGGCCACGTGGTGATGACTTGTGATGCAGTGAGTTAGTGGCAACTCAAGCACTCAGCATGTGCGTTCCCTGAGATGATGGGTGGTCCGGGTGGGCCTCAATGGGTGCAATATCTTTTGTCTAATGAATTCTGCCTTAATAGGGCCACGTGGCACTGACTTCTGGTGCGCTGAGTTAGTGGTACCTTTGGCTCTCAGCGTTTGCACATCCTGCGATGATGCGTGTTCCAGGGGGGAACGCACTGGGAGCAATGTGTCTTGCTACTATACTGTGTCATCCGCAATTGCCACTACATCTGAATTGTGAGGCCTGCTGTCCTTAGTGTAAATCGAATGTAGTAGTCTGTACATACATAAGTCTGCGGTGCTCTGCCGCTGGGTTCACAGGGGGCATATGTCAAGGAGGCGGCAGCCACGTGGCAGGGTGAGGACCGCCGCTCTGGCAGACTCTTTGGCCTTCACACAAGTGAACCACTCCCAGAGCCCCAGCTTATTTATTCATACTCCTACGCTCGAGTGGCGTATGTTGGACCAGCGCACCCCTCTTCCACTTCCACTTCCGGGGGGACAACACAGCTATATGACCAAGGTCGTCCCCACTGCCTGAGGTAACATGGGTGCGTCTATTATCCACAACACTACAAGCACCAGCAGTATCTGTACACATGGAGAGCTTTGTGCTCTGCATAGTGATGTCTGTCCAGCACATCACCACAACACTTGGTATTGCTTGCATTATTATTGATAGGTAACTTGTGTCCTTCACACATGCTTGGTTGCCACATCTGCCAACATTCAAGTATTGTGTGACTGAGGGACCATGTCATTTTGGGAAGGTCCACTGTCCTATTCTGCGCTGCCTCATTGGTAGTAGGGAGGGGGGTGGTCCAGGGGGGACGTCCTGAGGTGGGGGGCAGAGGGAGTTGTGGCTTTCTTAGGTGTCGGAGCTGCATGATCAGTAAATGTATGACATGTGTTGGTCTTCAGATATGATTCTGGGCTTGGCTCCCTTTTACACTGTAGGTAGTCGTCCTGGTATACACCAGTAAAAGGCAAATGTTAGATTCCTACGGCTAACGCAGCTTATTGACTGTTTTTGTATCGCACCCCTGATTTCGCTGCTCATTGAATATATCCGGTAGAAATCAATCAATCAATCATAGCATTTGTATAGCGCGCTACTCACCCGGAAGGGTCTCAAGGCACTGGGGAGAGGGATACGTTACTGCATGAGCAGCCAGGTCTTGAGTTGCTTCCTGAAGAAAAGATGGTCCTGGGTCATCCGCAGGTGGATGGGGAGGGAGTTCCAGGTCTTGGCTGCCAGGTAGGAGAAGGATCTTCCTCCGGCGGTGGCTCTGTGGATGCGTGGGACGGCAGCGAAGGCGAGGTTGGTCGATCGTAGCTGGCGGGTGGGTGCATAGAAGGTCAGGCGGTCGTTGAGGTACTTGGGGCCCAGGTCGTGGAGAGCCTTGTGTGCGTGGGTGAGGAGCCTGAGCATGATCCTCTTGCTGACGGGGAGCCAGTGCAGGTCTCTTAGGTGGCCGGAGATGTGGCTGGGTCGGGGATGTCCAGGACGAGACGTGCGGAAGCGTTCTGGATGCGTTGGAGTCTTTTCTGCCATTTGGCTGTGGTTCCGGCGTAGAGGGTGTTCCCGTAGTCCAGTCGGCTGGTGACGAGTGCCTGGGTGATGGTCTTCCTGGTCTCGGTGGGGATCCAGCGGAAGATCTTACGGAGCATGCGCAGGGTGTTGAAGCACGATGAGGAGACGGCGTTGACTTGTCTAGTCATCGAGAGAGAAGAGTCCAGGATGAAGCCCAGGTTGCGTGCGTGGTCCGTTGGCCTGGGAATGGTGCCCAGGGCCAGGCGCCACCAGGAGTCGTCCCAGGCGGAGGGCGATGATCCCAGAATGAGGACTTCCATTTTGTCTGAGTTCAGTTTCAGGCGGCTATTCTTCATCCACTCGGTGAAGTCTTTCATCCCTTCGTGTAGTCTGGTTCTGGCGGTGGCGGGGTCGTTGGTGAGGGGGAGCTTCAGCTGGGTATCGTCGGCGTGGGAGATGATGTTGAAGTTGTGATGGCATGCGATGGCTGGGAGGGGGCTCATGTAGACGTTGAAGAGGGTCGGGCTGAGTGATGATCCTTGTGGTACGCGGCAAATGACTTCAGTGGGCTCGAATCTGAACGGGAGGAGGCGGACTCACTGGGTTCTTCCGGTGAGGAACGAGATGATCCACTTTAGTGCTTTCCCTTGGATTCCGATGTTGCTGAGGCGCTGTACTAGAGAGCCGTGGCAGACAGTGTCGAACTCTGCGGAGAGGTCCAGGAGGATGAGGGCTGATGTTTCTCCGTTGTCGAGCAGGGATCTGATGCCATCGGTGGCCGCGATCAGGGCGGTCTCGGTGCTGTGGTTGGCTCGGAAACCGGACTGCGAGGGGTCGAAGGATCCATTCGTCTCGAGGAAGGCGGCGAGCTGTCTGTTGACGGTCTTCTCGATGACTTTGGCACAAAAAGGGAGAAGCGAGATGGGGCGGAAGTTCTTGAGGTCGGTGGGGTCCGATGTTGGTTTCTTCAGGAGGGCGCTGAGCTCGGCGTGCTTTTAGCTCTCCGGGAAGGTGGCGGTGTGGAAGGAGGTGTTGATGATGTCCCGCAGTTGGGGTGCGATGATGGAGTCAGCCTTGTTGAAGACGTGGTGGGGGCAGGGGTCGGTAGGTGATCCGGAGTGGATGGTGTTCATTGTGCGGGTGGTGTCTTCGGTGCTGACCGGGGTCCAGTTGCAGAGAGTGGTGGTAGGGGGCGTTGGTTCAGTGGTTGGGTGCGTGGTTGGTGCGCCGAAGCTGTTGTGTATGTCGACGATCTTGCGGTGGAAGAACGAGGCGAAGGAATCGCAGAGGTCTTGCGAAGGTGTGATGTCGTTGTTTCCGGCGCTGGGGTTGGAGAGCTCTTTGACGATGTTGAAGAGTTCCTTGTTGTTGTGGGCGTTGTTGTCCAGTCGTTCTTTGAATGCTGTCTGATCGTGGTGCCAGGCTTTCTCGAGGGTGCGGCAGTTCTTCTTGGAATCCTTGAGTTCGTTGGTGAACCAGGGGGCTTTCTTGCTTCTGGGCTTGCTGGGGGGGTTCTTTAGTGGTGCGAGGTCGTCGGCGCAGTTGGTAAACCACTGTGTGAGGTTGCTGGCTTCTTCGTTGGGGTCCGGTGTGCTGGCGGAAGGGTTCTGGCAGAGGGAGGTGGTGAGCTGCTTGGCGGTGATCTTGCTCCAGCTCCGGTGAGGAATCTGTTGTGGGTGGTGGTGGGTCGTGTTTTTCCTGAAGCTGAAGTGGACGCAGCTGTGATCAGTCCAGTGAAGTCCAGTGGAGTGGCTGAAGGAGATGTGCATGCTGGAGGAGAAGACGGGGTCAAGCATGTGGCCGGCATAGTGGGTGGGGGTGTTCACCAGTTGCTTGAGTCCGAAGTTGGCGAGGTTATCCAGCAGGGCGGCGGTGTTGCTGTCATTGTTGTTCTCCAGGTGGAAGTTGAGGTCCCCTAGGAGGATGCAGTAAGAGGAGGCGAGGGCGTGCGGGCTGATGAAGTCAGCGATGTCTTCGCTGAATTGTGTACGTGGTCCCGGGAGTCTGTAGATGAGGGTGCCTCTGAGGGTCGTCTTGGGATTGGTGTGTATCTGGAAGTGGAGGTGTTCGGCGGCGGTGAAGGTGTTGTTGGAGTTGGTCGAGATGTGGATGGTGTTCTTGTGTATGATGGCGATGCCTCCTCCAGTCTGGTTGACGTGGTCCCTCCGAGCAGGTTCTAGAGTTCTACGGCGTGTCTGTGGACAGAGCGGGTGTTGAGAAGGATGCACTTGAGGTGGTTGCTGCTGGCGCTTGGCTTGGCAGGAGCGGCGCAGGTCCGGAGGCAGGTGAACTTGCAGGCTTGGCAGGTGAAGGGTCCGTGGGTGCATTTCCGGGTGGCTCGGTAGCAGGCGGGGTACCGTCCGGCGTTGAGTGCGTGGAGGGTTGCGGCGTCGTAAGTCCGCCCAGTTGGATGGCGTCCTCGGGGTCCAGGGTTCCTGGCGCTGGGCGCCGTCCAGGCGCGGACGGGTGCAGACGGGCTTGCATTTGGCGCGCCTTCGGTGCACAATCGGCGCGCCCGCTGCGTACGCGTTGACTCCGCCATAAATGGCGAAGTGGGAGGGGGGAGCAGCTGGGAGGCAGGAGCCGGCGGTGAATGGGGGTAGAGGAAGAAAAAGGGGCGGGCCGCAGGGGAGCAGCGGTGGGGAGCGGGGGGAGAGGAGAGCAGGAAAAACGGGCGAGGGGGGCGGGTACGGAGGACAAGAGAGCGGGCAGTACACAAGCACAGAGACAAGGCAGATACAAAATAACAGGAACAGAATACAATTTACAATACGAAATGCAGTAAATAAATATCAGGGGCGGCGACAAAGCACGGGCGGAGACCGCTGAGGAAAAACGAAAAGCACAGCTGCAGGGCAGCGGCGAGCTCGAGTCAGCAGCGGGGAGCCTGGCACACTCACGGGGAGTCACGCGGTGTGTGGAGCGACCGGCCTTGAAGCAGGGTCAAGGGTCAGTGTTTTTGTGTTATTTTTGCATGGGAAAGCCTACTCTGCATATTATTACTGTCAGTTGTTTCTCTCATTTGTGGCAATTTTTTGGGCGGATGCTATTGCTGGAAAACTGGGGATACCGGCAGTTTAACTAGGGGTCGACGCCAAATTATGTTCCACTCGCAGAAATATTAATGTTCGGGCTTTGAAAATGCATTTTTGTGCCTGCAATCGCCACGTTTGCCGACGAGTTTTCTGATCCGTTCACGTGCTCCACGAGATGTTGGTAGCCGGTCGCGCTATCTCATCATGGGAGTTCGCAATTGCGGTCACGTTATTTGCCTCGCCATCAGACACCGCGAGAGTCTGAGATCGCGAACACGTTATTCTCCACCACGAGAGAGAGCGTGAGGTCGGAAACATGTCAATCTCCACCGCGACAGAGAGCGTGAGATCGCGAACATGTCATTTTGGACGCGGCATCGACATCCGGTGGAAGTGTAGTGAAGCTCGCGATCTCGAACACGCAAAATTATCTCTAGCAGCATAAAACCTTCTGTAAATAATTATTTTGATGAAAAAAACTCCTCAGATTGACATTTGGCTGTCCTTCATTGTGCAAGGAGTCCTATTATAAAAAAAACTTTGGAGAGAGAGTTAGGAAGTGCTACGGAGTCTCCAACTTCCTGTTTCTGTCTAGCAGGCTCCTCCCAGTGCTGTGTCGATCTCCTGCTCATTCTGCCTTTGATTTTGAACTGGAAGGATCACTCTTTGTGTCTGCTGCATCATTGTCATTGGATATGAGGACTTTTGAATTTGATGTTTTTCAAGTAAGTTGGTGTTGTGTCTGTTTGATTGGGGCATTGCAGTTGCTGCAACCACAATTTTGGTACTCATCATTCTTTTTTTTTAAATTGTTGTGGGTAGCCAGTAGGCCCAGAGCTAGTCATGGATGGGGGCATGATGAAGAAACTGTTCCTTTGGTGTGTGTTGAATGTATTTGAAATATCATTTAGGGCATGGATGGCATTTGATTGAGTTGCAAATGAGTTTTTGGGGGTATTTCTGTTTTTGGGTGTGTGTTAAAGAAATGCCTTTGTTCTGTGTGTCTGGTGTGTTGGTGTGCATACTGCAGACTTTGTTTTGCCCTCTGGATTTTCGTTTTTGCATTTTATTGCATTAAAAAGGCAAAGCAGTGTGGGTTAGCATGAATCCTTTGCCTGGCTTTTATAGGCCTTTGGTCAGTTCATCGTTTCTCAGGCCTCCTGCTTTTTGCATGTGATTTTTTGAGTGTCCATGTGGCTGGTGGCCTTTTCTGGTGGAAGTTAGTAGTGTGCTGCTTTTGCCTATAGGCCTGCATGGTATTCCTTTGTGGCCTAGGATTCTTGTTGTGGGCCTGCCCATGAGGCTGGTGGCCATTATGAAGGTAGGCAGTATGCTTTTTGCAATAGGCCTGCATTGTCTGTCTTCTGTTTCTTGTAGTTAGTTGGGCCTGACCATGTGGCTGGCAGCCATTTTGAAGCCTAGACCTTCAAGCTTGTGTGGCCTTGTCTGTCAACAGGCCTGCTTTCATCCAGTAGGCTCAGAGCAGGTAGCCACAGGCGCAATAAACAATTGTTTATGTGTGTTCTGTTGAATTTAAACATCATTTAGGGCATGGATGGCATTGGATTGAGTTGGAAAATGTGTTTTTAGGGGATTATTTTTGTTTTTGGGTGTGTTAAAGAAATGCCTTTGATGTGTGTGTCTGGTGTGTTGGTGTGTCCATGTGGATGGTGGCCTTTTCTGGTGGAAGTTAGTAGTGTGCTGCTTTTGCCATATAGGCCTGCATGGTTTTCCTATTGGCTTACTGCTTCCATCCATCCCCTTTGCCAGCAGCAGCTCCCTGACTGATGTGATGGGCAATTAATTAATGCTAAACAGGGTCCACTCCACTTCCATTATATTTGTATTTTGGTTGTATTTCTTATTCTTTCCTAACCTTCCTGAGAGTGTAGTGTACTGTGTACCCAGTAGTATACCATAGCCCTTGTTGACAAAGTCTCACAAATGGCTACACTATATATTTTTTTGTTTGTTTGTACTAGTAGTAATTGAGCCACAAAAACAAATGCAACATTTCACTGATGTTCTTCTCTTGGCTTATTTGCTTTTAGGTGCACAAAAAGACAGAGGAGGAGGTATCAACATCACCTGTTGTACTGCCAGACAGAAGTCCTGCTGCGCACCATATCACATCCACGTGTGACCACAGACATCTCTGCAACTTGTGCACCTACGTTCTGCCTGACATCTGAAGAAGATGACCCCAAAGAAAGGTACGAGGTCCTCCAGTACCAAGAAAGTTGCTGGTAAGAAGAAGAAGGAACAGAAAAAGGAAGTGGCACTAACCACGACTGGTGTGCCGGCCAATGTGTTTTTGGGACCATAAAAATTATGCCTGCAGCAGCGTTGTCCGGCAACCACGCTGGGAGCAGCACCTCCAAACCAGTGAGCCAATCCCACCAACCTAGGCCCAAGCCCATGAGTGTCGCAGAAGTAGCCAGTCTACTAACAAGTAGAGATATTGAAATGTCATTATCGCAAAGTAGTACACAATCAATGCAGGCGGAAACTCAGCAGATAAGTGTGCAGCAGCAGGCTCAGCCACAAGAACAACAGCAGCCGCAAGAACAGCAGCAGCCGCACAAACAGCAGCAGCCACAACAACAGCCACAACAACAGCCCACAATAGTATTTTTTCCTCCTGAAGTAGGGGCATTTCACGAAATCGAGCTTCCTGCAGACAAAGTGGAGCAAATCACTGTTTCAGAAGATCCATTGTCTTCCAGACCCCCAGCAAGTAAAAGGAGGGTTAGTCCATCATCCTCTTCTTCAAGCCCCGCTTCTGATGATCGAGATGACACTTGGAAGTCACCAGGTCAGTCTGAGAGGGATGCACGCCACAAGACAAGGCTAGTGAAAAGGTAAGTTCCAGAAAGCCTGAGATTTATAGAGGTAGATGTACACGATGGGGATGATGATGATGAGCCAGTCATCACGAACATCACTCCTGGCTCAAAGGAGATGGAGACCAATATTATTCCCCTATCCAAAATGGCTGCAAGGGATGTAGCACGGATTCTACCAACACAGGTACTACTACCACGACCTCCAGCTTACATATTTGCAGTTGCAAAGGCCCGGCAGGGACCTACATCCAGCAAAACCACCACCTCAATAGGTAGTGGTAGAAGTCACAGTGTAGCTGCACAGAGTCACATTCCAAGCACAACCTCCAGTTCATCTGGTATTAAAAGTGGCACATCCAGCTGCTCCAGAAAGTTATCCTCCCTAGTGTGGGACTTCTTTTTGGTTAGCAGTAAGGAGAAAAACATTACTATATGCTCAATTTGTCAACATGCTGTTTGGCGGGGTAAGCTTGGTACAAACTATGGTACCGGAGGCCAAACAAGTTATCTCAAAATACACCACACTATCGTGTGGGAGGCTCACCTACTTTGCTTAGAACATTGTAAAATTCATCCCATTGTTGTTTTGGAATGAAGAATCAGGGGATAAAATGATCGTGGTGGAAGGTGAACAAGAAGGAGACATTTCTAGCCCTGTCCCCAGTAGTGTAGTGGTACCGCCCACATCATCAGCAACATCTCAGTGGCACCACAGTAAGAGCCATACTCAGAGTAAGGCTAAGACACCAAGGCTACTGAGTACTGCAATGAAACAAAGTGTGTTGTTGAGCCTAACTGGGTTAAAAAAAACAACTGCACCACAAAGGAAAATAATCCAGCCTACCATTGAGAGAATGCTTAAGTTTGAGGGGTAGTACCAATGCAACCACCCAACGGCATGGTTGTACGTGCAAAGCTGGCTAAAATGGGTTTCCTTGAATTTGTGTCAGCCATCTGCCCTAAATGGAAGGTTCCCAGCCGGTCCCATTTCACAAGAATTGCTGTTCCAGCACTACATCATGATGTGCTGGAATTGGTTGGACAAGCTTTGAAGCAGAGTGCTGTTCACAATATCCACCTGACAAAAGACATGTGGACCAGTTGCCCAGCCACTGATTATATGTGCATCACTGCAAACTGGGTCTATTTTGTGGGGGTTAGAGAAAAGCTATCTGAGTAGGTGCTGTTGACACAGCTGAGGTTTTTAAAGCTACTCGGAAACATGCAACTGTAGCCATGTTTGCCATGGAAAAATCTCATACTTATGTAAACATATTGGAAGAGTTTCCCAGAAATGTTTTTGAATGGCAGCGCCCAAGAGGGCTTAATATTGGTTTTGTTTTCACAGATAATGGCAGTATTGTACTTAAGGCCATGGCGCTTGGTTCCTATTTTAGGGTTCCGTTTTTGACGCACTGCATTAACATTATAGCTCAAGACTTTTGGACTTGGCCCTTTTTGGCAGGTTCACCCCTAAATGTTTTGCTTTTAAATGTGAAGTGGTGTTAGTTGTTTTTGGCTTCTGCACACTTTAACACTTTGTCCCAGTGTAAAGTGCGTGCACACTCTGAGTGCATGTTGTGAGATTGGCCTGCCCTCCCATAGGAATGCATGGGGGATATGTGTGTCCATGGTAGTTCCTGAGGTGTGGGGAGTGCAGGGGCGAGTTTGGTATGTGCAAACTCGTGAGATTACATGCTGCGCAACGGTGTGCTCAGATTTATTATGGCTAGTGTAGAAGTGCCCCTTCTAGAAGTTGGTATGTCTGTGTGCAGTAAATGTGGATGGCCTGTCTGGCTTGTGAGTCACAGGAGCTGGCTGGTGTGCCTGGCTCCAGGAGTCAGGATGGGTCTGCCCGGTGGTGAATGTGGAGATCTGCAGGTTGCTGAAAGGGAGGAGTTGCACCTGAGTCCTGAATAGGGCTGTGCTTTCCTTCCACAATGCTGGCTCCACCCCTGTGGTGCGTCTGATGTCCCTAGCCTGCCCTGTGAATAGGGAGAGGGGCTGAGCACAACCCTGTGCTAGGAGACAAAGGAAAATGTGTATAAAAAGGGGCTCTGACCCCATGAAAAATGTTCTCTCTGTGACCTAGCTTGAGGGGGGCCTGCTGCTGCTGCTGGGTGCCAGGAGGACCACCACTGGGGACTGCCTCCCTGCTGGAAGGCCCTGTGAGCTGGCTCCTGGGCCCAGCCTTTGCCCCCCTTCCTGTATTCTAAAAGAATTTCCCTGGTCATTGATGCCAGTGCCTAGGGAGCACTTTATTTTCCATTTTCCAGGAGCACTGGAATTCTGTCCCCCAGAAGAAGTTGAGCGTGTTGGGGCTTCTCAGCGCTGAGCTGCATTTAATCTAGAGGAAATGCCTGACTGAGATGCTTCTTCCTTTCGAGGTCGTCACACGTGAAGTCAGCAAGGAGGACTGTACTATGGGCCAAGCTATCCCATTGTTGCAAATGCTAGTGCATCAGCTGGAGGAGGTGTCTGAAGCATACAAAGGAGTAGCGGACAAAAAAAGAAGCATATGAGTTGGTGGAGAGCTTAGCTCGTCGCTTAGCTGACAATACAAGGGTGCAAAACAAGGTTTTTATCACAAGAACATTACATTTGTGCCACAATTCTGGATCCACTGACAAAATGGGCACTGAAGACATTAATTCCTTTTTCAGAAATGGATGTTGCCCGGTACCAAATTTGGATAGCTGAGTCAGCGAGTAAGTTGGAAAATGAACGGCTGCTAATTAAAAGCCCCCTAGGTAAACCTATAACAAGTACTGCAGAAGGGCATCCGGTGTTATGTTTAACTTCAGAGCCTGAGGGCAGTGCGTTTGGCTCAGAACACTCACCAACACTATCAACAACAGCAAGACTGGATCATTAGGCCCAATAAAATTGTTAAATGATTAGTATTTACATTTAGGCATTGGTAAATCCAGTGCTGATGTAAAGCGAAAAGAGCCCGAAAAAAGTGTAGCACCCCTGAACATTGAGCTGATGGTCCAGGCCTATCTGAACGACCCAACAGAGGTGTACATTGATCAAAACCCATTGTGGTATTGGTATGGGAAAAGGGTCCAATGGCCACTGCTCAGCAGGCTGGAGATAAACTATCTGGCTTGCACTGCGCAAGCCAGATAGTTTATCGAATGTGTTTTCACAGCTGCTGGTTCCATTGTAACAGTGAGAAGGACCAGTCTCTCAGCCAAAATGTGGGGAGGTTAACTATGATCAAAATGAATCAGCACTTTATACCACTGAATTACACAATACATGAATCAAGGGAGGAAGATGGGGACAGCGGCTCAGGTGACGGAAGAAGTGTCTTAGATGATGATTACCTACCTCTGATTGAACCCCCAGAGTTTGAGGACGAGCTATACTTCCCTGACAATTAGGCTTGCACTTCTTACTGTCTTCCTCCCTTATTTTCTTGTATTTGTGTGTTAGAAACTTTGAATCACAACAAATCCTTCACCACCGTCTTCTACTCTTTTTATTGCCATATATGAGATTCAGCTGTCTGCATTTCACATTACACTCCTCCGAATCCTGCTCCTCCATCCTCCTGAATCTCCCTAAATCCATTGCCCTCAAGACAGATGAGGATTGGATGATGCAAAATAGATGATAAAAAAAATCTTAAAGAAGTGAAACATGATGATGACTACCATAGCTACCCTCCTTTCTGATCCAAGAGAGAATGCCCATTAACTGAAGATGAGATGGAACAGGTAATTAATGATGCCAAGCATTGGACTCTGACTGAGTGATTTTGTAGTTGTTTGTTGTGCATGAAATATGCAATAATCTACACTAAAAGTAACTCAAGGCAATTTTTCCCTTCTTGTATTTTTAATAGGAAACTTATATTTCTACTTCAGACTGATACATTGCTTTTGAATATAGGAAGGGGACTCAATCTGTACACTGCACACTGAGTTGGACGACACCATGATGATGGCGAGAGAGACGGCCCCTTCACTTAAGATGAGAAGGAACAGGTAATGAATGGCATGCATTGGATACCGACTCTGAGTGATTGGTGTTTGTGTTTTTGTTGTTTGTTGTGCATGAAGTGAAGTCAAAGTGTACTAGTATTTACTCTACACACTAAGAGTGACTCAATCAATATTTCCACTGATGTTGTTTAGTAACAAAATTGTACTTAATTTAATTTAATTTTAAAAACATTTGTATAGCGCGGCTGTCACCTTACAGGCATCCTGGCGTTGAGATATCTCCGGGGGGGGGAGGGGGGGGGAGCACGGGGGAGAGCAGCAGTACAATGGCCAACAAGTTAACACTTAGGAAACAGCCAGGTTTTGACACGTTTCCTGAAAGGAAGGAGTTCTTTCGTTTGACGGATATCTAGGGGCATACTGTTCCAGAGTTTAGCAGCCGCAACTCTGAAGGATCGGCCTCCGGTCCTAGCTTTTTTTTAAATCTCGGCACTTTTACAATGCATGCCGTTGTACAGCGAAGTGCTCTGGTTGGGGTGTACCAGTCAAACAGGGCTTGCAGAGAGCTGGGCCCAAGTCCATGCAGGGCTTTGAATACGAGACAGAGGGATTTAAAGGACACTCGCGGGAGCCAGTGGAGTTCGGCCATCGCTGCTGTGGCCGAGCATCTCCTAGGCCAGCCAAGGGCCAATTTAGCTGAGGCAGATTGTACTCTTTGAAGTCTGTCTAACAGCAAGGCTGGAGACTCGAGTAGCAGCGCATTACAATAGTCGAGGCGACTTAGAATAGTACACCTGACTATTAAAGCCGGGGCCTGTAAGGGAAGTAATGGCAGGGTCTTACGTAGGGACCGAATGAGGGCCGAACAGGTGGACACTGTTTTCGCAACCCGGGCTTCCATGCTGAGTTTGTTGTCCATCATAACACCCAGATTGCGAACAGTGGTGACCGGCTTGGATTTTTCCGAGGATTTTGGGGGCCAAAAATCCACAGGGAAAGGGAGAGGGATCCGACTTCCGGCACAGAACAAAACCTCAGTTTTGGAGGCGTTAAACTGTAGTGAGTTGTTGTGTAGCCAGCCAGCCGTGTCTCGCAGACAGTAATGAAAGGATTCCAAAGGAATCGATTCCTCACCCTCCCAAGAGAGGATGAGTTGAGTGTCGTCTGCGTAATTGATAGCCTTTAGCCTGTGAGATTTTATCAACGTGATCAATGGTTTGAGATACACGTTAAATAAAATCGGGCTGATGGACGAGCCTTGAGGCACCCCATGAGACACCGGGGAGAAGGCCGATTGAAATGGAGAAAGGGATACAGCCTGCTTCCTATCCTGCAGGAAGGAACAAAACCACTGCAGGGCAGTGCCACCCACCCCGGCTTCCCTCAGTCTCTCCAATAGAATCCCATGATTTACCGTATCAAATGCGGCAGACAGGTCCAGCAGAATCAGAGCTACTGCCTGACCCCTGTCTGCACGCATACTTCTACTGCAGGCCAATACATTGCATTTTTTAATATGGAATCTGGACTCACTCGGTACACTGCAGACTGAGTTGAACAACACCATCATGATGAACACAGTGGCATAGTATCTTCACAGCCACTCAGTACAAGGATCGGAGATGATTGATGGAATAAGTCAGGGCGTTTCATGAGTGGCATAAAAGGTAAACAAGTCAACAAGAACCACAGCAGACCTAAATATCTTTGCAGCGGTGAAGTCGAGTATAGCGGTGGTATGACTGTGGTGCATTGATTTAGTCACTTAAATACTTTACTAAATTGTAAAATGCTATGTTGCTGGATATATGCTTTGTCCAACTCTTTCAAAAATGTATGCTAAATGGAGGATGTGCAAAGGGTGCCATCACTGTGGGTCTGCTCTGTCCTGTTGTTTTTTTAGGTTAATACTGGAAACAGATTAGAGTAGAGGTGATGCATGCATTCCGCCTCGAAATGTGTTCTTGTTGCACTACACTATAACCTGTGCATATTTTTGGACTTGGCTTCTCAATATCCCTCTTGTTTTTCCATCTACAATTACAGGCCGGGCCTTACCCTGTGCTGTACTTTGGAAAACAATGCACAATTCCCTTACCAATGAATCTACATCTGCCAGGCAGGCAGAGGCGTCACCCAAGATTGATGGACGGAGCATCCATGGAAGGGAGGACTAAGAGGAATGCCAAGATGCAAATCCACATTTTGACCAGGATAACACAGTAATAGTACCAACTTTCATCATCTTAAGTTAATTTTGATTCATATTTTTGTCTACAATATTTAAAACAGTGAGTTCTTGTTGTTATTATTATCATTAGGTTTGTTCTCTGTTTATAATTCATCCCTCCAGATATTTTAAAATTTGCTCTGCTATCTGTAAAAGTAATCCCGGTACAACTGAACACAAACAGTATGTAAGCCGGGTCTCCTTATCAATCATCATCATGTATGCATTTCCTTTTTCTCTCTCAACATATTGATATGGATATGGTAGTCTACAAAGATTCTGTCATTTGTTGTTTGTACATGCGTACTGTGTTTCTGTCAAACCTTTCCCAAACCCCCTTTCCCAACCATTCACCAAACCCTAACCTTCTATCCCCCCATGGGCTGTGTGACTTATTGAGGTGTGATCACACGCTTACTGGGGCGCATGTGGCAAAAGCAACAGTACTTCAATTTCAAGGCAGGGCGAGGATCTTCTTCTGCTTGCCCACCCATGAGCAGTATATGTGTGAGGTAATTTTTTTGCCAAAGGAACCTAATACATCAGCATTAATTGCCGGCATCGATTGGATTTGTTCTCATCCTCCTACACAGCACTAACGGTTACGCCTGTGTCCAGTGTACTGTAGGCCTAGTCAAGTGACTCGATACAACTATAGTTTGTAACTATGTGTACTAGGCTATCCCCACTACCATCATGTTTTATTGTATTTTTGCATATTATTGTTTCGCAGTAAGTTCTGTACTGTACTACATTCTACTACTCCTCAAAGAGTCTCTCTCAGGTGACTGACTGTCTCATTTTCTTTTTTTTGAAAATGCTCCTGCCAGTGTCTACTACTACTACCACCACAACCATGGCATGTTAGGGAAGGGAACTATCATCGCCATGCAGCCATCGCTGTGCCTAAGTTAAACATCAAGCAAATGTAATAGAAGTTTGGGAAAAGCATAATTAATAATGGACATGTTTTCATTAATTCATTTTCACACACTCCTTTGAGTCCAGATGCAGAATGCATAGACTAGAAGAGACTGACAGTACTAGTAGGACAAGTAACTCAGTGAGAGGTGCCGCATCTATCTGTTTGTGTCTTACAAATTCAGCCAATTATTTAAATCAAACACTGGCTGTGGCCCTGCACCAGCAAGGAAACAGTGTGATGTAAAACAGCAACCCCACCCACAAAACATTAATAACATCGTATGTAAAGTAGAAATATATAATTTATTACCCTAACAAAAATAAACTATTTCACAAAATTACACAACACCTGACTCACCCCTCTCCATGTCCGTAAAGAAAAAGTCCAACCTAAAGTCCAATTGTCCAAAGAAACTTCAACGCCTGATTCCACCCACCAAAAGAATAAATCAAAAAGGGGATATGAACAGTGTCTTATGCTCGGCGGGCTAGACTCTGGAGGACATGTTCTTACTCCTCTAGGTGGGTAACAGGGCGCTTCAAAGCGCGGCAGTTGAATCCACAGGGTGAGCAGCAGTGATGTTAAAGGAGGAGCAGTGGTGGGCGACTGCCAGACGGTGGCGCCGTAACACTGGAGGGCGGTGGCTGGGGTCCCGGGCATTAGAGGAGGCTGTAGCTGCTGCTGCCTCCTCCTCCCCTGCTTCCACAACCACCGGCCGACGGTATTCCCGATGTATGGCTTCCAGCTTCCAGCGCCGGGCTTGGCGGTCAGCTCCTTCCTGTCAGGTTTTCCCTTGGAAGGAGTAGCTATCTGTCAAGAAGAAAAAACAAGACTATTGTAAAATATACTCTTAGCAAAGCAGTAAGACAAATTATTTCTACACATAGTGGCACGGTAGCACAGTGCAGACTAGAAAGGGGTGTTTGCAACAGGTTCTTTAGACCTGGCCTATAGAAAAGCCACTTTATCTCACCCAAAGTTATTGCAACAAACATTGGAATATTGCTGCCCATTTGGGTAAGGAGCACGGTCGTGCTGGACTCATTATCATTAGACTTTAGTTCATTCTCTCTGATACTTACCTCTAGGTGTAGGTTTTCGATTTGGGTGTCCACTGGGTCACGGACATATTTAGGTGACTTTTGTGAAATGCACATCAACTAAATTGGGATACTACAACCACCAACGTGCATGTTAGCTACATTAATATACAGTTGATGTAGTTCACTTTGGGTGAGATAAAGTGGCTTTTCTATAGGCCAGGTCTAAAGAACCTGTTGCAAACACCCCTCTCTAGTCTGCACTGTTGTTTAACATTAACAATTACACGTTTTACTGTGATAAATGAATTCATGTAGTGTTGGTACATGTATGTAACATGTAGCCATTGTACATTTTCGAGCCCTGACGAAGTCGAGGGTATATCACCCTGACGAAACACGTGTTGGCTGGGCGTTGCAAATTAAAATTCTGAATTGAAGATTACAGCAATCAAGACTAAATCAACATTCTTTGTCTCTGAATGGTTTTGTGTATGATTCAACTGTCGATATTGTACAGTATAATAATTGACGTGTGCACAGATCCCATGTTTTGTTGTGTTTAGGACCTAGGTCCAACTTGGGGGTTTCAGGCTATTCCTCCTTTCTGGGGCACCGTCGCAGATTGAATGCCGTAATTATAAAACGTGACACACAGCAGGCGCCACTACTGGTCGTTCTCTTCAATTAGCCTTGTCTCTTTTTTTCATAACCATTTTACCTTTGTGTCTTTTATTTTTGCACATGTTACCTCACAACTTGTTCCATGAGACGCCTTTGAGCCCACATGAGCTCATTCTGCTATCAATCAACCAATCATTACATTTGTAAAGCGCTCTACATACCCGTGAGGGTCTCAAGGCGCTTGGCGGGGGGCTGCTACTGATCAAAGAGCCAGGTCTTGTGGAGTCTTCTGAAAGCCAGTAGGTACTGGGTCTGCCGTATGTCGGTGGGGAGGGTGTTCTAGGTCTTGGCGGTGAGGTAGGAAAAGGATCTGCCACCGGCTGTGGGTTTTCAGATGTGTGGAACTGTGTCAAGGGCAAGGTTGGCAGAGCGGAGGCTGCGGGTGGGGGTGAAGAAGCTGAGTCGGTCGTTGAGGTAAGCTGGTCCGGCGTTGTGTAGGGCTTTGTGTGCATGGATGAGGAGTTTGAAGGTGATCCTCTTGTTGACGGGGAGCCAGTGCAGGCCTCTCAGGTGGGGTGCGAGGTGGATACGTAGGGGGAAACTGAGGATCAGTCGTGCTGAGGTGTTCTGGATGCGTTGCAGCCGTCTCAGGAGCTAGGTTGTTGTTCCTGCATAGAGGGCATTCCCGTAGTCCAGTCTGCTGGTGACGAGGGCCTGGGTGACGTTTTTTCTCGTGTCGGAGGGGATCCATTTGAAGATCCTGCAGAGCTTTCGGAGGGTGGTGAAGCTGGATGCAGAGATGGCGTTAACTTTCTTGGTCATGGAGAGGGCGGAGTCGAGGATGACCCCCAAGTTGCGAGCGTGTTTGGTGGGATCTGGGGCTGTTCCAACGATGTAGCCACCAGGAGTCGTCCCAGGCTGATGGGGTGGGGCCGAGGATGAGGACCTCCGTCTTGTCTGAGTTCAGCTTCAGCCTGCTCTCCTTCATCCATTCAGCGACGGCCTTCATTCCTCTGTGGAGGCTGGCTTTGGCGGTGTGGGGGTCTTCGGTGAGGGATATGATCAGCTGGGTGTCGTCGGCGTAGGAGATGATGTCTACTGTCTAAGCACTGCATACAAGGTCAACCAAAACAAGCCACTTTGTTATGGAGCTCTGGTGTTAGTCCATATTGCTTATCCATGCAAATGCTTCACTTTTTGGCATGACTGAGAAATGCTTGCAATATACTAATGCGCACCATTTTTCTTATAACAGATGGAAGATTCATTTCTACGAACCAGAGCTTTGCAGAGCTTATGATGTAACCAGTACTAGGTTCTTCTATGATGAGGGGTCCCCAGAATTCGCTCAGAGATCTTCATTTATAATTTTATATAAACTATATTCCTACCAAGGGGATGGTGGTGCTTCCACCACTGTTCAGTTATTATCATGATTTCGCATTTTTTTACCTTCGTTCTATGGACTTTTAATTGTTGTAAGTATACCTAAGTGTAACAATGTTTATTGTTTTAATGTTATGCATTTTGCTGTTGGTGCTGCATTATAGAACAACGTACATAGCTTGTCAGTTGCAAATAAACTTTTGAACTTACATAGACTCAGTGGTATTTGGTGTGCATGGACTTACACGAGTGAGCGAGCAAACGGAAGGGTGTGCATGTGCATTGCTTCCACGACTGAGAGGTCGGGCGTGTTATGTTCTGGGTTGTCTACTCATTGGGTTTCTTGGGTGGGGGTTTCAGAGAGCTAATAGTTATGAGACACTTCTATAACTTGCCCGGGCAGGGAATTGTTGTGGGTTCTGATTGGGGGTGTGAGGAAGGTCCAACCTCCCATCACCAACATTCTATTTTCTTGTACAAAGTTATGTATGTGCAAAATCCCTACAACAGTAGTAGTATGTCCTATCCTATCAAAATAGTAAAATCTGGGAGGGCATTTTGTTTGTGGGAATTGTCAAAAAGCCTCAAGATTAATAAAGCCTTAAGATTAAGAAGACTAGAAGGAGTACCAGAGGACAACCCAATGGACTGGACTTAATGGCTGGAGCTACTGGTGAATCTGGGTTTTATTTAAAACCTTTCAAATAAAGAGTAGCAAACTGGGCAAGCTTAGCTACAAATAGACTAATAGTAGTAGTACAGAGAGTCATAGCAGAGGCAGTTAGAGGCAGGGATAACAAGAATTTAGAAACAGTCTAAATCGAAGAATGATTGTTGGTAAAAAATAGCATTAGGAAACAGAAACAATAGTTCAGAAAAAAACGGTGCAGTAAAAGTTAGTGAATAGGAATTATTAATATTAAAAACAGGAAGTCTTACTGGGGCCAACAGAAGAACCCTGGTCCTGGTCCTCCTGTCCCTGGTGTTCATCTGCTCCGCTGACTCTGACCCCGTTTTCTTGCCCCTGGGTGCTGACCATGAAAGATATAAGAAAGAAAGAGAAAAACATTGATGATTGGTGTGAAACAAATAAAATATTTTTAAAAGACTGTCAAAAAAACATTTATGTAAACAACAATTGCAATAATATTGACCTATCTAATCTGGTCAACAAATAGTATCGAGGGATTTGCGGACCGACTAGTTATTATTTAATAACACTAATCTAGTGTTCCATTCCGATTTCAAAATACTAACTAAGCCTAAGTAGTACGTACCACCTGACCTAGCCCACCTATTCCAGGCATGCCAACTGTACATTAAGTAAGCGTTTCCACTTCTTTTAGTCCTCAAAAATGCATAAATGGAGGACACATGCCTATATTTTTACATACACCAAATTGTTGGTTGGTTGATGCTGATATTCTGCTAGTGCTAAGCCTATTGCCACTCACTGGACAAACTACAAAAGGTTCTACTAAGGACTAGGGTAAGCACTAGAAGCACTCTGCAGCACGTAACGTAAAAGAGGGGGTGTCAGGCAGACCACTAAAAAATTACAAACTCATAATAGGTAACTAAACCTAAGTATCAATCCACCCCTATCCCTTAGTGACAGGACAAAGGAAGGACTAGAGTCACTGTAGCATTACCTAACTTAAGTTTTCTAAAATAAACTCTTATATATTCACGCAGAACGAGAGCAAACGTAAAGTTGCAAGTAAGTAAGATTAGTTAGTAGCGCAGAGCACCTGTGTCATAACAATCACAGAAGACTCTTAAACGTAATTTACCTGTAATGTAAGCAGCAGCATACTAGCTAGTCGGAAAAAAATATATTCACAATATATAACGCAGAGCAGAAGAACAGACACAAAGTAATATTAAATAGCTACTCACTAAGACCCGGGACCTCCACTCCTAGCAGACCCAGCAGGTCCTGCTCCCAGTCCAGAATATCAGACCACCGGTGCATCAACTGGTTCTGGGTGGGCCAGAGACCAGAGCAGCAAAACACTGCTCAGCGCACCTTTGACCACTGCTGCCGAAGCTCCCGGAGCCGGTACCCAGACCCAGGCCTACCGCCTGCTACAAGGATTAAGGGGAGGTGGTGCTGCACAAAAAAAACAAGTGTGGCCAACTCCACCTGCCCAAATAAGGCCCATGCCTGCACCCCTTGTGGGCGCCACCTTCTGCAAGGAAGGTGGTCGCAGCTCTGACTGCGATGAGCTCTGTGGCCCTTTGCCATGGTTCTAGGGTAGGCAGGGTGGAACAGAAAAGGTAAAAATTTAAAAAGTAAGTAAAAGAAATGAAAAAAGCAGGTTATGGACAAAGAGTGAAAAAGTAGTTAAAACACACAAAAAGTAGGCAAAAACAAAAAATAGAGAATCAGAAAAATAGAGAGAGAGATAAAAAATAAAAAAAGATCAAAAAAAAAGTTTCCAGAAGCAAAGGATTGAAAAGATAGAGGGAGGATTGAAAAGCAGGCCCCAGAACCATAGCAATAGAGTTAAAAACAAGATGGCCGCGTCCATTGCGACCGCATCAGCAACTTTGCGCGATATTTTCCTCTGAGCACGCAGAAAGCATCTCCAACACGTAATACGCGTTCCCAAACAGGAAACACTGATCGCGAACGGGCACGAGCATACATTGCTCGACCCGGAACAGGAAATAGCATCCCACGCCCATTAGCGACCGCATGGGCAAGTTGGCAACACATTTCCAATGCGATCACACAAAAAAACATTGCAAACAGAAGGTACAAGCACTTTCACGTCTTCGCGATATTTCCGTGTGCTTGCAGAGATTTTTGACGTTTTCGCGAAGGTTTGAGTTACGCGATTACGCAAATTCCGCACACCCCTAGTTTTGACTAGGTTGAGAATTAAATGATAATTTAATATCACAGGAAAAAAACATAGATTTAAAGAAGATTATAATTAGAAATTCGCATTTAGAAAACCATTGAAATTCACTGAACAAACCACAGGCTTCAGGGACGTTATTATTACAAATTAGCATTTAAAAAACCTTTGAAATTCACTGAAAAAAACAAAGGTTTCAGGGACCTTATAGTTAGTTGGACATTTCACTCACACAAAACCATAGAAATTCCACCGTTATAGTTAGTTGAGCTAACTATAACTCACGTCCCGCAATGCACTGCTGATGACATCACATATTACATCATTCATGACATGGTCAATGACATCACTGATGGCATCACTGATGACATCTAAAATGACATCACTGATGACATCATCCACGTGAAAATCTGATGCACCTCCTTACACCCTAATATAAACTTTGATACACCCCTTGTAAAATACGGACTTCCTTTTTCAAAACCATCGACACACCAATACCAGTTACTACATACGCACTCACTGATTCCTAGGTCTACACACACATCCACTCATTCACCCAGACAACCATTCAGACATGTAGTCACTGATCAATACAACACTATCATATGCACTCATACACCTATACAGACTCTGACACACCACCACTCATCCTAGTCAGTCATGCAAAGAATCAATCAAAGTTCCATCTACTCACCTACACAGTTATAAACACACCACCTCATGTATTCATACAGATACTAACTCATACTTACTCTTCTATATAATCACTAATGCAAGTATTCTGCCACTCTCACAATCACTGACTCTCATGTATAGTTGTTTTTATATACCAACTCTCACATACACTGCCTTTTACTTTTGTACTTAATTGGACATCTACCACTGAGACATCCATTCACTCACCAACACATCCATACACACACTCACTCACCCATACAACTGTTTCCACATGCACTCTTAAACTCATATACCCAGTCACTCAACCACTCACACATCTATGCACAGAGTCACCCCCCACCCAACCACACACATACTCATTCTCCCATACAAATAATACAAATAATCAGGCAACTATTCAATAACCCATATAAACACCCTTGTAGCTACTGACCAATCGATGCAGCAGGCTATACAACAACAGACAGACTGATACAGACATACACACAATTTAGTCACTAACCCATGTATTCAGTAAGACATAATTAATCACTCACTGAAACAGTCAGTCGCACACCTACTAAATCCTCCATGTAGACACTTATACATCTACTCATTCTTCAAAACAGCTTGGTATATATATATATCTATCTATCTATATATATATTCACTGAAAAAACCGTAGGTTTCACATCCATTATAGTTAGGAATTAGCATTTAAAAAACCTATTAAATTCACTGAAAAAAACATAGGTTTCACACCAGTTATAGTTAGCTGGAAATTTTACTGACATAAAACCATTGAAATTCCCACGTTATAGTTAGTTGGACTCACTATAACTTGCGCGCCTGCAATGCACTGCTGATGACGTCACATATTACATCACTCATGACATGGTCAGTGACATCACTCATGACATCACTGATGACACCATCCAGTGAATGTGTGTCTTTCTGAAAAATAAATATGTTTTATATATGTATTTGTAAAGGTCGATGGACGAATAAATGGTTAAATAAGTGTGTAAATGGATGTTTATTTTTATTAAATTATTGATTGGTTAACTGGCTTATAAAGTGTATCTTAGTGAATACATATATTAGCGAGTAATTTTTAAATATATGTATCAGTGGTTCACTTTGTGTAGAAGTGGCTGCATGGGTTGGTGACTGACTCACTGATTGTATGTGTTTTTAAGACAGCGTATGTGCAGGACTGTATGGGTGGATGTGTGTGTATATATGTGTGTTAGTGAGTGAATGACTGTCTCACTAGTGTCTTTATCAGTAACTACATATGTTTTAATCTAGTATATGTGAGTATTAATGTATATAAGTGAGTATATGTGAGAGTGAGACTTTGAAAGAGTTCCTGTTTAAATAAGTATGTGTTTCTATAAGTGATTGTTTAAGAGAGTAAGTATGTGTAAGTTTCCTTAGAAGTAATGTGCTAGTGTGTGTATAGCTGTATATACAAATAAATGGATGTTCAATAGTTTATTTGCATGTGTGAGTATGTGTGTGAGTAACTTTTGGATGACTGTCGGTGTGTAACAGGATGTATATGTGTATCACTACATATGATGAGTGAGTATATGTATGAGTGAGTATATAGAACTGTTGCAGAATGAGAGGATGTGTATATAGATGGTGGAATTACTGAATTGGTTGTTGTAACTGGTATGGGTATCTCCATTTTTTTTAAATGTTAGTTTCTATTTTTGAATATGTGTTTCAAGGGTTACATTACACTGAAAGGAGGTCTGTCACTCTGTCACAAGGATGGTGTCATCAGTGATGTCATGAGTGATGTCACTGACCATGTCATGAGTGATGTAATATGTGACGTCATCAGCAGTGCATTGCAGGCGCACAAGTTATAGTGAGTCCAACTAACTATAACGTGGGAATTTCAATGGTTTTATGTCAGTAAAATTTCCAGCTAACTATAACTGGTGTGAAACCTATTGTTTTTTCAGTGAATTTAATAGGTTTTTTAAATGCTAATTCCTAACTATAACGGATGTGAAACCTATGGTTTTTTCAGTGAATTTCAGTGAATTTCATAGGTTTTTTAAATGCTAATTCCTAACTATATATAAGGCCCCAAACCTATGTTTTTTTCTTTGAATTTCAAAATTTTGTTAATAGCAAATGTCTATAGCTATGTAATATTTTTGAAAATGAATGAATCCTATATTGTATTTGTATTTAAAACAATTTTTTTTATGTATATATTTTTTAAAATTTATTTTTACCCTGGAGCTCTCCCGGTGAGCGCCCCGGAAAGCGTAGTCTTTTGAAGCGCCCCAGGGCGCGCTCCGGAGAGCGTCCCGTTAGCGCTATTGCCGCGAATGAAAACATCATCATGACGTATCGCGTAGCCGCGTCCACGTGATACGCACGGCGTAAGCGCACCCGGAAGCACTCGAGCGATTACGATCGCGCAACGTAAACATTCGACGTGCATGTGACCTGAAAATAACACTTTTTATTGGTGCAGAACAGTTTTGGTTTCATAATGATGAAATCCCTGGTCTTGTGACCTGAAAATAACACTTCTCATTGGTTCAGGCCTTTTTTTTCCAAATGATGAAGACCCCACCTTTTTTCCTTATTCTGACTTTGTCCTTTGACTTAGGAAGACCTGTTTTGCAATCTTTGAGGTATATTTTGTACTTTGAAATGGCTACAGTAGCAGCAGCAGCTGGAGCATCTGCACCACCACCACCATCACAACCACCAAGAGGACCACCACAAGATTACATTGGTGGTCAACACGAGGAGGAAGAGGAGGAGGAGGAGGAGGAGGGGAGGAGAAGATGGCTGGAAGAACATAATACCCCATACCAGTCAAGACCACACATTGTATGGGAGTTTTTTTTCCGATTCCAGAGGGCAAGAAAAAAGTCAATGTGGCATGGAACTTTCAAGGGGGATCCTTAATAAAAAATATTCTTTCACAATGATTAGACACATGCAGCGCAGGCATCCAATCAACTATTCTGCTGCAGAGATGAGGGAACCCTCCCCAATCTACAAGCACCACCTCCAAAAGAAAGCAACCCACTCCGTCGGGACCAGAGGCAAGGGAGACGATGCCTTGCATTCAGCCACGGTTTGCGGATTTCCGAATAACATGTATTCATTGTGGTAAGACCATCTCCTATGGTGAACTGAGCATAAAGCTCATCGTCCTTGCTGGGGACAACCACAAATGCCCCAAAAAACCCTAATTTTTTTTTTCTCCAGTTGAGCTATTTTCAATTCCCTGTTTTTTCGTTTCTCCCCATGAAAAATACAAAAAAAATATAAAACTGTTCAGAAAACCCCAAAAAAGTAAAAAATGTTAAAAAAACAATAAAAAAATATAAAACAACAAAAAGAAGAAAAAAAACAGTTCTTTTTAGAACTACCTCCAATTTATAAAAAAAGGCTAAATTTTTTTAAAACTCTGTCATTCTTCTTTCCTTATGGGCCGCTCCCCGGTGCGCGTACCGGGCGCTCCCCCCGCGCAAATCAATCATAAAAAATATGTATATTTTGCACCGCGGGGCCCTTTTATAGCCCCCACATCAAACCTAGGGGTCAGGGGGGTCTACCCTGCCCCCTTATGGTCATTTCCCCCTTTTTTTTTCCACCTCTATCCTACCGAGACACATGATGGCGGCCGGTCCGGACTGTTTCGAATGTTTACAGACACCCGAGAGCCAATCAGTTTTCCATGCGGACCTCGCGTGTCGCGCACGCTGCGCTCCCCGGTGCGCGTACCGGGGCGCTGCCATAGATATATATATTTTTTTGAACCTAAATTACTCAAAATCCACTGGAGCACATATCTTGAGACATAGCAAAGGCACATCGGGCTACCAGTCCCTACAATTTTGCCAAGTTTGGTGGAAATCCATTCAGCCGTCCGGGCTAAAAGTGAGTTCGACCGCCCTATGGAAATTAACATGGAGAAAACACGTTTTTGGACCCCCCTTTTATCTCGGCCCCCGCTTGACGAATCCCCCCCAAACTTTCAAGGAAGGACCGGAGCTCCGCGAGGCAAATTTGAGGAAATTTTCAGGCAGATTCATCAACCGGCGTCAAAGTTATTCACAATAGAATTTTGAGATTTTGCATTGACTGGGTTAGGTCTGGAAATGCTTTTAAAGGACACCTTTGATCAATTGATGACACTTTTTCCACAAACTGCCTTGGTATATTCCAATATATGTCAAAGACAGAAATGGAAATGGTCGAACCAATTTTGTCCACAATTTGAGAAAGCACGGAAACATTTGAATAAATCTGTTTCTGCTTACATGAGAGACTATGGAATGGGTTCAATATACAACAATAACTTGTGTTTCAACATGCAAGATATCTACAGAGGAGATGGTGTGCACTTCTCAGATGAGGGGAATAGAATATTCCTCCTGAATTTAAGACTGTGCATTGGAACCTACTTGTAGGTACCTAAATCAGCCACAGAACCCAAAAGCTCCTTTCAGGGCTACCCAGCCTCTGATCACTCAAAATGATTATCTTTCTCTAACTTTTTTCACTATTTTTCACCAGAGTACGCTCCCCGGTACGCTCCCAGGTGCGCGTACCAGGCGCTCCCCCCGCAAAATTATTATTATTTTTTTTGTGGCATATATGCCCCTCCGAAACTCCCCTCAGAAAACCTAGAGGGTCAGGGGGTGTCTACTGTGCCCCTTTTTACCCATTCCCAACGTTGTTTGTCCTCCATCTTGTGTCTCAATTCAACCGAAACACAAAATGACAGACTCCCGTAGCGCTCCCGGTACACGTACCGGGGCGCGCACCGGTGAGCGCTCCCAAAAAAAATGTGGGAAACGAAATTACATAAAAACCACTGGACAGGCTTTCACCAAATATAGCATAGACCCTACTACATACCAGTCCCTACCATTATCCCACATTTGATGGCATTCCATTGAGCCATTTGGGCTGTAGCCCTGTCTAAATATCCTGAGGTAAATTACATGACAAAAACACAAGTGTTGGAATTTACAACCAATTAAAATATTACTTACATTTTGTACTTTTATGTGCTGACATTTGATTGGTTAAGTACATGAATATATAAGAAAAATGACAGGGAAACACAGCCATTTTGACTAATACTACCTGAGGTACATTTTGATTGAATTTTGACAAAAAACTTCAACTACTTTGGAAAAGGTAAGTTGTTAATTTGAAAGGGGAACTATGTTGTGCACTTTAAGTTAATTTGGGAAAACGTTTTCTGATAGTTATATACTATCCCTGTGTAATAGTTATAGATTGAGATAGGCTTCTCTGTTATAATTATGGATTGAGTTAGGCTTCTCTGGTATAATTATGAATTTACTTAGACTTCATCACATGCACTTTTTAATAGTTCTACTTCCTGCCTGAAACCATACACTGCCCAAAAATTACTTCACTGTTAAAAACTCAGAAGTACCTGTCTAAACTTAAACCCAGCAGTATCCTAACTCTACTAATATAGTTAATTTTGTTACAATTTTCACAAAGAAAATTGAAGGAGAAAAACAAGCAAATGTTACTTCTATCGAAGTAAAGGTGGAAAATCCAGAAGAACAAAAAGATAAAGTTGATTTCATGGATGACTCTTTGGACCAACAGTTAATAGAATGTTTGGAACAAATGGAATCATGTACTTATAATTATGAGGAAATACCGGACAATATTATGTTACAAGTTTTATTAAATTATGAAAAAGAATCAGAATAATAAATTTATAGTTAATAATTTTAAATTGTTTGAGACAATATTCATTTTTATATGTAATTCATGAAGTATTACCAAAATGATTATATTATAAAATGAGACTTATAGTATACTGTGCAACTTTTTTGTGTTACATAGTAAGTTTACTCATAGTTACTACCTTTCTCCAACTATATTATCTCCTATGTGTATTTTACATCTCTTTTTCATCATAAGGGGGCAGGATAGATTACCCATGATCCCCTAGGACTTCTCAGGGAGTGCTTAAAGGATCTGTTTCTGCTTTCCTGACAGACTATGTTATGGATTCCATATACCACAATAACTTCTATAACAACATGCAAGATATCTACAGAGGAGACGGTGTACATTAAATTTAAGTCTCTGCATTGGTACCTACATGTAGGTACTTAAATAAAAAAAAACAACAAAAAGAAAATGTCTTTAAAACAGCTACATTTTTTTAAACTGTCATTCTTTTTCCCCATAGTACGATCCCCGGTTTGCTCCCCGGTGCGCGTACCGGGCGCTCCCCCCGTGAAAATCGGAAAAAAATAAATCTTTTTTTTGGCCCAGCGGAGCCCTTTTATGGCCCCCACATCAAACCTAGGGGGTCGGGGGGGTCTACTCTGCCCCCTTATGGTCTATTCCCCCTTTGTTTTTGCCACCTCTTGTGTCTCGATCCTACAGAGACACAAGATGGCGGCCACTCCGGACTGTTTGGAATGTTTACAGACGCCCGAGAGCCAATCAGCTTTCCGCACGTAAATTGCGTAGCGCGCCCAGTACGCGCCCCGGTGCGCGTACCGGGGCGCTGCCACAGATATATATTTTTTTTAACCTAAATCACTCAAAATCCACTGAAGCACATATCTTGAGACATAGCAAAGGCACATCGGGCTACCAGTCCCTACAATTTTGCCAAGTTTGGTGGAAATCCATTCAGCCGTTCGGGCTAAAAGTGAGTTTGACCGCCCTATGGAAATTACCATGGGGAAAACACGTTTTGGGACCCCCTTTTATCTCTGCCCCCGCTTGACGAATCCCCCCAAACTTTCAAGGAAGGACCGGAGCTCCGCGAGGCAAATTTGAGGAAATTTTCAGGCAGATTCGTCAACCGACGCCAAAGTTATTCACAATAGAATTTTGAGATTTTGCATTGAATAAAATCCTAACTATAACTACCTACTGGCGACCGCCAGTAGGTAATATATATATATATATATATATGTATATATATATATATATATATATATATATATATATATATATATATATATATCCAAGCTCACTGCTCCAAAGTTCGGGGCACTCTTGCAGCGGGTGCTAGTCCAAGCGCGTCGGAGCTTTGCGCTGAAAATGTGAAAGCTCTCTCCCTCCCGGTTCCTGGTGGAAATAAAGACAGCACACACGGGGATTCTCGTTGGTAGCAACTTTACTCGCACAGACGCGTTTCGGAAGCAACGCTTCCTTCCTCAATGTTTGTTACACCAGAACGCGCGATTAGGCGCCATTTTATTTCAAAATACACAAACAACTCACGTTGGTAAGCGTAGAGAGGGGACTGACGCGTGAGCGCCATCTTGCTACTGCACGCCTACGAAGTTTTTGTAGTTTGTCCCCTCCCCTTATGTTGTCAGAAATTGCGTCCAGGCAAAAATACTGTAACAGATTCCTATCGCTCTTATGTTTAATGGAAAAATGTCTTGCGACAGGATATGTAAAATCTCTGTTTGCTATGGCCCGCATGTGTTCTAAAATACGCAGTTTCACAGGGTTTATAGTGCTGCCTATATACCTAAGCCCACATGGGCAGAGGAGGCAATAGACTGCAAATGGGGAAGTACAGGTAAGGAATTGGTTGATTTTCTTTTTGTTTATACAACCCACAATTTCGTAAGAGTAAACCCTTTTACTGTTGGCACAGGCCTTGCATCGACCACATGGGAAGAAGCCTTTAGCATCTTTTAATTTCCCTGTGCGTGTGGAGATTGGTGACAGATGACTATGTACCAAAGTGTCCCTCAGTGAACGCGCTCTTCTGAAAGTTATTAAGGGATTTACAGGTATATCACTCCCAATGATATTGTCTTTTTGCAGTATGTGCCAATGTCTTTTCAGGATGTTCCTCAGTTGTTGACAATTTCCAGAGTATGATGTAATCATCCTGAATTTTTCTATGTCGGTAATGGGTTTATATTTCTTGACAAACAAAGTCTGTCTGGGTTGTATCCTTACTCTGTCCATTGCCCACCGTATTTAGGAGAGGGTTACCTGCCGATCCACGGCAATATTACGTTGTGAATTCCTCGTTGTAAATATGTGAGGTTTTTCCGAAATGTTTATGGATATTGACAACCACTAAAAGAATGTGTTGTTTAATCTCAGTCATGCTACTGTAGAATTACATGCACTAGCAAGATGGCGCTCACGCGTCAGTCCCCTCTCTACGCTTACCAACGTGAGTTGTTTGTGTATTTTGAAATAAAATGGCGCCTAATCGCGCGTTCTGGTGTAACAAACATTGAGGAAGGAAGCGTTGCTTCCGAAACGCGTCTGTGCGAGTAAAGTTGCTACCAACGAGAATCCCCGTGTGTGCTGTCTTTATTTCCACCCGGGACCGGGAGGGAGAGAGCTTTCATATATATATATATATATATATATATATATATATATATATATAATTCATATTTACATTTTTAAGAAAAACACATTCACTGGATGATGTCATCAGTGATGTCATCAGTGATGTCATTTGAGATGTCATCAGTGATGTCATCAGTGATGTCACTGACCATGTCATGAATGATGTAATATGTGACGTCATCAGCAGTGCATTGCGGGGGCGCAAGGTATAGTTAGCTCAACTAACTATAACGGCAGAATTTCTATGGTTTTGTATGAGTGAAATGTCCATCTAGCTATAACGTCCCAGAAACCTATGTTTTTTCAGTGAATGTATATATGTACATATATATATATATATATATGTATATATATATATATATATATATATATATATATATATATATATATATATCTCCTCGCTCCTCCGCATCTTTTTCAATAACAGGACACTCGTAGGTGGGTGCCGCTGACACGCTGATGCTCCGTGTAAATATAGCGCTCAAAGGTATTCTCTCCCAGTCGGGAAGAAAAGATAGCTGTGCTCTCGGGGTTGTTTTACAGCTTCAATTTAGCGAAGTTCGTTTCTCTGCCTGCATTGTGTTTCCCCATTAAAGAAGTGGCAAATGCAAGTCACCTGCGTGGACCCCTCACTACAGGCAACTTTGGTGTTTGGATTTAATGCGGCGCTGTCTGAGCCGCGAGGGAGGTCCTGCTGTACCGCAGTACAGTCCCGCTGTGGCGCCAAGCGGCGTGACGGCCTTGGGAGCAGGTGAAGCCTAATGGTGAATCGTGAACAGCAACACCAGCGGAGGAGATGTTACAACGCTACCCACTGTGGAAAAACAAGGTGAAAACTCGGGTCCAGTCACATGCGACCCACTTGGGAAGACAATAGCACTACATAGTCCAGTGTGCCATGCGAGTGGATACGCCCACCGGACGGGGACTTAGTATTTGGGTGGTGCTAAAACAACAGCTGTGACTGAACTCTTTTAGAAGCCCGCAGCCCATGATAAAGTGCTTCGCACGAAACGCGTCGGGCAGGACTTTATGCAAAGCAAAGTTCGTTTCTCTGCCTGCATTGTGTTTCCCCATTAAAGAAGTGGCAAATGCAAGTAACCTGCATGGACCCCTCACTACAGGCAACTTTGGTGTTTGGATTTAATGCGGCGCAGTCTGAGCCGCGAGGGAGGTCCCGCTGTACCGCAGTACAGTCCCACTGTGGCGCCAAGCAGCGTGACGGCCTTGGGAGCAGGTGAAGCCCAATGGTGAATCGTGAACAGCAACGCCAGCGGAGGAGATGGTACAACGCTAACCACTGTGGAAAAACAAGGTGAAAACTCGGGTGCAGTCACATGCGACCCACTTGGGAAGACAATAGCACTACATAGTCCAGTGTGCCATGCAAGTGGATACTCCCACCAGGGCGGGGACTTAGTATTTGGGTGGTGCTAAAACAACAGCTGTGACTGAACTCTTTTAGAAGCCCGCAGCCCATGATTAAGTGCTTCGCACGAAACACGTCGGGCAGGACTTTATGCAAAGCGAAGTTCGTTTCTCTGCCTGCATTGTGTTTCCCCATTAAAGAAGTGGCAAATGCAAGTAACCTGTGTGGACCCCTCACTACAGGCAACTTTGGTGTTTGGATATATCTCCTCGCTCCTCCGCATCTTATTCAATAACAGGACACTCGTAGGTGGGTGCCGATGACACGCTGATGCTCCGTGTAAATATAGCGCTCAAAGTATTCTCTCCCAGTCGGGAAGAAAAGATAGCAGCGCTCGCGGGGTTGTTTCACAGCTTCAGTTTATTTCCAACGCTTCACAAAGGCGTTTCGGGGTTCAACCTTCTTCAGTGTGTTTACCTTATGTAAACTGAGGCGACATTTTTAACCGCGAGTAACAGATATAGAAAACAATGTAGGACTACTCGCCACAAGTGTTAGTGGGCACCATCTTGTAGTGTGCAAAACCCGCAATAATAAATACATATATAAACATTTCTATACATATCTACATAACTATATACAATATATATACAATATATACATCAATGTATTTACATTTTGTACAATGGCCCAACTTCGCGAAATTCCGTATACTACCAGAATTGGTTTTAAGGAACACTACTTCTAAAAATATTGCAGTGGATCGGCCAAAGGCGGATGTGATTTTATTTGTGGGCTGGTGGGAGGAGCAGGTGGCTTGGTCCCCGACCAATTCATCATGGACAGAAAACATTGTTACCTGGCACAGGTACATCGATGACCTCTTCCTTGTGTGGAGGGGGTCTGCTGAAAGTGCGAGACAATATGTAGAACATCTAAATAACAACGATGTTAACCTTCAATTCTCGGGCAAGATTACCTCAGTGGCAGTGAGCTACCTCGACCTGAGGATTGAAGTTAAGGAAAACAGAATTATCACGGCTTTACATAGCAAGCCAACTCATGGAAACAGCACATTACATGCTACATGCTACCAGCAGTCCTCCAGTAAAACTACAAAATAGCATCCCCTATGGAGAGTTCCTATGTCTCAAACGAAATAGTTCCAGAGAATGAGATTTTACAAAAACAGCCAGAGAGAGCTTGGAAAGATTTGTAGCTAGAGGTTACAGTTTAGAACTACTTGAGAATACACTAAGAAAGGTCAGCAAAATACCAAGAAAGAATCTACTTACTGACAAAAAGGTGGTGAAAGTAAGTGAGGGTAGGTTTCGTTTAATTACCACCTACTCAGAAGATACTAATTTGATAAGGACAACCTTACGTAAGAACTGGCATGTTTTAAAAACTGACGCAATTATTGGAACGGTCATTCCTCCAGTTTCACAAATAACCTTTAGAAAGGCAAGGTCCCTTAGAGATAAACTGGTTCACAGTCATTTGGATAACCCCGCACCAAAACAGAACATGTTAACCGAGATGAAAGGTTTCTTCCCTTGTGGAAGATGCAAGGCATGTGCATCCAGCAAAAGGGTTTTAGGTTATGACATCCTAGGTTTGAAAGAACGAAAAACCATAAACAAATTCATAAAATGTCAGACCACACATGTGGTTTATTGCTTAGTTTGCCCCTGTAAATTAAAATATATAGGGAGTACAATAAATTGTGTCAAAATGAGGGTCCTAGAGCACATGCGTGCAATTATGAATAAAGACATGAGTTACCCAGTGACGAGACATTTCGCCATCAAACATCAGAGTAATAGAGATCTACTCCAATATTTTGGACTAGATCATGTACCTCTTCATGCCAGAGGAGGAGATAAGGTACTCAAATTAAGAAGGCTAGAATCTAGATGTATCATTGACTTACAAACTATCAGCTAGATTCATCAAAGAGCCATTTTGCGAGTCCTTAATAGCGATTATTAAGGAATCACTATTAAGGACTTGCAAAACGGGATTCATGTAGGAATCGCTAAATAAATTGCGATTCCTACACATTCCTTATTTGCGATTAGCAAATTGCTAATCGCAAATAAAGAATACTCCCCATTCATTCCTATGGGCCAAAGTCCCATAGGAATGAATGGGGAGTATTTCTTATTTGCGATTAGCAATTTGCTAATCGCAAATAAGATAGTGATTTCAAGGGTGCCTGGGGTGTCCAAAGGACACCCTGTTGCACCCCTGAAATGCAAATTTACACAGGTGTTGCGCACACAAATGTCCAAAGGATGACATGATGACATCACTGTCTGCGAGTAAATTAAGGTTTTGTAAATGCTAATCCCTAACTATATATGGTCTATAACCTATGGTTTTTTCAGTGAATTTTCAAGGTTTTGTAAATGCTAATTCCTAACTATATATGGTCTATAACCTATGGTTTTTTCAGTGAATTTCAATGGTTTTTTAATAGCAAATATCAAAAGCTGTAAAATGTCAAGTACATGGTAGGTAAAAACATTTTCCTATTTATGCACGCTGATGTGCTTTGAACGCTGCCCCCCCCACCCCCCTCCTCTTTTCTTTTAGGAGTATTCTCTCTTTGCAGATAGTGAAGGGTAGGTAACACAGGCCTTTGCCCCCGTTGTAATCTGTTGTGCCTGCTTCCCTCTCCATTTGATTGATTGTTATCCTAGCATTTATTGTTTTGGAATTGGTTCTCTTTGGTTCATTCTCTATTTACAAACAAGCACAGAGCCGCAATACTCTGTTTAGTCTTTAAAAAACAAAATGAATCAAGCAAAATCAGTAGGCCACTAATGGGATCTCTTTTTGACCTCGCTAAAATAGAAACATTATGAACAACCCCTCATGACAAATACGAAACTAGTGAGAGGAACTGAGCTTGACACCATGATAGCTGCAAGACAGCTCGGCTCCGCTGCCCACCCCACCCATAATAACGACAAACACTATGCAAATATTTTAAATATATACAACACACCAGCAAAGTAACAGGGTAAAACGTTTTATTAAATAACTATTTACATGGCAGCCTGCTGCAACATCGATCCAAACAAGCCTTTGTATTTTGGGCTCAAAAAAAACAATCAATAGTAAGATTTTTATAGGTGAGTGTAGGTTCATGGTTTTCCATCCACAGACTAAAAGCCTGGAGTGGGAGTGAAAGAACAATAACTAGGTAAGAAGGAAGGCAGAGGTTGTGGGAAGGACTCTGGATATGGTATGTTGCTTGGTCCCTGAGATGCTTCGATGTCACTGCCTTGCACAAATGGCATAAGTCCTGGTTGTTGGGTGTCATAGTTGAGGGTTCCGAGCAGCGCTTGTAACACTGTCTGAAGCTTATTTGCACCTGCTGCAGCTTCACTATTATCAAAGTAAGTTGGGGCTGTTTGTGGACCTGACTGCATTGGAAAACAATGTGATGCGGTGCCTCCCTGAACCGCTTGACGGAGGCCCCCGAGATAATTGCGCCTGCTCCACACCTTGTCCCACAATCCGTTTGACCTGAAGACACGTCCTGTGGTGCCCTGGTCCGACCATCACATATACCTGCGCCAGGAGACGGCGTGGGGTGCAGTAGAAGGGAGCCTTGAAGATTCTACAACAGTCACCGGGACCCCCGACTCCCGTAAATTGGACTGCTTTATTTCACTTGCCTTTTACTGATTCGAAAACAGTGGCTATTATTCAAAACTTTACCAATCTAGGTACTACTACCATGTTTTGTTTTAAAAACCTTTATTGTGAAAATGTCAGTATACAAATACGGGCCTATAACCACGTGGGCCGGCCACAGAGCAAACTGGAATTGTATATGATGAGGGGACATTTACACTGTAGAAGAACGTAACGGGCGACCCATTAGGTTGCAAGAACTAAGGTGTCTAACATTTGCGGAATCGGTGGACGTACATTTTATAATTAAAGTACGACAGGGCCAGTTACAATAAAATTATCTAGATATACATTTGTGGGCAAGTACCATGGGTGACGTTAATTCGAACTTTCAATAGTACAGTAATCAATAACACATCATAACTTAATATCAATAGGGATGTCCAAATGTTCAATCAATTCTCGTCCCCGCCCGCCATGTGCTTCAAAACTGCATACATATCTCGTGATATCAAGGTTGGGCAACCAGTACACAACAAGGAGTTACGAGTCCCATTTATACCGGCGCCATTTTGGGCGAGGCCGGGCATGTCCAGGATATAGTCAAAATGTCTCCACCAACCAGCGGTCGGACCAGAACCCCTTTCGGCAGTCCAAAAAGGTTCAGTTAAATGACAACAGAAGAAATAGGCAACAAGAACAATCAGTCAAAAGAGGGGACGCTTTCGTGAATGGGGCCCATGCCCTAGCAGGCAAGCGTCCGAGTTCCAAGGTGTCCCAGGGCCATTTTAGTGGACCAGGCCCAAATCCAAAGAGCTGGCCACCATTTTGAGAGTCCTGTTGCAGCCGGCTATCGCTGCACCACAAGAGTAGCCGCAATTCAGCTGGATGGCGGGTGAGTCACTGTACGGCAAGAGCGGGCGCAACTCAGCTGGAAGGCGAGTGAAACGCTAAGAGGCGCCCCACTGCAGATGAAGTGCCTCCACCTGGGGAGGAGGGAGAGGCCCGTTTGCGCTGCCCCCCACCCCCCGGGCACCCCACGCCGTCTTTCGGCGCAGCATTGTAGGATGGCCACACCAGTGAAACTTGCTGGACACCACCTCGGAGCCATCCGGATCTCGGCGCGTTTGAGTCACTGTACCGCAAGAGCGGGAGAAACTCAGCTGGATGGCGGGCGAGACGCTGTACCGCAAGAGTGGGCGGAACTCAGCTGGATGGCGAGTGAAACAGTAAGGGGCGCCGCACTGCACATCAGGTGCCTCCACCTGGCGAGGCGAGATAGGCCAGTTCGCGCCACCTTCCCCCCCCCGCCCCCCCCGGGCACCCCACGCTGTCTTTCGGCGCAGCATTGTAGGATGGCCACACCAGTGCGGCAACTTGCTGGACACCACCTCGGTGCCATCCTGATCTCGGCGCGTTGTGCTGCCTTCGGCCTATTCGCACATCGGTCCGCTACTGACGCCGCCTCACAGGCCAACTGATTTTGTAGGCTTTTTATAGCCCAAAGCCGCATAACAGGTCATGTGACTTCTTTATAAAACTTTTCATTGGTTCATTTTACTTTTGGTTTCCTAATGATGAAATGCTTGATCATATGACCTAAAAATAACACTTTTCATTGGATTAAAACATTTTTTTTCCCCAAACGATGAAAGCCCCACCTTTTTTTTTCTCACTCTGCAATCCAAAAAGGTTCTGTTAGATAACAACAGAGGGGACAGGCAACAAGAACCATCAGTCAAAAGAGGGGAGGGCAAGTTCTTCCCTACCGGGTCACGTTGAGGCTCCACCGGAAGTCATCGAATTGATAGTCTACAGTGTTTCTGGATGTTTCAGACTGAAGCTGGCGTCAGCATGAGAGCACCACCATCTCGTAGCTCCGTCGTGGCCATTCCGCAAGCAATCATGGCAGCCGCTCCCCACCGGAAGCCTGCGAGAGTCGGGGGCCCCCATGACTTTTGTAGAATCTTCAAGGCTGAGGGGACGCTTTCGAGAATGGGGCCCAAGCCCTAGCAGGCAAATGTCCGAGTTCAAATGTGTCCCAGGGACATTTTAGTGGACCAGGCCCAAATCCGAAGAGCCGGCCGCCATTTTAAGAGTCCTGTGGCAGCCGCCTATCGCTGCACCGCAAGAGTGGGCAGGATGAGGCACAGTGCCGCAAAAGCGGGCGCTAAACAACTGGATGGCGAGTGAAACGCTAAAGGGGCTCCCCACTGCAGCAGAGGAGAATCCACCTGGGGAGGCCCGTTCACGCCGCCTCCCCCCCCCACGGGGCGCCCCACGCCGTTTTTCGGCGCAGCATTGAAGGATGCCAAGACCAGTGCGGCAAGTAAAGGACATCACCTGGGTGCCATCCAGATCTCAGCACGTTGTGCTGCCTTCGGACTATTCGCACAACAGACCGCTACTGACGAGGCACAGTGCAGCAAAAGCGGGCGGAAAACCGCTGAATGGCAAATGAAACGCTAAAGGGGCGCCCCACTGCAGCAGAGGAGCATCCACCTGGGGAGGCCCGTTCACGCCGCCTCCCCCCCCCCCCACGGGGCGCCCCACGCCATTTTTCGGCGCAGCATTTTAGGATGCCAAGACCAGTGCGGCAAGTAAAGGACATCACCTGGGTGCCGTCCAGATCTCAGCGCGTTGTGCTGCCTTCGGACTATTCGCACAACAGACCGCTACTGACGCCAAAAACAGCAACCCATTGTTGCTTTGTTTAAAAAAAAAATGTTTAACGTGTTTACTGTTTTTGGTGCGTTGTATATATTTATAATCCTACTACTTTGTTGGAGTGCTATATATTTTTAATGTGACACATAATTGTGAAGACTTTGATGTACAAAAAGGCATCCCTGGAATCTTCTGCTTCAGGCTCGGTCCCACACACCCTCACAGTGAGAATCCCCTCCCCAATCACAATACAGGATCGTTATCAGATAGTAGGAACACGTGTGGTGTGACGGATCTCATGGGGTGGGGGCCTTGATCTACTGTAACTCCTTTGAAGAGGGATGATTCTTTACAGTTGAGGCCATAAACTACATCCGCAAGGCTAGGTGATAGCCTGGGACCGGCCTGGACAATCGGACACAGAGGAAGAAGAGTGTCAGAGGGTGCGGTAGTGAATAGGGTGAAAGGGAGGTGTCGGGCGGGCATGGGGTGTGATTCTCAGGGAAGAGCAGCGCAGATGGGGGGAGGTTTATGGCCCATGCATGAGAGAGAGAGCGGGGGTGACCAGTGCGTGGGGGAGATGCTTGCGAGGGTGGGGAGCCATGCTGAGGATCGGCGGCGTGCAGAGAGTGGGTCTGGACAAGGCATCTAAAATGGCTGCCGTGCACGACAAAAGTGTGGCATTGGAAAAAAAGCAAGATGGCGCAGACAATGTTTATCAATACGGATTAATTTATAACAATTCTTTTTAACAATATATTTACTCGCAGTGTCAAAATGGCGGTCAACACTTCCTGATTTCCTTCGAATCGAACGTTAACAGACGTCACGCAGCAAAAAAAAAAAAAAAAACCGCTCACGCGCAGCCGCTGGAAGACAAGTATCAACATATATGAGCATCCTCAGCCACCCTCAGAAAACATTGGGGGTCAGGATACGTCTCCCGTACCCCCTTATACCCATTTCTCACATTGTTTTTCCTCCATCTTGTAATTTAATTAAAACGAAATACAAAATGGCGAATTCCCGTTTCGCGTCCCGGTTCGCTACCCGGTTCGCGAACTGGAAAGCGCTTCTACCGCAAAAAATCAATTTTTTTTTATTTGCCCCACGGGACCCTTTAATAACCCCAACATCATTCCTAGGGGGTCAAGAAGGGTCTACCTTGCCCCCTTTCATTAAATTCCCCCTTCGTTTTTCTCCACCTCTTGTCTCTCGATCCTACCGAGAGACAAGATGGCGGCCGTTCCGGACTGTTTAGAATGTTGACAGACACCGGAGAGCCAATCAGCTTCGCTTCGCAAAGTTCCGTTACGCGAAAAGTTCGCGAACCGGAGCGCTACCCGGGACGCTGTCACAGATATATCTGTTTTTTAAAACGTTAATTTGTCAAAATCCACTGGAGCACATATATTGAGACCCAGCAAAGGCACATTGGGCTAACAGTCCTTACAATTTTGCCAAGTTTCGTGCAAATCCATTCAGCCGTTCAAACTAAAAGTGAGGCCAAACGCCCTATGGAAAACTCAATGTAAAAAATGCGTTTTGGGACCCCCCTTTTTTCTCGGCCCCCCTTGACGAAACCTCCCCAAATTGTCAGGGGCTGCTCACAAACAAAATGTGCCATTTTTCTGAAAATCTCAGCCGATTCCGTCCACAAACGCCAAAGTTATTAGACATAGAATTTTTAAAAGTCCCATAGAGAAAAAATCCTAACTATATATACCTAATGGCGACCGCCAGTAGGTAATTTATATATATATAATACATTTACCTGTGAAATACTTTCATTTCCGTTGTAAATGCATGCATAGAAAAGGCATATTTGTTGTAAAATTCTGGCATGCATTGTCAGGGTGCAGGCATTTTAAAGCCTGCGTGGTAAAGGCATGCGAGATTCAGCCATCATTGTTAAGCCTGCTTCCTATGAGGGCCGATCCATGATGGCATTTATGAGGACCAAAAAGAGTATTGCAGGAGTACTCTTTTACAAACTCCTATATGTCTTCGCGAATTGGCCCCAAAAATCAAACTGCCTATTAGTAAAAGCGGTAACATGGCATTGCTCTCTTTTAGCATTAACGGTATATGAACATACCTTAAATATTCCAAATAGTTCCTATTTTAGATGCTTTGGGGCTAATTCACAAATGCACTTAAAAAGTTCATAAAATAGTACTAGATGAGTACTCTTTTATTAACACTTACATGCCGTTGAGAATTGGCTTCTATATCTTTACATGATTTGGAAAAAAAAGATGAAAAATATGGAATTAAACTGATGATTCATTGTCTTTCATGAGCACATAAGTGGGAATGGGAGGGTATCCAAAGCTGCAGCAAGTTATGAGGAGTGATCTCACAGGCAGGAGATTTATCCTCTTGCAGGATTTGGAAGCAGTAGAGCTGAACTCTCAAGCAGTTATCAGAATAAATGAACTGTAGCCAACAATAACAGCGAGCTCTTTCAAATGAGCCTTGTGGCAGGACTGTAAGGAGGCCAAATGAAGCCTAATTGACTAGACTCATTTGTGTTTATGAAAAAAATAGGAGCCATGTTCAGTGGAAGTGCAAACAGCTGCAGTATAGAGCTCTTATATAACACCGTCCCCCCTGTTGAGTTACACACTAATTTTACATGAACTCAATAGTTAATTGTGTTAAGTCCTGAACTACTTCACAAGTAAGTCACACCTACCTAATTTATATTGGATGTACCTAAAGGGGAGTGGTGCGCTAAGAGGAATAAACCAAAATGGGGAGCAGCTGAAACAGGGAAGAGAGGTAACGGGTTGGAGCGAAAACAGGCTTTGGGAGACTTGTAAATGTAGCTGTGGATTCGACAATTTTATTTTATTTATTTATTTATGCGTTTTTATATAGCGCGAACTTTACCCGAAGGCGTCAGAGCTCTACACAATAGGAACAGAAAATTACAAATGAACAAAATTACAAAAGCAGACGATAAGTTACATGAGGTAAAAGTGACAATTGTGAGCAAACAAAATACATGAGGTAGCAAACAGTGCAATACAGGAGGAAAAAGTGACAAGTGTGCAGGTTACAAGAGAAAACAAAGTACAATTAGAGGTATAATACTGCAATATATGCTAGACACAGAGGCACAAGAACAAACGTTACGTAGGCAATGGTGGCACTTGTGCAAGTGTCAACAGCAAACAAAATGTGAGAGGTAGCAAAGCAGTGTGTTACAAGAGAAAAGTGACGTGTGCAAGTTACAAAAGGGTACCATACACAGGTACAAGGATAATACTGCAATAAATGGTAAACACTCAAACTACCAGAACACACTAGAAAGGCACTTCCATAGTCATGGAGAATAGTTTTCAGTTATGGGAGGTCTTCCTTCAGATAATAGAGAGGGTGTGAATTACTGTAGGAAGTGTCTTTGAAGGAGGAGAACTTTGAGGTCCGTTTTGAAGGCCTGGGAGGAGGTGGTGGTCCGGAGCTGAGGCGGAAGTGAGTTCCATACTCTCACTGCGTTGCCTGAAAAGGATTAGGCCATCGATCTTTCCTTCTTGAAAGTGGGAGGTTCAAGCAGTAGATTTTCCGCATTACGTGAAGGTCTAGAGCCTCCAGAGAGTCTCAGCTTGTTCGCCAGGTAGCGAGGAGAGGAGGAGTACAAGGCTTTGTGGGTAATACAGGCAGTCTTGTAGATAGCTCTAGCCTCAATGGGAAGCCAGCGGAGGGTGGATAACATTGGTGTGATGTGGTCGCTTCTTTTGGCCCCATAAATAAAACGAGCTGCTGAATGGAGAACAGATCTAAGGGGGGACAAGTGTGAACATATTGGCAGTGAGATGTTCAAGAGGGAATATGCAAGGAAAGGTTTTGGGTATGAGGCTTGGGAGGGTGTACATGAAGGAATAAAATCACACATGAACAGGAGGTTGAAAACTGGAAGATGACAGCAAAAAGGAGTTCAAGATGCTGCCTGGAAGATTATAAATATCATTTAGGCTGGCAGGAATGTATGATATTTCGCAAATACAAATCATGACATCAAATGCATACCTATGCATTGGTAAAGAAGTGAGCAGGTGATCAAAGGAACACACTTTTTCGGATTAAGCACTATGTATAATGCAATTTACATGCTAAGAATTCCACTGGGAGTTTATTTGCATATTTGTCTCTCATTCTGGAAACACGACTTGGGAAGCCCATGCCTTTGTATGACAGTGGCCAGTGGTATTTTGCATTTAGAGTCTGGTTTCACTGACATTGCTTTTCGTTCGAATATTTTTTTAATTTACAATTGAATGTGTGAGGTTTCTGCAGTACAATACAACATCCGCTCCCATTCCAGATTGTATCAGCGAGATAATTCTTCTCGGAGTTGGATCGGATTCCATTGTAAGCATTTAGAAGATTCCTTTTATCTCTCACAGAAGTCGCCAGCTTGTCATGGAGACGCTTTAACCTGTTTTTGATCTCCTCGGGGTCCTCCGCCAACACCGTATCAGATGAACTCGGTGGACAAGTGTCAGGGTTAACTGATAAAACTGCCAAATAAATCCGTGTTTTCCACACTCCTGCAAGATTAACTGAGACATTGTTTACATAACAGCGGAGGTTTAACTGGTCACGGCACGAGGGTAAACAAAGGATTTTGCAGTATGCAATGGAGTTATGCAGAATATATGGAAGTGGCGTCGTTTCCTTTGAGAATTCTACAAATCGCTCTAATTCGCTTAAAGCTGTGTGTGTTTGACCCACAGCGTGTTTGTTTGGTGGATAAAAAAAACACGTTGGTGACTTGTCTTTGAAATGCGGTTCCACCCGCGGCCTCCTTTGCAATTTGACCAGGAGGTTTAGAAACAGAAGTAGTGTGGCATGCCATTGTTTTAGGCATTCGACCTCATTTGTCCTGGAACGCTGTGCAGAGAATACTTTAGATGGAGCCACTCAAACATGTGGTCCAATACCTGGAAAAGAGTGTGCGGTGCGCAGTGGCATGGAATTGTGAACGCACAAAACAACAAACTGAAGAATTGGTTACTACATTGTACATATTTACAACTTGAGACCGAGGAAGAGAACATTTACCCCAAATCATACAACTATATGGTCAAGTGCCAGAGTCAGAATGAGGAACCTGTACGAGTAGGGTACCTGTATGCTAAGCTTTGTACTTTGTTTTGTACTTTTGTTTTTGTTCTTAGAAAGGGTGATTAGGTTTGGAAGCTGGCTGCAGAGACTTTGATGTTTTCCAAGAATCCTTGGAGGAAACGTGAGTACTGTATCCTGCGGTGACAATGAAGGGTAGAGAATTAGGGCTCTCAGGAATTTATTTACTTAAAAGGTGAATAGAACATAGATATATCTCTTCGTGGCCGCTTTAGAGAACTTGTTTGTCACCCTCTGGGCACTGCAAGTCGATGCTTCGTGTAGAGAGGTTAATTCGACAAAATACCACTGTTAGTGGAATGAAGAAAACGAAGCATTAGATAACTGATATACTCATAGAGCAGACCCCTAGTTGCACGACAAGCCCATCCACAACAGCCTCTTATTTGCGGCTAAGGGTCTAAGGGAAAAGGAAGCAGTGGACAATACTGTACACATGCCTGGCTTTGAGAGCCATCTTTACTTTCTGTTCCCTTCACTTCTTTTATGGACTTTGAAAACTTGGGGAGCGATGGCAAGTGTTCCAAGTGGCAAGTCATAATGGGCCAGGTGTACGAAATCGTGTGTTTACAATTTCCTAATATTTACAACAAGGGGTGGTGAGGGAAAGAGTCTCTGAATTAAGCAGAAAGCTCTCACCCAGTCAAGAGATCAGGGCTAGATCCAACACCGTTTTTTAGCTCACTGCACCATCCCAGTTTCAGAACCTGGCTGTATGCAAATTAGTCTGTTCCTGTCCCAGTGCATGATGGGAACAGGGCAAACCAAACTACAAAAGCCAATTCTTACAGTGAGATAAATAACGGTGATGGATCAAGCCCTGATCTTTGGACTGGGTAAGAGTGGTCTGTTTAACTCAGACACTCTGTTCATCACCACCCCCTTTTCTAAATCGTTTTTGGCCACTATAGGTGTGGCAGGGTATACTCAGACATGAGTCCCTTTCTCACTGCTCCATCAGGATTCAAGCAAGCCGGGCCGAAGAAGGCTGAAATGCCAGAAACCGGTCCCCGGTAGCTTGTTTCCTTTCTGGTGAAGAATTGGCTTGGTAGTTTAGTCTGCCCTGTTCCCATGATGCACTGGGCCAGGGACAGACTGATTTGCATATAGCCAGGTTCTGAGCTGGGATGGGGCAGTGAGATAAATAACGGTGATGGATCAAGCCCTGATCTTTGGACTGGGTAAGAGTGGTCTGTTTAACTCAGACACTCTGTTCATCACCACACCCTTTTCTAAATCGTTTTTGGCCACTATAGGTGTGGCAGGGTATACTCAGACATGAGTCCCTTTCTCACTGCTCCATCAGGATTCAAGCAAGCCGGGCCGAAGAAGGCTGAAATGCCAGAAACCGGTCCCCGGTAGCTTGTTTCCTTTCTGGTGAAGAATTGGCTTGGTAGTTTAGTCTGCCCTGTTCCCATGATGCACTGGGCCAGGGACAGACTGATTTGCATATAGCCAGGTTCTGAGCTGGGATGGGGCAGTGAGATAAATAACGGTGATGGATCAAGCCCTGATCTTTGGACTGGGTAAGAGTGGTCTGTTTAACTCAGACACTCTGTTCATCACCACCCCCTTTTCTAAATCGTTTTTGGCCACTATAGGTGTGGCAGGGTATACTCAGACATGAGTCCCTTTCTCACTGCTCCATCAGGATTCAAGCAAGCCGGGCCGAAGAAGGCTGAAATGCCAGAAACCGGTCCCCGGTAGCTTGTTTCCTTTCTGGTGAAGAATTGGCTTGGTAGTTTAGTCTGCCCTGTTCCCATGATGCACTGGGCCAGGGACAGACTGATTTGCATATAGCCAGGTTCTGAGCTGGGATGGGGCAGTGAGATAAATAACGGTGATGGATCAAGCCCTGATCTTTGGACTGGGTAAGAGTGGTCTGTTTAACTCAGACACTCTGTTCATCACCACACCCTTTTCTAAATCGTTTTTGGCCACTATAGGTGTGGCAGGGTATACTCAGACATGAGTCCCTTTCTCACTGCTCCATCAGGATTCAAGCAAGCCGGGCCGAAGAAGGCTGAAATGCCAGAAACCGGTCCCCGGTAGCTTGTTTCCTTTCTGGTGAAGAATTGGCTTGGTAGTTTAGTCTGCCCTGTTCCCATGATGCACTGGGCCAGGGACAGACTGATTTGCATATAGCCAGGTTCTGAGCTGGGATGGGGCAGTGAGATAAATAACGGTGATGGATCAAGCCCTGATCTTTGGACTGGGTAAGAGTGGTCTGTTTAACTCAGACACTCTGTTCATCACCACCCCCTTTTCTAAATCGTTTTTGGCCACTATAGGTGTGGCAGGGTATACTCAGACATGAGTCCCTTTCTCACTGCTCCATCAGGATTCAAGCAAGCCGGGCCGAAGAAGGCTGAAATGCCAGAAACCGGTCCCCGGTAGCTTGTTTCCTTTCTGGTGAAGAATTGGCTTGGTAGTTTAGTCTGCCCTGTTCCCATGATGCACTGGGCCAGGGACAGACTGATTTGCATATAGCCAGGTTCTGAGCTGGGATGGGGCAGTGAGATAAATAACGGTGATGGATCAAGCCCTGATCTTTGGACTGGGTAAGAGTGGTCTGTTTAACTCAGACACTCTGTTCATCACCACCCCCTTTTCTAAATCGTTTTTGGCCACTATAGGTGTGGCAGGGTATACTCAGACATGAGTCCCTTTCTCACTGCTCCATCAGGATTCAAGCAAGCCGGGCCGAAGAAGGCTGAAATGCCAGAAACCGGTCCCCGGTAGCTTGTTTCCTTTCTGGTGAAGAATTGGCTTGGTAGTTTAGTCTGCCCTGTTCCCATGATGCACTGGGCCAGGGACAGACTGATTTGCATATAGCCAGGTTCTGAGCTGGGATGGTGTGAAAATTGAAGAAATTGATGTACATAAACAGCATTCATTTCCCTTCTTCTCCCACTCCTCTCCCTGTGAGCACCATGAATACCGTACACTATTGACCGTATCACTCTGCCAGTAAGAGCCCATACCTATATACATATGTACAGCCATTCTAGGCACCATGGCCTTTTACCCATTGGAATCCCCGGCTTCCCTCCTGCGCGTATCTTAAACCCCCTCTCTCATGCATAGACCATGAAACCCTCTCCCGCTGCGCGACCCTGCTGTGAAAGGCAACTCTCCTGCTTGACCCGCACAAAACCCCCCCCCATTCCCTCTTGAAGAGGCATCCTTCGCCTTAGCTGACATAGCCCTCCCCAGCTGCGCCTGACTGCCCCCGCTCTCTCATGTACGGGTCATAAGATCTCTCTCTCTCTCTATGTGACTCTGTCCCCGTGTCCACCCTGGCTCCCCCTCCCTTCTCCTCACATGGGCAAGCCGTTAACCTTCTTCTTCTGCAAGACCCTGTCCTTGAGAGCCACGGCCGCGCCTGACCAACACCTCCTTCCCTTCTATGAATGCCCCTCTGTTGACAAGCCTTCCCTCCGCGCTCGATTGTCCACGCAGCATGAATACCACTCCTTTGATGACCCCTTCCCCCGAGTCCGGCTGACCACACATGTCCGAGGCCATCGCCTAAGCCAGGAGATACCATTTACTGCCCTTATTGTATGAAGTCACTCCTCTTCAAAAGACCCACTATTGATCCTAGCCACCCCACCCCCTGGGCTATGATCAGGCGCACACATCCTAAACAGTTGACGGAACACTCAGCTGCGTGATTGCCCTCCCCTCTTATCAGCAGGTCAAGGGTCCCTATTGTGAACATATGTGGGGTAGGATTGACACGAGGATTATAGGGATGTCTTTTCCTTTGCGTCACACTGTCCTGATTGTACTATCAAGTGTTCTGTAAGGTATAAAAGAAAGAGTCTCAGCTCACTTGTTAGAGCACCTCCTGAAAGACACCGTGTTTCGTGTCCGAAATGACTGGCTCTCCTCATGAGAATTAAACTCTGTTCTTGATTCCTGCTTCCAGCGCCCGTCTCTTTATTTTGGTAACTATTCAACATGGGAACTAAGAGGCGGTTTGCGCCAGCGGCCTGGGCACCGATAGAATTATGGGCTCCTGTTCCACAATTGGCGTCCCAACGCGGGGTCCATCAGTGACATAAGGTTCGGTAAGAGAGATCCAGACGAAGAAGTGAACATCTAAAATGATCGGAGTATACCTGCCTTGAGAGGGCCCTAGCCCGGCTGCTGATCAAAAGAACTTCACCAATTCTGAACGGACCTCTCTTGAGTGACCTATTGTCCTGACTGGAATCCCACAGGAATGCTACATGGAGTAAGAGAACGATCGGGCGCTGGAGGAGGAAGTCGAAGAACTGCCCGTATGGTCCGGTCCGGGTAAGATTAAGTAGGGTGTTTTTACGCCTGATTGGTAGGGTGGTTCTATCCACCTGATTGATTGATTGATTGTATTGAAATCGGTATTTGTATACTGATATTGTTGGTATTGGTTCATTTAGCTTTGAAGGCTACTTGACATATTGGTTCTCTTCTGGAGAACGAGACATTCTCTGTTTGCAAACAGCGGCGAATAGGAACGTCGTCCCTCTTTGCAGATCGAGAAGGGTAGGTAATGCAGACTTTTGTCCCCGTTGTAATCCGTCATGCCTACTTTTCTCCCCACTGGATTGTTTGAAATCGATTAATAATCGATTGTTGCTCTTTGAGATCTTCCCTGTCTACAAACTGAGACGAGTAGAAATATTCTGTCTTCCTTTCTGGATAGCGAAGGGCAGGTAATGCAGACGTTTGTCCCCGTTGTAATCCGTCATGCCTGTTTTTCTCCCCACTGATTGGTTGGTTGCCTGGACATTGTTGTTCCAGGAATTGTTTCGTTTGAGGTATTTTCTGCCTGCAAACAACGTGGAATAGAAATATTCTATCTAGTCTTTGCAAGTAGTAAAGGGTAGGTTATGCCCCTTTGTGAATTCGTCAGTCCTACCCACTCCCCACTGTTTGGTTATTTGGGGGGTAGCTCGCATGGTCCGCCCAGGAGACTACCCTTATGGAGGACATATGCTCCCGGCTCATGGGCCATTTAGTGGAAGTAGACCATCTGGTCCGCCCAGGAGGCTACCCTAGTAAGTGGAAATACATCGCTCGGTCTGTCCAGGATGATACCCTAATGAAGGAATATATGTTCCCCTTTTGATCGATAATCTCGTTCCACCCCGGACCATTTATTGGAGGGAACTCGTCTGGTCCGTCCAGAAGTACCCCCTAGTGAAAAGGACACATAAAAATATGAAGTGATCACCGTTCCCTACTAACAGAAAGCTTTAGCTCGAAACACGCTAAGGAAGAGAAAGAAAAATAAAAAGAAATCAGGCTAAGTCAGTAACCCCCTGATGAGCTTTTGACTTCACTAAAAATAAGAAACATTAGAAATAGTTCGTAATAAGAAATATAAAATGGCGAAAAGTTTGACAGCAAAAATAGCCACGAGGTAACTAGGCTCTACTGCCTATTCCTGCTCCCAACATGTCTGCCTCATTGCCCGCCACGCCCAAATAACGGTCACATGAAATAGAAACAATTCAATAGGTACCTACCCCCATTCCGGAAGCTCCCGAAGTGCAACAGGTCCGCGGTTACGCCCATCCGGAAGGCGAGGCCTCGAGGCACGAGGGGCTCGCCTGGCCGCGGTCAGTAGGAGATGATGTTGGGCAGGCGGTCCAAAGAATGACAAGGACCTCTCCATCTCTTCTCTTCTGCCGCCCTGCAGGCCGCGGGGAGAGAGGGGGCTGTCTTGCCTCGGCCACCGACCACCCCTCTCTCTCACCCGATCCGGCTTTCGCTGATGGGCGAAGCCAAGGCAAGAATGGCGGCACTTCTTTGTGCTATAATGGCCGCAACTACGCCCAACGCCTGACAGTTGCAGGTAGTCCCGCCACATGCCATCGACTGCATAGTTACAGGTAGTCCCGCCACATGTCCACCCCTGGAGAGTTGGAGGTAGTCCCGCCACCTGTCAAAAAGGAAGGGGGGGGCTGTCTTGCCTCAGCCGCCGACCACCCCCCCCCCATCTTCAATAGCCAGCACGGCCAACATCGAAGCGACGGAGCCGAGGAACGGCGCGGGGTCGCTGGAAGGGGGAGGTGACGCGAACGAGCCTCCCCCACCTCCCTCCAGGTGGAGGCTTCCAGCGACACCCCAATGCTCTTACTTAAAGAGGGTCAACATCAAAAAGCGGTCTTTTGCCCAGGACGGGCACGCACCCCATGCCTTCTCTCCTCAACCTTGAAGATTCTATGAGAGCCGGGGGGCACCCCGATCCCTCCGCATGGGTGCCCCCGACCCCCTCACTGGAACAGCGACATCGGCGCACTCCTGCCGGCGCCGGCCTCAGTTTGGAAATGGCTAAAAACACCGCCAAGGTACAGACTTGTTCAGTTCCGGAGGAACACCAGAATGACCCGGTAGGAAAATTGTTGCCGCCCTCTCCACTCTTTGACTGTTGTTGGACTGTTACCACATTGTGCAAAACTTTTTTGAACTTCCAACGGAAGGTTCTGGTCCAACCACGAGTCATTGGAGATATTCTGACTGTGCTGGAACTCGCCTGACCCCACCCAAAATGGCGCCGACACAAAATGAGACTTTTTGAATAAACTTTGTTGCACCCTGACCACGCAACTTTTTGCCCCGAGATATGTATGTAGTTTTCTTGGATAATGAAAGTAGATACGAAGGATATTGAGTATGTGCTTGGACAATGAACTGATTTAGGGTGGGTACTGATTATGATTTGGAAAATGAATTGGTGTAATTTAGGTAATGAATGAACTTGGATAATGAATTTATGAATTTATTAAAAATGAATTACTGACATGCATCATGCTTGCTCTGTAGGGAAGTTTAATACGATTTTATTGCACTGCTGCACTTTATGCAATGAACTGCCACCAACCTCGTTCTTCTTATGTACAGTTTCAATCTGCTTCGTAGCCGGCCCACTGAGTTGTAGGCCTGTATTTGTACCTCAACACTTTTTATTAAAAGTATTTTGAAAAAGAAAGCATGGTTGTAGCAGTTGCATTAATGAGTTTTGGATGTCTTACTACTGTGAGCGAAGAATAAGTATGATGAAAGCTGAAGGTTAAAAAGGTTCAGATATTTAGCAGCTACATTATGTGTCACGGGCAGCCGGAAAAGAGTTTTAGACACCCTTAAACGACACCACAGAAATGCCACCTGACCGTCACCCTTGCACCCAACAAAAGAGGGTTACGACCAAGTAACTCATGTAGATACGCAGATCGTCAATGATTATCTATCTGACATTACTGGTCCCTCTGGGCTTAAACGCCGAGATGGTAAAGAAATGCAGTACGTGGAGATAGGTCGAGTATGTGGTAGGTAAAAACATTTTTCGGACTACTGCATGCTGATGTACTTTGAATGCTGCCCCCCACCCCTTCTTTCTCCTCCCTTCTGCAGGTCACGTCAGAACGTCGGCTGAAGTATGGAAGAGCGATGGTCGAACCACCGACGAAAAGGGAAGGAGGGAATATGTGCATAGTCCTCATAACGATAAGTTTAAAAAAAAAAAAAAAAGCGTAGACTTAAACGTGACTGTTCCTCCTTAGAACATAGCGACTGGGAGGATGGACTGACATAGAAACTGGACAGGTACTGAATGACGAAAATTGACTAGAAATGACGCGTTAAATAATGTAACTGGACGTTTGACTAGGTAGGGAAAGGACAAAGAGAAATATACGGGTAAGGGTTACCACGGCACCACCCGTCTGGGAAGTTAGAAATGTTGCTGATGTTCAAAATGCACTGCCCCCCCTTTCTCACACTCTTATAGATATAGCCAAGCTGTCCGACTGCTCTCCCGATCAATACTTGCCGTTGCCTCAGCCTGGAGAACTTCCCACCAAAGGAAGGAACTGAAAAATGGTTTAAGATCCAGCCATGGGTAAATAGCGCGACCAGGTTAATTTCTGATCGACTAACCGAGGTGTAAGTATTGGCAATTGAGAACGCTCGCAGACATAACAAGCGAGAAGGAAAAGGAGGGAAGGGTAGAAAGAGCTAAGCACATAGATAAATAGGATAGTAAAGATACGTAGGATATAATATAGATTTTGTTGGCCACCTGTTGTTTTCTGTTTTGTCGTGAATGTCTTATATATGTGTAATGAATGTGCCGTCTTCCCTGTCTGAGTTTGTGTGTGTAATGTACGGATTTATGTCTTCCCTCTGTCTGTATTCGCGTGTTACCTGACCTTTGCTGTTCTGTGTTGTGAGCGCACTAAATGACCTATTTTCGTACACGTCTCTCTCTCTCTCTCTCTCTCTCTCTCTCTCTCTCTCTCTCTCTCTCTCTCTCTCTCCCTCTCTCTACATGTCATACGTGTACCGAATGGCTCGTTTAGATTGCGGACGACTCTCACTCTCTATGAGAGTCTCCTATTTTCTCTCCCTCTTTGTGGTAAAATTGTGCCCCACCGCCACCAGTCTGATTTGATACATATTGAACGCGAAGGTGTTCAGCGAAATTGACCGAAACTAAAATGATTGTATCTCGCCATATTACTGCCTCTCCTTTCTGCAAAATGAATGAACTTGAATTGGCTGAGAAGGAAAGGACAGGTAAGACGACTAAAGTCCCCCAAATCTGGCCATTTATAGGGGAACTGTATGTCAATGGCACCTTATGTCTGTTCTTCAGAGACGAACGCCAACGTCTAGATTGACCCCCAATGCTCAGGTTGCCCCACCCCCCTTTTGCACCCAAGCGCGAGCGCCCGAAGCATCCCCACCCCATTTTGATAGACCCCAGTTGCTGTCCCGGATATAAACATGATGACCATGAGTAACTGTTGACCCTCGAGAAAACCTTGTTTTGCCTGACTCTCGATGATGGCACCCCCGCCCTGTTTGAAAAGGTTAGCCAGTCCTGAAGGGAAATGATCCGTAATGTTGAATATGATGAAATGCACAGTTGATGGGAATCATATTTATCCTCACTTGAGTTATAAATAGGACGATGAATAAACCTGCCATGAACTCAGTAGGAATGCTGACACATGCACTGCTTGGTAATGGACCTCTGACTGTGACCAATGAGCGTATCTCCCAAATGCATAGAATTGAGGGAGGAATTCACATACGTAGATATCTTCTTCTGCCATTTCTCTAAAACCTTGTTTTGTACCTATTCAAAGATTCACGATCACCGAAGGAGATGGGTCAGATGTGACGTACAGCCTGACTGCAGATCTTGGGACACGTGTGACCTCGACAAAAGGTGGAGCTGCAGAACGACAAGATACGGGACGAGACCGCAATTTCAACGTGGAAAATGAAAAATGACGGGCCGCCTTGAAGCCCTCCGTCTGCTAACCCACGTGTGCCTGGAGTCTCCGTCCCCCTTCTTTGGGCCCGATTGATGGGCCTGCCTGCTTGTTATCCTTTGCTCCCTTGGTCCCTTTTGTGTGTCCCAGGAACTCTGGCCCAACTCCGCCCTCTCCTATCGACTATTTGAACCACACTCACCCTCTTTTCCACGTGACTTTTTGCCAAAGGAAAGAACTGCATTTCAGTGGGAATAGGGTGCTGCCACGGAAAATGTAGGTGCTGAGCATAAGGCGCCGCCAAACGGATTGTTTAGGGAACAGGACTGTGGTCTAACAGCAGAGGACTGACCGCACCCTGCAACGCGTAAGGATAGAACCGAGCTGGACCTATAGCTCCACCGCCGGTGCTCAACAGCGCCAACGAAAGTACACGGACTAGAGCCTACCAGTGATGGCTCACTGATCAAAAGACACTGTGACGAAGAAATCTTGTGTATTGAACTGAATTCCGCTCTCAACTACCTGGTCGAAACTGTTCATTGGTCACATTTTTAAGTCAGAAAGATTTATGCTATGTAGTGCGTTTAATTGTTAGGAATTCAACGAAATGCAATTTCCTATGTGCTGCATTCTGCCCATCACCTCAACTGTCTATGATTGTACGCCAAATGTTAGTATCGACAAAATGCTAATTCATCAACGATACCTGTCTACCTGTAACCCCATCAATTACAAAAATGACTGCTGTAATGTAAAAAGGGGCGACTGTGAAAATTGAAGAAATTGATGTACATAAACAGCATTCATTTCCCTTCTTCTCCCACTCCTCTCCCTGTGAGCACCATGAATACCGTACACTATTGACCGTATCACTCTGCCAGTAAGAGCCCATACCTATATACATATGTACAGCCATTCTAGGCACCATGGCCTTTTACCCATTGGAATCCCCGGCTTCCCTCCTGCGCGTATCTTAAACTCCCTCTCTCATGCATAGACCATGAAACCCTCTCCCGCTGCGCGACCCTGCTGTGAAAGGCAACTCTCCTGCTTGACCCGCACAAAACCCCCCCCCATTCCCTCTTGAAGAGGCATCCTTCGCCTTAGCTGACATAGCCCTCCCCAGCTGCACCTGACTGCCCCCGCTCTCTCATGTACGGGTCATAAGATCTCTCTCTCTCTCTATGTGACTCTGTCCCCGTGTCCACCCTGGCTCCCCCTCCCTTCTCCTCACATGGGCAAGCCGTTAACCTTCTTCTTCTGCAAGACCCTGTCCTTGAGAGCCACGGCCGCGCCTGACCAACACCTCCTTCCCTTCCATGAATGCCCCTCTGTTGACAAGCCTTCCCTCCGCGCTCGATTGTCCACGCAGCATGAATACCACTCCTTTGATGACCCCTTCCCCCGAGTCCGGCTGACCACACATGTCCGAGGCCATCGCCTAAGCCAGGAGATACCATTTACTGCCCTTATTGTATGAAGTCACTCCTCTTCAAAAGACCCACTATTGATCCTAGCCACCCCACCCCCTGGGCTATGATCAGGCGCACACATCCTAAACAGTTGACGGAACACTCAGCTGCGTGATTGCCCTCCCCTCTTATCAGCAGGTCAAGGGTCCCTATTGTGAACATATGTGGGGTAGGATTGACACGAGGATTATAGGGATGTCTTTTCCTTTGCGTCACACTGTCCTGATTGTACTATCAAGTGTTCTGTAAGGTATAAAAGAAAGAGTCTCAGCTCACTTGTTAGAGCACCTCCTGAAAGACACCGTGTTTCGTGTCCGAAATGACTGGCTCTCCTCATGAGAATTAAACTCTGTTCTTGATTCCTGCTTCCAGCGCCCGTCTCTTTATTTTGGTAACTATTCAACATGGGAACTAAGAGGCGGTTTGCGCCAGCGGCCTGGGCACCGATAGAATTATGGGCTCCTGTTCCACAATGGGGCAGTGAGATAAATAACGGTGATGGATCAAGCCCTGATCTTTGGACTGGGTAAGAGTGGTCTGTTTAACTCAGACACTCTGTTCATCACCACCCCCTTTTCTAAATCGTTTTTGGCCACTATAGGTGTGGCAGGGTATACTCAGACATGAGTCCCTTTCTCACTGCTCCATCAGGATTCAAGCAAGCCGGGCCGAAGAAGGCTGAAATGCCAGAAACCGGTCCCCGGTAGCTTGTTTCCTTTCTGGTGAAGAATTGGCTTGGTAGTTTAGTCTGCCCTGTTCCCATGATGCACTGGGCCAGGGACAGACTGATTTGCATATAGCCAGGTTCTGAGCTGGGATGGGGCAGTGAGATAAATAACGGTGATGGATCAAGCCCTGATCTTTGGACTGGGTAAGAGTGGTCTGTTTAACTCAGACACTCTGTTCATCACCACCCCCTTTTCTAAATCGTTTTTGGCCACTATAGGTGTGGCAGGGTATACTCAGACATGAGTCCCTTTCTCACTGCTCCATCAGGATTCAAGCAAGCCGGGCCGAAGAAGGCTGAAATGCCAGAAACCGGTCCCCGGTAGCTTGTTTCCTTTCTGGTGAAGAATTGGCTTGGTAGTTTAGTCTGCCCTGTTCCCATGATGCACTGGGCCAGGGACAGACTGATTTGCATATAGCCAGGTTCTGAGCTGGGATGGGGCAGTGAGATAAATAACGGTGATGGATCAAGCCCTGATCTTTGGACTGGGTAAGAGTGGTCTGTTTAACTCAGACACTCTGTTCATCACCACCCCCTTTTCTAAATCGTTTTTGGCCACTATAGGTGTGGCAGGGTATACTCAGACATGAGTCCCTTTCTCACTGCTCCATCAGGATTCAAGCAAGCCGGGCCGAAGAAGGCTGAAATGCCAGAAACCGGTCCCCGGTAGCTTGTTTCCTTTCTGGTGAAGAATTGGCTTGGTAGTTTAGTCTGCCCTGTTCCCATGATGCACTGGGCCAGGGACAGACTGATTTGCATATAGCCAGGTTCTGAGCTGGGATGGGGCAGTGAGATAAATAACGGTGATGGATCAAGCCCTGATCTTTGGACTGGGTAAGAGTGGTCTGTTTAACTCAGACACTCTGTTCATCACCACCCCCTTTTCTAAATCGTTTTTGGCCACTATAGGTGTGGCAGGGTATACTCAGACATGAGTCCCTTTCTCACTGCTCCATCAGGATTCAAGCAAGCCGGGCCGAAGAAGGCTGAAATGCCAGAAACCGGTCCCCGGTAGCTTGTTTCCTTTCTGGTGAAGAATTGGCTTGGTAGTTTAGTCTGCCCTGTTCCCATGATGCACTGGGCCAGGGACAGACTGATTTGCATATAGCCAGGTTCTGAGCTGGGATGGGGCAGTGAGATAAATAACGGTGATGGATCAAGCCCTGATCTTTGGACTGGGTAAGAGTGGTCTGTTTAACTCAGACACTCTGTTCATCACCACCCCCTTTTCTAAATCGTTTTTGGCCACTATAGGTGTGGCAGGGTATACTCAGACATGAGTCCCTTTCTCACTGCTCCATCAGGATTCAAGCAAGCCGGGCCGAAGAAGGCTGAAATGCCAGAAACCGGTCCCCGGTAGCTTGTTTCCTTTCTGGTGAAGAATTGGCTTGGTAGTTTAGTCTGCCCTGTTCCCATGATGCACTGGGCCAGGGACAGACTGATTTGCATATAGCCAGGTTCTGAGCTGGGATGGGGCAGTGAGATAAATAACGGTGATGGATCAAGCCCTGATCTTTGGACTGGGTAAGAGTGGTCTGTTTAACTCAGACACTCTGTTCATCACCACCCCCTTTTCTAAATCGTTTTTGGCCACTATAGGTGTGGCAGGGTATACTCAGACATGAGTCCCTTTCTCACTGCTCCATCAGGATTCAAGCAAGCCGGGCCGAAGAAGGCTGAAATGCCAGAAACCGGTCCCCGGTAGCTTGTTTCCTTTCTGGTGAAGAATTGGCTTGGTAGTTTAGTCTGCCCTGTTCCCATGATGCACTGGGCCAGGGACAGACTGATTTGCATATAGCCAGGTTCTGAGCTGGGATGGGGCAGTGAGATAAATAACGGTGATGGATCAAGCCCTGATCTTTGGACTGGGTAAGAGTGGTCTGTTTAACTCAGACACTCTGTTCATCACCACCCCCTTTTCTAAATCATACAATTTCCTAATAGCGAATTTTAGCAATTCGCTATTAGGAAATTGCAAAATGCGATATATAACAGTGGGTTTGACAATGTTAGCGATTTACAGTGGGTCACAAATGGTCCTGCCTCATCAATATTCACAAGGCAGGTCACAGTTTGCGACCCATTATGAATGGCTACAATCACAGAAATGGTTCCCTGCTGGGGTCATCTGACCACCATGTCTGTGATTGCTTTTTAAATGAAGAAATAATTTTTTGGTAATGCAGTCCGTTTTTCTAGCTTTAATATAAACGCACCCGTCAAAGGGCAGAAATTGCATGTGCAAGCATTTTTATCACTGCCAAGTGCACCAGTGTCTTTGGTGACTCGGCTCCAGGGCACTGATCATGCTTACCATTGCTGTTTGATTTAGCTTTTGTTTTGTGTACTTCGCAAAAGAATTTATTTTCAGATCCTCAGCCCTATTTTTATTTGGATTAGTTAATTTATGGAAAACATTATTGATAATAAACGTTATGTGTTAGTAATTATATTGCAGTATTTACAAGTAAGTCATGGCTGAAGGTATAACTAAAGGACCATTAGCATTTAGTACCTGCTGAAAATTGCTATATTATATGTTGCGCAGTTTTACATCATCTTTCAAATAAACAGATGAAATTCGGCGCATCGCCTTCATTTCTAGACTCACCACCCACATCCTTTGGCTCGACGACGATGCATCACCGGTTTGCATGGCTCGATGACAACACAGCACCTTCAATCCACGCATCCACGCACTTACGCATCTCAACTCTGTCGATGACACATCCCATGAAGTTTTCAGCGGGTGTAGGCTAGGCCCTGTATCTGACCCGTGCCCCATCGTGGGCAGCCTGAACTTTTGGATTTACCCTGGTCAAGCATGACCAGATGTCCCCAGTTGGTGCTTTAATCTTTTAAGTACACTGGGGCATATTACCAAGCAATAGCGATAATTATCGCTATTGCTTGGTTAGCATGAAAAAATTATCGCCGAGCTGCGGCGATTTTTATTGCAGATAAACCTTGGAATTACCAAGGTTTATCGCAAATGCGATAAAAATCGGCCACAATGCATGAATATCGCTGAAAAGTCAGCAATATTCATGCATTAGCGAACTAATGCTCATAGCCATGTTATCCGCCTCCCATTGGATAACATGGCTAAGAACTGCTCAGGGCAGGTGTTAGCTTTTGGAGATATTCACACTTAGCGAGAATATCTCCAAAAGTTGGTAATAGGAGATAGCGATGTTAGCGACTGTTTCCAGTCGCTAACATCTTGGCACGCCCACTTTGCATGTCATTAGTGATAAATATCACTGACATGCAAAGTGGGGCCCAAGATGGTCGCTATCTCCTACTAGCTGTCGCTAACTGGTGTTAGCGACAGCTAGGTAATAGGGAGATAATTTTATCTCCGCTTTCTCGGCTTTTAAAGCCAAAAAAGCAGAGATAAACCCCCTTGATAATATGCCCCTATATTTTTCTTTAGTGTTTAGAAATTCATAACTCCAGTTATACTTATTTGATTTTTGTCTTTTTGGTTTTATTTCATTTATAAAATCAGAATATATTTTTCTGAACTGGTGTGCAGTCTTTTTTGTGGTTTCACTGTGTTACTATTTAAAGTGTTGCACAACTTCTTTGCACTTTGACTCTTAAAATAAGCCTGCCTGCTCTGTGTAAAGCTGCAAGAGGGTGAGCACAGGTTAATGTATGGTGTATATCTGACTTACCCTGACTAGGATTGTGGTTCCTGATGAGACAGAGTGCGTACCTCTGCCAGAGATAAACCCAATTCCTAACATTGTTGATCAATGGTGAGGATTGGACTTGAGTTTGTTCAGTGCCATACAGTGACTTGGTGTACACTACTACTCCATATCTAGACCAATTCGAAGCAATTCTCCCTGAGTGACATTTTAGATTTTTACAAAGTTTTTCAAATTCCCAGTTTTACTGTTGTTTCTGTGACCTCACCTGACAGGATGGAGTTTGAACTGGCTAACCTAGAGAACTACACTGTGTCCCAGCTTAAAGGATTCTGCCAAGAGAAGACAAAAGGGAGTGCTAAGAAAGCGGAGCCCCAAACAGCTTTAAGAGCATGGACAGAAGCCCAACAGAACCACACAGATAATGAGGAGGAAGGATCAGGATCAGAGTAAGAATTAGAACAAGACCTACAGGAGGGTCTTGCCATGTGACCTGTTGGGAGAAAGGGAATATCTTCCTAGTACTGGAAGTCCATCCATGTTCAGGGAGCAGTGTGTCTTCTAGGAACCTATCACCAGAGGAGATAGAGAACAGGACGGAGGAGAGGCTGAAACAAGACCTTGCAAAACTAGAGAACGAGCAAAAGCTTGCAAAATTGGAGGAACAAACTCTAGAAGAGAAGTGGCTGGCCATGGTGGGAAGGAGAATGGCCCATGATCTGAGCCTGAGCTGGGCATTAGAGCCATGAAAGTGGAGTACAGTAGTAATGGTGACAGCATACCTGCAGTGTCTGCTGCAGAAGCGAGAGTTCGCTTCTCAAAGCATTTGTTACCTGTTTTTGTTGTGGGGTATGACATTGACAAGTGGTTCTCCACCTGTGGGGTGGATCAAAGGGTGCACAAGGTCCCGAGGAGCTCTGGGGGAGGGAGGGTAGCTGTGGAGATACAAACTCACAGTGGGGTGGGACACATTCCTGACACTCGAGGTAGAGAATCAAACACAGTACACCCCCATGAGAGACATTCTAGTCAGTAGTTTTGGACTGACCCCATAGAGGTATAGATAGAGGGTCAGGGGCAACCACAAAATCTCTTCATAAACATGGGTGGGCTTGCTTGATTATGCTAGCAAGGCATTGAAGGGTTGCGTGAGAGGCAGCAAGGCTGATGATTATTCTGGGCTTAACAACTTGCTAGATATTTTTTTTCTAGCTACACCAACACTTGGTTGATAGCAAGCTGACTGACCCCAGGAAGCTTGCCAAGGAGGCGAACATCTGGTTCAGCACCAGAGTATCTAAGAAGGGATCTGTGGGGACTCCCAAAAGGGTGGTCAGGGTTCTCCCAAGAAAAAGGTAGGGGATCAAGAGTTCTCTCAAGGCTAAAAGTAGTCCACATGGGAAAGGGTCTCATTCCTAATCTGGCCACTAGAAAAAGAGCTTCCCTGACAAGAGTCAGCCAAAGAATCCAAAATGCTAGGAGTGAATGAAGCATGGGCATTACCAGGGGGATACCAAGTGCCCCAAAAAGAACACAACTTCCCATTGGAGGTAAGACACCAGGGTTGGCAAGCTTAGTGCTTATAGAGGAGTTTGGCCTAGTAAGTGTGGGAGCACAGGGAGGTTACCCTAGTGTCCGTGGGTGACATTGATATGGCTCCTAAAACTCAAGTGCCCTTCAATAGTACAAATTATGGGGAGTGGGTTTCCATCAATGGGCAAGGTGTTGATGTTCTGAGGGACGCAGGAGCCAAAATGACTACAGTAAGGACTCAGCGGGTGGCTCCAGAGCAAGTTATACCCACTGCATCCCACCATGTTGTGGTGGCTGTTGTGGTGGCTGGCAATCCAGAGGGTAACTATCTAGTGGCCCTAGGTCAATTTGAATGGGGGCCTCAAGTCTTTCAAAAGTTGCTGTGAGCTCTGCCATGTCTGTGGACTGTTTATTAGGGAACACTCTTAAGCACGTTACCTGGAAGGAAGTCGAGCCCAAGTCGAACATGGAAATATCAGGGTTGCCTAAGTGGATATGTGCTACCATCATGTTCATGTCTGCCTAGGAAGGGAGTCAAGGATGACTGGAGCCTGGAAGAATGGTCTAGACAGCTGCCAAAAGAGAAAAGGGCATAGGGCGAGGGAAACCAGCCTCTCAATGTCTCCCAACTGAGGTTGATGTGGCATCAGGGGAGGCCAGGCCAGAACCTATTAAGGAGGACATTGCCTCCCTTGGTGACCTGCCTGTTCTTGCTGGATGGCAAGTAGAGGGGGGACCCACCAGGCAGGAGTTCTGCAAGGCACAGAGAGAGTACCCAACCCTTGAGGGCATGAGGCAACAAACCAAAGCCCGGGGAGCAGGTGATGCCTCTGGAGATCACCGTATTTACTGGGGGGGGGGGGTGAGCCTAAGAAACCTGTGCATGGAGCAACAAGACCACTGGTCATTCCTCAATGCTGCAGGACCTTTTACTACTGGAGATGGCTCCTGGCAGGACATCTGGGGCAAGAGAAGATCTTTGCCTTGTCCCCCTCTTTTTTATTGGCCCCGGATGAAGATTTCTTCAGATACTTTCTGCGGGATTTCCTTGACAGCCAGGCCAGCAGGAAGACACGGCAGAGGCTGAAAGTCCCCCTATGAATCTGCTGGACTGTTGCTCTGGCCTTGCCTGTCATTGGCACCCTCTTTGAAAGGGTGGTCATCAACATTGTAGAGCCTATGGATCCCAAGACACCCTCTGGCAACAGGTTTACCCTGGTACTCGTGGACCGTGTCTTTGTACTTGGAGGAATGTATGACATTTGTCTGCATTCTGTCCATCAATTGTTCTTTTTGCATTTCTCACCCTGAGTGGGACGGGTAAGCCCAGACGTGGGCCGCTTGCTCTCCATGCCACTGGAGTTAAGGTATCCTGGCTGATGAGGCATATAACCCCCAAAAAAGTCCTAGGATGCTTGTTTCCAGTCCAGGGAGAACCTGGCCTGGCAGTTTGGGCTGGACTGTTCCCATTGGGCGCAGGGTCAAGACTGATTTGCATGTGGCTGGGTTCAAAATTGAATGGCATGGAGAGCAAACAAGTGATGGATTCAGACCCAGATTTCTGTACTAGGGTGAATGTATGACATTGTTTTGCATTCAGACCATCAACTGTTCTTTTTGCATTTCTCACTCTGAGTGGGACGGGTATGACCAGATGTGGGTATCTTCTCCCCATGCCACTGGAGTCAAGCTATCCTGGCTGATGAGGGATGTAAACCAGAAACCGGTCCTAGGATGCTTGTTTCCAGTCCAGGGAGGACCTGGTCTTGCAGTTCAGGCTGGACTGTTCCCTTTGGGCGCAGGGTCAAGACTGATTTGCATATGGCTGGGTTTAAACTGGAATGGCATGTGGAGCAAAAAACGAAAGATTTAGGCCAAGATTTCTGTACTGGGGTGAAAGTATGACATTGTTCTGCATTCTGTCCATCAATTGTTCTTTTTGCATTTCTCACCCCGAGTAGGACGGGTATGCCCAGACATGGGTCTCGTACGCTCCATGCCACTGGAGTCAAGCTATCTGATTTAGATTTTGAAAAGAGAACAGGTTTCCTTGCTATGAGAGGGCGGGATGGGCACCACGGGACACTGCAAAAGCCGGCCCTTACACAATACATAAAGCCCCGGGGAGTGGTAGTTCTTGGGGCTTTGGAGACCTGACAGCCCCCCCTCCCCTGCCATGATTTTTTTTGTAGCCTCGGGGGGTAACGGGGCCCTTGAGTGCTCCAGGAGGGGGGACACGCACCCCCCCTCCCACAATACATAAAGCCCCGGGGGTGATGGTCCCCACAGCTTTGAGGACCGTCGACCTCTCCCCCATCATGTTTTTCTTTTTAGCCCCGGGGGCTGATGATCCCCGAGGCTGGAGGGGTCCCTCGCGGATCCACCGTGCCCATAGATATATAAATGAATTTAACCACAATTTTCTCAGGAACTACTGAACAGATTAACACCATTTAAGCAAAAGACACAAGTCTGAGCTGAGGACTACCTCTTTGCCAAATTTGGTGTAATTCCGTTCAGCCGTTCGGGCTGTAGCAGTGGCTAAAGGTCCTATGGGAAATTGCATTTGGAAAACATGTTTTGGAACCCCCCCCTTTTTTCTCGGCCCCCGCTTGACGAATCACTGCCAAACATTTCGAGAAGATTCATCAATCGACGCTAAATAGAATGTTGCAGATTTCCTATGCATAATAAGTCCTAACTATAAAGGAAGGCTAGATCACTCAGAGACCAGTTGGTCTCTAGTCACTATACTGCTCCTGACAATAAACCTAAACTTCCTGCACTCAATGGCTTCTATCCATGTGGCCGGTGCAAGGCCTGTGCAACATAGCAAGCGGACGCTTGCCTTTAAAGTTCCAGGTCTTCCTGCACCGAAAAAGATCACTAAATTCCTAACATGCTCAACTGCACATGTCATCTATTGTCTCACTTGCCCTTGTGGCCCTTGTGGCTTAAACTACATCGGTAGTACCACCAATGCGGTTAAATTGAGAATATTAGAGCACATGCGTGCCATTGCCAAAAAAGATGTCACCTACCCCGTAGCGAGGCACTTCGAAAAGAAACACAATAGCAACAGGGATCTGTTAGCATACTTTTGTCTCGATAGTGTAGCAGCTAACATCAGGGGGGGCCACCGCCTTCTTAAACTCAGAAGGCTAGAGTCCAGATACATTATTGACTTGCAGAGCAAACACCCTAATGGCCTCAATATGCATGAAGAACTTTCAGTTCATTTGGGTTAATTTGCATGCATTTCTATTTATGATGGACATTTATGTTGGCTTAAGCACTGTATTCTTGATTGGTATCTTTCCTTGTCAAAACATGCATTTGTACTTCTGGTTTTAGGATATCGCTATTTTATGTTTAGAATTAGTTCTTACATCCCATGTTATTATTTTTGATTTCCCTTGAACAGGTGCAGTACTCAGGCCCATCTAGGGCATTATTCATGATTGCTATCTTAGCAATGTTATTACGAGTGCGTTTTCACACGATTACAGGAGGCCTGGCTCTGTATGCCTTTGTATGAAGAGTATTTTTACTCGCGTTCTCGCATATTACATTCATGTATCCATATGTGTTCACACAGGTCCTTGCATCGTTGAATGTTTGATTTATTTTATCTGCACCCTAATATGCAGTACTGTTCACCTGTTCGTTGGTTTGCCCATCCAGGGCGTTTATGTGAAAGAAGGACTTTTTGACCATTGTTGCCCATTACGGGCGTGATAACTCACGCAGCCCCCAGATATTTATGGTGGGACTTGCGCAAAAGTTTTCATGTGTACATATATCCTGTATATGTTTCATCAAATATTGTGATTCAACAGTATTTTATACACCCTCCACGTTGTGGAGCAGCAGGCAAAGGATAAAGACGAGAAGGCAAGCGGGGGGGCTCCTGCTGAGCCTTGAAATACAGCAGATATAAAAGTGCCATGATTCACGAGGGGATAACGGACTACATCTCCCATAACGCACCAATACTGATGCAAGCATATCTATGGGGGTGCGTCCACCGCTGCACGTTTTCCATGCCACGCCTCTGAGGAAGAGACATTCGAAACGCGTCAGGCAAAGAGCTGGAACTGTTTAACTTACCTGCATGCCTACTCGCCTGTACCGAAGATTAAAGGTTTAGAGGTGAACCTTCCTGTTGTTCGTGTGCTTTCCTGCTTGTGTGGCTACCTCAAGAGCGTGATATATATATATATATACACATATATATATCAACTCGAAATACTGTTGCTTATAGCTTGTAGCAGCAGTAAACACACGAACTCCCAATTGCAAAAGGTAGCCTTTATTCCATTAAAACGGCAAACACTCTACTCTACGCGTTTCTGGAATCCTTTTCCCTTGTTCACGAGTATATATATATATATATATATATATATATATATATATATATATATATATATATATATATATATATATATATATATATATATATATATATATATATATATATATATGCATATATATATATATATATATATATATATATTTTTCTCCCCAATGATGCGGCACTCAGCGTTTATGGGTTTATAAACAACAATTCCTTTATTTCTCCAGCTCGGACCAACGCGTTTCAGCCGTCACAGGCTTTGTTCACGGTAAGTAAAGCTCACTTACCGTGAACAAAGCCTGTGACGGCTGAAACGCGTTGGTCCGAGCTGGAGAAATAAAGGAATTGTTGTTTATAAACCCATAAACGCTGAGTGCCGCATCATTGGGGAGAAAATTGTTAAAAGGGCCCTGATCCGGCCCCTTTGCAGAGCACCCACAGTTGTGCGCCCGGAGCCTTTGGATCGTCTTGGTGGAGAGATATATATATATATATATATATATATATATATATATATATATATATATATATATATATATATATATATATATATATATATATACACATAGTACAATTGAACTGGTTAACAACAAACATCTACTATTCAGTGCCAAAATGCCCATGTGTGCCTTCCAAATACGTATGTTTTATTATGTTATGTTAGATTGGGTCATTTCACATTCTCACTACTGCTAGTTACTACTGCTACTTAGGGTATTGTATTCATCACCCTAACAAACTATATGGCTCCTGCACACAAAATAAATATCTCTAGAGCAGATACATTACATTACCAGGCTAAATTTTGAAACAGGCCGGTGTAGGGTGGAGCAAGGCCAGTCAAGTGTACATTGCATGTCAAAAGTAGTCTGCCCCAGAAAAATAGGCTAATCAAAATATTATGCCATATTGGAATATGGATTTTCTTGATCGGACATTGCATCAGGAATAGGAAACATCTTGATAGTTGCTGGCTCATAAATAACATTACTCAATGTGCTGTAAAATGGTGATAACTTTTCACACAGCAAATTCTTGTTTGAAGTATCGTATGTGAAATGTGGTAAGGGGGTTCAGCTAATCCCCATTGATTACTTGGCCTCTCAGCTGTAGCTGTGAACTAGTGTTGGTATTTCCTTTTACATCAGCTTTGCAGCTGTTTCCATGCATAGATTTTACCACATGTGTAAAAATGCATGCACCGTTACCACATATATTGACTGATTACAATGGTGGCGGGCCCTCTTCCATCAAACTGCAATTTCCCCCCGCCATATTACGATGGCAGGGGAAACATTGGGGTAGCATCGCGGTTGCAAAGAAGGCCTGCCACGGTTCCGCCACAGGCAATCGTTCCGATTGCCTGGCAGACCCAGCCAGCATGTGCATAATGGTGGTGTGCCTAGCAGGCAAAGTCCGCCAAATTACAATCCAGGCTAAAGCCAGACTTTCCATGGCGGTGAAACCGCCATGGAAAGGCTGGTGTGGATTGGATTCGGGGGCCCGTTGCAGGCTCCACTTCTTTTGGGGGGGTGGAATGGGGGGTGGGTACCCCCTACATTTCCCTGCACCATGTTGTGTCTGCCACATAGGGCAGTGAAATGCATGACATACTGTTTTAGCATTGCGGGGGTGCTGCAGCCAGCTTACAGGTGGGCAGTCCCCGCTACGATGGCAGGAAGACTCAAGTCCGCCCGCCATCGTAATTGGCCCCATAGCCTTCACCATGCATACCTTTACAACCTAATTTGTTGTGAAGGTATGCATTGTAAAGGTATATGTATGGTAGAGGGAGAGGGAGGGACCCTTCCGCTTCCTCTTTAGGATGTGCACTTTGCCTCAGAAGAGCTGAAGAGGAGGTAACATTGTGGAAAGGTAAGGGGTTTGGCCCTGGAGCAGGGGACCTACGGATATAGTTTTGGGCTGGGATTGGTTATTTTTTTATTTTTTTTGGGGTGAGTCATGCAGAGGTCCACTTCTAGGGCTCAGGGGAGTGGTAGTTTTTAGAAGTGCTGGAGGCCAGTGGTAATCGCACATGTGTCTACATTTAGGGATCAGGACACAGGAGGGAAATATTTTAGAAGTTCTTGGGGCAGGGGAGTGGCACTGAAGTTCTCTTCTAGGGCTCAGGGAAGGGTATTTTTTAAAAAGGGCTGGTGGAAGTGCAACAGATCAATTTAAGAATTCAGGCCACGGGTCAGGGAAAACCTTTCCCACAAATATGCCTTTAACATTGATGCTTTTACAATGACATATGTTATAAAGACATGCATGGTAAATGGATATTTTTTGGTAAAGGTGATGCATGGATATGCATTTGCATTGTAATGCATGTGTGGTAAAGGCATGTTTTACAACAGTATGTTTTGTAACTTTTTACAACCCTTCTCAAATACAACACTGAAGCATCCCTCAGGGTTCCATCATATCCCTTCTATTATTCAATATCTACCTAACCCCCGTACCTAACCTGATTAAATCATTCAGAATAACCCTATAGACAAAACCAAATTATTTTAAAAACAAATGGTCAGCAAGACTACCACAATTTAAAACTTAATGACTACCTTTGGGCCATAAACACATAGATGATGAATAACCACCTAATGCTAAATACCACAAAGACAGAGATTATGATCTGCAGACAATGGGAAAAATACCAGCCTACCACCATATGGCCAAAAGAACATGAGGCCCCCTTAACTATACCAAGCGTGTGAAAATTGAAGAAATTGATGTACATAAACAGCATTCATTTCCCTTCTTCTCCCACTCCTCTCCCTGTGAGCACCATGAATACCGTACACTATTGACCGTATCACTCTGCCAGTAAGAGCCCATACCTATATACATATGTACAGCCATTCTAGGCACCATGGCCTTTTACCCATTGGAATCCCCGGCTTCCCTCCTGCGCGTATCTTAAACCCCCTCTCTCATGCATAGACCATGAAACCCTCTCCCGCTGCACGACCCTGCTGTGAAAGGCAACTCTCCTGCTTGACCCGCACAAAACCCCCCCCCATTCCCTCTTGAAGAGGCATCCTTCGCCTTAGCTGACATAGCCCTCCCCAGCTGCACCTGACTGCCCCCGCTCTCTCATGTACGGGTCATAAGATCTCTCTCTCTCTCTATGTGACTCTGTCCCCGTGTCCACCCTGGCTCCCCCTCCCTTCTCCTCACATGGGCAAGCCGTTAACCTTCTTCTTCTGCAAGACCCTGTCCTTGAGAGCCACGGCCGCGCCTGACCAACACCTCCTTCCCTTCCATGAATGCCCCTCTGTTGACAAGCCTTCCCTCCGCGCTCGATTGTCCACGCAGCATGAATACCACTCCTTTGATGACCCCTTCCCCCGAGTCCGGCTGACCACACATGTCCGAGGCCATCGCCTAAGCCAGGAGATACCATTTACTGCCCTTATTGTATGAAGTCACTCCTCTTCAAAAGACCCACTATTGATCCTAGCCACCCCACCCCCTGGGCTATGATCAGGCGCACACATCCTAAACAGCTGACGGAACACTCAGCTGCGTGATTGCCCTCCCCTCTTATCAGCAGGTCAAGGGTCCCTATTGTGAACATATGTGGGGTAGGATTGACACGAGGATTATAGGGATATCTTTTCCTTTGCGTCACACTGTCCTGATTGTACTATCAAGTGTTTTGTAAGGTATAAAAGAAAGAGTCTCAGCTCACTTGTTAGAGCACCTCCTGAAAGACACCGTGTTTCGTGTCCGAAATGACTGGCTCTCCTCATGAGAATTAAACTTTGTTCTTGATTCCTGCTTCCAGCGCCCGTCTCTTTATTTTGGTAACTATTCAACATGGGAACTAAGAGGCGGTTTGCGCCAGCGGCCTGGGCACCGATAGAATTATGGGCTCCTGTTCCACAATTGGCGTCCCAACGCGGGGTCCATCAGTGACATAAGGTTCGGTAAGAGAGATCCAGACGAAGAAGTGAACATCTAAAATGATCGGAGTATACCTGCCTTGAGAGGGCCCTAGCCCGGCTGCCGATCAAAAGAACTTCACCAATTCTGAACGGACCTCTCTTGAGTGACCTATTGTCCTGACTGGAATCCCACAGGAATGCTACATGGAGTAAGAGAACGATCGGGCGCTGGAGGAGGAAGTCGAAGAACTGTCCGTATGGTCCGGTCCGGGTAAGATTAAGTAGGGTGTTTTTTACGCCTGATTGGTAGGGTGGTTCTATCCACCTGATTGATTGATTGATTGTATTGAAATCGGTATTTGTATACTGATATTGTTGGTATTGGTTCATTTAGCTTTGAAGGCTACTTGACATATTGGTTCTCTTCTGGAGAACGAGACATTCTCTGTTTGCAAACAGCGGCGAATAGGAACGTCGTCCCTCTTTGCAGATCGAGAAGGGTAGGTAATGCAGACTTTTGTCCCCGTTGTAATCCGTCATGCCTACTTTTCTCCCCACTGGATTGTTTGAAATCGATTAATAATCGATTGTTGCTCTTTGAGATCTTCCCTGTCTACAAACTGAGACGAGTAGAAATATTCTGTCTTCCTTTCTGGATAGCGAAGGGCAGGTAATGCAGACGTTTGTCCCCGTTGTAATCCGTCATGCCTGTTTTTCTCCCCACTGATTGGTTGGTTGCCTGGACATTGTTGTTCCAGGAATTGTTTCGTTTGAGGTATTTTCTGCCTGCAAACAACGTGGAATAGAAATATTCTATCTAGTCTTTGCAAGTAGTAAAGGGTAGGTTATGCCCCTTTGTGAATTCGTCAGTCCTACCCACTCCCCACTGTTTGGTTATTTGGGGGGTAGCTCGCATGGTCCGCCCAGGAGACTACCCTTATGGAGGACATATGCTCCCCGCTCATGGGCCATTTAGTGGTAGTAGACCATCTGGTCCGTCCAGGAGGCTACCCTAGTAAATGGAAGTACATCGCTCGGTCTGTCCAGGATGATACCCTAATGAAGGAATATATGTTCCCCTTTTGATCGATAATCTCGTTCCACCCCGGACCATTTATTGGAGGGAACTCGTCTGGTCCGTCCAGAAGTACCCCCTAGTGAAAAGGACACATAAAAATATGAAGTGATCACCGTTCCCTACTAACAGAAAGCTTTAGCTCGAAACACGCTAAGGAAGAGAAAGAAAAATAAAAAGAAATCAGGCTAAGTCAGTAACCCCCTGATGAGCTTTTGACTTCACTAAAAATAAGAAACATTAGAAATAGTTCGTAATAAGAAATATAAAATGGCGAAAAGTTTGACAGCAAAAATAGCCACGAGGTAACTAGGCTCTACTGCCTATTCCTGCTCCCAACATGTCTGCCTCATTGCCCGCCACGCCCAAATAACGGTCACATGAAATAGAAACAATTCAATAGGTACCTACCCCCATTCCGGAAGCTCCCGAAGTACAACGGGTCCGCGGTTACGCCCATCCGGAAGGCGAGGCCTCGAGGCATGAATGGCTCGCCTGGCCGCGGTCAGTAGGAGATGATGTTGGGCAGGCGGTCCAAAGAATGACAAGGACCTCTCCATCTCTTCTCTTCTGCCGCCCTGCAGGCCGCGGGGAGAGAGGGGTCTGTCTTGCCTCGGCCACCGACCACCCCTCTCTCTCACCCGATCCGGCTTTCGCTGATGGGCGAAGCCAAGGCAAGAATGGCGGCACTTCTTTGTGCTATAATGGCCGCAACTACGCCCAACGCCTGACAGTTGCAGGTAGTCCCGCCACATGCCATCGACTGCATAGTTACAGGTAGTCCCGCCACATGTCCACCCCTGGAGAGTTGGAGGTAGTCCCGCCACCTGTCAAAAAGGAAGGGGGGGGCTGTCTTGCCTCAGCCGCCGACCACCCCCCCCCCATCTTCAATAGCCAGCACGGCCAACATCGAAGCGACGGAGCCGAGGAACGGCGCGGGGTCGCTGGAAGGGGGAGGTGACGCGAACGAGCCTCCCCCACCTCCCTCCAGGTGGAGGCTTCCAGCGACACCCCAATGCTCTTACTTAAAGAGGGTCAACATCAAAAAGCGGTCTTTTGCCCAGGACGGGCACGCACCCCATGCCTTCTCTCCTCAACCTTGAAGATTCTATGACACCCCGATCCCTCCGCATGGGTGCCCCCGCCCCCCTCACTGGAACAGCGACATCGGCGCACTCCTGCCGGCGCCGGCCTCAGTTTGGAAATGGCTAAAAACACCGCCAAGGTACAGACTTGTTCAGTTCCGGAGGAACACCAGAATGACCCGGTAGGAAAATTGTTGCCGCCCTCTCCACTCTTTGACTGTTGTTGGACTGTTACCACATTGTGCAAAACTTTTTTGAACTTCCAACGGAAGGTTCTGGTCCAACCACGAGTCATTGGAGATATTCTGATTGTGCTGGAACTCGCCTGACCCCACCCAAAATGGCGCCGACACAAAATGAGACTTTTTGAATAAACTTTGTTGCACCCTGACCACGCAACTTTTTGCCCCGAGATATGTATGTAGTTTTCTTGGATAATGAAAGTAGATACGAAGGATATTGAGTATGTGCTTGGACAATGAACTGATTTAGGGTGGGTACTGATTATGATTTGGAAAATGAATTGGTGTAATTTAGGTAATGAATGAACTTGGATAATGAATTTATGAATTTATTAAAGATGAATTACTGACATGCATCATGCTTGCTCTGTAGGGAAGTTTAATACGATTTTATTGCACTGCTGCACTTTATGCAATGAACTGCCACCAACCTCGTTCTTCTTATGTACAGTTTCAATCTGCTTCGTAGCCGGCCCACTGAGTTGTAGGCCTGTATTTGTACCTCAACACTTTTTATTAAAAGTATTTTGAAAAAGAAAGCATGGTTGTAGCAGTTGCATTAATGAGTTTTGGATGTCTTACTACTGTGAGCGAAGAATAAGTATGATGAAAGCTGAAGGTTAAAAAGGTTCAGATATTTAGCAGCTACATTATGTGTCACGGGCAGCCGGAAAAGAGTTTTAGACACCCTTAAACGACACCACAGAAATGCCACCTGACCGTCACCCTTGCACCCAACAAAAGAGGGTTACGACCAAGTAACTCATGTAGATACGCAGATCGTCAATGATTATCTATCTGACATTACTGGTCCCTCTGGGCTTAAACGCCGAGATGGTAAAGAAATGCAGTACGTGGAGATAGGTCGAGTATGTGGTAGGTAAAAACATTTTTCGGACTACTGCATGCTGATGTACTTTGAATGCTGCCCCCCACCCCTTCTTTCTCCTCCCTTCTGCAGGTCACGTCAGAACGTCGGCTGAAGTATAGAAGAGCGATGGTCGAACCACCGACGAAAAGGGAAGGAGGGAATATGTGCATAGTCCTCATAACGATAAGTTTAAAAAAAAAAAAAAAAAAAAAACGTAGACTTAAACGTGACTGTTCCTCCTTAGAACATAGCGACTGGGAGGATGGACTGACATAGAAACTGGACAGGTACTGAATGACGAAAATTGACTAGAAATGACGCGTTAAATAATGTAACTGGACGTTTGACTAGGTAGGGAAAGGACAAAGAGAAATATACGGGTAAGGGTTACCACGGCACCACCCGTCTGGGAAGTTAGAAATGTTGCTGATGTTCAAAATGCACTGCCCCCCCTTTCTCACACTCTTATAGATATAGCCAAGCTGTCCGACTGCTCTCCCGATCAATACTTGCCGTTGCCTCAGCCTGGAGAACTTCCCACCAAAGGAAGGAACTGAAAAATGGTTTAAGATCCAGCCATGGGTAAATAGCGCGACCAGGTTAATTTCTGATCGACTAACCGAGGTGTAAGTATTGGCAATTGAGAACGCTCGCAGACATAACAAGCGAGAAGGAAAAGGAGGGAAGGGTAGAAAGAGCTAAGCACATAGATAAATAGGATAGTAAAGATACGTAGGATATAATATAGATTTTGTTGGCCACCTGTTGTTTTCTGTTTTGTCGTGAATGTCTTATATATGTGTAATGAATGTGCCGTCTTCCCTGTCTGAGTTTGTGTGTGTAATGTACGGATTTATGTCTTCCCTGTGAGAAGTTGGCCTGGTATATAATGCTCACTAATTCTTAGTGATCACTTTGTACCATGCCAAGCAACCCTTATGATGATGGTTGTAATTCAACCTTGTAGACCAGTTATCCTAGTGGTAACGTGGACAAAGCAGTCTTAGGCTAAACTCTGAAAGGCATGTGAAGCCAGCTGTTATACCATACACAACCCCCTTGAATACCAAATGAAAGGGACACCACACAGATATATATTGAAAATATATATTGATTTATTAACTATAAAATCCCCTGGACTCTTTATGAGCACAGAAGCACAAGCGTTAAATCACAAGACAGTTTAAAATACACAAAAGTTGCACAATATGGATGAGCCCTAGGGCCACCTAAACCATATACTAAGAAAGTGGTATAAGAGATACCAGGAGGAAAGTGAAGAGGCCTAGGGCCTTGGGAATCGCTGGAGCTATTCGAGACTGGCAATGACTAAGTCGGGAAAGGCCCACGGGACTCGGGTGCAGTGTTCAAAGTGCACGCACTTCTCAATACAAAGTCTATGGTGCGTAAAAAGCACAAAGTTAGAAAGTTAGGAACCTTCCGAGTGACCTACGGAGCTGAAACTTAAAACACAGGCCCTTGGGATGTGTACCAGTGCAGGAGCACCGGCGGAGCTGAGTTACCTCACCCACAGGAAGCGGGTGCACAGGGTCGAAGATGTGTCGGGTTTCGTCACGCTGGTCGATGGTGCTTGGAGCTGAAGATGCTGCAGGCGGCTCGATGAGAAGAGTTCCGGTGGATCCAAGGGTGGATCTGAAGATGTGAAGACCTGAAAGCAGAGGGGACAGTGTTCAAAGTCACTAGCCAGTGACTACCGTGGAACCAGATTGGAACCAGGCGATGTCGGGTGCAAACAGGCGTTGTCGGGTAGCTTCTCTCTGCAGCCACGTGGATACCCGGGGTCGAGGACGTCCAGGAGTCGGTCACGAGCTGTCCTACGTAGGCTTCTCGCTGTTGGCGGTGTCGGCGACCTGATCGGAGCAAACAGGCCTTGGCAAATGCAAGCCACGCAGAAGTTGAAAGATGCTGTTCACTCGGACCAGCAAGGTCAGAGCGGGTTCTCCTTTTTACAGGAGCTTGGGTAGGTCTGGAGCAACCAGACCTGCTGTGTAAATCTTCGGGTTCGTCGCCAGGATGGCCGCTGGCCGCGTGGCTAGTGGCCGGGATGGTGCGTCGAGTGGCACAATGCAAAAGGGCCCCACGCAGATCGTGGAGATGCTGGAGGGCTGATCTTCGGTGCAAGGGCTGCTCGGTGGTGGGGGTTCTCAATCCCCAAAGCACAACGTCGAGGATGCCTCAGAAGCTGCGCAGTCAGCTTTTCGAGTGTCTTTCAAGAGGTCCGGTCCCACGTCACTCGGTGCCTCCACGGGTCCCTTCTTCGCAGGGACTGTGGATCGGGCTCTGAGAGGTCTGGGAGTCTGGTTCTTGTCGGGCTCTGGGCTCGGTCTCCGGCGGGAGGCGGCGGCAAAGCAGACGTCGAGTTGCTGGTTGGTACCTGTGTTCACAGGGTGGCCACTCCTAGGCCACAAGGGAGATTCTCTTCAGTCTTCTGTGCAGCAGAATGTCGAAGTCCAGTCTTCTTCTTGTTTAAAGTTGATTTCGGGATGATCTCCTGTGCAATGGCACTGCTCCCCCTCTTATTCCCAAACTGGGGGTGGATCACCTACTAGGTCCCTCCTCTGGGAGGAACCAGGAAGGGGGGCGGTTACACCCCCTTTCCTTTGTCCAGCTCCGCGCCAGGACTGGGGCTGGAAGGCCCCAGAACCGGTTTGGACTGGCCTATGCACGGGGACACCTTGTGTGCCCCGGGCATGTCTGATTCTATTCAGCCCTGTCCTACCTAATACACAAAATCCTGTCTGGGGTGGTGCTCGCACCTCCCAAGGCAGGAAACCCTTTGTCCAGGCCACCATCTGCCGAGTTTCGGTCAGCAGCAGGAGGCCAGACTTGTGTCTGTGGTGGCAGCGTCCATTTTGTGAAGCTGAGGCTCTGTTTAACTTTAACCGGGGTTAAGGCTACACACATGTCGTGTCCCTCTAGAAGGGTGGAATGCTATCCCCGTCACCAGAATTGGCGAGGGGATAGTATTCCAATTCGTATGACACCTTACTCGACATGTTTTGATAAAGCCAAACCAAAGATAGCATTTAACCGCGAGGATTATAATGCACTTAAGAGTATATGGTATGGCAATATCCCGGAACAGCTTAGGGAGTTGTTCCCGACAGCTGCAGACAGGCTCAGCTCATGCTAGAGCACCATCTCACATATTTCCAAGCACTCTGCCTCCAGGATTGATGAGGCCTTCCATAGGAGTGGCTGATAGGAACATATGTGTCCAGTTTAGGGTTAGGCACAGACATACTGTACCTAAGTAAGAGGTGGTTACACCGACTTACCCCAGCTGAGTGATCAGCCAGTTGTGTCAAATATGGAGGCCAGGCCAGGGGTGGCACATTACATGCTGCAGCCCCTGGTAGGCCTTGGATACACCTATGCGCTGGGCACCTAGGGTGCACTAATACAGGGGCTCATAAGGTGAACCAGTTCCAATTCGTAATGCACCTAAAGTGCATTGGCAGTAATTTAGAGAGAGAACAGCAGGCTGTGGGTCTGATTAGCAGGCCCACAGCCACATTAAGTCAGAAACCAGTGAAGCAAAAAGCAAAAATTTGGGGTGACCATAGGATAGCAGACCCTACTCTCCTACATAACCCCCCCCCCAAACGCAGGGACATTAGACTAACCTTGACCAGTTGTGTCTTCATGTTCTAAGTGGAAGTACCTGGAGAGACCATCTGCGTTGCCATGGTCAGTCCCTGGGCGGTGCTCCACTGTAAAGTCCATCCCCTGTAGGGAAATGGACCACCTGAGTAGTTTGGGGTTTTCACCCTTCATCTGATTAAGCCATAGGAGGGGCTTATGGTCGGTCTGAATCTTGAAGTGAGTGCCAAATAAGTATGGTCTCAACTTCTTCAGGGCCCACACCACAGCAAAGGCCTCCCTCTCTATAGCTGACCAACGTTTCTCTCTGGGGGTCAGCCTTCTGCTAATGAAAGCAATGGGCTGGTCCTGGCCATCTACATTAAGCTGTGAAAGCACTGCTCCCACTCCCAACTCAGAAGCATCTGTTTGGACAATGAACTCTCTTGAGTAGTCAGGACTCTTCAGGATAGGTGCAGAGCACATGGCCTTCTTCAGGTCATCAAATGCCTTTTGACAGATTTCTGTCCACTGAACCTTTTTGGGCATCTTCTTGGATGTCAGATCATTAAGAGGAGTCACAATGGACCCATAGTTCTTAACAAACTTCCTGTAGTACCCAGTCAGGCCCAAGAAAGCTCTGACCTGAGTCTGGGTAGTTGGAGGGGACCAGTCCTTGATGGTCTGGATCTTACTCTCCAGTGGTTGAACTTGGCCTCCACCTACAAGGTGGCCCAGGTATACAACCTTGCTCTGCCCTATCTGGCACTTTGTTGCCTTGATAGTGAGGCCTGCCTTCTGCAGAGCCTCAAGCACTTCCTTCAGGTGGACCAGGTGATCCTCCCAGGTGGAGCTAAAGACAGCAATATCGTCCAGATAAGCTGCACAAAAGTCATCCAACCCAGTGAGGACTTGATTCACCAACCTTTGGAAGGTGGCAGGTGCATTTTTCAAACCAAAGGGCATCACCACAAACTGATAATGCCCACTAGGGGTAGAAAATGCTGTCTTGGCTTTAGACTCCTCAGCTAACCTGATTTGCCAGTAGCCAGCTGTCAAGTCAAATGTGCTCAAATATTTGGCAGAAGCCAACTTGTCAATGAGCTCATCTGCCCTTGGAATAGGGTGTGCATCTGTCCTGGTGACAGCATTGAGTCCTCTGTAATCCACACAGAACCTCATCTCTCTCTTGCCATCTTTGGTGTGAGGTTTGGGGACCAGAACCACTGGGCTAGCCCAGGGGCTCTCTGAAGGCTCAATGACACCTAATTCCAGCATCTTTTGCACCTCAGTCTTTATACAGTCCCTGACGTGGTCAGGTTGCCTGTAAATTTTGCTCTTTACAGGAAGACTGTCACCAGTGTCCACCACATGTGTACACCAGTTAGTCTGACTGGGTGTCAAGGAGAACATATGCCTATATGCCTGTAGAACTTGTCTGCAGTCATGTTGCTGATGTTCAGTGAGGCTGCCACCTAAGGCCACACCATCAACTGAGCCATCCTCAGGGTTCTGAGTGAGCAGGTCTGGGAGAGGGTCACTCTCTTCCTCCTGTCCCTCATCTGTAGCCATGAGCAAGCCCATGTCTGCCCTGCTGACATATGCCTTCAATCTGTTCACATGGAGCACCCGGTGGGGGCTCCTGGGAGTTCCTAGGTCCACCAAGTAGGTAACCTCTCCCTTCTTTTCCAGAATTGTATGGGGTCCAGACCATTTGTCTTGGAGTGCTGCTGGGGCCACTGGCTCCAACACCCATACGTTCTGTCCAGGCTGAAATTCAACAAGGACAGCCTTTTGGTCATGCCAAGCTTTTTGTAATTCTTGGCTGGCCTCAAGGTTTTTGGATGCCTTTTCCATGTACTCTGCCATCCTGGAGCGGAGACCAAGTACATAGTCCACTATGTCCTGTTTAGGCTTTTTGAGAGGTAACTCCCATCCTTCCTTCACAAGACACAGGGGTCCTCTTACAGGGTGCCCAAACAACAATTCAAAGGGGCTGAAGCCAACCCCCTTTTGAGGGACCTCTCTGTAAGCGAACAAAAGGCAGGGCAGAAGGATGTCCCATCTTCGCCTGAGCTTTTCAGGTAATCCTTTAATCATGCCCTTTAGGGTCTTGTTAAATCTTTCAACAAGCCCATTGCATTGTGGGTGATAAGGAGTGGTGAACTTGTAGTTTACACCACATTCCTTCCACATAGCTGTCAAATATCCAGACATGAAGTTGGCACCTCTATCTGATATTACCTCCTTAGGAAACCCCACTCTGGAGAAAACTCCAAGTAAGGCCCTGGCCACAACAGGAGCTGTTGTGGTCCTAAGGGGAATTGCCTCTGGGTACCTGGTGGCATGATCCACTACCACCAGTATGAATCTGTGCCCAGATGCTGTAGGGGGATCCATTGGACCAACAATATCAATCCCCACTCTCTCAAAGGGAACCCCCACCACAGGTAGTGGTATCAGGGGGGCCTTTGTTGTTCCACCTGCTTTACCACTGGCTTGGCAGGTTTCACAGGAGCGACAAAACTCCTTGGTGTCTTCAGACATGTGAGGCCAGTGAAAGTGAGGGACAAGCCTGTCCCAAGTCTTGTTCTGGCCTAGGTGTCCTGCTAAAGGAATATCATGGGCCAAGGTGAGTAGGAAGCCCCTAAATTGCAGAGGTATAACCAACCTCCTGGTAGCACCAGGATTGGGGTCTCTAGCCTCTGAATAAAGGAGTCCATCGTCCCAATATACTTTATGGGCACCTTGAGCATTCCCAGCAGCCTCAGCAGCAGCCTGCTGTCTGAGGGGTTCAAGAGAAGGACAGGTTAACTGAGCCTGCCCCAAGTCTGCCCTAGAAGGTCCCCCTGTCCCCAGAAACTCAACCTGATCAGGTTCAAGTTCTTCAGGGACAGTTCCTTCAGGGGTCTCCAGATCAGTTTCCTGTGAAGCCTGATCCTCACTTGTAGGCAGTTGGGAAGGCGCAGCCTTAACCCTCCTGTTCTTCTTCTTGGGAGGTACTTGGTCCATTGTTCCAGGATCCAAGACCTGAGGTTCAGAGAGGCACTTTTTGGCCTGTGACCTGGTCACAGCAAGGACATGTGATGATATCCCTAACATCTCTGCATGAGTCCTGTACTCAACTTCTGACCATAGAGAGTTCTCCAGGTCATTGCCCAACAAACATTCTACTGGGAGATCAGCACTAACCACAACTTTCTTTAGGCCAGTTACCCCTCCCCAGGAAAAGTTAACAAGTGCCACACTATGTGTAGTAGTGACATTGCTGGCATTGGTCACCAGGTAATCATCGCCTGGCATGTATTGTCCAGGGTCCACAAAGTTAGGTGTCACCATAGTGACACTGGCACATGTGTCCCGGTAAGCTTGAGCCACTTTGTTGTTAATCAAAGGTGTCTGTCTGTATTTGCCCAGGTTACTGGGACTTATGTCAGGGGTCAAATCTATGTCCCCTTCACAAACCAGAACAGCCTGTGTAAGAGTTCTGACTAGGTCAGAATCTCCTTCAGTTCCCAAAGTGATTCCCACTAATCCCTTGGCTTGAGGACCAACACTGCTAACTGTACTAGTGGGTGCAGGTGCCTTAGGGGCTGCAGTGCTGGGGGCTCCACCCTTTTTACACTCACTTGTCCAGTGAGAGGTGTTCTTACAAGTTTTACACCAGGGTTTCTTCTGACCTTCTTTCTTCTTCTTCTTGGAAGTTTGGGACCCACCCTCTGTCTCAGTTTGGGGCCCTGTTGAAGACTTCTGGTCTTTAGCTTTCTGCTCCCCACCCTTCTGGTCTGTTTTCTTCTGGTCACCACCCTGGTTCTGGTTCTGGTTCTTTTGCTTAACTCTGGTTCTTACCCATTTATCTGCCCTCTTTCCCAATTCTTGGGGAGAGGTCAAATCTGAGTCAACCAAATGTTGATGCAACTGCTGGTTCTGACAATTATTTAAAATTTGTTCTCTCATCAGCAAATTATACAATCCTTCATAGTCTGTAACCTTGCTTCCCAGCAACCATCCCTCCAGAGCCTTAGTGGCACACTCAACAAATTCAGACCAGTCCTGAGTCTGTGTCTTCTGGGTATCTCTGAACATTAACCTGTACTGTTCAGTGGTTAAGCCTAACCCATCAATCAGAGCACTCTTCAGGACCAGGTAGTTTCTAGAATCCCCATCACTAACTGTGAGGAGTCTGTCTCGGCCTCTACCTTCAAAGGAGAGCCACAAGATTGCTGCCCACTGCTCCTGAGGGATCTGCTGTACTCTGCAGGCTCTCTCCATTGCAGTAATCCATTTATGGATATCATCCCCAGCTTTGTAGGGGGGCACAATCTTACTCAGGTTTCTATTATCAAAAGACCTGTCTTTATCCTTGTGGATATTGCTGCCACCAGTGGGTTCTATTACCCCACTCTCTCTAGGCTGTCTTGCTCTAGCAAGTTTCTCTTGGGCCAGGGCAATCTCTAACTCTTGTCTCTGGACTCTCAATTCAGCCTCTCTAATTTGAGATTCTCTCAATTTGGTCTCATGTTCCCTTCTCTGAGGGCTAGTCATCCTCCTTCTGGAGTGACCATGAGAACCTCTAGAAGCATAGGAGTTGTCAGAGTCACCTGAGTGAATCCTTCTCCTCCTAGGCTCCTGGTTAAGTCCACCTGGGGGTCTGAATGGGTTGTTACCTGATTCATTCCCAAGTTGACTTAAGTTAGCCTGGTTCAGTCTACTGACCAGCACCTGACTATCTCTGTCATCATCTGACTCACTGCTTTCCACCTCCTCCTCCTCTTCTTCTTCCTCTTCATCTACCTGAGGAGCTCCAGTGGTGGAGGCTTCCTCATCTACCAGGATGATAGGGGCAGGGGGGTCTACAGTGTCATCCTCTGAAGGATGGCCTCCTTCAGCATCCCCTGTGGGGTTTGCTTTAGAGGTCTTTAGAGCCTCAGACTGATCCAAGAGCTCTCTTAGGTGGTCTGTAGTAGGGGAAGGCCCTGTCTTCAGACCCCTTAAGACACAAAGCTGTCTTAATTCCTTAAAGGGAAAAATAGCAAACTGGGATGGTGCCCTTGGAGGGTCACTCTCAACAGGAGTAAGTCCACTGGACCCCTCTGTTCCAGACATTGCTCTAGTGTGGGTGGATGTGTTGCAATCTACCTACACTGGTGTTTACCTACTAAACCTATCTAGTAGTTGTAGCTAGGGTGTGCTACTCCCTTTGCTCTACAACAACTAAGTTCAGTAGAACTTAAGTATACTAGTCTTGTTTTATATGTACCTAGCAGGTACCTGTATGATCTTTCAAATGATAATCTCAAAGATTGCAATGGTAAAACAACAGCAAGCTCAGATCCCAATCCGCTGCTCACCAATGTGAGAAGTTGGCCTGGTATATAATGCTCACTAATTCTTAGTGATCACTTTGTACCATGCCAAGCAACCCTTATGATGATGGTTGTAATTCAACCTTGTAGACCAGTTATCCTAGTGGTAACGTGGACAAAGCAGTCTTAGGCTAAACTCTGAAAGGCATGTGAAGCCAGCTGTTATACCATACACAACCCCCTTGAATACCAAATGAAAGGGACACCACACAGATATATATTGAAAATATATATTGATTTATTAACTATAAAATCCCCTGGACTCTTTATGAGCACAGAAGCACAAGCGTTAAATCACAAGACAGTTTAAAATACACAAAAGTTGCACAATATGGATGAGCCCTAGGGGCCACCTAAACCATATACTAAGAAAGTGGTATAAGAGATACCAGGAGGAAAGTGAAGAGGCCTAGGGCCTTGGGAATCGCTGGAGCTATTCGAGACTGGCAATGACTAAGTCGGGAAAGGCCCACGGGACTCGGGTGCAGTGTTCAAAGTGCACGCACTTCTCAATACAAAGTCTATGGTGCGTAAAAAGCACAAAGTTAGAAAGTTAGGAACCTTCCGAGTGACCTACGGAGCTGAAACTTAAAACACAGGCCCTTGGGATGTGTACCAGTGCAGGAGCACCGGCGGAGCTAAGTTACCTCACCCACAGGAAGCGGGTGCACAGGGTCGAAGATGTGTCGGGTTTCGTCACGCTGGTCGATGGTGCTTGGAGCTGAAGATGCTGCAGGCGGCTCGATGAGAAGAGTTCCGGTGGATCCAAGGGTGGATCTGAAGATGTGAAGACCTGAAAGCAGAGGGGACAGTGTTCAAAGTCACTAGCCAGTGACTACTGTGGAACCAGATTGGAACCAGGCGATGTCGGGTGCAAACAGGCGTTGTCGGGTAGCTTCTCTCTGCAGCCACGTGGATACCCGGGGTCGAGGACGTCCAGGAGTCGGTCACGAGCTGTCCCACGTAGGCTTCTCGCTGTTGGCGGTGTCGGCGACCTGATCGGAGCAAACAGGCCTTGGCAAATGCAAGCCACGCAGAAGTTGAAAGATGCTGTTCACTCGGACCAGCAAGGTCAGAGCGGGTGCTCCTTTTTACAGGAGCTTGGGTAGGTCTGGAGCAACCAGACCTGCTGTGTAAATCTTCGGGTTCGTCGCCAAGATGGCCGCTGGCCGCGTGGCTAGTGGCCGGGATGGCGCGTCGAGTGGCACAATGCAAAAGGGCCCCACGCAGATCGTGGAGATGCTGGAGGGCTGATCTTCGGTGCAAGGGCTGCTCGGTGGTGGGGGTTCTCAATCCCCAAAGCACAACGTCGAGGATGCCTCAGAAGCTGCGCAGTCAGCTTTTCGAGTGTCTTTCAAGAGGTCCGGTCCCACGTCACTCGGTGCCTCCACGGGTCCCTTCTTCGCAGGGACTGTGGATCGGGCTCTAAGAGGTCTGGGAGTCTGGTTCTTGTCGGGCTCTGGGCTCGGTCTCCGGCGGGAGGCGGCGGCAAAGCAGACGTCGAGTTGCTGGTTGGTACCTGTGTTCACAGGGTGGCCACTCCTAGGCCACAAGGGAGATTCTCTTCAGTCTTCTGTGCAGCAGAATGTCGAAGTCCAGTCTTCTTCTTGTTTAAAGTTGATTTCGGGATGATCTCCTGTGCAATGGCACTGCTCCCCCTCTTATTCCCAAACTGGGGGTGGATCACCTACTAGGTCCCTCCTCTGGGAGGAACCAGGAAGGGGGGCGGTTACACCCCCTTTCCTTTGTCCAGCTCCGCGCCAGGACTGGGGCTGGAAGGCCCCAGAACCGGTTTGGACTGGCCTATGCACGGGGACACCTTGTGTGCCCCGGGCATGTCTGATTCTATTCAGCCCTGTCCTACCTAATACACAAAATCCTGTCTGGGGTGGTGCTCGCACCTCCCAAGGCAGGAAACCCTTTGTCCAGGCCACCATCTGCCGAGTTTCGGTCAGCAGCAGGAGGCCAGACTTGTGTCTGTGGTGGCAGCGTCCATTTTGTGAAGCTGAGGCTCTGTTTAACTTTAACCGGGGTTAAGGCTACACACATGTCGTGTCCCTCTAGAAGGGTGGAATGCTATCCCCGTCGCCAGAATTGGCGAGGGGATAGTATTCCAATTCGTATGACACCTTACTCGACATGTTTTGATAAAGCCAAACCAAAGATAGCATTTAACCGCGAGGATTATAATGCACTTAAGAGTATATGGTATGGCAATATCCCGGAACAGCTTAGGGAGTTGTTCCCGACAGCTGCAGACAGGCTCAGCTCATGCTAGAGCACCATCTCACATATTTCCAAGCACTCTGCCTCCAGGATTGATGAGGCCTTCCATAGGAGTGGCTGATAGGAACATATGTGTCCAGTTTAGGGTTAGGCACAGACATACTGTACCTAAGTAAGAGGTGGTTACACCGACTTACCCCAGCTGAGTGATCAGCCAGTTGTGTCAAATATGGAGGCCAGGCCAATCAATCAATCAGTGACACTTATAAAGCGCGCTACATACCCGTGGGGTCTCAAGGCGCTGGGGGGGGGGGAGCCGCTACTGCTCGAACAGCCAGGTCTTCAGCTTCTTCCTGAAGGAGAGGTGGTCTTGGGTCAGGCGTAGGTCGGTCGGGAGGGAGTTCCAGGTCTTGGCGGCCAGGTGGGAGAAGGACCTTCCTCCTGTAGCCGCTCTTCGGATGCGGGGGACGGCGGCGAGGGCGTGGTTGGCTGATCGGAGGTGGCGGTTGGGAGCGTAGAAGTTGACTCGGCTGTTGAGGTAGCTCGGGCCTTGGTCGTGTAGGGCTTTGTGTGCGTGGGTGAGGAGGCGGAAGGTGATTCTTTTGTTGACGGGGAGCCAGTGAAGGTCTCGCAGATGTCCGGAGATGTGGCTGGTTCGTGGGATGTCGAGGATGAGTCTGGCTGAGGCGTTCTGGATCCGCTGGAGTCTCTTCTGGAGCTTGGCGGTGGTCCCGGCGTAGAGGGCGTTGCCGTAGTCCAGTCGGCTGGTGACGAGGGCCTGGGTGACGGTCTTCCTGGTCTCGGTGGGGATCCACCAGAAGATCTTCCGTAGCATGCGTAGGATGTTGAAGCATGCCGAGGAGACGTTGTTGACTTGCCTGGTCATGGAGAGGGAGGAGTCCAGGATGAAGCCCAGGTTGCGTGCATGGTCTGTCGGTTTGGGTGCGGTGCCCAGGGCGGGAGGCCACCAGGAGTCGTCCCAGGCGGAGGGAGAGGAGCCCAGGATGAGGACCTCCGTCTTGTCCGAGTTCAGTTTCAGGCGGCTGGTCGTCATCCACTCGGCTACCTCTTTCATCCCTTCGTGCAGGTTGGCTCTGGCGGCGGCGGGGTCGTTGGTCAGGGAGAGGATCAGCTGGGTGTGGTCGGCGTAGGAGATTATGCTGAGGTTGTGTTTGCGTACGATGGCCGCGAGGGGGCTCATGTAGACGTTGAAGAGGGTGGGGCTCAGAGATGATCCTTGGGGGACGCCGCAGATGACTTCGGTGGCCTCTGACTTGTACGGTGGTAGGCGGACTCTCTGTGTTCTCCCGTCGAGGAAGGAGGTGATCCACTCCAGCGCCTTGTCCTGGATTCCGACGTTGCTGAGGCGCCGTACTAGGGTGCGGTGGCAGACCGTGTCGAATGCCGCGGAGAGGTCTAGGAGGATGAGGGCCGCTGTTTCTCCATTGTCCATCAGGGCTCGGATGTCGTCGGTGGCGGCGATGAGGGCGGTCTCGGTGCTGTGGTTGGCTCGGAAGCCGGACTGTGAGGGGTCGAGGGATCCGTTCGTCTCGAGGAAAGCGGCCATCTGCTTGTTGACGGTCTTCTCGATGACTTTGGCTGGAAACGGGAGGAGCGAGATGGGGCGGTAATTCTTGAGGTCGGTGGGGTCCGCTGTTGGTTTCTTGAGTAGGGCGCTGAGTTCGGCGTGTTTCCAGCTCTCGGGGAAGATGGTGGTGTCGAGGGATGTGTTGATGATGTCTCGCAGGTGGGGTGCGATGACAGCGTCGGCTTTGTTGAAGACGTGGTGAGGGCAGGGGTCGGTCGGTGATCCGGAGTGGATGGAGTTCATCGTGCGGATGGTGTCTTTGGTGCTGATCGGGGTCCAGGCGTGGAGGGTGGTGGTGGGGGGTGGTTGTTCGGTCATGGTGTGCGTTGGTTGGTTGTTGAAGCTGTTGTGTATGTCCGCGATCTTGTTGTGGAAGTATGAAGCCAGGGAGTTGCAGAGGTCTTGCGATGGGGTGATGTCGTTGTTTCCTGCGCTGGGGTTGGAAAGCTCTTTGACGATGTTGAAGAGTTCCTTGCAGTTGTGTGCGTTGTTGTCCAACCGGTCCTTGAATGCTGTTTTCTTGGCGGCGCGGATCAGCTGGTGGTGTTTCCGGGTGGCAAGTTTGAAGGAGGTCCTGTTGTCCGGTGTCGGTTCCCTTCTCCAGACTTTCTCGAGGGCTCGGCAGTTCTTCTTGGAGCTCTTGAGTTCGTCGGTGAACCATGGGGCTTTCTTGCTGCCGGGTCTGCTGGGCGGGGTCCTCAGTGGGGCGAGTTCGTCCGCGCAGTTGCTGATCCACTTCGTGAGGTTGTCGGCGGCCTGGCTGGGGTTCGCTGAGCTGGCAGGAGGGTGCTGGCTCAGGGAGGTGGCGAGCTGGTCTGCTGTGATCTTGTTCCAGCTTCTGCGGGCGGTCTGTTGCTGGTGGTGGTGGGTCGTTGTTTTCTTGAAGGTGAAGTGGACGCAGCTGTGGTCCGTCCATTGAAGCTCTGTGGTGTGGCTGAAGTTGATGTCCTTGCTGGATGAGAAGACAGCGTCGAGTGTGTGTCCGGCGAGGTGGGTGGGGGTGGACACCAGTTGCTTGAGTCCCAGGTTGGTGAGGTTGTCGAGCAGGGTGCTGGTGTTGCGGTCGTTGTTGTTCTCCAGATGGAAGTTGAGGTCTCCCAGGAGGATGTAGTCAGCGGAGGGGAGGGCATGTGGGCTGACGAAGTCGGCGATGTCCTCGCTGAATTGTGTGCGTGGTCCAGGGGGTCGGTAGATCAGGGTGCCTCTGAGGGTGGTGTTCGGGTTGGTGTGGATCTGGAAATGCAGGTGTTCGGCGGTGGTCAGGGAGTTGTCGGTGCTGGTCGTGAGACGGATGGTGCTCCTGTGGATGATGGCGATGCCTCCTCCCATCTGGTTGGCGTTTCGGTCCGTCCGGACGATCTTGTAGCCCTCTGGGATGGCGATGGCGATGTCGGGAGCTGAAGAGGCGTTCATCCAGGTCTCCGTGAGGAAGGCAACGTCTGGAGCTGTGGTGTCGAGGAGGTTCCAGAGTTCGATGGCATGTCTGTGGATGGAGCGGGTGTTGAGCAGGATGCACTTGAGGTGGGTACTGCTGGTGTTCGGCTTGGTGGGTGCTGGTGCGAGGCAGGTCCGGATGCAGGTGAACTTGCAGGCGTGGCAGCTGAAGGGTCCGTGGGTACGTCGTGGAGAGGCTTGATGGCATTCTGGGAGTCGGCCGGTGTTGAGAGCGGTGAGGGTGGCGGCGGAGTACGTCAGGCGGGTCGGTCGGGGTCTTCGTGGGCCAGGGGTCCTGGCGCTGGTCGCGATCCGGTCGCGGACGGGCGTAGACGGGCTTACCTTTGGTGCACCTTCGGCGCACAATCGGCGCGCCCGCTGCGCGTGACCGCTGCGCGTCCGCACGGTCGCCATTTAAGGCGAAGTGCGCGGGTGGGCGGAGCAGCTGGGAGGCGGGAGCGGGGAGGGAACAGAAGAGAAAAAGGGGCGGGGCCAATGTCGGTGGCGGGAAGCGAGAGCGGAGGGCGGCGAGGTAGGCGGCCAATCAGGAAGGAAACAGGACACGGCACAGGGGATACAAAGAAATTAACAGGCACAAATTTAGGGCAAAACAAATAAAAACGGCAAAATACGCGAGCAGACGGCAGAAACAGACAAGCACAAATTACGGGCAAAACAAGGAAAAACAGCAAAATACGCGAGCAGACGGCAGAAACAGACAAGCACAAATTTAGGGCAAAACAAGGAAAAACAGCAAATGACGCGAGCAGACGGCAGAAACAGACAAGCACAAATTTAGGGCAAAACAACTGGGAAACCAGAGGGGAGCGACCACGGCGTCAGCGAGGCCGGCGGCGAGGCAGAAGGCAGGCAGAGGGGAACACACGCAGCAGCTGGTGGCCGTGCGGCGCGGGGGTGTCCCACAAGTGGGTCACACTCACCTGCGCTGCACGGTCGCCATTTAAGGCCAAGTGCGCGGGTGGGCGGAGCAGCTGGGAGGCGGGAGCGGGGAGGGAACAGAAGAGAAAAAGGGGCGGGGCCAATGTCGGTGGCGGGAAGCGAGAGCGGAGGGCGGCGAGGTAGGCGGCCAATCAGGAAGGAAACAGGACACGGCACAGGGGATACAAAGAAATTAACAGGCACAAATTTAGGGCAAAACAAATAAAAACGGCAAAATACGCGAGCAGACGGCAGAAACAGACAAGCACAAATTACGGGCAAAACAAGGAAAAACAGCAAAATACGCGAGCAGACGGCAGAAACAGACAAGCACAAATTTAGGGCAAAACAAGGAAAAACAGCAAAATACGCGAGCAGACGGCAGAAACAGACAAGCACAAATTTAGGGCAAAACAACTGGGAAACCAGAGGGGAGCGACCACGGCGTCAGCGAGGCCGGCGGCGAGGCAGAAGGCAGGCAGAGGGGAACACACGCAGCAGCTGGTGGCCGTGCGGCGCGGGGGTGTCCCACAAGTGGGTCACACTCACCTGCGCTGCACGGTCGCCATTTAAGGCCAAGTGCGCGGGTGGGCGGAGCAGCTGGGAGGCGGGAGCGGGGAGGGAACAGAAGAGAAAAAGGGGCGGGGCCAATGTCGGTGGCGGGAAGCGAGAGCGGAGGGCGGCGAGGTAGGCGGCCAATCAGGAAGGAAACAGGACACGGCACAGGGGATACAAAGAAATTAACAGGCACAAATTTAGGGCAAAACAAATAAAAACGGCAAAATACGCGAGCAGACGGCAGAAACAGACAAGCACAAATTACGGGCAAAACAAGGAAAAACAGCAAAATACGCGAGCAGACGGCAGAAACAGACAAGCACAAATTTAGGGCAAAACAAGGAAAAACAGCAAAATACGCGAGCAGACGGCAGAAACAGACAAGCACAAATTTAGGGCAAAACAACTGGGAAACCAGAGGGGAGCGACCACGGCGTCAGCGAGGCCGGCGGCGAGGCAGAAGGCAGGCAGAGGGGAACACACGCAGCAGCTGGTGGCCGTGCGGCGCGGGGGTGTCCCACAAGGTGGCACAATACATGCTGCAGCCCCTGGTAGGCCTTGGATACACCTATGCCCTGGGCACCTAGGGTGCACTAATACAGGGGCTCATAAGGTGAACCAGTTCCAATTCGTAATGCACCTAAAGTGCATTGGCAGTAATTTAGAGAGAGAACAGCAGGCTGTGGGTCTGATTAGCAGGCCCACAGCCACATTAAGTCAGAAACCAGTGAAGCAAAAAGCAAAAATTTGGGGTGACCATAGGATAGCAGACCCTACTCTCCTACATTCCCTCTGTCTGTATTCGCGTGTTACCTGACCTTTGCTGTTCTGTGTTGTGAGCGCACTAAATGACCTATTTTCGTACACGTCTCTCTCTCTCTCTCTCTCTCTCTCTCTCTCTCTCCCTCTCTCTACATGTCATACGTGTACCGAATGGCTCGTTTAGATTGCGGACGACTCTCACTCTCTATGAGAGTCTCCTATTTTCTCTCCCTCTTTGTGGTAAAATTGTGCCCCACCGGCACCAGTCTGATTTGATACATATTGAACGCGAAGGTGTTCAGCGAAATTGACCGAAACTAAAATGATTGTATCTCGCCATATTACTGCCTCTCCTTTCTGCAAAATGAATGAACTTGAATTGGCTGAGAAGGAAAGGACAGGTAAGACGACTAAAGTCCCCCAAATCTGGCCATTTATAGGGGAACTGTATGTCAATGGCACCTTATGTCTGTTCTTCAGAGACGAACGCCAACGTCTAGATTGACCCCCAATGCTCAGGTTGCCCCACCCCCCTTTTGCACCCAAGCGCGAGCGCCCGAAGCATCCCCACCCCATTTTGATAGACCCCAGTTGCTGTCCCGGATATAAACATGATGACCATGAGTAACTGTTGACCCTCGAGAAAACCTTGTTTTGCCTGACTCTCGATGATGGCACCCCCGCCCTGTTTGAAAAGGTTAGCCAGTCCTGAAGGGAAATGATCCGTAATGTTGAATATGATGAAATGCACAGTTGATGGGAATCATATTTATCCTCACTTGAGTTATAAATAGGACGATGAATAAACCTGCCATGAACTCAGTAGGAATGCTGACACATGCACTGCTTGGTAATGGACCTCTGACTGTGACCAATGAGCGTATCTCCCAAATGCATAGAATTGAGGGAGGAATTCACATACGTAGATATCTTCTTCTGCCATTTCTCTAAAACCTTGTTTTGTACCTATTCAAAGATTCACGATCACCGAAGGAGATGGGTCAGATGTGACGTACAGCCTGACTGCAGATCTTGGGACACGTGTGACCTCGACAAAAGGTGGAGCTGCAGAACGACAAGATACGGGACGAGACCGCAATTTCAACGTGGAAAATGAAAAATGACGGGCCGCCTTGAAGCCCTCCGTCTGCTAACCCACGTGTGCCTGGAGTCTCCGTCCCCCTTCTTTGGGCCCGATTGATGGGCCTGCCTGCTTGTTATCCTTTGCTCCCTTGGTCCCTTTTGTGTGTCCCAGGAACTCTGGCCCAACTCCGCCCTCTCCTATCGACTATTTGAACCACACTCACCCTCTTTTCCACGTGACTTTTTGCCAAAGGAAAGAACTGCATTTCAGTGGGAATAGGGTGCTGCCACGGAAAATGTAGGTGCTGAGCATAAGGCGCCGCCAAACGGATTGTTTAGGGAACAGGACTGTGGTCTAACAGCAGAGGACTGACCGCACCCTGCAACGCGTAAGGATAGAACCGAGCTGGACCTATAGCTCCACCGCCGGTGCTCAACAGCGCCAACGAAAGTACACGGACTAGAGCCTACCAGTGATGGCTCACTGATCAAAAGACACTGTGACGAAGAAATCTTGTGTATTGAACTGAATTCCGCTCTCAACTACCTGGTCGAAACTGTTCATTGGTCACATTTTTAAGTCAGAAAGATTTATGCTATGTAGTGCGTTTAATTGTTAGGAATTCAACGAAATGCAATTTCCTATGTGCTGCATTCTGCCCATCACCTCAACTGTCTATGATTGTACGCCAAATGTTAGTATCGACAAAATGCTAATTCATCAACGATACCTGTCTACCTGTAACCCCATCAATTACAAAAATGACTGCTGTAATGTAAAAAGGGGCGACTGTGAAAATTGAAGAAATTGATGTACATAAACAGCATTCATTTCCCTTCTTCTCCCACTCCTCTCCCTGTGAGCACCATGAATACCGTACACTATTGACCGTATCACTCTGCCAGTAAGAGCCCATACCTATATACATATGTACAGCCATTCTAGGCACCATGGCCTTTTACCCATTGGAATCCCCGGCTTCCCTCCTGCGCGTATCTTAAACCCCCTCTCTCATGCATAGACCATGAAACCCTCTCCCGCTGCGCGACCCTGCTGTGAAAGGCAACTCTCCTGCTTGACCCGCACAAACCCCCCCCCATTCCCTCTTGAAGAGGCATCCTTCGCCTTAGCTGACATAGCCCTCCCCAGCTGCACCTGACTGCCCCCGCTCTCTCATGTACGGGTCATAAGATCTCTCTCTCTCTCTATGTGACTCTGTCCCCGTGTCCACCCTGGCTCCCCCTCCCTTCTCCTCACATGGGCAAGCCGTTAACCTTCTTCTTCTGCAAGACCCTGTCCTTGAGAGCCACGGCCGCGCCTGACCAACACCTCCTTCCCTTCCATGAATGCCCCTCTGTTGACAAGCCTTCCCTCCGCGCTCGATTGTCCACGCAGCATGAATACCACTCCTTTGATGACCCCTTCCCCCGAGTCCGGCTGACCACACATGTCCGAGGCCATCGCCTAAGCCAGGAGATACCATTTACTGCCCTTATTGTATGAAGTCACTCCTCTTCAAAAGACCCACTATTGATCCTAGCCACCCCACCCCCTGGGCTATGATCAGGCGCACACATCCTAAACAGCTGACGGAACACTCAGCTGCGTGATTGCCCTCCCCTCTTATCAGCAGGTCAAGGGTCCCTATTGTGAACATATGTGGGGTAGGATTGACACGAGGATTATAGGGATATCTTTTCCTTTGCGTCACACTGTCCTGATTGTACTATCAAGTGTTTTGTAAGGTATAAAAGAAAGAGTCTCAGCTCACTTGTTAGAGCACCTCCTGAAAGACACCGTGTTTCGTGTCCGAAATGACTGGCTCTCCTCATGAGAATTAAACTCTGTTCTTGATTCCTGCTTCCAGCGCCCGTCTCTTTATTTTGGTAACTATTCAACATGGGAACTAAGAGGCGGTTTGCGCCAGCGGCCTGGGCACCGATAGAATTATGGGCTCCTGTTCCACAAGCGGAGTCAGAAACCTAGTGGTAACCATGGATTCAGATACCTATTTGATACCATATGTTAACCCCTTCGGTGGGCATGACGGCCCCCAGCCGCCATGCGTCCCAGTGGGCGTGTGCGGAGGACGGCCACTATTTAAATCGCCCCCACAGGGCGAAAATGTGTGCAGCGCCGAAGGGGTTAATAATGTCAAACAGAGTGCCTTCTGCACAATGAAAACACTATGCTGCATCCTACCACACCTTGAATGCCAATAGAAATTGCAAGTGACCTTCAAACTTAACTTTTCCAACAGCCTATACCGTGGTGCACTTGAATTCATCATACACGAAGTACAACTCATCGAAAATGCTGCCACAAGATGTCTTCTTGACCATCAAACAATAAAATACATGACTCCAGTATTCCAATTACTACACTGGCTACCTATAGCAAGAAGGGCAAGGCTCAAGGCACTTTATATTGTCTGGAGAGCCTTCAAGGAAAAGGACTGATATACCTACAAGCTAAATTCAAACAATGCAACCAAAATGAGGCACTGCGCTCCAGGATTGGACCACTTATCAACATACCACCTTACGAAAACAAATCCGAAGGAGGCAGCATTTCTTTCTCTATAGAAGCCACCAAGCTCTGGAACTCACTATCAGCCAGCTTTCTAACCATCCAGGAGTATAAACACTTCAGACTACAGCTATCCCCAAGGCAGATAACCCCTTCAAGATAGCCTGGCTGATGAGGGTTATGAACCCGAAACCAGTCCCAGGATGCTTGTTTCTGGTCCAAGGAATACATGGCTTGGCAGTTTGGACTGGACTATTCCCATGAGGCACAGGGTCAGCCTGATTTGCTTATTGCCATGTCTGAACTGCTGTGGCAGAGTGAGCTAAAGAATGATGATGGATTAAACCCAGATCAGTTGACTGGGGGTGAGTGCTTGCAATGTTCAACACAGCATCCATAGTCCCCTTTGGTTTTGCTAAGTTCACCCTAAGTTGGCAGGGTATGCCCAGACGTGGGTCCCTTGCTCACTTTGCCACTCAATTCAAGATAGCCTGGCTGATGAGAGTTATGAACCTGAAACCGCCGGTCCCAGGATGCTTGTTTCCAGTCCAGGGATGACATGGCTTGGCAGTTCGGGCTGGACTGTTCCCATGAGGCACAGGGTCTGACTTATTTGCATATGGCCATGTCTGCACTGGGGTGGAGGATTGAGCTAAAGAATGATGATGGGTTAAACCCAGATCAGTTGACTTGGGGTGAGTGCTTGCAATGTTCAACACTCCGTCCATCATCCCCTTTGGTTTTGCTAAGTTCACCCTAAGTTGGCAGGGTATGCCTAGACGTGGGTCCCTTGCTCCCTTTGCCACTGGATTCAAGACAGCCTGGCTGATGACGATATGAACCCAAAACCTGTCTCAGGATGCTTGTTTCCGATCCAGGGAAGACAAATCTTGACAGTTTGGGCTGGACTGTTCCCATGAGGCACAGGGTCAGACTGATTTGCATATGGCCATGTCTTGAACAGAGGTGGTGGAGTGAGCTAAAGAATAAGGATGGATTAAACCCAGATCAGTTGACAGGGAGTGAGTGCTTGCAATGTTCAACACTCCGTCCATCATCCCCTTTGGTTTTGCTAAGTAACCCCCTCACAGAGTCAGACCCTCAAGCTCAATCTTCAGTTTACAATCCACGGATTGGTAGAACTAGCAACCCAGCCTACAAACTACTTTTGATAGGAAGGTATTTATTTATTTATTTATTTATTTATTTATTTATTTATGCATGCGTTTTTATGTAGCGCAGACTTTACCCGAAGGCATCAGAGCACTTCACAATAGGAACAGAACTGATACATGAGGAGAACATTACAGGTGAACATAATACAAAAGCAGACGTTAAGTTACATGAGGTAAAAGTGACAATTGTGAGCAAACAAAATACATGAGGTAGCAAACAGTGCACAGGAGGAAAAAGTGACAAGTGTGCAGGTTACAAGAGAAAACAAAGTACAATTAGAGCTATAATACTACAATATATGCTAGACACTCAGGCACAAGAACAAACGTTACATAGGCAATGGTGGCACTTGTGCAAGTATCAAAGGCAAACAAAATGTGAGAGGTAGCAGTGTGTTACAAGAGAAAAGTGACGTGTGCATGTTACAAAAGAGTACCAAACACAGGCACAAGGAGAGTACTGCAATAAATGGCAAACACTCCAACCACAAGAACACACTGGGAAGGCACTTCCATTGTCATGGAGAATAGAATTTTCAGTAATGGGAGGTCTTCCTTCAGATAACAGAGAGGACCTAAATTACTTTTGGAGGTGTCTTTGGAGGAGGAGAACTTTGAGGTCCGTTTTGAAGGCCTGGGAGGAGGCGGTGGTCCGTAGCTGAGGCGGAATGGAGTTCCATATTCTCGCCGCGTTACCTGAAAAGGTAAGATAAGGAGTACTGGCATGTGGTTCACTGGGGTAATATATAGTCATATAATTTCATACATTACATCTCTAGCCCACACTAATATTAATACCTTAACCCTCGGAGGTCATCAGCCAACTGTATCCTCACCTCCAACATTCACATAGGACATATTTGCTGTTAGGATTGTCCTTCACTGGTACTGTGCAGCCAATAAACCAGTATCACAAAAAGAACAGGTTTGGAGTAACCGAAGAGATCTGTCACACAGTGACCAGTCCAAGATTGCAGTCCCAAATATCCATACAATATGGACACTTCTTTATATTGCATAATGACACTCTGATAAGGGATAATAGTAACAATACAAATTTCATCAGATCTCACCGCTTCGCTCTCACTCCAACCATACCAGCTAAGGCCGACAACTATGCAAAAACTTTTTGATTGGACAATCCAGAGCTCTAACCAGCTAAGGAGACTATAGTCACAAAAATACCATAAATTGTCCTGCAGAGGTGTTGAAAGCTACCAGCCAACTGAAAAACCATAAACTGCTCTTGTACCTCTCACACCTCATCATCCATCACACTGCTATGCTCTGCATTCCATAACACCATAACCTCATCTCGGTGGTCATCATGACATGAAAACACTTCCCACATAGGGTCATAAAACAAAGATCTCACCCTTCCAACTACACAACACCCTTTATGATGTAGTTTCCTGCCAGTGTAAGTAAGCGCTTCAATGCCACCCATGGCAGTAGTATAGGCAATAAAAATGCTGCAGTAAAATACAATACAACATTTATAATTTTTTCATCAACAAGATTTGTTTTTATCCTATTAAAATCTTTGTGTCTATCGCATTCACAATTACAACACAAAATGTGCTTCATTTGTCTTTTCATAATTGCTGACATATATTGAAATATTTGTTCAGTTCATGTGTAATTGAAAGAATTGACATTCTGCAGTCTTTTTTTCGCACTTCCTCTATGCGGGTCCATTGGAATTATGTAAATCTATGGAGTTTTCCACATAATTATGAACTTGCTGTATTTGTCACGTAATTGTAATTGTATTTATGTACCGCTTTCTACCTCTGAGAGGTGTGGAACCCCTTTTTTTTGAGTAGCACGCTACTCCAGAAGCCAAAAACGATTAAAGGTTGGTTAGTATAGGAAAATATGTGTTAGTTTGAGCAGTGGACATGTGAGTCTGTTAGTTAGATTGAACAGGATAAGGGAGGGATAGAAGAGGGAAGAGTCTAGAAAGTGGTATTTAGTAGATTATAGTAGTAAGACCCCTGACGAGGCGTCAAAGTGCTTTTCGGCGATTAGCACTCTGCTCCAAAAATCAAATAGGATTAGTGGTTGGTTATTATAGAGAAATATGTGTTAATTTGAGTGGTAGACATGGGAGTCTGTTAGTTGAATTGATTAGGATAATAGTAGGGGAGGGCGGACATTTCCGTTCCGCCCACGGAATGTGCAGAGATTTGCCCCTTCTCCCTTTCGCAATGAAGGCGTAGGAACGGGGCAAATCTCCGCACACTCGGGGAGGGAACGGAAGTTGGCCACCCGCCTCCCGCCCACCTCCCGCCCATAATATTAAATTACTTTAAGCATAAAATAAGACTTAAAAAGAACTTACCTTATCGCGGGGTCATCTTCCTTGTCGAGCTAGCCGTCTTCTTGGAACTGAGCATGCGCGGGAGCCTGCGCATGCGCATTCCTGGCGAGGAATGCGCATCCGCAGGTTTCTGTGTGGTAGATTCATTTAATAGAAGTTAGGTGCGATCATTAGTTTCTGTGTGGTAGATTAATTTAATAGAAGTTAGGTGTGATCATTAGTGTGAGGCAGCTGAGGTATTTTAGTCCATGCAGATGGTTTGTGGCACTACATGATGAGACAGCATAGAGTAGAAATTAATTGTTGAATTGCAGAGGTATGACTTTCAAATATAGAGAGTTTGTGATCTTTGAAGTGAGCTGTGTACAGTTTGGAGAAATACTATAACAAGGATTAGGGCAAACATGCATAGGTTGGCAGAGGATGCGTAAAGTGGATGGAAGGAAAAGAGAGGGCTATTTGAAGAAAAAAGGAGAGGCTACAAGCAGTAGTTTCACATGAAGGTCAGTGTTTCATGCAGGTTTTTGAGAATATTAAGGATGCTTTGTGAGAGAGCATGAGAAGCAAAACTGTAGAAAGAAGTCTTTGCGTATGAGATAGGGCTATATTAGGTACTTTTGATAGACACTATAATCAGGTGAACATTCTGTCCTCTTCTAGGATACCACTAGACCACGTCTCCAGCAGGTCAACTGATCAGCTTGTTGAAAATAAGATGGCTTGAAATTGTGATCAAATGAAGCCTTAATGTCATAGGTATGTGAGAAAATGTGAGAAAATATATTGGTAAATAATGCACACATTGAAAATGCTGGAGAAGATGTCTTGTGATGTTCACCCTCAAGTTTGGCTCACCGTATTTTATTACAAAAGCATAATGAGATCCATTTGTGTATCTCTGCTTTGGCATGTCACATGGTGGAGGATGAGGGAGCTTCCCATGAAAGCAAAAGTGTTTTACTGCATTTCTGTGGCTGGAGGGTGGAGAGCCAGATACTGAGGCAAGGAGGATGGTGACTGGGCTCTCATTATAAACTCTGTTAACAAGGAGATGCTAATTACCCTTCCTTAAGCACTGCCCTGTGGTAGATGGCGGGGTTAGGGGTCAAACTGTGATTCTGTTATGCAAGTTGAAAGCGACCCTTTATGTAAGGCCCAGCATTTTGCCTACCTTATTGAGAACTTCCAGTTGGGGTGATGATAGTAAAGTGCAACCAATTCACACCTCTTTTTGCATCTGTTTTGAGTGCTCCAAATTGGAGACTGCCCAACTGTAAGGATATCACTCAATCAGTTCAATTAATTATTTTTTTATAGAGCACTGCTTATCACCTGTGAGGGTATTCATGTGCTGGGGTGAGAGGGGGGGATTGGTGGTGCTGCTGAGAGTTGGCAATCGAAAGTCCAGGTTTAAGAGGCTGTTTCTAAGTTTCTGCAGGGTGGGTGCAGTCCAGAAGTGAAGGGGGAGGCTGTTCCAGGTGTTAGTGGCCAGGTAGGAGAAGGTGTTACCACCCCTTCTGCAATTGTGACTGAGGGGCATGTGGGCAAGGAAGGCGGAGCGTAGTTATCTGCCGGGTTAGTGGAAGTTCAGGCTGTGGTGAGGTTGGCTGGTCCTTTGTTGTGCAGGGTTTTGCAGACGTGGGTCGGCAGATTGAAAGTTTAGTGGAAAGGGAGCCAGTAGAGCGTTCTGAGGTAAGTGGTGATGTGGGCTCTTCCTTGGAGATCGAGGAAGAGGTCTGTTCAGCAGTTGTGAGGTGATGCATATGTAGAGGGAGTTGCCTTAGAGCAGGTGGCTTGTGATGAGGGATTGAGTAATGATGTGTCTGGTGCTAATAGAGAGACATTTGAAAATTTTCTGGAGCATGCAGAGCATGAGGAAGCAGGCGCAGGCTGAGGAGACAGTGTTTATCTGCTTCCTCATGGTGAGATTGTTGTTGAGTATGATGTCAAGGTTCCTGCCATGTTCTGTGGGAGTGGGCATGGGGTCCATTTCCGCTGATCACCAGGAGTTGTCCTGTGGAAGGTGTTGCTCCCGAAGATGAGTACCTCTGTTTTATCAGTGTTAAGTTTGAGGCATTTGTTTTGTGTTCAGCTGGCTATGTTATTCATGCACCTGTGGAAATTAGCTTTGGAGTTAGTGAGGTTGGAGGATAGGGAGAGGATGAGCTGAGTGTCATCAATATATGATATGATGTTCATACCAACGGATTTGACCAGAGTGGCAAGGGGGGGCCATGCATGTGTTGAACAGGGTTGGACTCGGTGAGGACCCTTTAGGAATGCTGCAGATTATTTTCTTTCAGCCTGAGGTGTATGGCAGAATTTGAATACTCTGGGTTCTTCCAGAGAGGAAGGATGCAATCCATTTTTAGGGCATTTTCTTGGATCCTCATCTGGTGGACTCTGTGTTGGAGTGTGAAATGGGACACAATGTTGAAGGCTGCGGAGAGGTCGATTAGAATCGGGACTGCAGTCTCTCCCTGGTCTAGGAGAGATCTGACGCCATTGTTGCCTGTGATTTGGGTGGTTTTTGTGCTGTGATTAGCATGGAATGCAGATTCAGATGGGTCTAGGAGGTTGTTGATCTCTAGGTGGTTGGAGCGTTGGCTGTTTATTGCTATTTTCAGGACGGGAAAGGGAGCAGGGATATGGATCGGTAGTTCTTGAGTCCTTCCGGGTCAGCTGTAGTTTTTTTAGCAGAGGTTTTACTTCTCTGTGTTCCATCCTCCTGGGAGTTGAGGATGGTGGTGAATTTCTTACTGATCGTGTTGCTCCCCAGGTTGAACACGTGTTGGGAGCAGGGGTCCCTGGGTGCTACTGAGTGGATGGAGTTCATTATGGTGGGGCTGGTCTGCATGGGCAGTTGACCCAATGCAGTGATTAAGGTGTTTGAGTTGCTGTTGAGGAGTTTGTTGAAGTTGTCGCTAGGTGTTTGGGGGTCGAAGTGTTTGCAGATGGTGGTGATTTTGCTTTAAAAGACGTCTACAAGGACTCTACACAAAGGCGGAGTTGGGCGAGCAGTTGTGGAATGGGTATTTGAAAGGGGAACCACCCCAAACCATTTTTTCAGCATGAGACAGTGGATGCACTTGCAACATGAATCAAGTTTAAGCAGTAAAAGCATGGTCTACAATCAGGTGCAGATCAATGAAGAACCTGGTGCGGCTGGGGGATTATAATTTAAACTTATAAACCTGATGAAAGGTCAGTACACCACCATCACACAAAGCATTAGTGTCCATACCCACCAAGCTTGGTTATCACATTTTTAATGAAGGCTAATAAGTGTGAGCTTCTAACTCCCGTTTACTTATATCCTGCATCATGCAGCATTCCTAAAATATTTAGCAAGCAGTGCACATTTATTCTTTTTTTGCATTATCTGCAATGGCAACCTTCACATTTGAAGTCATACTAAATCATTGAAAATGAGAAAACAGTTGGAGAATTAGAGATAGTCGAATCAAATCTGCTGTACAGATGTAAGCATTTATATCAATTGAGGACACTGCTGGTTCAATAAAAGAAGCGTTTAAAAAAACCCATATCTTATTGATGGACAACCCATGGAGTTTAATCCGTGTTCTTCTTTATTTAGAGCGAGGTCCATAGATGATTTCGGACTTTGGTGGTCTCTCCGTAAACAAAGAATCTGAAAGCAATTAGCAATAGTTCCTACCATATGTTTGAATGCACTGATTGAACATTAGCTAAAGCAGCACAGCTACCCTTATGCCTGCAGAACAAATTGTTTTCGACTGTTGCACATTTTACTGCACTAAAATGCATCCCACAGAAGAGTTATCAAATAAATCAATTAGGGAATGGGATGATGTTATTATTAACAAAAGTATCAATGATAGAAGTAACATTTCAAACTGTTAAAGGTGAGCTTCTAGTTAAAATCGTGTACTGTGAACCATTCTCAACAATTGACTCACCCATTCCCTTCCTGCAGGAGTGAAGGGAAAAATCCGAGCAATAAATGTCAGTGAAAGACTCATGGGAGTAGCCAGACTCTAAGTAGTCATTAGATTGCTTCAGAAACATTAACTTTGTGCGGGGCTTAATTTGTTGCCTGTGGCTGCTGGTGGGCAACACAATTTTTCCTTTTTTGGGGCCAGGACTTATTTTTTATTTCAGTGGAGGAAAATAAAGACCAAAAAAGATTGACAAAGGGAGAAGGGTGTTCTTAAAAAGGTCCAAAATTTAAGCAGCACAAATGGTTGTGTGTGTTGTGTTAATAAGCAGAGGTACAGTTTTGCCCTTTAAATATGGTTGTTTTTATCAGATGTTTGTTGCTTTTAGTTTACCACTGCGCGTGAGCCGTCCGTCCTCAAGAAAACCACTAATGTGCAGGATGGCTTCCTCCAAGTCCTGTGCCGAGAGGTAGATTGCTATTGTTTGATTTTTTTACAGGTGCTAGACTTGGCATCTTTTGGCATGTTTCCCCTGACTTTTTGCTTTCTGACCTCCTGTTTTTGACACTGTTTTTGCTGGTGTAATGATTCTGCACACTTTCCTCACTGCAGTCCAGTGGTAAAGTGCATGTGCTTCTATATAAAAAGTGTTATGGATTGGTATTTCCATGATTGGTTTATTTGATTTATATGTCAGTCCTTAGTAAAGTGCACTGCGAGTGCCAGGGCCTATAAGTCAAGTACTGTTGGTGGGCTGCAGCACTGGATTGTACCACCCACGCAAACAGCCTGTAAAGTGTAACTCTGGCCTGCCACTGCAAAGCCTGTGCGCAGCCTGGGGCTTCCATGTCGACTTGGCAAGTGTACCCACTTGCAAGTCCCTAAACCTTCCCTTTTCCACATGTGAGTCACCCGTAAGGTTGGCCAAAGGTACCCCCAAGGGCAGGGTGCATCGTATGTGAAAGGTAGGACATGACCTGGTGTGTGTGGCATGTCCTGATAGTGAATTACAGCCTACTTTGTTTTCACTATTGCAAGGCTACCTGTTCTCCATAGGCCAGAATGGGCAGTTTGATCATTACATCCTAAGACCCTAACTGACCCAGCGAACATGGTAGGAATTCGAGTTTTGTATGCCTGAACTCAGAATGATAAAATACATCTTTTAGTGAAGCTGGTTTTAGCATTGTGTGTTTTGAAATTACCACTTTTAGAAAATGGGTATTTTCTGGCCGAACCATCCAGCCTACCTCTGCTAGCTTGTGTATTGTCTGTCTGGTTTGTGAGTGACAGTGGGCTCGGGGAGACAGGGTAAGTCAGCAGGGCAGAATAGGCACATCTACACATAGATGGGTGTGAGGAGTAGTACCTGGGTCTGAATAGGTCTGGGCTCACCTTCCACAATGCTGGCACCACATCCTGCGGTGCGTCTGGCCCTGGACCCAGGCCCACACTGACAAAGAAAGAAGGTGCACCCTGGCAGAATGCACCCCAAACTTGTTTGAACTAGGTCCAGGCCCCTCTGCCTTTAGAGGACAAAGGAATTGCTAGTATAAATATTGGGGCCCTGACCCCAAGACTTTAGAACTCGCTGGAATCAAGGAACGTGCCAAGAAAAAGAGCTGGAAGAGCTGCCATGAGGAGTACGTCCCCTCTGCTGGGTTGTTGCTTTGTTGGGTTGGCCTGCAGTGGCTGCTTCTGCCTTGGGCAGTGGAAGAACTGGACTGAAGTTTCTCTACTTGTGCTGAGTATCTCCAAGGGCCTGAAACCGAGCTGGCCTCCTGTTAAGAAGTCTACAGGACTGCAAAGACTTCACCAACCTCTGGGTACCACTCCTGGAACTGCTGTTTCAGTTGCCACAGAGAAGAGAGAACCGCGGCCGACTCCGTCAGCCGACTCTGTCAACCGACTCCGCCGCTGGCCTTGTGTCCTGAAGGCACTGCAGGCTGCACCAACTCACCCTGCACCACACGCCTTGGTCTCACAGTTGCTGTCTGTACGATCATCACTGAGTCGTTGTCTGCACCGCATCGAGAAGCACCGTAACCAGCACCGTCTCACTTCGCACCGCCTTGTCACGTACAGCTCTCTGGCTTGGCCAGGACCGATTCGTGACAACCGGCTCTGTCACTGCATTGCAACTTGCCAGCACCACATCGAGCACCGTCGCCCCTGCACCGGTCACCTTGGTCTCACCAACGCCATCTGGATGATCGGCACCGAGCCGCTGCTCACACCCCATCGAGGGACACTGCACCGTGCACCACTTCCACTTTGCACCGTAACCACGACAGTCGCCACGACCGGCTCTGTCACCTGCATCGCAACCTGCCAGCACCGCATCGAGCACCGTCTCACCCTGCACCACCCGCCTTGGTCTCACCGACGCAGTCTGGACGACCATCACCGAGCCGCTGCTCGCAATGCATCGAGGGACACCGCTCGGTGCATCGCTTCCACTTTGCCTCGCAACCGCGATGGGTGCCAAGACCGACTCACACCTCCGTGTGAACCGTACTAAATAAGGTACTGTTAACGAGTCTGTCTTGCTGTTGCTGGTCCGTACCGACGTGGTCAGCTAGAACTGTGAGACTCATACGAACTGTGTTTTCAACGTAATTTTGCCATTTAAAAGACATTTGGTGAAGCAAATATTTTTAAAGTACTGTATTGTGGATGTTTATCGTATATGGTCTTGTTTAAGTACATAAAAATATTGTATACTTTTTTAGACTGGTGATGTGTCCTTCTGTAGTACTAACATTATATTACTGTTGCTTTGTTGCAAATGCTTTACACACTGCTTCTAGGATAAGCCTGACTGCTCGTGGCAAGCTACTAAGGGGGTAGCAGGGTTATTTTAGGAGTGTAACTCCCTTATCCTGACTAGAGTGGTGGTTTCTGGCTGGCTTTGGTACAAACCTTAGCCAACCAGAAATCCCAGTTCTAACAACAGACATTTTTTTGAGTTTTGTGATGTGGTCTGCATTAAGGATTTCAGCTGATAGTTGAAACATGGACAATCTGAGGACCCAGATTGGTGTGTCATGGTCAGATGTACAGTGAGGAAAATGTTGTTGCTGTAAGCCCCCAGTCTTTTTTGTGATAGGGAGACATCCTTTGAGATTTTGATGGCACTCTATGTGAGTGACTTAAACATTTCTGGTCAGAAGATAATTTTCTATTTTACTCTAGCTCTAATTGCAAAAGAGCTCCTCTATCATGTCAATATTGTATGAGTAGGGTTTGCCTTTGTTTTTGTTAGAATTGGGGAGCCTCTTCCTCATAGAACGTGTCCCTTTGTAGGTTCAAGGTGGAGTACAGCCAGACACTCTAGGGAGCATATTTATGAGAGGGTTGCAATCCATTTGGACCCTGCAAAGTGGTACATGTGTGACACAAGCCCCTATATCAGATTTAGGAAGCCACGGAAAGGCCGGATTTTATGGCTGTGAATGACTTTATAAATCTTGAGTAAGACAACACAGTGCAAATCACTGTGTTGCCTTATTCTGCACAAGAGAGGCATTCCACGGGCATTGCGGTGGGTGGGTGTTCCCCCGCAAATACCCTGGTTTTTGATGCATTACCAGATTTACCAAACCTGGTAAATCTGGGAATGCGCCAAAAAGACGCATCTCCCCAGGTGAGGCGTACCGAGGAGACATTTCTAGTTTTTTCCTCTGCATTCTGCAGCAGACATGGAAATAGGATAACACCTCTATGGATTGTTTTTGTGCAGGAAGGTGCAGTAAACCAATGCTGCCTACACCAGTCGGTACAAGACTGCAGAAATGGCACCACAGATGGAAAGGACATGAATCCATGTATTACTTAAATAAGTTACATTCCTGCCCTTTCCCAGTGACGCAGACCAGCACAGTAAGGTGACTTGCTGAGGTGACTTGCTGAACTGCCATGGACCACTATTCAATCAATCAATCAGGATTGGTAAAGCACAGCTTGGGGGGAGCTCCGTTGAGTGCTACGGTCATCTAAAGAGCCATGTCTTGAGGTCCTTCTGCAGTGTGGCAGCTTGCCATAGGTGGAGGGGGAGATCATTCTAGTCCTTTTGGGGGCATGGAAGGAGAGGGGTTGTTAAAGTATTTTGGTCTTGTGTTGTAAGGGGTCTTGTGTTACTGAGGAGTTTGAAGGTTATTCTTCTTTCGACTAAGAACCAGTGGAGATTGCAGAGGTGTTGGGTGATGTGGCTGTGTCAGGGGATGCCAAGGATCAGTCTGGCTGCGGCGTTCTGGAGTCTGCAAAGGAGTTTCTTGTTGATTCAGGCATAGAGAGCTTTGCTCTGGTCCAATCTGCTGCTGATGAGAGAGTGTGTGACAGTTTTCCTGGATTGAGATGGGATCTATAAGAACGTCTTTCGTAGCATGCAGAGCGTGTTGAAGATGGTAGATGATACGGCATTGATATGGCAGATCATTGTGAGCGATGAGTTTGTTATGATTCTGAGGTTTTTTGAATGGTCCGTCAGGGTGGGAGGCTTTCCAAGGGCAGGGGGCCACCAGAAGTCGGCCCATGTGGAGGGGGTGGAGCCAAGGATGAGGACTTCTGTTTTCTCTGAGTCTGTTTTCAGGTAGCTGTTCTTCATTCAGGTGGTGACAGCTTTCATCCCTTCTTGGGAAATTGTGTTTGTTGATGTTGGGTTGATTGGTGAGGAAGAGGATAAGCTGGGTGTCGTCGGCGTATGAGATGATGTTGAGCCTGTGGTTCCTGACGATGGCTAAGGAGAGGCCATGTAGATGTTGAAGAGGGAGGGGCTCAGGGGGGAGCTCTAGGGCACTCCACATCTGGTCTCTGTTGTTTCCGAGAGGTAGGGTGGAACTCTGACTCACTGAGTTCTACCAGTGAGGAATGAGTATATCTAGTTGAGGGCCTTGTCGTGGATGGTGGCGTTGTGGAGGCTGGTGGCTAGGGTGCCGATGTCATTGTTAGCGGAGAGTAGGGCGGTCTTAGTTCTGTGGTTGCTGTGGATTCCAGATTGGGAGATGTCCAGGATGTTGTGAGCTTTGATTAAGTTTTTTAGCTGGGTATTGATGGCCTTTTCACTAACTTTGGCTGCGAAAGGAAGCAGGGAGATGGGCCTGAAGTTTTAGAGGTTCAACTGGTCTGTGGAGTGTATCTTCAGGAGTGGGGTGACTTTGGCATGTTTTCAGTCATCAGGAAGGGTGGTGGTTTTGAAGGAGCATTTGATCATCTGAAGTAGTTCGGGTGCAATGGCCAAGGAAGGGTCTGTGGAAGATGTGGGGTGGGTAGGGGTCTAAGGGTGCTCCAGAGTGGAGGCTTTTTATGGTCTTCAAAGTGTCTTCTGCCGTGAGAGGGGTCCAGTTGAGCAGGGTCTGCCAGGTGGCATTGTCTGGAGGGAGAGCTGGAGCGGTTCTGAGGTCTTGGTGTTCAAAGTTGTCATAGGTCCTCTTAATCTTGAGGTGGAAGAAGGTGTTAAGCTTGTTGCAGAGGTCTTAGGAGGGTGAGATGTCTGTTTTTTTCACTGCTGGGTTTGGAAAATTCCTTGATGATGGAGAAGAGTTCTTTGGTATTGTGAGCGTTGGCGAGGATTTGTTCTTGGAGGGATTTTTTTCCTTGCGGATTTGATGAGATGGTGGTGTGCAGTGATGGATGCTCTGTAAGCAGCGCGTGATTCCATGGATTTGTTGTTCCTCCATGTCTCTTCAAGTCATCATGAGGAGTGCTTCCTGGAGTGCAGGGGTAAATTAGCTTGCTTTCTTGATGTGCCTGCCTTTGGCTTTCTTGAGGGGGAGAGTGTGTTGGTGCAGTTTGTGATCCTGTGGTGGAGGTTGTGTGCTGCCGTGTTGGCATCTGACGTAGTCGGTGGTTGGGTGCTGCTGAGGGCAGAGGTGAGCTGGTCCTCAGCGACTTTATTCCAGCTTCTGCAGGGGAGGTGGTGGGAGTTCTTGTGCATGGTGGGTTTTTTGAAGGAGAAGTGGATGCAGTGGTGATTTGTCCAGAGTTCTGTGGTGTGGTCGTAATAGACGCTGTTTCCTTCAGGGAAGATGGAGTTGAGTGTGTGTCCCATTGTGTGTGTGGGTACAGTGATCAGTTGCTTCAGTCCTATGTTGGTGAGGTTCTCTAGGAGAGAGGTGGTATTTGGGTTGTCGTGGTTGTCCAGGTGGAAGTTTAGGTCTCCTAGTAGGACGTAGTTTGTGGAGGCGAGGGTGTGGGGTGCTATGTGGTTGGTGATGGCATTGTTGAGGGTAGCTTGGGAGGCAAGCGGCCTGTAGATGAGGGTTTAATGGAGAGTTGTTTAAGGTTTGGTCTGGACCTAGAAGTGCTCCAAGATGATCGTTGTGTCGTCCATGGTGGTAGTCATCATGTGGAGGGTGTTTTGTGAACAATGGCGATGCCTCCTCCTCGGCAGTTGGGGCATGGTGGTGGTGATGCCGGGTGAAGAGTTGGCTTTGGTCCAGGTTTCTGTGAAGAAGGTGATGTCGGGCGAATAGAGGTTGAGGAGGTCCCAGATTTATATGGCGTGCTTGTGGAGGCAGGAGCCTGCGGCTGTGGAGGGCCTTGAACAACATGCAACAAGAGCTCAAGGGGCTCAGAGGGCAGCACTTTAGTGGTGGAGCTGCACAGGGGGGGTGCAGTCACACTTACCTGGTCAGTGGTCGTGCTCCTCTTGCCGAGCAGCAAGCACCATTAAGTAGGGATCTGGGGGAGGGCATGTTAGCTTGAAGGTGGGAAGGACAAACGGTCGGGGGAGGAACACGGGGGCAGCAGCGGTGGGAGTAAAGCATGGGGAAAAGAGGGCTCTGGGAGGCAGATAAGGAAGGGAAAAGGCAAGAAAGATCAAGAATGAAAGCAAAAAAAGGTAAAATAAGGGCAATGAGGAAGAGGCAATAGAGATAGAACAGCAGAAAAGCAGAGTGCTCTCCCACTGGACCACCAGGGATTTAGCACAGGCAGGAGGCAGCAAGTGGAAGATGGCCTTGAACACACTGCAGCATGAGCTCAGGGGTCAGAACTTAGTGGTGGAGCTGCATAGGGTTTGGGGGGAGCTGCCACATTGACCAGGTCAGTGGTCTATTCCCATAAATATTTCCCTAGGTGCCTGTGTGAAGACTCAATAATGAACGATGCCACAGAGAAATCTAATGGGTAAGAGTCCTTTAAAAAGGAGGATGCATCAAGAATAAGACTAAGAGGGACGTAACCGAGATTGGGTCTTCCTCTTTTTGGAAGTAACTACTGCTTAGCCTTAGGGAGGTGAGCTAAGACACATTATGTCTTTTCACTTCTTCCATTTTTGTTGATGAGATGATCTAATCAATATCCAATGTTAACATTGATCAGCTAATTTCGCAAATTGAGCAATAATGGGTTCTTTGGTGCAATAATGTTCCTTTACTCTGCACTGCAAGAAGGGTCAATTTGTCTACATACAAGAGCTAAGTGTAATGTTGCATGTTCATGTGCATTATGACCCTTGTGGTTCTAAGTGGACTCCTTACAAAGTTGCGTAATCAGTTGGGAGGTATTTGGGTGTGTCTGGGTGTTGTCAATAAAGTCTATGAAGTAGTACGTTCAGTTAACAGCTGCCTACTGAAGAATAAAAACTAGTATTAAAGAGCTTCATGTGCGGAGTAGTCATTGGTATACTCCTGGGGTGGATGCTACACTAAGAAACTAGATCTGGTTGATCCTTGGAACCTTGTGTTTGGCTGTCTAAACTGTATATTCCTATGAAGTTTGAATAACAGAGCAGCCATGATGCAGCCCTGTTTCACCTCATGTTGCCTGGTCTACTTCCTGTCTCTTCGATTCCACCTGTGCCTTTGGATCTGAATAGAGCCTGACAATGAGTCTGAGGAGAGCCAGAGGTAGGTCTAGGCTGTTGTAATGACATAGATGTGAAACCAGAATCTGAAAGAGGAGTGGGCAGGAGCATGCAGTGCAAAGAAAATAGCATATTGTTACAGTATTTAAAAAAGGTTATGAAATCTATGGGAACACCAAAATGGATCCGACATGAGTGGGTTAAAGTCGGACAAATTGCACTAATCAAATTTATAATATATACATATATATGCATATACCAAAAAAAAGTTGCCCTCAAAGAAGACACGCTCCCAGATAGGTTGTTGCTAAAGCTTACTTTCATGCACTATACTGTTAGAACATGAAGTAGCAGGACGTAGGGAGAATAAACGCACTGCATACCTGTTTACAGCAAAACGTTGTTGTTATCAGCAGTCAGGAGAAAAAGTTCCCTCTAAAGGAAAACATGCATCAGCATCAGCGCCTCTCCTCCTAAACTTGGCTCAATATCAGCTTTCTTTCAGTACAAAATGGGATGCAAGGGCATCACTGCAGTCTGATAGTCTCTGTCATGGTCTTCTGGTAGTATCTTGCACAATAATCTGAGGCGAAGGACCTCTCTTCACAAGTGGTCAATTGACAGGCGACTTATACTGTATCTTATCTAAGATGTGAATTTCTGACATATCCTTAAGAATGTCGTCCGTAACCTGTGTGCAGCAATATGGTAATCTTACACGCATTTCTATAAGAAAATAAGGTAAAAACATGCCAATTTAGACTACACTGTTTGTGTTGTTATTATTGTCTGACCTTGAGATAGAGATAACAAGGCACTTGTCCCAGACTGATGTCGCATTAGGTGATCTATTGAATCCACTGTCTGTGCAACAGGCGTTTTATCAATGTCATTGACTGAATGATTTGGCACTTTCACAGTTTCTTAGCAAAACCACGAAGACCAGTCCATCTACAAGGGCACCACTAAAGAACACCACCCACTCATAAGATGCACCAAGATGACCTTCATCAGGAACAAAATCCTCACCAAAGCCAGCAACTCAAAGGAACTCTTCAACATCATTCAGCAGTTCACCAAGCCCCCAGCGAAGCCACAGACATCACACCGTCCGAGGACCTCTGCAACATGCTTGGCTCCTTCTTCCACCTGAAAATCAAGGCCCCCTATGACAACTTCACCGAACAGACCCCAGAAACCACCCTTCCATCAGCAATGACAGCCAGCCTACCATTACCAGCTGGACACCAGCCAATACCAAAGATACCACCACGACGATGAAGAGCATCCGCTCAGTAGCCCCCACAGACCCCTGCATGCCTCACATCTTGAATTTTAATTTTAACTTTGAGTTATTTGTAGAGCGCACATACACTGAGCAGTTTCTTGGCGCTATAGGATTTCAAACTGTGGGGAAGAAAAGGACTAAAGACTGAAAGCTTGCTCAAACAGAAAAGTCTTTAGAGCTTTGCGAAACTCCATATATGAAGGAGAGGATCTGAGAGGGGGGGGGGGGAGTTCCAGAAAGTGGGTGCCAGTACCGAGAATTTCTGACCACCAGATCATTTTTTTCTGAACCGGGGGATAACTAGCAGAGACTTGGAAGAAGAACGTAAGTCTCTGGCGGGGGTGTAGTTAGTAATAGCAGAGTTGATAAACGCAGGGGCAGTGCCTGCCCGAGCTTGGAAGGTAAGGCAACCAAGTTTAAAGAGAGCTCTTTGTTTGATTGGAAGCCAATAGAGGGCCATCAGAAGAGGGGTGGAGTGATGGAATTTTGGGAGGCCATACACCAGTCGGGCTGCCTGGTTCTGCACCATCTGGAGGCGTTGAAGTGCGTAGGCGGGGGCACCGTTGTAGATGATGTTCCTGTAATCGATCTTAGATAAGATCATGGCCATGACAATCAGTTTAAGTGCGGAAAGAGAAAAGAACCGGGATACTTTTCTAATGATACGTAAAGAAAAAAAACAAGAAGAGACAACGGAACTTATATGGGTCTGAAGTGTCAAATGATGGTTGAGTGTGATACCAAGGGTCTTAACGGCATTAGAAGGGGAAGGGGGGGATCCAAGGGAGTTAGGCCAAAAGGTAGACGACCAAGGGTTGCTACAGCCTCCAGTCAGGATCAACTCTGTCTTATCCGGGTTGAGTTTAAGATGATTTGCGTTCATCCAAGCCCGGATAAACAGTAAGATGACTGGAAGCTGGAGGCACCGAGTGAAGAGGGATAAAAATTAAAAGTGCCGCCATTGCGCCCGAACTAGGCCACACCATCAACGCCACCTTGGTATCTGGCATTTTCTCTGAAGACTGTAAGCAGGCTGAGGGCAAACCCCTCCTTAATAAACCTCTAACTGACACAACGGACCTGAAAAACTACTGGCCCATCTCTCTTCTTCCCTTCTCAACAAAAGTCACAGAGAAATTCATCAATGCACAACTGACCACCTTCATCGAAGAGTACGCCATCCTGGATTCCTCCCAGTCTCGATTCCACAGCAATCACAGCACTGAGACCGCTATCCTCGCTGTCACCGACGATATCTGTGTGCCCTCGACCAGGGACACACCGCAGCTCTCATCCTGCTCGACCTCTCAGCAGCCTTCAACACCGTCTCCGACTTCACCCTTGCAACGAGACTCCACAACACTGGCATAAGGAGATCCACCCTAGACTGGATCCACTCCTTTCTTGCCGGCAGAACCCAAAGGATCAGACTCCCACCCTTCCTCTCCAAACCCAGAGAGATACACTGCAGAATACTCCAAGGACCATCGCTCAGCCCCACGCTCTTCAACACTCATATGGCCCCCACATCGCCGGGCTCAGCATAATATCTTACGCCGACGACACCCATCTCATCCTCTCCTTCACGAAGAACCTCAAATACACCAGACTCAGCTTCCAGGAGGCAATGAAAGACGTTGTAGCCTGCATGAGCAGCAGCTGTCTAAAACTGAACTCGGAGAAGACAGAGGTCCTCGTCCTTGGACCCTCCCCCTCCACATGGGACTGTTCCTGGTAGCACTCCGCCCTCTGAAACCCACCCACCCTGATGAACCACACCGGAACCTCTGCATCATTTTAGACTCCTCCCTAACCAGAACCACAAATCAACGCCGTTGCCTCCATCTCTTTGAACTCCCTCTGTGTCCTCCGCAAGACCTTCAAGTGGATCCCCCTGAAACCAGAAAGACCATCACCCACGTACTCATTACTAGCAGACTGGACTACGGAAACACCCTCTATGCAGGAATCAACAAATCCTAACTACACAAACTCCAGACCATCCAAAACACCACAGCCAAATTTGCTCTGGGCACCCCACAACATGGGCACATGATCCCCACTCCTGCGAGACCTCCACTGGCTCCCCGTCGAGAAGAGAGTAACTTTCAAGCTAATCAGCCACGCCTACAAATCCCTCCACAACATTGACACAAATACCTCAATGAAAGAATCTCATCCCACGTACCCAAAAGAAACCTCCATTCTGCCACCCTCGCCCTGGCAGTAATCCTGCGCATTCGCTGGACCAGAGCTGGAGGAAGAGCCTTCGCCTACATCGCAGCCAAAACCTCGAACCAGCTCCCAGTCACCATCAGACACTCTCCTACCCTGCACACCTTCAGGAAGAGCCTCACAACCTGGCCTTTCAGCTGCCCCAGAGCTGCCCCCGCCCCTCCAGCACCTTGAGAGCCTTGTGGTGAGTAGTGTGCTTAAAAAAACCTGATTGATTAATTGACAGTGCTGATTACTCCTGATGAGGCATCATAGCACTTTTAGGTGAGTAGGACGCTGCTCTGGAGCTCAAAAAGGTTAAGTGGTGGATGAGTATAAGGAATTATGAGTTAATTTGAGCAGTGGACATGGAAGTCTGTTAATTGAATAGGATAATGGAGAGCTATAAGATGGAAGAGTCCAGAAAGTGTTATTTAGGAAATCATAGTGGTATTGCTGTCGCCGCAAACCCCATGTTGTGATTAAAGAATTAGAATACTTTTCTAACACTATGGCAGAAATATTGATTATTAGTGTGAAAATCAACAACACTATGTCTGGAAGAGTAGCTGTGGTGTATAGACCCCCTGGCCCTAAAACCAAATTTGAAGATTACCTTTTAGAAACAATTGCTACTCATGTACTAGCCACGGATAATTGTATCCTATTAGGAGACTTTAATTTTCACCCAGAATTGGCCCTAGACTCCGATACAAGTCATCTGATTACAACTATGGAGACGCTTGGTCTTACACAAAGGGTCACTGGATCGACGCACTTGGCGGGTCACATGTTAGACCTAATTTTTACCAATGTTTCTGATATAACTATTGAAACCCCACTTCTAATGATCTGGACTGATCATTTTCTTTTAAAATTTAGTATACCAATCCCCTCGGCCATTAATATAAGTAGGAAACAAGTTGCCATTGTTCGTCCTTGGAGGAAATTGACCCCTGAATTTTTTTTTACTAATTTTAAGCCTTCTATCTTTCAAGGTAACAATGTCAATCTAATGTTAAAACAATTTGAAACTTCAATTGTGGAAACCTTGGATAAAACTACACCTGAAACCAGTGTCTTTTCAAAAAACATTGCCACCCCGTGGTTCACTGACGCCCTAAAAAAAGACAAACAGGCTAGTAGGATGGCTGAACGCATTTGGAGAAAGATAAAAACTCCTGAGAATCGTACCAAATACAGACAGCTTCATTCAATATATATTGGCAATATTAAGCTTGCAAAAATAACACATTTTACCATCAGGATAAATAATCCACCAATTCTAGTAAAGAATTGTATAAGATCTTGAAAGAATTTACCTCACCCCAATCAGAATCCTCTGAATTTATCCCCTCGCAAAAATGGGTTGACTCACTGTCAACATTCTTTGAGAATAAAATTGAATCTATTTACTCTTCCTTTTCGGCAACTAGTCAAAATCTACAATTTCTTGATAGGGACCTTGAGAACAATGCCCTCAATACAGGAAATCCGGAGGGGAACATACCTCTTTGAATTTGATCCTATGACCACGAGTGAAGTTCTCGATGGTTTGTAAATAAAAGACTGGTTCCCCTCTGGACATCTTCCCCCCTCGGAACTGTCCTGAGATCACTCCTCTATTGGTCAATGCTCTTTCCATTATTCTTAACTCTTCATTGGAACAAGCCACTATTCCCTATAGCTGGAAACATGCGCAGGTGAAGCCCATTTTGAAGAAACCAACCAGTGATCCGTCCCTTGCTGTTAATTATCGGCCCATCTATTTACTTCCCTTTTTTGGGAAAGTACTGGATCACTTGGTAAATAAGAGCCTTACTGCATATGTAGAGGGGCACTCTCTCCTCGATTCTTCACAATCTGGGTTCCGTGCTGCTCAAGGGACCGAAACTGCTGTTGTGGAGATAGTCCATAACATTAGATTTGCTTTGGATGGTGGTGATTCTGCTATCCTGATCCTGTTGTATTTATCAGCTGCCTTTGATACCATCTCCCACAGCATTTTGAAACATCGGTTGTGGGAGATAGGTATCAGAGGCAAGGCTTTCTAATGGCTGGAAAACTATCTTATGGACGGTTTAATACGGTTCAGGTGGAGTCACTGACGTCCAATAGACGACCTGTTAAAGTGGGGGTCCCGCAAGGGTCTAACTTAAGTCCCTTACTGTTTAATGTGTACCTAATCCCTCTATCAAACATCATAAAATCGCACAGCTTTGATAAAGTATCTTATGCTGATGATACCCAATTGCTCATTACGTGCAATTCGGACTACAGTGAAAAATGTTGTAAGTTCAAAAAATGTATGTTGGACATCAGCAATTGGATGAGCAATAATAAGCTCCAGTTGAACTATGAAAAAACGGAAATCATCTTGTTCAGCAAAGCGGCTGAATTTTGGTCACAGGATTGGTGGCCCTCAGAATTAGGACCTGCCCTTCTCCTAAAGAGGCCGTACGTGACTTAGGAATCATTCTAGACCGTGACGTTCCATGAAGCCTCATTAATGAAAACATTAGGCATGTGCTATGGGATTATGCGCAAGTTACGCAAAATCTTCAGATGGTTACCAATAGAATCCAGAAAGCCTCCGGTGCAGGGCTTAGTCATTAGCCGTATGGATTATGGCAATGTACTGTTTGCCTCATTAAATGTGAATGTTCTGTCTAAGTTGCAGGTGTTGCAGAACACAGCAGCCAGACTGCTCTTAGATCTCTCTGCCAGGTCAGCCTCTGCTCCAATTCTAAAAAAACTTCACTGGCTACCTGTCCGCCAAAGAATTCACTTCAAAGTATTGAGCTTGACTCATAAAATACTTTATGGCACTGGCCTTATCTACCTTGCATAAAAATTGGCATGGTATCGGCCTCAAAGATTACTAAGATCCTCCTCTCAATCCCTCTTGATTCAACCTCGTGTGCGTACTTCACGCAATGGAGAACGGGCTTTTTCTTATCTTGCCCCTCATCTGTGGAATAAACCCCGCCCCTTTTATTGCTTATCACTGATTATATGTCTTTTCAAAAAAAATGTAAAACTTGTCTTTTTCCTCAATAAGCATCTATAGCTCCCTTTGAAGTCTGGTTGTAGGCCCTTGCTGCATAGCGCCTTGAGACCTTGCGGTGATAAGTGCACTCTATAAGAACTTTTGACATTTGACATAGTAGTTAGATGAGGTTTGGGATAAGTAAAAGGAGAGATGGAAGAGGGTAGAGTCTCTGGAAATGGATTAGGTAGATCATAGTAGTAAAATGAGATTGAGGATGAGTCAAAGAAGGGATACCTGAAGGAAGAATTTAGAAAGGGTTGTTTGGGAGATCAAATAAGTAGAATGAGGTTTGGAATGACTCAGAGAGTGGAGGCAAAGAATATATTGAGAGAGATATAGGGTGAGACATAGAGTAGTGCATTGGAGAGAGTTAAAGCCTTTTTTATACACAAGTACATAGAGAGTGTATACATTTACAAGAAAGATAATACATTAAGATTTAAAGTTGTAATTTATAAACTTAGACTTTCAAGTGTTGCTGTACTTTACGCTAATTTATTTGAGCACTTTTTTATTTTATATTTTCCTGAGTATTCCAATGCATTTGTAGATAAACAATTATGATAATATTTACATATTGTGATAGATAAATGAAACATAGACCCAAAGAATCTGTAAAGTTCACTGAAAAGAACATAGGTTTTACAGACGTTATAGTTAGGAATTAGCATTTAAAAAACCTTTGAAATTCACTGAAAAAACCTTAGGTTTCAGGAACATTGTAGTTAGTTGGACATTTCACTCATACAAAACGATAGAAATTCCTTGATGTCTATGCTAACTACTGCCTTCAATCTACACTGTGGACAGCAGGGCTCAAAATTCAGATGTAGTGGCGATTGCAGATGAGGCTGTCCAGTTTGCAAGACACTTTGCTCCTAGTGCGGCCCGCCGGGACCACATATCATCGCAGGATGCGCACACGCTGTGTGTTTCGGGTGCTACTAACTCATTGCACCATAAGTGATCTACACCTGGCCTTATCAAGGAAAGACATTGCTCCCAGTGTGGCCCGCCGGGACCACGTATCATCACTGGATGCGCACACGCTGAGTACTCCAGGTGCCACTAACTGTGCAGCTCAACTCGACGCCACGTGGCTGTGCACCCATCCTGACCGCTCCCTGCACCCTACACTGGTGTAACACAGTTCACAATTCAAGATATGTAGCGATGCAAATTGTCTAAGAGACTATAATGGGTTAAGAAGACCAAATGCTCCCAATCTGTGCGGTTCAAGTCAACGTCACCTGCCTGTGGGCCTTTGCTGACCACTGCCTCTGGCCTACACTGTGGAAGACCGGCGGCACGTGGTGCCAACTAACCCTGTTCAACACAAGCTGATCCCACATGTGTAACTTGTTCCTGAGTCTTGTATGGCGACCCTAAATTCGTGGCAGCGACCACAGCACCAGACACCATTCAATCAGTGAGGGATATTTGCATATGGAAGGCCAGTGACACGTGGTGCCACTGAACTTGTACTAAGCAGGCCGGTGGGGCCACCAACGTATGCACATGGCATGGGCCCTTGCTCACCGCTAACTCTGACCTACACTGTGGAAGACCATCGACACATGGTGCCACTAACCGTCTTCAACACAAGCTGATCCTACATGTGTACCTGTGTCCTAAGTCCTGAATAGCAGTGACCCCAACTCTGTGAGTCAACCACATCACCAGACTCCCTTTGATCAGTGAGGCACATTGCCATATGGAAGGCTGGCGACACGTGCTGCCACTAACTCTGTTCAACACAAGCTGATACCACATATGTAACTGTGTCCTGAGTCCTGAGTGGCAGTGACCCCAAGTCCATGGCAGCGACCACAGCACCAGACTCTCTTCGATCAGTGAGACATATTTCCATATACAACGGCGGCGACACACGGTGCCACTAACTCTCTTTAACACAAGCCGATCCCACATGTGTAACTGTGCCCTGAGTCCTGAATCGCACTAACCCCAAGTCCATGTCAGCGACCACCGCACCACAATCTCTTCGATCAGTGGGGCATATTTCGATATGCAGTAGTCCCACTAACCCTCTTTAACACAAGGCAATCCCACATGTGTAACTGTGTCTTGAATCCTGAATTGTAGTGACCCCAACTTTGTGGCAGCGACGACATCACCTAACTCCCCTCGATTAGTGAGGAGTATTTACAGATTGGAGTCTACCGACAAGTGGTGCCACTAAACCTGCACTACGCAGGCCGGTGGGGCCACAAACCTATGCACATAGCTGTTGGCCCTTCCTCATCGCTACCTCTGGCCTACACTCCAGTCAGCAGGCCTCACAATTCAGACACAGTCCCGATTTTACATGACGCAAGACACATTGCTCCCAGTGTGACCCGTCCACATCAAGCATCATCACAGGCTCATACAGTCTCAATGCTTCTGGTACCACTAACCGTATTGGATACAAACCAATCCTACATGTGTAACTGTGTCCTGAGTCCTGAATGGCAGTGACCCCAACTTCGTGGCAGTGACCACAGCACTAGATTCCCTTCGGCCTTATTTGTTGTTATTTGTTGTTCTATTCTTTAAATACTTTTTAAAATATAAATATATACATGACTAGGATTCTTCTTTGTCCAACCGCACAGGGACACTTCCGGGCCCAAGAAGGTTATTGGGAGTATGTTGGTAATGTAGGAAGAGGGTAAGTTACCTGCTAATGTGGGAAGAGGGAGCGTCAAAGGGGTATCCCTCACAGAAAGATCTCCAATATGTTTTCACAAATGCCTCAGACAGATGCCAGCTGACGGACTGGATCATAAAATGTTTTTTCAATACTTATGTAGTGTGAGTTATGAACAGTACGGACCCAGGCTCGCAGAGGGACAGCTGCGGCCCATCCGCTCGACTCCCAAAAGCAGTAGTACGAGCTGTCCACGTCATTGTGTCTATCCCTGTCCTGTTCCATCATACACCATGCTACTCTGATTATGTTCCAACATTGGCCTCACATAGCTGCCTGTCGCAGGCATACTCGCTGTTGGTGTGCAGGTCAGTGGTCTAGTTCTCAACATCTCACGGCTACTCCCTGAGGGCAGGGTCGCACACACACCACATTCATCCGGCACATGCGGCACAGGCCATATGACCATTCAAATATAACATATAGACCACGGCACATCCTTTATTGCCGGTGCTGACTAGCTGGCGAACGCCTCACGGGTCTCAACCATAAAGAGTCCATAAAAAGTTTTGCAGAAGTTTAGTCGCACCCTCAGCTGTATGGTCGTCAGTGGCCTACCATCCCCTTGACGCGGACTTCATATGCATAGGGTTAGTGCCCCTCCAAACTCACATGGCCATCAGGAGCCTACCACCACGTGGCACAAACCTGAGTTCCACAGACTTAGTGGCACCAAACCCTGAGGTGGTCTCCACCATTGATGACTCAGGACTCAGCGACATGTGTGAGATCTGCCAGGCCACGGAGAAACTGAAGTGGTCTCCACCATTAAGGACTCAGAGACATCTGTCAGTTCCACGAAGAAGCTATTGTGGTCTCTGCAAATCAGGACTCAGCGCTCAGCGACATCTGTAAGATCCGCGCAGAATCTGATGTGGTCTCCGCCATTCATGACTCAGGACTAAGTAACACATCTGAGATCGGCAGAATTTTGACGGGCACGTGGAGCCCGCCCACTGCTGCACAGCATTTGACACACAGTTTGGGCTCCCCGAGTCTAGCAGCAGCTCAGCGTAGCGGCATGAGACTCTAGACAATAGTACCTCACATATTTTCTGTACCCCAGGACTTTCAGATCAGTACGGGTCAGTAGTTCATCCTAGTAGGTATAAACACATGCTGACACTACTTTCACAGGTGTAGCGAAGCGGCCACAGCACATGACTTCACAGGATAAGACACACAATTTGGGCTCACGCTTTAATCGCAGAGTCCCGCACCAGTTCACCTTAGTAGCATCAGACTCTACGCAATACATCACTTAATTTCCATAGCCCACCACTTTCACACCAGTAGGGGTGAATTCTTCGCTTCGCATCTGCTCTATGGTACACCCTAAAGACCCCACAGAGGTTACATTTCTCCTACCCTCCTCTTTCCTACTTTTTTTCCCCTTTTTCCCCTTACTTGCTTCCACGGAATCACAAAGTGGCGGCCAACGCTTCCTAGTTGCAACCGCTCGTACAGCTTGCAGTCAATCAGCAGCAAGCTCATGCTCGTAACGCCTCAGCCAATCAGATGGCAGAATTCCCAAATATCGATATCTATACACTTTGATATTTCTCCAAAACAACTGAATGAATTTACACCAAATAAACAAAAGCGTGCTTTTTAGACCAAGACCCTTCTCCCTGTCAAATTTGGGGTAATTCCGTTCACCAGTTTGACCTGTAGTCTATTAACATGGAGAAAACATGTTTTGGGACTTCCCTTTTATCTCGGCCTCACTTGACCAATAACCCCCAACATTCAACACAGGAGCTGATATGATCAAAGAATTAGTTTTGATAATTTTCTGAAGCTTCAAAAAACGTTGCCAAAGTAATTAGCAAAACCAAAAATGCTTTTCCTATGGAAACTTGGTCCTAACTACCTACTGGTGACCGCTCTATTTGTATATATATATATATATATATATATATATATATATATATATATATATATATATATATATATATATATATATATATATATATGGAAGAAAAGGTTGCCACCTAGGTGGGAATGCACTTACAGGTAGGAATTAATGCCAGCGCAAGGGCGCGAGCTGCGAACGGAGTCCCTTTCCTGCCAGACGCGTTTCGGGCCAACGCCCTCTTCAGTGGCAGCACATGTGACATGACGGCAGCTGCAGGCACCAGTAAATACCCTCAGTGATTATGCACAGGTGCGAAACCTGAAGCAATGCTTTCTGGGACTGGTGGTTCGATAAAACCCAAGTGGGTCACCGCCGCCATTCGCATGCAAAAAAAGTTTTAAAGGGATTGCCAATGTCCCCGCAAGCACCCCGCAAGTAAAGGCACCTCCTGTACCACAGAAAGCTGCCCAAATGAGGCAGCCGTGGACCCGCAGTTTGTCCGCGGATGTGCAAACCCGCGACCGTGGCCGGCCGCTAACAAATGGAAGAAAAGGTTGCCACCTAGGTGGGAATGCACTTACAGGTAGGAATTAATGCCAGCGCAAGGGCGCGAGCTGCGAACAGAGTCCCTTTCCTGCCAGACGCGTTTCGGGCCAACGCCCTCTTCAGTGGCAGCACATGTGACATGACGGCAGCTGCAGGCACCAGTAAATACCCTCAGTGATTATGCACAGGTGCGAAACCTGAAGCAATGCTTTCTGCCACTGTACCTCGCATCAACAAAACCACCATGGGAGGTAGATCCTTCTCCTACCTAGCAGCTAAAACCTGGAACTCACTTCCCACTTACCTTCGCCTTACCCAGAACCACCTAGAATTCAGAAAGCAACTTAAAACGTGGATATTTGACAAGTAATTCCCCTCCCCTCCTCAAGCGCCTTGAGACCCTCTGGGTATGTAGCGCGCTATATAAATTCTCTGACTTGACTTGACTGGTGGTTCGATAAAACCCAAGTGGGTCGCCGCCGCCATTCGCATGCAAAAAAAGTTTTAAAGGGATTGCCAATGTCCCCGCAAGTAAACTTTGCATATCAGTGATATTTATCACTGATGACATGCAAAGTGGGCAAGATGTTAGCGACTGAAAACAGTCGCTAACATCGCTATCTCCTATTACCAACTTTTGGAGATATTCGCGCTAAGCGCGAATATCTCCAAAAGCTAACACCTGCCCTGAGCAGTTCTTAGCCATGTTATCCAATGGGAGGTGGATAACATGGCTAAGAGCATTAGCTCGGTAATGCATTGCGGTGATTTTTATCGCATTTGAGATAAACCTTGGTAATACCAAGGTTTATTTGCGGTAAAAATCGCCGCAGCTCAGCGGTAAATTTTTCCCGCTAACCAAGCAATAGCGATAATTATCGCTAGTGCTTTGTAATATGCCCCAGGATCCTCAAACCCACACTTCAGTTCACTTTCTAAACCTGCGGAAGTACTCTGAGAGGATTGCCTGATGCTGTGTCCTGCTCTATACTCCACAAGACTGCTTAGCTGTGCCTGAAAGGACTCCCTTGCTGAATGGAGCCTGCCTTGAATCCTTAGAGGCCTGCCCTACTGCTTGAGCCCTGCTTCACAATCTGAACCTAGGACTACCATGGTGACTGCAAGGATTAGTTTGATGGCCTCCTCTTCAGGGCTAGATGAACATAACAGGATCTCACCATCTTGAACCAGCATCTCGGCCCAGCTAGAGTGAGTTTCTGACCCCCAAGTTGTGCCTCTCAGGTCCTGGATCCCTAGTGTGGCCTCTGAACAGCTAACCACAAGTTGTTTGGTTCTTCTCAAATGCAAACAGGCCCATTCATGACAAGACCTTGCCAACTGCGCCACCCGTGGCACCCACCAATACAAAGATCTGGTAACTGACTCTTCTTACTACAGTGTCGACCTCTTGCTGTGACCTCCAACATGAAGCTCCAGCAACGAGTACCGATGACACTCAACAGCATCGTCACACTACAGCGATGACAATATGTGATGCCTACCGTACTCTTCGCACTACTTCAAAAGCCATCCACAATGCTCTTCCTTGTGACCCGTTCCACCATGAACGGAACTCTTTGTTTTGGACTGTGAAGATGACTTTTTCAGCAGGACCAACATGGTCCCTGTAATTGGCCTGATCACCATTTCCGTGAGTTTGACCTTTCACCCGATCTTGGATGAATAGGTAGCCGTAAGTGGCACTTTGCGCTTTTTGGCGCTATTTTCGCTTAAATACTTAGAAATTCAGAACTCTGGTTCTACTGATTGGATATTTGTTATTTTGAAGTTAAGTCATTTATTAAAATGTATTCTATTTTTCTAAATTAGTGAGGGATTTTTCTTGGGTTGTGTTTATACTTTAATACTGATTGAATGCTGCATAAAGACTTTACGCATGGCCTCTAAGTTAAGCCTGACTGATTTTTGTGATAACCACCCATGGTTAAGCACAAGTTAATTTTGTGACTTTTTGTGGTTCATCCTGCCAAATTGGGGATTGTTGCTGACTAGGACTAACACCCCTGTCAACCAACTATCCAATTTCTCACAATCTTCCAAACAGGAATTCCTCATTTCTCAACAATACACTGTACCCGGAGGCAAAAGAAGCTCTGAGGCTTTGACAAAAATGGCATACACCTCACTAGTGCAACAGCCTCTAAAACGCCACTCGATGCCCCCAACCACTTACACGCATCATGTTTAAAATTTACCGCAGACTAAGCCTGGGTGTTAAATTCCTCTCCGCTCGTGGAATTTGCGGACTTTATGCAATTTTGCGTTCCGCAGAGAACACGGAATTGCTGAAAATTCAGCGATCCGCGGCGTAGTGGAATTACTTTCTTGTTTACGCTTTAAAAATACGTTCTAGCACACGCAATAGCGACTTACCGGGATCCCTGCGTTTGCCAACGCATTTTTCTATCCATACGCATGCCTCACAAGATTTTGGTAGCCTGCCACGTGATCCCACGAGTGCGATTGCGAACACGTTATTCGCCGTGCCATCGGACACTGCAAGCGTTTGCAATCGCGAACACGTCATTCACTGTGCCATCGTGCAACGCGAGAGAGATTGCGATCGCGAACACATCATTCGGGCGTGCCATCAGTCATCTGGCGGAATGTTGGTGAAGCTCGTGATCCCAAACAAGCAAACTTTTCAATCTGGAGTAAAATATTACCATGAGCAGCATAAAACCTTCTAAAAATTATGATTTGGTTGAAAAAAACTGCTCAGATTGACATTTGGCTGTCCTTTTTTTGTGCAAGGAGTCTTTTTTAAAATAAAAATATTGGAGGCGAGAGGGAGGAAGTGACATAGAGTTCCCAAATTCCTGTTCCTGTCCAGCAGGCTCCTCCCAGTGCTTTGTCCATCTCCTTTTCATTTTTAGGTCTCGCCTACGCAGTGTGAATGCGCTGCTTAGGAGGGCCTTTAGCCGTCGCTCTGCTCATTTTCAAGCACACACTTGTGCTTGTGGCGGCATCCGCCTTACAGGAGCGAGCAGGGGGACACCACAAGCATGAGTGCAGTGCTTGAAAATGAGCAGACTTCTCTTCCAAGTGCGCTCACACATGTGCCTCTCTCCTCGGACACACATCTGGCAACCAACTCGCCGTTTACACACTGCTTCTCGTAAACTTGGAATCAGCAGTATTTGCCCCTTGCCTACCACCTCTAGTAAGTGATGCTTCCTCACTCATTAACCACAGTGCTTTTTCCTACATTTGAGGTCTTCACAGTGCTTTTCCCACACCCACTGTGTGCAGTTACTGTCTCATGTACCCCACTGCCGCCCAACGTTGCTTTTCCATTCACCAACTGAACAATACATCTTGCCAGCTCACTTGATGGCATTTTCTGTGCAATACATTTTTCCACAAATTATCAGTATGCCCAGTGCTTTATACGCTCTGACTATCAGCACAGAGCTTCTTCCCATCGCTGTATGTATCTGTCGACTTACTGATTGGTGATGAAGTATGATTCCTCATCACTAGAACTAGTGGGAGGAGTGGCATGGTTTTTTAATTTGTGGTTTATAAAAAAACATTCAAACAGGAAGCATAAAGCACAGTGGTCTATCCTGCAATAAACCCTAGCAATTGAAACAAATCTGTTGCAGAAGAATGCAGCCATCTCTTTTCATTTTTTTTGCTGTACCTCAAAAAGGGGGTCACAAAATGATGAAAGCAAAATAAACGTATACGATCCAGCCATCAACCACAGCACACATCGCCGTTTACAAACTGCTTCTCGTAAACGTGGAATCAGCAGTATTTGCTCCTTTGCCTACCCCCTCTAGTAAGTGATGTTTCCCATCTTATTAACTACTGTGCTTTTTCCCAAATTTGCGGTCTTCACAGTGTTTTTCTCACACTTCCTGTGTGCAGTTCCTGTCTCACGTACCCTTCTGCCACCCAGCGCTGCTTTTCCATTCACCAACTGAACAATCCATCTTGCCAGCTCACTTGCTGGCATTTCCTGCACAGTCATTTTATCCACAAATGCTCAGTATGCCCAGTGCTTTATACGCTCTGACTATCAGCACAGAGCTTCTTCCCTTCGCTGTATGCATCTGTCGACTTACTGATCATTGATAAGTATGATTCACCATCACTAGAACTAGGGGGAGGAGTGGCATGGTTTATTAATTTGTGCTTATGTTTTATAAAAAAACATGCCAACAGAAAGCATTAAACACGTTTGTTCTATCCTGCAATAAACCCTACCAATTGAAACAAATTTGTCGCAGTAGAATGCAGCTATCTCTTTTCGGTATTTTTGCTGTACCTCAAAAGGGGGGGGGGCACAAAATTATGAAAACAAAATAAAGGTATACGATCCAGCCGTCAACCACAGCACACATTACTAATCTACTTCATAAGGACTCAAATGCTACCTAACTCTTTAAATTTTATTAAAGGAATAACTAAATCTACCCTTTTACAAAATACCATATTCATTTAAAAATCAATTTAACTCAGAATAATGCTATTAAAAAATGTGCCACATTATGCCGTATAATTTACCTTCTCTTGCTGCAATATTTAGTCACCCCTGGCATAATTTTAGGGCATGGATGGCATTGGATTTTTAGGTGTATTTCAGTTTTTGGATGTGTGTTAAATATATGCCTTTTTTTGTGGACCTTGCAGACATTGTTTAGCCCTGTGGATTTTCATTTTTGCATTTTATTGCATTACAGGCAAAGCTATGTGGTTTAGCATGCAGCCTTTGCCTGGCTATTATAGGCCTGTTTTCAGTCCTTTCCAGGCCTCCTGCTTGTTGCTTGAGATTTGTGTGTCCATGTGGCGGGTGGCCATTTCTGGTGGGAGTTATAAGTGTGCTGCTTTTGCCATATAGGCCTGCATGTGTTTCCTTTGTGGCCTAGACTTCTTGTTGTTGTGGTCCAGGCCAAGAGGCTGGTGGCCATTTTGAAGCCAGGCAGTGTGCTTTGTGCCATAGGCCTGCATTTTCTCTCTTCAGTTTCTTGTTGTTGTGGGCCTGGCAATGAGGCTGGCAGCCATTTTGAAGCCAGACAGTGTGCCTTTTGCCATAGGCCTGCATTGTCAGTCTTCAGTTTCTTGTTGTTGTGGACCTGGCCATGTGGCTGGTGGTCATTTTGAAGCCCAGTAGTGTGCTTTTATCCCTAGGCCTGCAAGCTTGTGGCCTATTCTGACAACAGGCCTTTCATCCAGTAGGCTTAGAGGTAGTCAGGGGTGCATGAAACAACTGTTTCTATGTGTTCTGTTGAATTTGAACATAATTTAGGGCATGGGTGGAATTGGATTGAATTGCAATATGTGTATTTGTGGGTGTATTTCAGTTTTTGGATCTGTGTTAAATAAAGGCCTTTGTTGTGTGGTGTGTTTTGTACTTTGCAGACCTTGTTTAGCCCTGTGAATTTCTGTTTGTGCATTTTATTGCATTACAGGCAAATCAGTGTGGTTTAGCATGCAGAATTTGCCTGGCTATTATAGGCCTGCTTTCAGTACATTGTTTTCCAGGCCTCCTGCTTGTTGCTTTGATTTGTGAGTGTTCATGTGGCTGGTGGCCATTTCTGGTGGGAGTTATAAGTGTGCTGCTTTTGCCATATAGGCCTGCATGTGTTTACTTTGTGGCCTAGACTTCTTGTTTTTGTGGGCCTGGCCATGAAGCTGGCAGCCATTTTGAAGCTAGGTAGTGTGCTTTTTGGCATGGGCCTGCATTGTCTGTCTTCTGTTTCTTGTTGTTGTGGGCCTGGCAATGAGGCTGGCAGCCATTTTGAAGCCAGACAGTGTGCCTTTTGCCATAGGCCTGCATTGTCAGTCTTCAGTTTCTTGTTGTTGTGGGCCTGGCCATGTGACTGGTGGCCATTTTGAAGTCGGTAGTGTGCTTTTATCCATAGGCCTGCAAGCTTGTGGCCTAGTCTGCCAACAGGCCTCTCATCCAGTAGACTCAGAGGTAGACAGGGGTACATGAAACAACTGCTACTGTGTGTTCTGTAGAATTTAAACAGCATTTAGGGCATAGATGGCATTGGATTGAATTCAAAATATGTATTTTTGGGTGTGATGAGCAAATAATGTACTAGCAAACAGGGTGCACTTCCATTACATTTGTATGTTTGCTGTTGGTCCACTTCTTTCCTATCCTTCCTGAGAGTGAACATAGTATACCATGAAAGCCCCAGTTGACAAAGTCTCACAAATGGCTACACTAAGGTATACAATTTGTTTGTTTGTACTAGTAGTAATTGAACCACAACAACAAATGAAACATTTCACTGATGTTCTTCCTCTCCTGTCTTCTTTGCTTTCAGGTGCACATAAAGACAGAGGAGAAGGTATCAGTATCACCCATTACACTGCCAGACATGTCACATCCACGTGTGACCACAGACATCTCTGCAACTTGTACACTTGCGACCAGCTGACATCTGAAGAAGATGGCCCCAAAGAAAGGTACCAGGTCCTCCAGTACCAAGAAAGTTGCCAGTGAGTAGAAGAGGGAAGTGGCACTTGTCAAGACTGTTGTGCCGCCCTCAGTGTTTTTTGGGGAAAAAAAATGTACACCTGCAGCAGCAGTGTCCAGCGGGGACCAAGCTGGGAGCAGCACCTCCACATCAGTGGGCCCACCCCACCAACCTAGGCCCAAGCCTAAGAGTAAGGCAGAGGTGCCAGTCTACTAACGAGCAGCGATGTTGAAATTTCATTATCGCAAAGTAGTACCCAATCAACGCACTCGCAGCCATAATAACAAGCACAACAACAGCCACAACAACAGCCGTAACAACACCGCAACCACAGCCAGAACAACAGCTGCAACAACAGCCGTAACAACAGTAGCAACCACAGCCACAACAACAGCCGCAACCACAGCTGCAATCACAGAAGGAACTACAGCTGTAACAACAGACGGTACCACAGCCGCAACAACAGTCCACAATTGTAGTTGTTCCTCCTGAAGTGGGGGCTGTTCAGGAAATCAAGTTTTTTGCAGATGATGAGGTGCAAGCCACTGTTTCAGAAGATCCATTGTCTTCCAGACCTCCAGCAAGGAAAAGGAGTGTTAGTTCATAACTTCTTCTTCAAGCCTCTCTTTTGATGATCGAGATGCCACTTCGAAGTAACCAACTCAGTCTGAGAGCGATGCACACCACAAGAAAAGGCTTGTGAAAAGGAAGGTTCCAGAAAGCCTTAGAGTTATGTAGGTAGATGTACACAAGGAGGATGATGATGATGATGATGATGACAAGCTAGTCATCTTGAACATCACTCCCTGCCCAGAGGAGATGGAGACCAGCATTATTACCCTATCCAAAATCGCTGCAAGGGATGTAGCACAGATACCACCAACACAGGTAACACCAAGACGACCTCCTCCAGCTTCCATATTTGCATTAGCTAAGGCCCGGCCGGGACCTACATCCAACTAAACTACTACCTCAGTAGGTAGTGGTAGTGTAACTGCACAGAGTCAAATTCTATGCACAGCCTCAAGTTCATCTGGTATTGAAAGGTGCACCTCCAGCAGCGCCAGAAAGTTCTCCTCACCTGTTTGGGACTTCTTTTCGGTTAACAGTAAGGAGGAGAACAATGCTACATGCTCAATTTTTTGGCAGGCTGTTAGGTGGGGTAAGCTTGGTACAAAGTATGGTACCGAAGGCCAAACAAGTCATCTCAAAAAACACCACAGTCTCCAGTGGGAGGCTCACCTACTTCGCTTAGAAAAAAGTAAAACTGAACCCAATGCTGTTGTTGGGGATGAAGAAGTAAGGGACAATATGATTGTGGTGGAAGGTGAACAAGAGGGAGACATTTCTAGCCCTGTCCCAAGCAGCGTAGTGGTCTCACCCACATCCTCAGCAACCACAAAAGAAAATAATCCAGCCTACCATTGACAGCATGCTTAGGTCGGAGGGGCAGTATCAATGCAACCACCCAACGGCACGGTTGTACAATGCGAAGCGGGCTAAAATGTTAGAGCTGGACCTTCTCCCTTTTTCATTTGTGGAAGGGGTGGGTTTCCTTGAATTAGTGTCAGCCACCTGTCCTAAATAGAATGTCCCCAGCCGGTCCTATTTTGCCAGCGTTGCAGTTCCAGCACTACATCACGATGTGCTGAAATTGATTGAAGAAGCTTTGCAGCAGAGTGCTGTTTACAATATCCACCTGACAACATACATGTGGACCAGTTGCCAAGCCACTGATTGCATGTACATCACTGCACACTGGGTCTCTTTTGTGGGGGTTAGAGAAAACTACCTGAAGTAGGTGCTGTTGACACAGCTGACATTGTTAATGCTACTCGGAAACATGTAACTGTAACCATGTTTGCCATGGGAAATCTCATACTGCTGCAAACATTTTGGAAGAGTTTAACAGCAAGGTCCCAAGATGGCTTAACATTGGCTTTGTTATCATGGATAATGGCATTAATGTACTTAAGGCCATGGAGGTTGGTTGCTATTTCAGGGTATCATGTTTGGCACACTGCATTAACATTATTGTTCAAGACTTTCTGAAAGAATAAGCCATAGTCAGAACATTCTTCTTGACTGTCTCAGGTATGTTGAAGTGAGAAAACGGATTCTGCGACCCATATTCAGAAAATATAACACAAGAGCGAGAGCCCAAGCAATCAATTTAGTGCTAAGAATGGAATATCTAGAAATAGCTATAGCTCTGGGTTATTACCTGAAAGAAATCAATTAAATGGTCAGGGGAAAGCTCAAAGAAGTGTAGTGAGAAACCCCTGTTACCCTGTATACAATAAAAGAAGAAGAGTAACTTAGGCAGGACAAGTCCAATGGGTTTTAATACCTTTTAATCTCCTTACAGCAATGGTGGACTGCTGAAGATAAGGAACAGCCCTGACTTTAAAAGTCAAAGATGATTCGGATTTTAAGTAGAATGTTCTGTATGTTTTATACCTTTTTAAAGATTTTAACAAAAGTTGTACACTGTTTTACTAATAACTAATTATGTATAATATCCTGAATTTTATTCGATTTGGTTTTAAAGACTAAGGTCTAAATAAACAGAGTCTTTCTCTCTCTCTCTCTCTCATAGTCAGAAACCTACTGACCACCTTCCGAAGAATATGCACTAATTTTAGCCATTCTTTTAAAGCCCGGAAGCAGCTGAGGATCATTCAAGGTGACTATATAATGTCAGTCAAAGCACTCATCCAGGAGGTGGTAACACGCTGGAACTCAAGTTATTACATCCTTAACCGTCTGTTTGAGCAGTACAGACCAATCAATCAATGAATATGTCATGCGAAGAGGGGATGCTACTGTAAAATGCATGACCCTTCAGATGCACCAATGGTGCCTAGGTAAATACCTTACAGAGATGCTTCTTCCTTTTGAGGTCTTCACACGTGAAGTCAGCAAGGAGGAGTGTGCTATGGGCCAAGCTATCCCATTGTTGCATATTCTAGAGCAACAGCTGAAGGAGATGTCTGAAGCGTACATAGGTTGGAGGAAAAAAAGAAGCATATGAGTAGGTGGAGAGCTTATCCCTTCGCTTAAAAGAAAATACAAGGGTGCAAACTAAGATGTTGTCACAAGAACATAACATTTTTGCCACAATTCTGGATCCACTGTACAAATCGGCACTGAACAGAAAGACATTACTTCCTTTTTCAGAAGTGGATGTTGCCCGGTACAAAACTTGGATAGCTGAGGCAGCCAGGAAATTTTAAAATCAACAGCTGGTAATTAAAGGCCCGCTACTCAAACCCACAACAAGTACTGAATCAGGGCATTCGGCATCAAGTTCAACTTCAGAGTCTGAGGGCAGTGCGTTTGGCTCACAGCTGTCACCAGCACTATCGACAACAGCAAGAACCGGATCATCATCACCAGCCCCAGTAAAAACGGCAGAGGATTGGTATTTATAGCAAAGACTTGCTAGGTCCAGTGCTGATGCAAAGATAAAAGAGGCCGAACAGAGTGTAGCACCCCTGAACATTGAGCAGATGGTCCAGGCCTATCTGGATGACTCAACAGAGATCTACATTGATCAAAACCCATTGCAGTATTGGTATGCGAAATGGGGCCAATGGCCAGGCTTGCCCTTTCACAAGTGTCTCTTCTGAACATGTTTTCTGTGCTGCTGGTTCCATTGGAACAGTGAGAAGGACCAGTCTCTCACCCAAAAACATGGAGAGGTTAACCATGATCAAAATGAATCAGCACTTTAAACCACCGCATTACACAATACATGAATCAACGCAGGAAGATGAGGACAGTGGTTGAGGTGACGGAAGCAGTGTGTTAGACGATGATTACCTACTTCTGGTTGAACCCCCAGAGTTTGAGGACGAGCTGTACTTCCTAGACAATTAGGCTTGTAATTCTTACTGTCTTCCCCCTTTATTTATTTGTATTTGTGTTTCTGTTTTTCTAGTTTGAAACTTCAAATTACAACACATCCATCACCACCGTCTTCTAGTCTTTTTATTGCCATATATGAGTTTCAGCTGTCTGCATTTCAGTCCAATCCTCCGAGTCCTGCTCCTCCATCCTCCTGAATCTCCTTAAATCCATTGCCCTCAAGGCAGATGATGATTGGCTGTAGAATAATAGAAGAAAAAAGAAAATCCTGCCACATTGAGACCTACCAAAAGAAGTGGAACACATGATGATGACTACTATAGCTATCCTCCTTTCCGGCTGAGTGAGACTGCCCATTAACTGATGAAGAGAAGGGACAGGTAATGAATGATGCCATGCTGTTGCGGTCTGAGTGTGGTGAGAGTCTTTTTTCTCTTCCCTTCTCCTGTATTCGGGGGGATCTTACGGGCGGGTTCAGATGCGGGTGGGAATTGCGGGTGGGTTCAGATGCAGGCGGGAATTGCAAGGGGGGGTCAGTTGCGGGCGGGTTATGAGACACTTGCGGGATTACACTTGGGTCATTTGCGGGTCGGATCACAAGGTGGGCGGGATGATATGGCGTGCGGGAACGCCTTGTGGGCAGGAACTCACTAGGGGCGGGAAAAAAGGCGGGAGGGATTAGAAGGCGGCACCTCCTCGATGGGAAGTCCTCTCTTGTGTTTGGATAGGTGGGCAAGTGAATGTCCTTCTGTTTCCTGCATAGGGATAGGAGGGTGGATACAATATAAGGCCTCTGCTCCTTCCTCTCATTGCTTGGGTTCTCTTCCGGTTTTCGGCCCCGGAAGCACTTTGGCATTGTCCTTTTCCTGGCGTACTGCTGTTATTGGAGTTAGTACCCTGCTACTTGGAGTTTTTGATCTTTCCTGTTGGTCTCCTGCTTTGGCTCGTGAGGAACTTCTTCTTCGCCAAAGGATTTGTCTGTTTTCCAGCTGGAGCAGACACTGGATGAAGTAATCTTGTCCTCTATAGGGTCAATTGGATATTTCAGGAGACATTTAAAAGGACTGCATATTAAGCAGTGGATCAAGTGGATTCTAGGCAAGAGATATAGTCACCTTCCTGGATTATTATTATTTCTATGATTTTTTCCAGTGCACTGAGAAAGGATTTTTTGGGACTTGTTGGCGGGTTTTTTGGATACTCGTGTTCTTGGAAGTATTACTTTTTTACCCCGCATATGTGAAGATCCTGGTATTATAGAACAGCCTTTTTGTGGAAAACCTTCCCACCTCTTTTTCTTTTTTCTTCTATTGACCACGATTCCTCAAGAGTGCACTTTAGAGCAAATTCCACGTTCTGTTCTGGGTACGTAAAAAAGATAGGGGTGGCTTATGAGGGATTGTCATTTTGTATAACCTTCTTTCCAGTGGATCTATCCCTCTAATAATCTGATATCTCTGTTTTTTCTTTGCTTGCTGCAGTATGTACATGGTGTGGAGATGTGGAATGCCTGCAGTCTAGAGGATGGTCATATGAATACCTTCATCACCCTAAAACCTGACGTTATCCGGATTTTAGAAAAACACAAGAAGTCAAAATCATATATCACAAATGGAGACCACTTCTAGAATGTGACCGAGTAAATGTGAGGTGCCGGGTAATTACAAGGGCATCTCACAAAAAGTGATGGACTGGAATCACACACCACCAGGTGTCATGCTTCATCATCTGCCAGTCCTCGCCCTCCAGAAACCCCATTTGGTGGAGGACGGGCATACACCTGACGACAGGGATGCACTTTCTAAAGTGAGTGGGGGCCCAAAGAGAAAAGTGAGTTTAAAAAGCCATCAAGAGTTCCCCGATGTAGCTTTATTTAGTGACGGAACCATGTGGGATCTAAAAACAAAAGTGCTGTGAATAAGAAAACAATCATTCAATCACCGCTAAGTGAATATTAAAGGGTAGGTTAACATGTTTCCTCCACAATGTCCAAGGGGTACATGGCTTTCATCAGGACCAAGTTGAGGGGCTTCAATCTTACCATACTGTACTGGTAGTGCCACTCTGTAGATATGACCTACAGTCTCTATCCACTCAGGGGGTCCATTGACCTATAAAGAGTCAAAAGACAGTTGTGAGTCAATATAGTTTACATGTGAATAATGACAATCATACTTGGTCTAGTCTTTGTGATTCTATACTCTCAATAGAGTTGAATATTCAGTGAGTTTTGTTAACAGTGATTTCCCTGAAAACAAAGCTAAAAGAGCAATCAATCATCTTACCCTTTAGGGGGGGGGCGAATTACCCCATGGGAGGCGAGGGTTAAGGAGTACCCAGTGATCACACTCGCTGAAGAGAGAAAGAGCAAAAAAAGGGGGGATGAAGACCATATTCTGAGAGATCAGAATAATGGTGCAGGCGGTAGCAGCATCAAAGGATAAAATCAGCAACTTACTGAGTGCTAGGTAATTCCGGTAGGATCACCTCTGATGTACGTCTATCTATTCCTCCCCAACGACATTAGGGGTTCTGAGATGGAAGTTTATATAGTACGGCCCCTTCCAACTAATGATGCACAGGTGTAACGGATGTCATGAGCATGGGCGCGCTAGTCAAACGTAGTGTTTCCTGTGTCCGAAACGGACTCGCTATAACTCAAGTCTGATAGGATCGTGTGACTGGAAGGGGGCGTTGCGCTGCGGCGCTTAGTCAGAAGACGTAAGACATGCGACGTCCCAGGTGGTCGTGTGTCTGATGCCTGGATGTAACACACTTCCAATATAGTAATTTTAGGAGCGAGCACAAGAGAGACTGAGTGCTTTCTATGTTAAAAGGACAATTTTACTCAATCTGTACTCTAAGTTCCTGGACAGTGGCGTGCGGGTGTGGCTTCCTCGTTATGACGTGGACAGCCCCTTTCTCTATTGGTTGTAATGGACACGTGATAGAACACGTAAGCGCCCATTCAGTGCATCCGCGTTTGGTAGTCATGGTAACACAAAGCACTCTATGCAAGTAATCGGGAAACCTTTTCCCGGCACCGGGAGATGAGGAAAGAGGGAGAGAATAAGTCTCATAAGTAGCTGGATGGTGGCATCTCAGTGTCCGAATAGTACGTTTAAAATCAAGGAACTTTCCATTTAAATTTATGCATAAAACCCGGTACCCGGACTGTTGAAGTAATAGGTTTTACCATGCAATCTATGGTGGTACAACATGCACATCAATCGGTGCATCTACAAGTCATAGGAGGAAGCATGTATTTATGGAACAGGTGAGATACTGGAGTGTATTGTTATGTAGTTTTTTAAGGGGGGAACCAATCTTTGTCTATTCAGACAGCTACAATTAGCTCTATCTCAGAAAATCCTCAGTGTCCTAAGACCGGGCACTCAGATGTTAGATCTGTTCATTTATTCATTTGCAGCCTTGGAATGTCGTCATTAAGGCCAAGTTTGGAGGTGTTAAGCCTGAATACCCAGCGCTGTTCTCTCACATGGAGGGCATGTGTACGATTCGCCGTTTCATTATTCAGTACTTCAAGTACAGTCCATTTTAGATCTGCATCTTAATGATTACTTTCCAAAAAATGTCTGGTGAGTTTGGTGTAATCCTTCCGACATTTGAAGGTGCTGCGGTGCTCGCTGATGCGGATCTTCACGTTTCCCGTGGTCATGCCAATGTATCTTTTCATGCATGGGCAGGTTAACATACATACCACACATTCAGTGTTGCAGTTGCTGAAATTGTTTAGAATCCAGGGTCTGCCAGTACCTATATCCACTTCTTTCATACTGTCAGTGAATTTGCATACAACACAGCCGCCGCATGGGTAAGGGCCCACTGGTCGTTGATGGCCCCATAGTGTTAGTTGAGTGTCTCTTCCCTGTGTGTTGCTTGTTGTATGTACAAGTTCATCCTTGATGTTACAACTTCTTTTGAAGGCAAAAAGGGGTTGTGCCCAATCCGGATCTTCCCAGGGTGCGTTGCCCACTCGGGTGATTATTATTCAATCTCGCTCAAGGGGCATAGGACATTCAGGGGAGGACTCGGGCCATCTTTGCTCCTGTAGTACCTGAATATTCAGGTGAGTGGGGTCAGAACACATGCATTGGACGCTGTCGCTGACTGATTGATTTGCTCAACAGTTTTCGCTGCCACTGCCAGGAGTCACAGCGGTCTTAACTTGGGGGCATTTGGAGCAGTCCGTGGTCTTGCCGCTACCGCTAGGAGTCAGTGGGGGCCATTGTCGAGCAGGGAGACACCAGAGGGGAGTTAGCCTACAACTCCCAGCGTCCCCTGCGCTACACACACCGCGCCCGCAGCCAGCACGCCAGGAGGTACATAAAGGCACGCTACGGCTCCCCCGCCGCGGGAGCTCACCAGTTTTCGCCGCCACTGGCAGGAGTCTCAGCGGTCTTACCTTGTGGGCATTTGGAGCAGTCCGTGGTCTTGCCGCCACCGCTAGGAGTCAGTGGGGGCCATTGTCGAGCAGGGAGACGCCAGAGGGCAGTTAGCCTACAACTCCCAGCGTCCCCTGTGCCACACACGCCACGCCCGTACCCAGCGTGCCAGGAGGCGCATAAAGGCACGCTATGGCTTCCGCACTGTGGGAGCTCACCAGTTTTCACCACCACTGCCAGGAGTCACAGCGGTCTTACCTTGGGGGCATTTGGAGCAGTCCGTGGTCTTGCTGTCACCACTAGGAGTCAGTGGGGGCCATTTTCGAGCAGAGAGACGCCAGAGGGGAGTTAGCCTACAACTCCCGGAATCCCCTGTGCCACACACGCCGCGCTCACAGCCAGCGTGCCAGGAGGCGCATAAAGGGACGCTAGGGCTCCCGCATCGCGGGATGTGCTTGGGCGTGCCCGTCCACGCCCGTCAGTGACTGGAAGAGTCTGGGCTAGGTCGTCCCTCTGTTGCCTGGACCTCTGTGCCACAAGGAACTTCAAGGAACTTGGGTCAGTAAATAAGACTTTCCAAGTGAGACTTTATTGAGGGTTGTGGTTATAGTTCTCCTATTTTTGTCTGGGACCATTTGCAAATAATGAATCGGGCCAAACCAAGGGACTCTTGATGCATTCTTTATCAGGGCTGAATCTTGATTACTCCAGGAGATTGGGAAGACTGAAAAAAGGTTGTCCTTAGATTTAAATCTGGTCCCTGTAGGATCATCTCAGCCGAAGTCGGCATTGGCAGCAGACACAGTTGAAACGATAGGGGCTCAAAACACACATGAGGTTCAGATACACCAACCAGCTCACGCTTCCCCGCCTCCAGTCCTGGATGCTCTACCCCTTGTGGCAGAAAACTCGCTCCCTAATCAACCTACCCCTCAAAAATTCTTACCTGTCAGCAACGTTTAGCTCATGCAGGGAATGGTGGGGTTGCTGCTAGCACTAGTATTACATTGAAGAAAAGAAAGGCTTACAGTAGCCCAGTTACCACACATCAGGCCAGAAAGGTACCCAAAACCAGAGGCACCCAGGGGAGGAAGGGCCGTTCACAAAACACTGTTACCCCAAGCAAAAACACGTCTTCAAGTGTGAACTCAAAGTCCCCGCCCACGCAGGCCCAGTATGACATGGTAAATCGCATTATAGTGAAATTAGAATAGAAATTACAGTCTATACTTAAACCCATTTTTTCAAAACTTGAGGATATAGACTGTAGATTGTGTAAAATTGAGAATCATTCATTGTCACCCCAGAGTACCATGGTGGGCGAAGGGCCAAAAGGGCCAGCTGACAGGAACAGGGAAGAGGTCACGGGACAAAACACACTGTGTAGAGGGCCCATTACAGGGCAAATTATTAACACTCAAGCCCCCATGGCAGAGAGATGTATTATGGATCCGCCCGTGTACATACGAGTTGCAGGCAAGAACCAAATAAGAGTGCATCTCGTGGCCTGATACAGGGAACTAACCACTGACCAAACCGAGCTAACCAGTTTAATCTACCCCCTGAGGCCACTCCTTTCACAGTTATTTTATCAAATGCCCCCCTTTGCAGGAAGGTATGGAGGAACATTGGTCATCCCTTAGAAATAAAGCCCTCCCTTACCTGTATAATTTAACTGGGTTGGGCAGCTGCCTTTTCAGAGATTTTAAAATGAAACACAGAATTCCCTGGATTGGGGACTCTGTGAAACTGAATAGCTGGGATTGTGTGGTGCTTAACTTTGGGTCCCTGCAAATTGTTGAACTGATCCTTGAGAGGGCAGGGACAGGGAACCTAACGGGTGTAGGCATTAATATCTTACCCTTAGGGTTCTTTTATCGTAACATTGTACCAATAGAAAGAAGTAGGATAGATCTGTCTGGTAGGGCACAAATCCGTGGACCAAATGAGTTTACTGTTCCAACGCATAATAGACTTGAGACACTCGCCAACCTTGAGGAGATAGTTTGACTGGGTCCCTCAGTATCAACAGAGATTAACATGGATAGTGGGATAGCTGTAAACAAGGAGTCTTTTGCATCAAGCGGCCCGATAAGGAACACTCATGTAGGGACAAGGATACTTAGCTGAAACATCGCAGGGCTATGTAACAAGTCCGATGCCACTAAATGGAGGGACTGCCTCACTGAGCGCGATATTATTGGGCTGCAGGAAACTTGGGGCATTAATAATACGTTTTTTTTGGATGGCTATACAGCATTTTGGTCACTGGCAGTTGCCTCCTCTATGGGGAGGGCTAAGGGCGGGTTATTGACCTTGATTTCTCTATAAATTGAGGGCACTTATACTAAAGTGAAGACCGGTACACCTTATTGTTTGGCTGTACAAATTTTAACCAAGGATGCTGGTATTTGGCTCATTGTCAATTTTTATAATTCTTTTGATAAAGATTTTTTAATCGAACATTTAGTTAGACTACATGATTTTTTGGAATCATATAGTAAAAAAAACACAAATTGCTATTTGGTTTTTGTGCTGGGCGATTTTAATGATCATTGTTGTAAAGGAAATTGTTATGTCTGGGATAGTCTAGGACCGATTGACCAAGAGAACATACATTTAGAGCACTCGCCACAGGGATCTTATTTGGAGGAACTGGTGGCAGAAAATGACCTGACCTACCCAAAGCTAACTGAAGAGGAACAGATAGTTCCAACTTTTAAAGGTAAGGGCATTGGGTCAACCATTGATTATATTTTTGTAAGCACGGCAGTGGGAAATAGGGTAAGTGGGTACTCTGCTTCCTGGTCTACCTTTAGTGACCACAACCCTGTCACATTGACCCTGGTGGATGATCTAATGAAAAAGGAAAAACTCAATAGAACAGTGGGCAATTTAGATATCCGGCCTACAGACCAAGCGCGTAGACTAAAATGGTGCCGGGTGGTGCCCCATGAGTTTCATGACAACTTATTAGCCAAGGTTTGTCACTAAATGTCCATCTGTTTGACAGAGGGCAAGGTGGACGAGGAGGTCTTGGTGGCATATTCTAAAATCTGTGCCCAGATCGACAGGGACCTCAAATTGCCATGAAAAGGCCATGAAAGGGTAGGGGAGAGATGGTTTGACCACAATTGTTCCGTAGCCCACCGGAAGTTGTTGGCAGCACTGAAATCCACCCCACCGGATAAACTAGCCATAGCTGGCCTAAGGCAAGCATACAAAATGGCCTTAAGGAACCGGTAGAAGGAAATTAGGGAGGAGGCCTGGAATGAGCTTTTATCTATTGATGTTGTTAGCAATAGCGCAAAATTCTGGGCAGTGGTCAATAGGCCCTTTTTTCACGATACAAGTAATAGTGAGCTTGACTGAGGTATTCAGGAGCAGGTTTGGCACAATCATTTTAAAGAAGTTTACGATGGGAAAGATACCTGTGTTAACCTGGACCTCAATATTTAAGAATATATCTTATCTTTTACTGAGTTAGAGGTATCTGAGGCAATAATGTAAATGACAAGCAATAAGGCCCCTGTACCGGACGGCGTGCCGGCAGACCTCTTTAAGTCCCACAATAAGACACGATCAAAGATATTGTATACTGTTTTTGTCAATGCCTGTCAATTGGGCCTGCCTAATACATGGGCAAAATCCGTAATAGTCCCCATTTTTAAGAAAGGCAATAGAGGGGATCCTAGCTGCTACTGCCCAATATCTCTTATTGATTCCTCAGTTAAGTTACTAGGAAGGGTGGTGTTAAGCCAACTAACGGGCTGGCTGGAGAAAACTGAAACACTTTCAGGCTTGCAGTATGGTTTTAGAAAGGGTATGGGCATGATAGATCAATGTTTAAACCTGCAATTATTGATCGGGAAATATACAGCTGCAAAGAAGGGCACACTTTTCCTGCCCTTTATGGGCCTATCATCGGCCGTCGACCGTGTGAACAGGTCCAAATTGTGGACTATGCTCCTGACTTTAGGAGTTGACAAAAACATTGTCCACTTTTTTGCAGATCTACACAGGGACCTATCTGCCACTGTGAGGTACTACCAGATGGGCAATTGTCCCGAAGGAATACCCTTTGTTAACAGTGTTAGGCAGGGGTGTATCTTGGTGCCCCTACTTTTTATACTTTATATTAACAACCTGGATTCCACCCTATGTGCTTCATGTAAAGATATTCCTCGTGCTGGGAAACGTTTGATCCCGGCACTCCTTTATGCTGACGATGCCGCTCTCCTAGCTAGAACTGCGGTAGGATTACAATCACTTTTAAATTCCTTCGCGGTTTTCATGAGATCCTTGGATCTTACTGTAAACTTTTCCAAATCTCAGAGAATTACAAGGGTCAAAACCCTTCACTGTGAGGGGAACATATTAACCAGGGTATCGACGTTCCCATATCCAGGAGTACTATTTGATGACCAAGGCTCTTGGGGAACTCAAATTCTAGCAAAAAGAACTGTCCTGACTAGAGCAACATCGGCTGTCTTAGGCTTTGCCTGTAAAACTAGGAGCTAGAACGATGAAGGCCCTTTTTTCAAATATGCAGAGCTAAATGTGTATCCCTTGCAATGTACGGGGCTGATTTGTGGGGTATCAGGAATGCAAAGGCCAGCCAGATGCTTGAAGACAAGTTCCTTAGGAACATTCTATCTGTCCCGCAATCAACAGCCAGTTGCATTGCCCATCAGGAATGTGGAATAGGCTTTGTTAAAGATTTAATTGCTGTGGCACCCTTGTTAAAATGGATAGTGACCTGGCTAAACCCTGAACTAGGGCTAATCCATGAAATTTTGAAAGATTGTATGGCACTTGATCATGGGCGTTGTATCCCCTGGCTCAAATATATCTATAATTTATCAGTAAGGCTGGGTAGACCTGAAATATATAGCTCACCTGAAAGGTTGCTGAGGGGAGATGTAAAATGGAATAAAGAAACATATCTGCAAATAGCCACTATGGCTAGAGAAGAGAGGGGGCTGGCAAAGCCAACAGTAAGGGCTCATCAATTGCGGAAGACTACCCTGTCCATGGAACCATACTTGGATATTGTCACAAACCCCATTCACCGATTTAAATTGATTAGATTTAGATTAAATCAATTTCATTTTCTTCTTGGTGATTCGCCAGGTTGGAAGAGGGTTGAAGACCTAGGGGTTTGTTCATGTGACAATTTTCTTGGCATTTCTGCATTTTATTTTTTTCTGCGAGCATCTCACTGGTATTCGGAAGCGCTTTATTCTTCCAATCCTAGTTAACAAGGGCTTTGTGCAAGTTAAGCCAGCCCTACTCCACCTGCAGTTATTGACAAATGTATGGGACATTTTTAATATTGCCAACTTTCTCTCTGCGGCTGTAAGAACTATAAGGAAAACAAGTTAAGCTCAAACTGTACATATTTTAACTTAATGTTGCGTCCTGATGAAACTTACCCAAACTGCCTTTTCAACTGTTTTATGCATGTAAATATTTGTATATCCCCAAATGTTTTTATATGTAAATCATGGTTGTATATTTCTTTGACATCATATGTCTTTTAGTATTTTTTTATGGTTTGCACATAAACCGAATAAAGTAAATTTGACTGACTGACTGATTTGTTTTGTTGTTTGTTGTTTGTTGTACATGAAGTTAATTCATTGTGTATGATTATCTAATCTACACACTAAAAGTAACTCAAGAGAATTTTTCCCTTCTTGTTTTTTAATAAAAAATGTGTACTTCTACTGCAGGCCGATCCATTGCATTTTGAATATGGAAAGGGGACTCAATCTGTACACTGGGCATTTCATGAGTGGCATAAAAGGTGAACAAGTGAACAACAACCACAACAGACCTACATGTCTGTGTAGTGGTGGAGTCGAGTGTAGTGGTATGACTGACAGCGGTGCATTGATTTAGTCAATTTGTAAAATGCTATGTTGCTGTATATGTGCTTTCTCTGACTGTAATTTTTTAAATTCTAAATGGATGATGGGTCAAGGGTGCCGTGGGCCTGCTCTGTCCTGTTGTTGTTGTAGGTTAATGCTCGAAACAGACTAGAAAAGACATGATGTATCCATCCATACTGCCTCTGAAAGTGTTCTTGTTGCACTCCACTAATTTATGCATTTTTTTCGACTTGATTTTTCAATATGCCTTTTTTATCCATCTACAGTTACAGGCCGGCTCTTACCCTGTGCTATACTGGGAAAAACAGCTCACACTTACCTTACCAATGAATCTACATCTGCCAGGCAGGCAGTGGTGTCACTCAAGATTGATGGATTAACGGAGCGTCCATGGAAGGGAGGACCAAGAAGAATGCCGAGATGCAACTCACCATTTGACCAGGATGACATACAGTAACAGTATCAACTCTCATCATCTTTTAAATAATTTCATTCATTTTTTGTCTTCAATCATTACTACTGTGTGTTGTTTTTATTATTATATTTGCTCTCTGCTTATAATTCATCCCTTCAGCTATATTCTAAATTTTCTTTGCTATCTTTAAAAGTAAGCCCGGTACAACAGAACACAAACTGTATGTAATCCAGGTCTCTCTGAGGGCAGACAGGCAAGGCAAATTGCATAATATTAATATAGTGCTGCCCTGTATTGTCTAATTGTCTAGTAGTAGTTAGTAAGTACTACTTATCATTAACCATCAAGTTACCATCATCAATCATCAAGCATGCATTTCCTTTTTCTCCCTTAACGGATTAATGGATATGGCTATCTACAAAGATTGTGTTTTGTTGTTTGTCCATGCATATTGTTTTTCTTTGTCAAACCTTACCCCAAACCCCCCTTCCCAACCAGTCATCAAACCCTAACCCTCTTCCCCCGGGCTGTAGGATTTATTGAGGTGTGACTAAATTAAATGTGCACCAATAATTGATCACACGCTTGCTGGGGCAGATGTGGTGAAATCAACACTAATTCAAATTCAAGGCATGGCGGGGATCTTCTTCTGCTTGCCCACCCATGATCAGTATATTTGCAAGGTGACTTACCAAAGGAACCTAATCCATCATCATTAATTGCCGGCATCGATTGGATTTATCATCATACTACACACAGCTCTAAAGGTTACTCTTGTGTCGAGTGTAAGCCTAGTCAATTGACTCGACACAACTACAGTTTGTAACTTATTGTACTAGGCTATCCCCGCCACCATTATGTTTTATTTACTACGTTCTACTACTCCTCCCAAAGTCTAGGCGACTGACTGTCTCATTTTCTTTTTTTGCAAATGCTACTGCTAGTTTTTACTACTACCACCACAATCATGGCATCTCCATTCTCTAGGAAAAGCAAACCATCATCGCCATGCAGCCATTGCTGTGCCTAACATAAACATCAATCACAGGTAAGATAAGAAGTTTGGGGGAGATATAATAATGAACTAGGAGGAGAGACTGACAGTAGGAGTAGGACAAGTAACTCAGTGAGGGGTACCTCATCTATCTGTTTGTGTGTTACAAAATCTGTAGATTATTAAATCCAACAAGGAAACCATGTTTGTGACATAAAACAGTAACCCCCTCAATACATTACCAACGTATTGCTATGTTTAAGTAGAAATATAATTTAATACCCTAACAAAAATAAACTATGTAAAAAATCCCACAACACACGACCCACTCCTTTCCCTAACCCCAACCCATGTCCAAAATGATAAAGTCAAACCATTGTCCAAAATGTCTACAAACCCTAATGCAACCGCCAATTCCCACCCACCAAAAAGAGGATTAAAAAAGGGTCAAAGTCATTGGATGGATCATCAGTTTGCCTTCTCCAGGACCTTTAGCCTCTTTTTCACCTACTCTAACTACTCCTCTATGCGCGTATTCTGGAGGAGCATGCGTCGCGCATATGCTCTGCAGTTGAATCCACAGGGGGCAGCAGTGCTGGATATTGAAGGGCGGAGGCTTGTTTCCTTTCCAGTAAAAGAATTGGCTTGGTAGTTTGGTCTGCCCTGTTCCCATGATGCACTGGGCCAGGGACAGACTAATTTGCATGTAGCCAGGTTCTGAGCTGGGATGGTGCAGTGAGCTAAAAAACGGTGATGGATCAAGCCCTGATCTGTTGACTGGGTAGGAGTGTTCTGCTTAATTCAGATACTCTGTCCATCACCACCCCCTTTTCTGAAGGATATTGAAGGGCGGCGGCAGGCGGCTGTCTGACAATGGCACTATACAACTGAAGAACCCGGTTTTAGAACCCAGCGGCGCCAGGGGCACGCCCAAAGTCTTCGGGTTCTCCTGTCTTAGAATACAGAGACAAGGGATACTTCTCGGTGACGTCAAAGATCTAATTTATTGGCTGCAACCAGGAACAGAAGTCTACGAAGTACTACACAAGTAGGTTCGCTAGAGGCTGCTCAATCTTCGTATTGCGAGACATCGTCTTTTATGCTAAAAATCACATTCCTGACAAACACCCATTATTTACGAATTGTCCAATCATAGGTAACATTGCAAAAGGTATCGCATGACGACAAACCCACTCTTCAGTTCTCCAGCCCACCATCAATTACACGGAAAGCCCAACATTCTTGCTCGGACAGGCCGGACAAACCCATAATAAAAGACCACAACCCAAACCATAAACAGGCCATAAAAGAAGGAACAGAAACAGATGTGAAGCAAGATAAAGGGGTGTGTGCGTGTGTAATAAACTCAACAATGTCCTGTTCTTTGATCTCTATCTCGATCAGCTACCGGACAAGGAACTGGCTTAGCAAGGTTAGCTTCAGGCAACGGGGTCAGTTCGCTCAGATCATCTAAAAGTTAGTTAACGTGTACGTGTCCAAAGACTCGTTCAGCCGTAGTCATCGGCTTATGTGAGGGCAACCACAAAATGGCTGCTGTGCAGAAAATGGAACCCGAGGGTTCGGGACGAAATCCCTAAATACGTAGTGAATCCATCGATCGAACATGACGCAAACACTCGTACTTGCCGCACTCGCCATTTACGGTTCGCTACTATCAAATTCGTAACGAAACCATGAACTTTATGAAACGGGTTCAGAATTCACTGAACCTCACAACTGGAGGGGCCTGGCTGGGGCCCGGGGCATTGGAGGAGGCGGCAGCTGCCGCAGCCTCCTCCTCCTCCGCCAGAGTCACCAGCCGCTGGTATTCTTGGAAGATGGCCTCCAGGTTCCGGCACCGGGCCATGGCTGCCAACTCCTTCCTGGATGGTTTTGCTTAGAAGGAGTAGCTATATCAAGAATGGAAAAAAACTATTAAGCAATACTCTTAGCAAAACAGTAAATTAATTCAACACATAGTGGCACTGTAGCATTTGCAAGCACAGGACATAACATTTGTGGTATGTATCTATACTCCCACTTCCTCAGCCTCTAACATTTGTGGGAGTTACTGGAATTATACTTATTCTATGTATGAACTCGAGTACACAGTACACCAGTCTTCTTCTCTCTTGTTTTACCAAATTAATGTAACTTTGCTACTCTGGTGCAGTTTCTTTCACATTCTCTTCAAACTAAGACTTTTCATCCAGTGACAGTCTCCACCTATGCTATCTATGATGATACCACCCAGGTATCCATCCATTCAAAGTAAACGTCTATCATTCTTCTTAATCTCTGAACAAACCTTAGTTTGTTTTACCAACAAACTTTTATTCTTTTTTTTTTAAACCACCACCCATGCATCCTTTCCTTCCTTGATTGCCATGGCTTAGAGTTTGACCCAAACACCACTGAGGATTCTTGCTATCCTCTACCCATACAGTTCTACCCACCCAGGCAGGCCTCTTTTCTTTCACCTTCCACCCATCCTTCAACCACGCATGCATCTGATTCCTATCAGCCACCTATGCATGCATTCCACGTATCCTTCTCTGTCAGTCATAAATATTACATCTCACCCATCCTTCCTCCTTCTACCCTTCTTTCCCTTTTCATTCAATACACCCATCAACGTCATCTGATCTGACTTATAGTCTTCTCTATAAAAATTTCACAGCTGAGTTTAAGTCAGATAGAAGAGACCATTAGTTACTCAACTCCCGCCGCTATTGCTAATGCTAAGTAAAGGGTGTCTTCTTCAACCGTTGTTCACAACAACTTCTTACTTACTAAGTCTCAACAGTACAGTGTATTGTTCACCCTTGTAGCAAGTGTAATGTCAATAAGTAAGGATAACTTACCACCGCCCGACACTTCTGCAGTCTCACCCGCTGCAGCCCCTGCAGGTGCTGCATCTCCTGCCCCTCTGGAATGGCTGTGTCACCTTCGCCCCTGGCCCCGACTCTGGTGGTTGGTAGTATGCCTAGAAGAAACACTAATACATTTTTAGATGCCATATACACCTCCCCCCTATTTATTATTTTTCACTAGCAAGATTTAAACAAAAGTTAATAAATACATATACAACAGACATCACTAGTACAAATCTGGTAGTACTAGAGTGGATACTAGTAGTGTTATGGTCTCTAGGGTAATGCTAGTCTCTTTGCTAAGTTAGCCTGAGCCGCGTAACCATTTTAGCTTTGTGTATTTTATTTTTGCTCATGTTACCTTGCAGCTTGTTGTATAAGAATTAAGAAGCCTTTGAGCCCACATGAGCTCATACTGCTACTGTCTGAATGCTGCATACAAGTTCGAAAAACAACTAAACAAACAACTTTGTTATGGAGTTCTGGTGGTCAGTCCATATTGCTTAGCCATAACATGCTACACTTTTGGCACGGCTGCAAAATGCTTGCAATATACTAATGTGCATCATTTTTGTCATTACAGATGGGAGATTCACTTCTATGAAACAGAGCTTTGCAGAGCTCATGATGTAACCTGTACTTCTGGGTTCTTTTAAGGTGAGGGGTCCACCAGAATTTGCTCAGAGATCTTCATTTATAATTTTATATAAATTATATTCTTGCCAAGGGGAGGGTGGTTATTCAACCACTGTTCAGTTAGCACGATTTCCACTTTTGTCTTCTCTGGACTTGTTGTTGTAACAATGTGTATTGTTTTAATCTTATGCATTTTGCTGTTGGTGCTGGTTTGTATTGTGCATTATAGAACAACCTACAGAGCTTGTTATTTGAAAATAAACCTTTTGAACTTACATAGGCTCTGTTGTATTTGGTGTGGACTTAAACGAGTGAGTAAGCGAAAGGGATTGGATTGCTTCCACGACTCTGAGAGGTCGGGAATGTAGTGTTAGGTTCTGGGTTGTCTAATCATTGGGTTTCTTGGGGGGTTCGGGGAGCTAATGAGGCACTATTGCTACTCGTTCAGGGGATTGTGGGTAAGGTATGAGGAAGGTCCAACCTCCTATCAACAACATCCTGCGCATAGTTCTGTATGTGAAGAATTCCTATAACAGTAGTAGTATGTCCTAGTATCCTATCAAAAATAGTTAAATATCTGGTTGGGCATTTTGTTGGTGGGAATTTTCAAAAAGCCTAGAAGAGGACAACCCAAAGGACTAGAAACAGTGGCTAGAGTGATTGGTGAATCAGAGTTTTATTTATAACCTTTTGAATAAAGAGTGGCCACCTGGGCAAGCTTAGCTACAGACAGACTAATAGTATTAGTAGTAGAGTCATAGCAAAGGCAGTTAGAAGCAGGGATAACAAGAATTTAGAAACTGATTGTCCAGACTGAACATTGAAGAAGATTTTGTAAAAAATAGAATTAGGTGCTGGTGCAGTAAACGTTAGGGAAGTATAATTATCAATATTAACAACAGGAGAACTTACGAGGGCCAGCAGAAGAGCCCTTGGTAGAGGAGCGTTCCTGGCCCTGGGAGGCATCTTCCCCAGCTCCCGCCGACTCAGACCCCGTCTACTTGCCCCTGGGTGCAGGTCATGAAAGATGTTAGATAGAAAGAGACAAACATGGATGATTGGTGTGAAACAAATACAATATTTAAAAAACACTAAAAAACATTAATGGAAACAACAATTGCAATACAATTGACCTATCTAAATCTGGTTGACTAGTATTGCAGGATTCACGGTCCATTTTGGTATTATTTAATATATTTATGAACACTATTCCAGTGTTCCATTCTGATTCCAAAATACTAACTAAGCCTAAGTACCACCTGACCTAGCCCACCTATTCCAGATGGGCCAATTGTTCACTAAGTCTGCATTTCCATTTATTTTAAGCCTCATGAATGCAACGTGCACACATTTTTACATACACCAAATTGTAGATTTAGTTGGTTCCTGCTGATGTTCTGCCAGTGATAATAAGCCTATATTAGCATTCAATAAACAAACTACAAAAGGTTCTACTAAGGACTGGGGTAAGCAGCACTCAGCAACACGTGACATAACAGAGGATGTGTCACGCAGACCACTAAAAAATAACCTACTAATAAGTAACTGAACCTATCAATCCACCACTATCTCTTCTTACTGGTAGGAGGACACAGGAAGGACTAGAGTTTCAATTGCATTACCTAACTTAAGTTCTCTAAAGTAAAGTCTTACACATTCAGGTCAATCTAGCGCAAAGTTTAAAACAAGTAAGATTAGTAGTGCTGAGCACCTGTGTCATAACAATCACAGAAAATGTTTAAACGTAATTTACCAGCAATGTAAGCAGCAGCATTCTTGCTGTTCGGAAAAAAATATATATTCGCAATGTATAACACAGAGCAGAAGAACGCAAAGTAGTAATATGAAATAGCTACTCACCATGGCACGGGACCTTCACTTCTAGCAGGTCCAGCAGGTCCTGTTTCCGATCCAGGAAATCAAACCACTGGTGCATCAACTGGTTATTGGTACTCCAGACACCAGAGCAGTGAAACACTGCCCAGCGTACCTTTCCCCACCGCTGCCTATGTGGTTCCGTGGTTCGTGAACTGGGTTCGTTAGTTCCAAACCCGTTCAATAAAGATCGTCGGAAATGTACGATTTTGGAGTCAGCAGACCGCAAATGGCGAGTGTAGCGTGTCTGAGTGTTTTCGTATGAATCGATATAGGAGAACACTCAGTATTTAAGGATTTAGATTGAACCTTCGGATTCCATTTTTTATGCGGCAGCCATTTTGTGTGGTTGCCCTAACATAGGCCTGACAATCGTGGCCGAACAAGTCCTTGAGACACGTACGCCTTAGCTGACTTCTGAATGACCTGGCCGAACTGACTCCTTGCCCGAGGCTGACCTCGCTGAGCCAGTTCCTTGTTCAGCAGCTGGTCTGATAAAGATCAAAGAGCAGGACGTGCCCGAGTTTATGGTACACTGCTCCCACCTTTCTATCTCCTTTCTCATCTGTTTCTGCCTTTCCTTTACGACATAATCATTGATTTGGGTTGAAGGTTTATGATGGGTTTGTCCGGCCTGATCGAACAGGAAACCTGGAATTCGCCTAGTCATTTCTGGTGGGCTGGACAACAGAAAATGGGATTGTCTGAGATTGTCGTCATACGCTACTTTTGAAATGTTGCATTGTCATTGGTCAGTTTGTATGCACTGAATATAAATTTGGAATGTTGCCTGAGGCTTGATTTTTTGGCATAAAAGACCATGCTCCGCTTATTGAATTTGTGCAGTCTCTGACGAGCCACCCGTGTGTGCTTCGTAGATCTCTGTTCCTGGTTGCAGCCAATAAACTTTGGTCTTTGACGTCATCAAGAAGTATCCTGTGTCTCTGTTTGCCAAGACAAGAGAACTCGAAGGTATCAGGCGTTCTCCCTGACGCCACTGGGTTCTAAAACCCGGTCCTTCAGTTGGCGCCCAATGTGGGGCGACTTCAGCGGTACCGGTCCAAGCCAGAGGTTCGTGAGAAGCTTCGTGTGAAAATTCTGGAGGAAGGCCAGCCACTTCATCGACCCCTGCATGTCGTCATGGTCTGAAAGTCTTTGCTGCGAGGTTTCCCGCTTTCCGACGGCTACGAAGGACTGCTGCCCTGACTGTCGCCCTGTTTTGGAGCCTTAGACGTTTGTAGAGCGAGACGATTGACGGGTCTTCTGGTGACGCCATCAACATTTCAGTTAAGTATAGACAGAGCGTCTCCCAGTCCTTAGTTTGTTTTGTATCCTTTAGTGGATAGCTTTGATTTGGTACCTGCAGGCCCCAAAGTCAAGGGATTTGTGTATTCACGAGATTTTCGTTTCTGGATTCCCCTTGTTGTTTGAAGCTAGACTAGTGAGCAAGATGCCTGGTTTTAGCAGTTTTAGAAACTTGTTTAGTTGTGGTATATCGAGGGACTCCCGGTTATAGGATTCGTGTCCGGTTCCTCCGATCGGAACTCCTACATACGAGTTGTATGTAAAACAGGGTGTGGGCCCTATTAGCTATAATGAGATCTGGGTAAAATATACGAAGTCCCACAGTGGCCCCCTTACGGTAGTTTTGAAACTGGAATTCTAGATAACCTCGAGGTGAAGTTGTTCAAGAAGAAAGCCCGGCCGGCGATGTTTGACTCTTTCCGCATATGGCACAAAGAAGCCAAACAGAAAGAAATGAAATTAGCGAAAAAGAATAAGCGAGAACGAGGTATGTCAATGGTGCAAGCTGCCATTGCATATAGAGATAATGAAGAAGAACAGGAAAGTGAACAGATGCTTAGAGTGAGGAAGTTAGCGGTAGATAGATGCTACCCAGTCTTGCCGCCTAAAGAGCAGAAAGACGACGAGAAAGATCTTACAAAAGATTCTTTAATGTCGCATCTGTTAAATTCACCGCCACCTTATGTGCAGAATGCTACGGCACCACCGCCACCAGTCGTGGCTGTGCCACTGCCGGTTGTTTTGCCTCCTGTGATTCCTCCACAGCCAGCTTCTCCGTTGGCTACTGTTACTTTGGCGCAGCCTCCTCAGGGGCCAGCAACTTTGCCCTTTCCTACGACTTCTGCTTCTATGCCTGTCCCTACTACTTTTATGCCTGTTGCGACTTTGGATTCTTCTACTACTGTTTCGTCTCCCCTTGTTCTTCTGACTACTCCTTCTCCTAGACAGCAGATGACTGCTGCTTTTTCTAGTTTTCTGACTCCTTGGTTGGGACAATTGGGTATGTCTCCTATGAGTGAGCATAGACAGTTGCGTAGTCAACTGCCTGATACAGATGAACGAGTGGTTTTAGATCACATGGCGCGTAGATGGGTTACGTATGCGTCCCAGTACGATCTTGAAGGTATTATGGATGTTTTTCGGCAATGGGAAGCGCCAAAGCAACGGTATGTTTTCGAGATCATGTGTGCGTTCCTCCATGAACAATGGACGGACGAGGTGGGTAAACCTCCTGAAGAGTTGTTTCGATTGCGTTCTGAGTTTGTGAAGGGAACGATTGTGAGTCTTCTCGACATCGAGAGAGCGGTGTCGACGTTATTGTCATTTCGAAATAATGCTTCTTCTGAACGATTGCTTGAGCCTGATTCGTCAGTTGGGAGAAAAGCGCGTCAGTATCCGATGCGAGAGGTTCCTCCGGTTTGGAGACCTGCTGATGCCAATGCTGTTCCGCCTGTTGTTGCGCACTTTCAGAGAGTGTGGGTACATGCTCCATGGAAGCGTGCAGAAGTTTTAGCGCTTAAGCAGACTTTGTCTGATCTGCGGAAAAATCCAGCGGGGTATTATAAAGAGCTTGCGCAAACTGTGAGTTTGTGCGTCATGAATTTGGCGGACATAGATATGTTGTTTGGGAATGTTGTTCCACAGCCCATCTGGAATGTCATTCGAAATACGGATCATGATAATGAATTGGGTGATTCGTGGGTGAATCTTGTTGCTGCAAATGATGGACAAGTTGGAGGTGCTAAACCTGAAAATATCATTACAGAACTTCCTGGTAGGATTATTACTTTCATGAAGACTCTGATGCTTGAAGTGCGTGTTAATTGGGACAAATTGTCTGCGTGTAAGCAGAAGAAAGATGAGACTGTGTCAGATTTTTTCTCACGTTTCGAAGAAACTTTTGTCGATCATAGTGGGCAGGATATGGCTACCGAGGGTGGCCAGAGGTCGTTTGTCGACAAGTTTTTACACAATCTTCTTCCTGAGTTATGCACGAAGTTGAAGGATTCTGAGAGTGCTTGGCCTGTTTCTACATCAGCGCAGATTTTAGCCACGGCTCAGTACTATGAGAATAGACGCAAGGATGAGTTAGAGAAAGCGGACAAGAAGACTAAGGAATTGAAGACTAAAGTTCTTCTACAACAAGCTTATCCGCCCCGTGTTAATAATCAGCGTGATTATCAGCAACCTCAACAGTATTCGAGGAACTCGCAAAGGGACGAGACTCCTCAACAGCGTTTTCCGTATGGCCCTAATCAGTGTGCGTACTGTAAGGAAGAAGGTCATTACAAGAATAGTTGTCCGGTTTTGCTACAACAAGGGAATAGTGCTCCTGGTGTGAGAGGTAGAGGTGCTCAGCAAGCACCTAGAGGTAGAGGTCACGGGCAGAACGCGCGCCCTTTGCCTCCGCAGAATTCGATGAATAGTTTTGATCAACAGCAGAATTCGTCTGGTAGGACAGCACAGTACTATGTAGATGATTACTATGTTGAGGGTGATGAAGAACATGGTAATGATTGTTAGGACAGCCATGGACAAAGAGAGGGAGTTGTTTCAGTTCCAGTAGATCAGAGCGGACCTTATGTTGAGGTGATTGCATCAGGTGTGTCAGAGCCTTTTCAGCTAGACACTGGTGCAACGAAGAGTTTGATTATGCATTCTAAACTCCCTGTCGCACCTTTGTCTGTCTTTAATAATGTTTCTGTAGGTTTTTCTGGCGCCCCCGTTACGAACCCGATTTCTGCTCCATTGCCCCTTTCTGTTGGTCCTCGTAGGTTTGAACCACCCCTTCTTTTGACTACAGGTTGTAATGAGAATTTGTTGGGATTGGACTTATTGAAGAGATTGTATGAGACTTTGTACTGTTCTCCGTCAGGAGTACATCTTACTTTGGGTGAGAGTGTGATCTCTCCGATGTATATATCGAAAGATTGTCTTCCATCGGAATTGTCTTCGTTACCAGATTCACTGTGGGCTACGGGTCCGAATGATGTGGGCCTGTTAGATATTCCCCCATATGTTGTGACACTGAAGGCAAATGCTAAGTTACCACGTATTCCGCAGTATCGTATCTCGAGTGATGGTGAGCGTGCGCTTTTAGCGATCATTTATGATCTGATCGACAAGGGAGTCATTGAAGAAACGAGAGGTAATGTGTGTAATAGTCCTGTTTTGCCTGTCTTGAAGAGAACTGATCCTTCACAGCCTCCTGTATATAGATTTGTCATCGATCTTCTTGAAGTGAACAAGATTGTTGTTCCGAAATTTCTTGTTGTGCCTGACATTACTGCATTGTTGACTTTGATTCCGGCTTCTGCCACCTGGTTTTCGGTGATCGACTTGAAGAATGCTTTCTTCAGCATCCTGATTGCCATGGAGAGCAGGGATATCTTTGGATTCTCTTTAGGAGGACGAAGTTTCCACTTTAAACGCGCTCCCCAAGGCTATTGCGAGAGTCCGTCGATTTACAGTCAAGCTTTAAAGACACAACTTGATTTGTTGGTTTTACCTGAAGGTGCAGCCCTTATCCAGTATGTTGATGATTTGTTAGTTGCCGCCGATACTGAGGAGATTTGCAAGTATGCCACTTTGTCTTTATTGCGACATTTATCTGATTGTCATCATAAAGTTTCTCTCTCGAAGTTGCAATTCTGTCGACAAGAAGTTACCTATCTAGGTCACCTCTTATCGAAGGAGGGAAGGAAACTGACCCCAGAAAGAATTCAGGCTATTGCGAAAATGAGTGTTCCTACGACACAGAGTGAAGTACGTGCGTTTTTGGGTATTACATCGTACTGTAGACAGTGGATCCCTAATTTTTCTTTGCTAGCGAAGCCTTTGATAGCTCTTACTGTTAAGAATACTCCAAATCTTATTCCTTGGACTGACGAATGTCAAAAGAGCTTCTCTGAATTACGTAGTGCTTTGTGTTCGGCTCCTGTGTTGGGTACTTCCGACTACAGTAAGCCTTTCACATTGTATGTCCACGAGAGAGAGGGATGTGCATTGTCTGTTTTGACTCAGCAGTTTGGCGATAAGCAACGCCCATGTGCGTACTTTTCGTCGACTTTGGATCCTGTAGCTAGAGCGTTGCCGAGTTGCTTGAGAGCCACAGCGGCAGCGGCTGTGTCAATTCGACAATCTGCTGGTTTGGTTATGGATAACACGTTAGTGGTTATGGTTCCACATGCAGTGGATACCTTGTTGAATCGTACTAAGACACAGCACTTAACTAGTGCTCGGTTGTCAGGGTATGAGCTTACATTGTTAGCGAGTCATGTGCACATAAAAAGGTGTAATACCTTAAACCCAGCTACATTATTGCTGATTTCGCTTGAGATAGATGACGGTAGTGAAGAACAGCACAATTGTTTTCTAAGAACCGAAGAAGAGACGAAAGGGAGAGTGGACCTTCGGGATACTCCTCTTCCTGACTGTGATGATGCGTTGTGGGTTGATGGTACGTGTTTTAAGTTGCCGAATGGTGATACGACTGCAGCATATTCATACGGATGTTGAAGCTGCACGTATCCCACATAACTCAGCACAAGCAGCTGAATTGATCGCACTTACGAGAGCATGTGTCTTGGCGAAAGGAAAACGAGTGAATGTGTACACGGATAGTCAGTATGCGTTTGGTGTGGCTCATAGCTTTTGACGTTTGTGGCGTGAACGTGGATTTTTGACATTGCATGGGACGAAGATACAACAAGGACAACTGGTGAATGAACTTCTTGAATCTCTTACGTTACCATTGCAAGTAGCGATTGTAAAATGCAGTGCCCATAAAAAGGTTACGGATGATAAGGTCGTGGTAATGCGTTTGCGGATGAAGTTGCGAGAGAAACTGCTAGAAACGTGATGAGTCGGATGTATGTTGCGGGTCCGGCGAGATGGGTTCCAGAGAAGAGTATGTGTGAAGATACCATTGAGAGCGTGAAATCTATTCAGGGCGAGGCCACAGAGAAAGAGTTGAATGAATGGAGAGAAAGTAAGGGTAGATTGGATTCGAATGGTTGTTGGACTGATTTGTCAGAACATCAGAGATGGTTGTTGCCTAACGCGTATGTGCTTCCAGTTGTTACAATGGCTCATGGAATGGCACATATTAGTGTGAAAGGGATTTGCAAGTTTTTGGCTCCGGTTTGGCAGAACGTGGGAATTCCCAAATGCGCAGAGAATTTGGTCAAGAACTGTATGGTGTGTTTGATGCATAATCCTGGTAAGGGAACTCCAACACCAGCTGGTCATTTTGCTCCTCCTACCTATCCGTTCGAGGCTTTGCAGCTAGATTTTATCCATATGGAGAGATGCAACAACTTGAAATATGTGTTAGTGGTTGTTTGCTCTTTTTCTAGATGGGTAGAAGCTTACCCCGTTAAGGACAATACTGCTTTGTCTACAGCGAAGGCCTTGATAAAAGAGTTTTTCCCGAGATTCGGAATGCCGAGAATTATCTGGAGTGATAATGGGAGTGAATTTGTGGGTCAAGTTATGAAGAGAGTGTGTGAGGGTCTCGGGATTAGGCAGAAATTCCACGCTGCAAATCACCCCCAATCAGCTGGTTTAGTCGAATGCTACAATGGCACTCTTAAGTTAAAATTGGCCAAAATCCAAGAGAGCACTGGTTTACAATGGCCAGACGCCTTGCCATTAGCACTTCTGTCCACAAGAATGACTGTGCATTCGCGAATGGGTTTGAGTCCGTATGAGGTTGTGTTTGGTCGTCCAGCGAACATTTGGGGCGTACCAAGACCAACGAGGTTCAGAGACCTCGAGTATCCGGTGTTGCTTGATTACTTGCGTGAACTGACAACTAAAATGAGTGTTTTACGCCAACAGGTGCATGACAGTCTTCCGCGAGCTTCAGAGGATCCAGGGCACTCTATTGAACCTGGGTCTTGGGTGTTTGTACGTAACTTCCAGCGGACCAAGAACGAACAGCCCCGCTGGACGGGGCCCTATCAAGTACTCCTGTCAACAAGGTCTGCGGTCCGGTTGCAAGGCAAGCGCAACTGGATCCACGGATCCCATACCAAGAGGGCACCTTTGCCTTTGCCATACGATAAGTGGGTCCAGGAGGGACGTGCAGACTCTGAAACTGAAGTTGTCCCACGGTTTATACCGTTCAGCAATGCTCGACTGATTGGAACGAACTCAGAAAAAGAGAGTGACAGGATTCTGCAAGCATCAGTTCCTCCTGCAGATCGATTGGACACTACAGAGCCTCATCTTTTGTTTGCTGATCAAGAATTAGCTGGAAAAGATTGCTACAATTTGAGATCGAGAGTTACGGACAAATAAATAGAGACTAATAAAGTTTGATGATTTTTTTCTGTTTGCAGGTTAACTCTCCACCAAGGATCTACTCATTTTTATTTTTCTCGAACCGCCATCCGGTTCTCGCTGCTAGGGTCGCGGTTGCTACCAGTCTTGGGAGTGCAAACCTGAGACAATAGGTCGAGGGTTCTGTTGGCTCGAGGCAGCCTTCCTGGGTTAGCAGAGGCACTTATGAGCAGAATCAACCTACCACCGCGGGCAGCACATTTAGTTTAGGATGGATTTCTTTGAGTTGGAGAGACCTGTACAGACATTGACTTTTAAAAAACGGGTATGTAAAATAATATCGAAGAAAGGTTTTTTGATACCATGTTTATTTTTAGTATTGAGCTTTGTGATATTTATAGCTGGTTATGTAACCTTCGTTTTTAAAATGATGTTCAATCCCACTGTGCAACCTACACCTTCACCTACTATTTCTTCTCATTCTTTTTATCCTTTGCCTGAGCATGAGGTAGTTAGACGGTTGGAATTTGCTAACAATTCCTTCATCCAGCTTTTGCACCAACACCAGTTAGTGATGAATACGACAAACTGCTGGATTTGTGGTTTGGTGCCTCATACAACCGATAAGGGTATTCCCTATTTAGTTTTGCCCTTTAGTTTTATTGGTTCGATTTGGGCTTACAGAACGATGTTTATCTATGCCCATAGTGTTTACCCCCAACGTTCGTTGAAAGACAATCCAAAGAATAGCGCTATAGTTAAAGGCATTGTTGACATGATTAGAGGGATTAGCTCGTATGAGACTATTCCGAGAGATGAGACAATGGCTTACATTGGTTGGAACGTTACTGGATATGGAGTTAGTCTGAGTGTTAACCAGCGAGCGAAAAGTTCTCCACCGATTTGGATAGTGCCCCATCAGGGTCATTATTGTCTGCAGGGCAATGGCAAGAACTCGAAGGCTCAGTTAGGGAAGAGCGTTTGCGCTGAGACTTATGTATTTGCGTCTCAGTCTTCCCCGGCGTTCTTAGCTGCTAAGGGTACCTACTTTGTTTGCTATGACAAAGCGTATACATGGTTGCCCCCCGACTTCTCGGGCACGTGTTTTGTTTCCTTTCTGTTGCCTCCCACTTTTACAGCTGCGGCAGATTACCATAAGACGAGAGTTGCTAGAGGTGTCTTTAGTCAAGAAGACACTGCAGGACAAGAACTGGGAGATTTCTTTAAGGGTTTTCTGCCGTTCTGGGGACCTATGGCTAACAGTAGGAATATTCGCCAGTTGACGAGAGTGGTTGAGTCCACCATAGTCGAAACTGCCGGTGCCCTTGGTAACTTGACTGCTGAGCTCCAGTCGGATAGACTCATGACACTTCAAAACAGAGTTGCCCTTGATGTTATTCTAGCAGATCGAGGTGGAGTTTGCAAGCTGATTCAATCGAGCTGCTGCGTTTTCATTCCAGACAACGCTCCATCAGTCTTCCAGGCCATTTCCAAATTACATAAGATCTCCGATTCTGTCCATCTGGACAAAGGAGATTGGTCTTTGATGGGATGGTTATGGGGATTGATATCCACTTGGGGTTGGAAGATTTTGATGGTTATTGGGATGGTCTTAGCAATCCTTTTTATGTTCTGTCTCTGTGTACAGTGTGCTCCTGCTATTTGTGGCCTCTGTGCTACTTCGTGTGCAAGGAGACCTGTCCAGAGAGAGGTACTAAGTAATAGGATGATGCTACAGCAACATATCGATGATCTGATGAATATAGATCCGGATTCAGATTAACATGGGTTTGGGTCTGTTGCCTATGTAAGGGCAAAAGGAGGGTCTGTGGTTCAGTGGTTTGCGAACTGGGTTCGTTGGTTCCGAACCCGTTCAATAAAGATCGTCGGAAATGGACGATTTTGGAGTCAGCAGACCGCAAATGGCGAGTGTAGCGTGTCTGAGTGTTTTCGTATTATATAGGAGATATAGGAGAACACTCAGTATTTTAGGATTTAGTTTGAACCTTCGGGTTCCATTTTTTATGCAGCAGCCATTTTGTGTGGTTGCCCTAACATAGGCCCGACAATCGTGGCCGAACAAGTCCTTGAGACACGTACGCCTTAGCTGACTTCTGAATGACCTGGCCGAACTGACTCCTTGCCCGAGGCTGACCTCGCTGAGCCAGTTCCTTGTTCAGCAGCTGGTCTGATAAAGATCAAAGAGCAGGACGTGCCCGAGTTTATGGTACACTGCTCCCACCTTTCTATCTCCTTTCTCATCTGTTTCTGCCTTTCCTTTACGACATAATCATTGATTTGGGTTGAAGGTTTATGATGGGTTTGTCCGGCCTGATCGAACAGGAAACCTGGAATTCGCATGATCATTTCTGGTGGGCTGGACAACGGAAAATGGGATTGTCTGAGATTGTCGTCATACGCTACTTTTGAAATGTTGCATTGTCATTGGTCAGTTTGTATGCACTGAATGTAAATTTGGAATGTTGCCTGAGGCTTGATTTTTTGGCATAAAAGACCATGCTCCGCTTATTGAATTTGTGCAGTCTCTGACGAACCACCCGTGTGTGCTTCGTAGATCTCTGTTCCTGGTTGCAGCCAATAAACGTTGGTCTTTGACGTCATCAAGAAGTATCCTGTGTCTCTGTTTGCCAAGACAGGGGAACTCGAAGGTATCAGGCGTTCTCCCTGACGCCACTGGGTTCTAAAACCCGGTCCATCACCTATGCTCCTGGAGCTCGTACCCAGACCCAAGCCTGCCGCCAGGGTTAAGGGAGGGTACCGCTGGACAAAAGAAACAAGTGCGGCCACCTCCGCCACACCAAATGAGGCCTGTGCCTGCACCCCCTCTGAGCGCTGCCTTCCTTAGGAAAGGCGGTCACAGCCGCGTCTACGGGAAGCCTTGCCCTTTCCCTTGGCCTTGTCCTCTCACTTGGCCATGGCTCTGGGACTCTGGGGGTGGCAGAAAAGAAAAGGGAGGAATTGGAAAAGTAAGTAAAAGAAAAAGCAAGTCATAGCAAAAGAGTAAAAAAGTGGTAGACAAATTAACAAAAAGTAAAAAAAGGTGTACAGAAACAAAGGATTGAAAAGATAGAGAGAGGATAGAAAACCAGGTCCAGAACCATAGTAATAGACTGAAAAACAAGATGGCGTGCCCGTTGCGATTGCATGGGCAAGTTCGTGCGATATTTCCCTCCTGAACACGCAAAAATTGTCACAAACACATATTACGCGTTCCCGAACAGGAAAAACTCCTCGCAAACAGGTGGGAGGATGCAATACGTGACCTGGAACAGGAAATAGGCATCGCGAACGGGCGGGACAAGTGAACAACAAGATGGCCACACCCATTAGTGACCGCATGGGCAAGTTAGCAACATATTTCCCTGCAAGCATGCAAAAACACATTGCGAACAGGCGGGGCAAGCAATTCTATATGTTCGCAGAATTTCCGCATGCTCGTGGAGATTTTTTGCGGTTTTGCAGAGATTTGCGTAGCACGACTACGCAAATTCCACCCAGGCCTACAGCGGACCTAAATGCGCATTGTGACTTTAGACCAACTATGACCAAATAAACAATACGTTTAAAACAATTAGATCACTCAAAAATAAATAAAATGCAAAAGACAAACCTCTTTCATCTTCCAAAGACCTTGTAATGTAATGTCAGCCAGAGCTGCGTAGTAAGTTTGTGGTGAATACCACACCAGGTAAATACTGTTGTCCTAGGGTGGGAATGTCATGGTTATGGTAAATACCACTCATTCCGAATTCAGCATATAGGAATGTCGCATATATGTTTTATCTGTGGTTTCTCCACTAACTTTCACTTGTCAGTATACTTTCAATTGTTCAATTCACCTTATGTGAGGTAATTACCATGTGTCCTAATTATCTCCTGCGGTATTTGCCAGGTGTCAATCAATCAATCAAGATTTATAAAGCACAGCAAATCACCCATGAGGGTCTCAAGGCGGTGGAGAAGTGTGGCTCACTGGTTAGAGGAGGCAGACCTGGAAGCAGAGGTCAGCCCGGGACCAGGGTTCAATTCCCCGCCTCAGCGGGTCTTGGGCTCAAAATTCCACGGACAATTCTCGCTCCGGTGCCTACTCGATTCACAGGTTCACACTCTGCGACTCTGGGCAATAGCTTGCTTAATCTCCACAACGGCCCCTTGCGGTGGGATGCCTGGCTTTCACCTTGTGTATACCCTGCCGGGGTTATCTCACAGGGGAATACCAGGATGGGTTCCCTAAGCAAGCGCTTAGATACCGGGTCGGTGATTTGCGCTATATAAATACATGTACATTTACATCTACATTTGCTATCCGCTTCGTGGTGCTCTGTTCATTCGTATAGCTAGATCTTGAGTCCTTTCCTGAATTCCGGGAGTGAAGAGGTGGTCCTTAGCTGCAGAGGAATGTCATTTCAGGCTTTGGCTGCCAGGTGAGGGAAGGATCGTCCTCCGCTGGGATAATTATAACACAACTGGCAACTCTGTTTAAGCACAAATTGGATTTTTACCTCACAACTCAAATAAGGACATAGGTTGAATAAAAATTTCAGGCAGTGGCTTTAACACTTGGCATAATCATGATGAGGCACAGTATTCATTGCGTTTCCAATCCTATCGTAACTCAGAGAGCATCTTTTATCAAGAGAAGGAACCCTAAATAGAGTCACTCACCCAACTCACCATCAACATCTGAAAGCTTCTGTTGTACATCGAAATGAAAGCTCTGGATTCGAGAAGGTGGCAAGTAAGTAATTTATTGCAGCAGACAGAAAGTAACAGGACCGTCTCCCATCTGGCCAAGCAGTAACTGACCAGATTGGAACTCTAAAAGACACAAGGTAAGAATCATACAAACAGTCTAGAAGGTTCAAGCAAGAGCGAGCAGGGAAAGTAATGGGAAGGGAAAAAGCTATGTACAACACATCTCCCCCCTTTGGACAATAAATGAAAAGAAAGAAAAGCAAAGGAACAAATGAACAAAGAAAACTCTCAGTGAACATAGTCATTTAAATACGCAGGTGGATGACGAGAGCGAGGACTCCTTAAGTTCACGCTAGCAGAAGAATGAACTGGAATAGAAGCAGGAATGGAATTCCCAACTCCATCATCACACAAAGAAGAGGAAGCATCGCCACCACCCACCTCCCCCCGTACAGCAGGCAAACAAGGCAAGCTGGCATCTTCTTGAGTTGATAACATGTAGCCATTGCAACCTTTACCAGACAGAGAAGAAAAACAATCAGAAGAATTCACACCATTTTTCTGATAAAGTGCAACTCTCCTGTAGTTCCATTTAGCACCATTCTCAAGTACTACAAAATTAGGATAGGCCTTCTTAACACGAAAAGGACCATTAAATTTTGAAAGCCCTTTCGCACAGCGACCAGGTTTGACCTTGACAAGATCCCCATTGGAGATAGGTAGAGGACATAAACCCGATGGGGAGGGTTGCTTGTCATTTTCTCTTAGCCAGGCAGGAGTCAACCGTGAAACAGGGGAGCGACCCCGCATCAGTTCAAAGGGAGATTTTTCCCCCTGTTTATGAGGCGTAGAGCGATACGCCCAAACCAACTCTTGTACGCGCTCATCAGAAAAACAACCACTTGCAACTGACATCTGAATCACACCTTTCACCAGCCGGGTGACTCTTTCACACAGGCCATTTCCCTCAGGATTGTAAAGACAGGTGCGGTGATGAGACATGCCACATTCACGCACAAAATTAGACATTTTGGTTGATGTTAGTTGGGTGCCGTTATCAGTAATTAGAACGGATGGGAAACCCTCATTCAGGAAAACAGACTTAAGGAAAAGGATAGTGGCATCAGTTGTGATTTCTCTCAAGAAACGTACAGTCAACCACTTTGAAAAACAGTCAATAACCACCACAGCAAATCGTTGATCTGAAGGCAGTTCACTCATAGGACCAATGAAGTCTAAGCATATAGTATGCCAAGGTGTGCTTTTAAAAGAGATGTTGCCAATAGAATGAGAACCAACGACTTTTAGACGTTTCTCACCTTCTTTGCAAAAGGAACATTTGACAACACAGTCGACAGCATCGCTATCGATTGCAGGCCACCAAAAGTTTTCTTTCACACGCCGCTGAGTGAGGGTTTGGCCCAAATGACCTTCATGAGCCAAAGCGAGAATTTTACTCCTCAAGGAAGTAGGAGGAATAAAACGATCGCCTCTCATTAGTACATTTTTCCCAAAAAGAGACAATTCACTCAAGACCCTAAGAAAAGGTCTGACAGCAGGCTCAAGAGTACTTTCTCTTCTTGCTCCTTTAAGGACGAGACCAATAACAGCCTTTAGAACATGGTCTTCCTCCATGCTCTTGGACCACTCCTCAGCTGAGAAAGAACTCTCACACAAAAACAAAACATCTTGTAGAGAAGCAACAGCTAAATCATCACAAATCTCACCAACTGAATCTAGACCATTACCAGGAGGTGTAGGGAGGCGTGATAAACAATCGGCTTGAATGTTCCTCCAGCCATGAACAAACTCAACCTCAAACTGGTAATCCTGCAGGCGAGAAGCTAACCTGGCTAGTCTTGGCGAACCCTTACCTGTACCGCCAGGCGCCAAGACGTTAACGAGAGGTTTGTGATCTGTGCGAAGGACGAAACGTGAACCCCACAAATATGTTCTAAAATAGTTTACACCCCAAGCAGCAGCAAGGGCTTCCCGTTCAATAACGGAATAATTAGCTTCAGAGGTAGACAATGGTCTAGAAGCAAAGGCTATGGTTTTTTCGGTTCCCTCATGTTTTTGGAGAAGCACAGCACCAAGGCCGATACCACTCGCGTCCACCATTATGACAGAGGACCGTTTAATGTCAAAAGGGGTAAGGACATTAGAAGACTTGAGCTCGGATTTGATGCTACAGAAACAAGACTCTTGTTCACTAGACCAAGAAAATTTCGCCCCTTTTTTCAACAGAGACCTTAAGGGAGCTGTTTTCGAGGCGAAATCTTTCACAAACTTTCAAAGCAGAGATACAGAAACCTAAATATTCTACCTCCTTGACCAAAAATGCACATTTCTCACGGCGTAGTGTGAGACCGGCATCAACAATCCTACGAAGAACATTTTGTAAGATATTGTTATGTTCTTCTAAAGTATCGCCGAAGATGAGGATGTCATCTTGGAAGAAAATTACTTTGTCTAATCCCTTGAAGACTTCAGTAACCATTCGCTGGAACACACTATCAGCAGAAATGAGACCAAACGGTAACCTAGTAAATTGAAAGGTTCCTTCTCCTGTGATAAAAGCAGTAAGATGCTTTGAACTCTCATCTAAACGAATCTGATGATAAGCGTGTTTAAGGTCTAATTTGCTAAAGAATCTTGCTCCCTTGAGGGTGGAGACCAACTCACCTATATTGGGTAAGGGAAATATATCAGCCACTACACATTTATTCAAGGAGCGTAGGTCTACACAGAACCTAATTTTGTTATCGGGTTTCTGCGAAATGACAACAGGGGAAACCCATGGAGAAGCCTCTACCGGCTCAATGATGCCACCTTGAAGCATTTCTTCTAGAACAGTTTTAACCTCACCACGTAAGGCAAAAGGAACTCTCCTAGCTTTGTGTTGTACCGGAACACTGCCTTCTTTCAATAATATTCTGTGAGAGTAACCTTGTAGTTCGCCTAATTTTTCCCTGAAAACAAGGCTGTGATTTGAAAGAATGTCATCAATAGAGCAATCATCAATAACTAACACAGGTTCATCAGCTCTGGGGTTAACAATAATATGCAAGTCATACTGGTGAGAACGTCCCAGAATGGCGGGACCATCTACGGACACATAAATTTTACCCCAGGTGGATCTATTTTAAAAAACAATGCTCCCTTCGAAATAACCAAGAAGGTCAATTTTCTCTCCCTGGTAGCCGGAAGGAAAAATGTCACACTCATCTAGACGTTTGTTTCCCCATACCTCCTTAAACATAGATGAAGGGATTATAGTCCACTTGGACCCAGTGTCAACCATTAAGTTGATGCGTTTGTCATCAATTATGAAGTCAGCTTTAGGGATTCTTTCCCTCTTTTCAACACATGTGCACACAGAATCATATAACACCAGAATTTTGTTGACATCCCGCTTCAGGTCACCATAATCACCTACAACAGTAACCCTCGGGTTAGACCTGTTCTTGCACATTTTTGCGAAGTGACCCAACTTACCACAACGTAAACATTCCTTGTTATTAGCGAAACAGAATTTAGCATCAGACGTGTGTGAATAACTCCCACACCTGGAACACATCTTAGACATAAATTTGTTGTTAGGCTGCACTTGGGATCTATTAAAAAACTGTTGGGGCATATTTTTTTTTTGTAGAACATAGCCCTTCTTTCTAACTATAGCTACAGCAGCAGCTTCATCATCACTCATGTCACTATTGATAACTTTATGGGATATTTCAGAAACTTTTGAGTCTACACTACTCTTTTGCAACTCCTTAATACATTTTTCACTCTCTTCCACAACTTTCGCCAATTCAATTGCTACTTTAAGGGTAGGATTTTTAGCCACCCACAAGCGTTCTTGAATTTTCCTATTATTAGCTTGTACAACTAATTGGTCCCTAATATGTTCATCAGCCATTTGGCCAAAATTACACTTAACAGATAATTCACGTAGGCGGGCAACAAAGTCATCTATACTTTCACCCTCAAGCTGTTTGTTTTTGTAGAATCTGTAACATTGAAGGATTAGATTTTCTTCCCTTCCAAACCTATTCTCCAATCGAGCGATAGCTTCTTTGTACTCGTCCAAAGGTTGTGAAGAGGAAGAGAGAACCTGAGGCAAATATTTAAAAAGACGTTGTCCTTCCTTCCCCAGTGTGGTCATCAAGAGTGCTGTTTTTCTTTTAGGTGAAAAGTCCTCTCCGTCAAGAGCCTCTATATAGTTATTAAACATTGTAATCCAGTCCTCCCAGGGGGTGGAAGGATTGCCTGGCTCGCTTAAAAACTGCGGAGGAAGAGCAACGTTTATGGATTGCGCCATGACACCTTTGAATAGCGCCAAGGATTGTTAATATATGTTCAAGCGCTATCCTAAGTTATAGGAAGGATGAAACCATAAAATCACATGAATGACTGACTTGCGCTTGAGTAAGAAACATTACAAAACCAACTCTAACATGTGCTTTTTTTTTTTTTAAGTTGCAGTCATGAATCCTTTTGTAGGATTAATAAGCCATTAAAGTACTTTAAATCCACACGTGTTTTGCTTGCCGATATCACAGATACAAAGAAATGTTTATAATGCCAGACTATGCTTACTTGTAATTTTGAAGTCTTTAAACCCTTCTTTTTTTTAGGGCTAACGAATCACTTGAGCGCTAAAATCGTCAGCGTTTTTCTGCCGAAAATAATCACAGGAATAATATCCTTTAAAATGGCCGCTTGCGTATGATGTCACGGAGGTCACGTAGTTAACCTCGCGTTGCGCAGCGTTCAGTTCATGAACGTTCCTGTGAGCGTGCAAGACTCTTCGTCGCACCTCGCACCTTCAGCCCTTCACGAGACAGGGTTACGTGGCAACGAGGAATGCCAAAGCCAATCCGATTACGCACCTTGTTACTCTGTTGCTAGGTAACGAAGAAGGCTGTGCGCACGACGTCATCAACTGACGTTGGGCAGGAAAAGGCGGAGAAAAGCAAAATTAGTCTTTCACTCGAAGATTTTCAACGCCGATCAGCTGCAGGAACGACAGGGAAAACAGCAGAATAAGACAGGTCCCTCTGTGGCTCCAAGTTCCTTCAATCCCAAAAAGCTGCAGCAGCGGACAATGCAGGTAAAAGCAGTGGGGCTGTGGGGCCGGGTGAGGGGGACTTTGACAGACGACAATGAGGTAAAATTAAATATTTGTTACATTTTCCCTCGTGGTCATCTGTCGAATCCCCCCCAACCCGGCCCCACCGCTCTTACCTGCACGGGCTGCTGCTCAACAGCTGCCCCCCTTCAGTTTTTAAGAACAATAATCAATGGTGCTAATGGTCTAAATCTAAGCCCTCAACCCCAATGTAGATCCTGAGTAGACCCTTCAAGCCAAATGCAGTTAATAACAGGACAACCTCATGGAACAGAGAGAAAGCTCCCAAGGCTGCATTAGGAATTAATTGCAGCACCACTAGAAATTGCAGTCTCATTTCTCATGCCAGAGTGTTCCCTCAAAAAGCCCCCACAGTGAGTCTCAAAAAGACTAGTCTTCAATGTGCCACATAACCAGCGACGGCTCGTGGAGGGAGTTACGGTGGGGCAGGAGGGTGGGGAGGGGGAGGGGCAGGGTGGAGGTTGCTAAAAACCGGCATATGGATAATTGCAGGTAAGTAAACAATTTAATTAATAAAACGAATTTCATAGTGCGCCTTGCATCGCAAAATGCAATGCAGTGCGAGCTACGAAATTCGTTTTATTAATTAAATTGTTTACTTACCTGCAATTATCCATATGCCGGTTTTTAGCAACCTCCACCCTGCCCCTCCCCCTCCCCACCCTCCTGCCCCACCGTAACTCCCTCCACGAGCCGTCGCTGCACATAACAAAAAATATCTTTGCATATAGCCATTAGGTCTCGCCTTTGGGAGCTTATAAGTAGGGGTGGGCGGAATTTGCGTAGTCGCGCTACTCAAAGCTCTGCGAAATGATAAAAAATCTCTGCGAGCACGCAGAGTTCAGCGAACATGCGCAATTGCTTGTTTTGGCTGTTCGCGATGCTTTTTTCCTGCTCACAAACGCAGTTTGCGTGTTCGGGGATAAATGTCTCACGAACACACATTTTGAAAGCGCGAACAAGCAAAAAATTCTGCGAAGCAGCGGATCGTGGAATTTTTGACAATTCCGTTTTCTGCGGAATGCAAAATTCCCATATTCTGCAAATTCCGCCAGTGGAAAGGAATTTACCGCTCAGGCCTACTTGTAAGTGGTTAGTTCCTAATCATAATGCCGGCATCGGAGTATGTTTACTTCTGAAAGACAAAAGACTAAACAATCTAAAAACCTGAGCTTAGGCAAACAAAGTAAAAAGTGTGTTTATAAACTAAAAATACATTGTGTGGTTGCAAACATCAGCTGGGCGAGTCTGCTACGAAAAGCCAACAAACACAAAGTAAACAGTGTGTTTAAAAACTAAAAATACTGCAGCGGACACGCCAGAACCGCCCTGCACAGGAACCTACTAATGCCCGTGGGAACGAATAACAAAAGTGCCACCGGCGTCTTACACATCATTCATGTGTAGTGTGCCTTAGTGAACAGTTGGCAACCAGAGAAAAGACATGTGTCGCCAGACCATATGAACTAAATTAAAGAAGACCTAATGGCAGACGCATAAGCTCCCTCCCTACACATGCCCCTCAGCCCACAGGGAAAATACACGCCCTCTCTTCTCACAAGGAAATTTTGTTTAGCTGGTGAGCAGATCCACGACCTGCGATAAAAACTGCCAGGAGGAGGAAGTACATTTGTGGGAACAAAATCACCCAAGCAAAAGATGTTTTTCAAACTCACTGGTTGACACCGGTGCACCTGTAACACAAGCAGATTCGCGTCTACGTGAGGAACATTAAACAGGAAACAAAAAAAGTAGGTGTACCATATAAAATGTTCAGTGAATTAAATACCAGGTGCTGTATTAAATATTTTCATTAAACATGATATCATTTATTCCATAGTGATATAACTTAAAGAGAAATATTAGATATAGTTAAAAACGAATAAACACTTACAGTAAATGTATGGAAGTGCTTAAAATACAACAGTTTCTTTGTACAGTGCTGGCTGTGAAATGAAACGCCTCGAGGTGCCCTGCTGACATTTTCTTGGCCACACAAGGACTAGAGTCACGCAGAGGTCACTGCTCAGATGACAAGCAAAAGTGAAACAATGTGGCACAGTAGGAATACAGCTGCCACCCTGCATTTCGCTGCTCGCAACAGAGAGCAAAACGCCATGGGAATGAACATTTCCAAAAGAGGTGGGACCTGCGCCCGCCTTTGGCCATTTGCTGCCTCCTATTTCAAATTGACACAGCCAACAGTCAACCAAATGTGGGGGGAGTCAGACCCACACAGAAAATGTTATAATGATTACATGAAGCCTACCATAGGGCAGTGCATGGGCGCTGTGCTAGGCTCGACCTAAAAAGGTGTTTCCAGTGTCTAATTTCATCTCGAATCTGACCTATGGTGCATATGCATTCCACATGTCTGGCTCTAACAATCCTCTCTTCAGAATAAAGGTGGAAGGGGATTCCACAGGTTATGGTCTGTTAAATGCTGCTCAAGAGAAGAATGGAAAATTTCCCTCCAACACCAGTCCAAGTACCCTGATGGGCTTTGCCTATCCTTTCCACAAGGGCCTATGCCAAGCACATCAAGGAGGAACTGAATTGTAAACCCATTCTACTAATGGACCACCAGTGGCCAATAGGAGTCTGTAGCTAACTCGCTATCACTGTGCCTCATCAGCTGCACATTCCCTCTCTGTCAAAGGGAAGGACTAAGCCGACCATGAGGCTAAACTCATCCTTCAGCTAGAACTCACTTCCTGTCAGCCATATTTGAAACCTGCTCTTTGAAGTCCAGACTTCTCATCCGATGGGCAGGGGATTCACCCCCTTTTCAGTCCCTCCACCATCACAACATTACAATGTAGAGCCTGTATGATCACACCATGCACGACGACTGTCACCTCCTCCACAAGCTTTCTCAAATGGTGTCTCATGGTCCATGTGACAGTCGTTTAGTGTTCAGCAAGAGTGCGGGGCATTGAGGGAAGCCACCTGCTCTCTGGTCTTTATCTCAGTGTGAGGATCTCGAGGGACTCCTCTCCACCAACTACACATATGTCTTCCATCAACATCAACGTGGTGCCTTCAGTATTTTATGTTCATTCCTCCCAAGTGCCTCCGTAGGACAAAGGAAATATGTGCACCCAGCGCAAGGAAACCCAAAAGTTCAATTTTGTTTTGGTCTGAACAGATACGTTTAGAGGATTTGTTCGTATAAGTGGACGTTGTCCCAGCTTGCATTTGTTATGGAGGTTTTGTCACGCCATGACCCCTTCTACCTTTATGTTGACATAAAATAAACTAATGGTCAGCAAAACCTCCTTTCTCAATACATTTAGATTTATTTTAGGGGGCACCTTCATGTGAGAGCTTTATTGTGTAGTTTGTTTTTTAAGGTTGTTTTATGTCAAGGGCCTGAGGAATGAGAGTCAAATTAAATTATTGAAATGTGTAAAATGTGAACTTGATCAGTATATTGCCACCTGCGTCAGAGTCTGATTTTAGAGCAGGTACACTTGGAGGAGGCTTCAGTAAAGTTTTTTATGTAAGTAGTAACAGCCATTTTGTCTGGATGTTCTTGGTTCTACTTTTGGTTACTGGCAGCACAGATCTAGGCATCTGAGTGCATCCCTAACACTAACTGTATGAAAGGTCTCACTCGTGAACATCCTAGCCTTTCTGTGTCTCCCCAGTCCCCTATGAAGTTTTTCCTCTAGTGCTGAGGACATGCTGATAAGGGCTTTCTCCTGACACACCATTGATGAGAGCCGGTCTCTGTATGGCTTGTGGATACTGCACAACCATTGGACCATAATTCAAAGTAGTTTATTGCCATATGCTTACCCAAAGTGGAGGTGTTTATTAAGGTGCCCGTGGTACAAAAAGAGCAGGCGTGCTATAATGCCACACTCTGAAAAAAATTCCACATGCCTTCCTCCACAAAGTTCACCGCACAATATATATATTCTGCATGTTGCTGGTAGAACCAAAGATGCAGGACCAGACAGTGTTATAATGCTGTACTCTGTACAACCTGTGTCTGGTTCGAACATCAGAAAATGTGTTTAGTTAGAGTGAGTTAAATAAGTTTGGTACTATTGCTCGCTGAAGATATTATTTATATAAGCTTAAATTAAATGTAATGGAATCATTGAATAAAGCTTAACTGTTTCAAAAACACAAATCAAAAATACGTTTTTTGTTGAAAGAGTAATCCTTCAACTTAAATGTCTCGCTGTGGCTCTTAAAGACCCCAAAACTCATGGTAGAGCTAAGATTTTCTCAGTGGATAGTTTAAAAAATAAAAGCTACACTTCGCCATACCAAACAACACTTCGATAATGGCAAACCGTGACCTTTTTTCTCACTGAACAGTGTAAATAACATGGTAGCGTGGCAACAAAAAGCTGTTTTTTTAGGCGCTCTAAACATATGTTGTTGCCTAAAAGCACCTGCAGACACTGGAGTATCTACAGCGCCACCAGTCACACTTTATAAACTTCGGCCCTTTCTTTGTTTGGTGACCTCTTTCTTATAAGTTCGAGCCTGAAATGTTCTCTCACACACACTCATTCTTGGTTTGTTTTAAGTTATTCGAAAGTTTCCTGCACACATCCTTCAGAAAAATAAGGGTATTGTGTGCTACTGCTGTTAAAGGAATTCGAACCAGATAGTTTATTAGCCGCTAGCAGCTACTTCAAGTTGAACTTTCACAGAGTGTATACACTACAGCCTCAGACCATATTGGAATTATACACACATATCCCAGAGCGCTAATGGAAAGCATGCCAGCGCGCTTTATGTCACAGCCTTTTACCCAAATATGACATATTTGCCAGGAATGTTAATAAGCAAAAATATGTCACGCAATATAATGCTTTCAGACATCCTACAACTGCAGGCATTTAAATATTTCTAATCCCCATTTTCAAGGAGCTTACGTTACACTGGAACAGCTGAATAATCATCACGCATGCAAAAGGCATTTTTCCTAGTCCGTGTCGGTCCATTTTTCTGCCATGTCTGGGCTGACCACCCAAGCCTTCAACCTCCCAGCAGCAATCCTAGCCTTGCCACTGCATAAGGTCAAAAGAACACTTTCTTGGGTTGAGAAAAGTGTAGCAGAATGAGTTAAAAGCAGCACAGAGGCATCAGTGCCCTCTACATTTTGTACCACGCGAATGAGCACGGTCAGTAATTCAAAAACAGTATCTGGAATGTGTCTGCTGGGGTCTTACCCAAGACTTCATTTTCCCGAATGAGGGCACACTATTGGTTTTGAAGTCAGTATGAAGACAAACTCATAACATATTCAAATAGGTCATGGTCTGGGACAGTGCTGAAGACACTTGTTTCTCATCATCAGCAATTTAGGTATGTACATATAAGAACATTTACAGCCACTCGGTCAAGCTGCTTTCAGTCAGTCAGTCTACAAGGGGTTTCCCTGTGCCCTATATGGTCAGTCCCACTCATAACTTGGAGTCTACTTCTGCAGCACTGGGCAATATCAGAACTACACTGAAGGGTTTGAAGGAATTTCCATCAATGGATTTGTGCCAGACTGTGAATTCATATCATCACATGCATCCATTTACATATATCGAGTACCTAGTCATTTGGGCAGGGAAGAGCTTTACAAGTACCAGTGGGAAGCATTAACATGTGTGCATTGATATTGAGATTGTTGGAGAACTAAAAATGGAACATGTGAATCAGCTACTCTTTTAGATGGATTCTAAGGAGAAGGATCTTCAGATCTTTCTGACACTACGGGTACCTGTGGCACTACTCATAGCCATTTTGGCCTTTTTAAATAACGTCACGTTTTTAAATCACTCTTAAATATGCGTTTGTGTATTGTGTAAACTGTGCTGGGGAATTTGAAGTTTGGAAATACTTGCTGCTGATCCACTGGCAGCAATTTTTTGGGGGGGAATTTATAGCACTCCGCGGCCATCTCATTGGACCATCTCGCAAGAGCGGGTAGTGCTGTAGCATCTAGCAATCTCTTTCTCGCTCCTGGCCTGCCTACTTAATCGTGACCGTGACATGGGCATGTCCGGTACACTAATGGTACCCACGGCACTCCTCATAGCACTTTTGGTCTTTTTATATATCGTCGCATTTCAAAATCACTCTTGAATATGTATTGTGTTTTGTGTAAAGTGTATTGCGGATTTTGAAGTTTGAAAAACTTGCTACTAATCCACTGGGAACACTTTTTTGGGGGGTTAACTGGCGGCCATAGTTTTGGATCAGCTCTCAAAAGCGGGTAGCAATCTAGCACCTAGCAGTCTCTTTCTCACTTTCTCAGGTGTGCCTACTCAATCAAGTCTGTGGTGTGGACGAGTGCAATGGGTGAGCCGCTGGCTCTGCACCCAAATGGGACCAAGGGTAAGAAATTCTGGTCCATTGTCTCCAGGTAGGGTGGTCTATTCTTCATCCCAATTTCTTGCCCTCCGTCCAAGAGCCTGTCTCCCAATTTAGAATCCAGATAATGGTGGGGGGGAATGTCCATACTGTAAGTTCACGATCACTGATCCTCTTTTAGAGCTGAAACCAAATGCTACTGCCCACACCAAAACACGCTGCAATGCAAGAAGCCAGCTCTGACCATTTTAAGTTTTTCAATATTAATTGCTGCTTACTAGTCACCAGTCCGAAATTTTCAATTTTCTAACTGACCATGACCCCGGTGCTGTTTTTTTAACAGAAACTTGGCTTAACAGGGCGTCAATGCCTGATATTGTTGCAGCCCTGCCCTCGGATTATACCATACATAGAGTGAATCAAATGGATAGGGGGAGGCATGGCGATTATTTTTAAAGCACACTATGGGGCTCATTCTGATTTCTGACTGATATCGCAGTGGAAGTGACACCGCCTGACTAGTAGTCAGAGGTTCCACTCCCGGTACTCTGATGCGATCACCAGCGCAGTGGTCGGAAACATGACTTTTCCAATTAAGCTTGTGCCACGGCCTGAAAAAGGGCAGCAGAACAAGCTGCATTTGGAAAAGGAATATTTTACATAATCATGTCTCTCGAGTCACCCTGCATATGGATGTGTGGGGGGCACTACATGTGCCCCCAAGGCCCTATTGTGGAGGCCCAGAGGGCACAGGGGCCCTGCTAGGGGCCCCAAAGTCGCTTTCCATCTGACATTCTATGGCAGTTGGACCGCCAGGAAAAGGCAGAAGGAAAAAGGCATTGTAATCTCAAGGGTGGTGCCTCAGCAGGCACCACCCCTATTGTAGGAATTACTGTCCATCTGCTGCACCGATGGGACCCTTGAGCCCGTCAGAAAAGCAGCGGTCGGTCTCCCTGCCCAGTGCCTTTGACCGCCGGATCAGAAACCGGTGGTCGGACCGCTCATGAAGATGTTGGAGGGCTCGCCGACATCCGAATGAGCCCCTTTGTTTGCAAAATGGACAAACTCATCATTCCTGATTGGGAGACCTTGCTGCTCTCCCAGTCCCTATCTAATAACATTCCATGTTCGGTGCTCTAATTTATTATGCCCCTGGATTTGCGGGCAATATGAGCACCAACTTCACTGAGGCTCTGTCTCTGTATATCATTAACATATGCCAAATTCACAATACTCTGAGATCTTAACATTCATCTTGACAATATGACCTGTAAAATTGTCTCCTCTTTGATTGACGACTTTATGGGCCTCGATGTCCAGTTTATTAACAATGCTCCCAGTCACAAGGCTTGTCATCTGCTTGATCCCATATTCTCAAATCTGAATAGCTTGTGGGTGGATCTGCCAATTCCCCTTTCTTGGTCGGATCATTTTACCATCTCGCTTTCCCTTCTCATTCCTTTTACAGCCTGTCTCTTTTGGCAGAAGTTGGTCGAAACCTGCTCTGAATTCCACTTTAGAGTGGAACTGCCTGACATTGTGCAACTCTGTGGAATCTGTCATACCAATTATTGAGATATGTATAGTCCTGGGAAGAGTATAGCATAAATCATACTATGAAGAGGACAAATAAATGGCTTTAAAATACTACCACGAAAAACTTCATGCTGCCAGAAATATTACTTTGGTTCAAAATTGCCCTAAAACTTTTTTTCCAAGTTGTGAAAACTCTCTCAGATCCCACAAACATTGCCCCAGTTGCCCCTATCTCACAAGCTCAGCGTGATGAGTTAGGTTTTTTTCAAATAAAATTGCAGACATTCAGGTTTCTTACTACCCTGCATTTGTTCCTAATTTTCATCAGGGACATCTCGCCATGCCTTGCTTATTGAGCTTAATTAAGCCACTGGATCTCCTTACTTTCTCAACGCTTCTTTCCACCACCTATTCAGGTTCACCTCTGGACCCTTGTCCTCCTTTGATGCTTGGCAAACTTGAATCACGATATCTGGAGCTGCTCACTTTTTGAAGGCACTATTTCAAAATCCTGGAACCCTGCAATGGTCATTCCCTTGCTTAACCCCTTCCATGCTGGGCCGTTTCCGCCGCTGTGCGGTAAACAAAAGAACAGGGCGCGGCCGTGACGAACCCCAGCCGTCATCAGCACACGAGCGCCGCAGAGCGTGACGGCTGGGGTTCGTCACCAGCATGGAAGGGGTTGAAAAGCAAACTTGGATCCTTTTAGTTGGCCTAACTATAGACCAATCTCTTCTGGAAAAGCAAATGAATAAACAGCTCATGCTGTACATGGAAACAAATGGCTTGCTCCGCACCTCACAATCTGGGTTTAGGGCAGGCCATAGTATGGAGTCGGCCCTTTTTGCTGTGTCGGAATATCAAAAGCATCAATTAGATAAATGTGGAACTGCTGCACTGATTATTCAGCACAGCGGATCGCAGCGCAGCTTTTGACACAGTGAACCACAACACTCTATTCCAAAGACTAGAGGCAATGAGTTTGCAGGATATGACCCTGTCTTGGCTGGAGTCATTCCTGCAAGACCGTGTTTTTCAGGTTCACACTCACTTACACTGCTCAGAGCCATATTCTTTACCATCTGGTGTCCCTCAAGGCTCCACTTTTAGTTCGACCCTGTTTAACCTCTACATAAGGCCACTTGCAGATATTGCAGAAAACTGGGGTCTTACCTTTCATATGCTGCTGACACACAGATTATTGCAGAGGCTCTGACCATCTGCCTTTCACATGTTTCTTCATGGAAGAATGCTAATTCCCTTAAATTGACTGGGGATAAGACCGAGGTTCTGCCACTGGGAAACCTCCTCACCTTTGGGATCCTCATCTGTGGCCTGACGCTGTAGGTACTGTTCCTCCTCCAGTACCTGTGGTCAATTATCTAGGTATCTGGCTTTATGACAGGATGACTATGAGTCACCAAATTAACAAGGTGGTGTCAACCTGTTTTAGCATTTTAAGATGGCTCCAGAAAATTTAGGGTTGTCTTCCTGTCTCTACCCAAAGCACTGTTATCCAGGTTTTGCTCAATTCAGTCTGTTTATGGTAACATTTTTTATCTAGGTGTCACAAATGGTTTGCTCAAATGACTTCAGGCAGTGAAAATTGCCACAGGCAGATTTCTACTTCACCCCCCTCAATTTGCCTCCACGACCAGCATGCTCCACCATCTCCACTGGCTGACGATTGAATGTTGTGTACAATTCAAAGCATTATGCTGTGTGCACAGATGTCTCTCTAATTTGACCCCTTCTAGATCAGATCTCTGGTGGCATCACATACACCTAGGTAGTCTTTGCGCTCATGCAATCTTGATCTTACTGTAATTTCCAGAATTAGGGAAACCCATAAAGGAGATTGAGCTTTTTTCTACTTAAACGTGAATCTGTGGAATCCTTACCCCCTGCTCTAAGAGCATGTCGCTCTCTCTCGGTTTTCTGCAAGAAGTTAAAAACATAGGGGCATATTATCAAGGGGGTTTATCTCCGCTTTTTGGGCTTTAAAAGCCAAGAAAGCGGAGATAAAATGATCTCCCTTTTACCTAGCTGTCGCTAACACCAGTTAGCGACAGCTAGTAGGAGATAGCGACCATCTTGGGCCCCACTTTGCATGTCAGTGATATTTATCACTAATGACATGCAAAGTGGGCGTGCCAAGATGTTAGCGACTGAAAACAGTCGCTAACATCGCTATCTCTTATTACCAACTTTTGGAGATATTCGCGCTAAGCGCAAATATCTCCAAAAGCTAACACCTGCCCTGAGCAGTTCTTAGCTATGCTATCCAATGGGAGGTGGATAACATGGCTAAGAGCATTAGCTCGGTAATGCATGAATATCGCTGACTTTTCAGTGATATTCATGCATTGCGGCGATTTTTATCGCATTTGCGATAAACCTTGGTAATACCAAGGTTTATTTGCGGTAAAAATCGCCGCAGCTCAGTGGTAAATTTTTGTCTCTAACCTAGCAATAGCGATAATTATCGCTATTGCTTGGTAATATGCCCCCTAGTTGTTCTGACTTTGGTGACTATCAAAGGCCAGTCTTGTGGTATCTGGTGTACCTTCGTACTCGAAAACCCTTTTTGTATTTTCATGTGCAGTACACATTGTATAATAATAATAACAATTAGTAGTTTGGTTTTCAGTGTGTCTCACGGCTTGGCAAGAGAAGATTTGATTAAGAATTTTGTTATATTCTGATTTTAATAATTTCAATGGATTGGGTGATTTGCTTCCTGTACTTCTCTCACCGCTTGTTGCGTGAAGCAAACCTTCGAATACATGGGTGAGCCAATGTACCTTAACATGAACACAGCACCAGCATAGGTCCCACAGTACTGCAGTCCCATACTACTCCCAATAAAACATAACCTACATATGTGGGTGGGCTTAGCACAAAGAACAGGAACAGGCTTAGACCATGAGCATGTTCACAACACATTGATTCTACATTGAATTCAGACACTCAGAGGTTTGGTTGTTTCTCTCCTTTTGTCTAAGCCCACCTACACATGTGAGGTACTAAGTGTGTCATAAAAATGGGGCAATGCAGAAATGTAGGGCTTTTTTTCCATTGAGTGGAATTTACATTGGATCATTTACAAAATCTGGTTTGGGATCTGAATGTCAGAGAAGCTACAGAAAATAACTTTTAGAATGTTTTATTCTAGTTGTCTATAGTTTGCAATCCCCAAAACCGATCTGCAGCACCGGTCATTGTTTAGAAGGATGTCCAAGGAATAAATTAAGATTATAACATACAATCAAGAGGAAATATGTATCTGCAGATTATGAGGTGAAAAGGAGACTTGGACTATTTCCAGAAACAATCAAATCCCAGCTCCCAAGAGCATTGAGCTGCCTTAATTACTTTTTAAGAAAAAACAATGAACAAACGCATTCTGCCTAAGTGAGTCAACTCCATTTTCCAGCAGCTGTAAGGATCCTTTTTGAGTTCTGGCCTTGAAATCCTAACAGGGAGTACTTGCACTCTGTAGGACAAGATAATTCTGGAGGAGAAGTTTAGCACATACAAGTCAATGCATGAAACCTGGAAGGAGAATGACGTGACTGAAGCTGACAAGTTAAGCAGGTTGGAGTGGTCTGGGTTCGGAACCTAGCTTAAATTCCTGTAGACAACTAAACTAGAAAGGCAAAATATATATGGTAAAATGACAAATGAGAAGGGGATACTAAACAGTAAAACAACACAGTATAGCCATAAATGATGGTGTGTGTGCTCTATGCACAATGATCTATCTGCAACAGACAATAGATCAGAAGGCAATAAGAAGCTATTTGCACTGAGTCTTGGAGACACCTTGCGGCTTTATGTAGAAGGATGGCAAGTGAATCTCAGTGCTTAAGGCTGCACGCCTGAAAACTCACTGGCACCCTCTGGTAATAAACACTAAGGATTTGCTTTTGAATTTTGCCATGGGGGCATCAAATTCGTAGGTTCTAACATCGTCCAACATGGATTTCCAGCCGCTCTGTTTAGAATTTGGTGGTTTGATGGACGAAATTCCTCACGGGTCCGCCCTTCTAAATCACATTTTACTTACTCAACCAGTGTTGGAACATCTGAAAAAAGGTAGACGAACCAAAGGAAACCCAGTACTCTGTCCACCATATTTAGAATTAATTTTCCGTTGATGGAAATGTGGAATTTTAACCTTAACACTTATGGTGGATTAAAACAAGGATAAAAATCTAAACTCTGACCACGATCCTTACCCTAACCCAACATACGCAAACCCCTTGTCCCTGCTAATAAAATTTCTGGGTGTCTATCTGACAGTGATACACAATACCCAGCAAAACGGAAGAAAATTACAACTGTTACAACTTTTTTTAAAGCACAATGAAAAATACTAATTAATGCAAACCTAAGTTTATGTGAGCAAGTATGCCACATGTAGTAACGATATCCCCTATCCTCCTGTCTGGTCCTAAGACTCACACTACTCAGTCAATACATTACTCATGTATCGCAATTTACTACCCGACGACCTCAAATCTGTAAGGTACTGCACATTTTGTTGTGTACTTGAGCAGCCAAACATATAATGAAAACACATTATAATGTTTTTGTATAAAGTATCTGTACATCTGCGTTGCCTCTAAACATAAGTAGGTAGCTTATTGAACACAACTAAGATAAGGCATACCTTGATCTTTGTCTAGGCACTTACATTACACTACCTAAAGAAAGGAAACAAATAGGCATTACCATAAACCTCTAGCTGAAAGGTTGCATGTCGAAATAGTGCACGCAACAAAAGTGCAGGCTACACACCCACATAACACAGATTGAAGAAATCTAGAGTCTCTAGTTGTGTGCATACTAAGGGTCAATTCCGATGAGTGTCGGAAAGCCTGTAATCCAAATGGAAGGTGTTTACGCCTTCTGGGTTACAATGCACAGTTTCCGGCAGGGTTTCCATGCCTGCTTTTTCAACATGGAAACTCTGGGGTGCCATAGGTGCCCTCCTGTTGATTCCTGAACCTTGTGGCAGGAATCTTGCCATGGGGTGCATGGGTAAACACCGACTCCCCTTCCTCTATGGGAGCTTGTGTTACGGCCGGTTTGCGGCCGTAACACGAGCTCCCAGAGAGGAATGAGAGTCTGCGTCCGTACTATGTGAGGTTGCATCGTGATTAGGCGGTTGGGACCGCCGACCAGAGGTCGGCCAGTCGCGTGTCCACAACGGCGTCTGCCCGACATTGAAATAAGCCCATAAATCATGAAATGTACTGTATGTAAACTCCAATACCTGAAGGTCTACCCAAAATTGACCAAACAAGTAGGAATTGTAACTAAAGGTATTGACACTTTGACTCTGCATATCACACTCACTATCCCCTCATCCCACCAATCCCAGTGCTACTTACACACATAGGAATGAACACCCACAATGCAACATGTAGGAAATCACATTACCTGGAAACAGATTCAAAGGATTTTCATGAGCAACATAATGAAATAATGAAATACACAATCACAAAGTGCAACAATTCTAACATTTTCACCAAGACTCAATGCCCCAAAAAATAGCTGACACATATGTTGCAATTTTAAGATTTTATACTATTTTTAAAAAAAACGAATTGAAAAGCTTTATCTGGGAATGATCAACAAAAAACATAGGGTTTTATTACGATGTCGGCCAGACTTGCACCCGACCAACACCTTTGCGGAATGGAACCGCCCAGCCATGGGTCGACGGTCCCCGCCCCAGAGTTTGGATGTGACCACCCTATGGGCGGTCGGAAACATCCACTTTACAATTGTAGCATGAGCAGCGGCAGAAAAGAACCCACAGCACAAGCTACAATTGTAAAAGATATGTTTGTACATATCTCTCCACCGTGTGGCAGGCACCCTAGGTGCCCTCCAGGACCCATACCGGAGGGGGGTAGAGGGCCCTGCTAGGGGCCCCCAAAGTCACTTTTCGCCTGACTTTTCATAGAAGGTAGACTGCTATGAAAGGGCAGGAAGAAAGCAACATTGTAATCTCCACAGCAGATTAGTGTCTGTCTCCACCGTCATTATGGGATTAGAATACTGCCTGCTGCCACAACATAATGATTGTAATATGGTGTTTCGAGAGAAGCCATCGATGTCGGTGGAAAGCCTCTGACCAGCTGTCAGATGGCTTTCCACCTGACATCGTAATCAGGCCCATAATGTCAAAAAAATAATAAAGTTTCAATCTATACTACTATTATAAAGAGAGAACTTGCACCTTTTCGCCAGGTAAACTCGGGAACCACAGCGCCAATCTACACACCCGATACATCTATGAAAATGTCAGGGTGTGTAGATGGACAAAGGGCTATATAAATTAAAAAAAAAAGTAAATTAAAAAAATTAAGGTTGTAAACAAAGTAGTCCCCTGAAAGTAGCGCCGGCCGGGACCTAGCGCTGGCCGCGACGTGCGTGATGACGATGACGATGAAGGAGGAGGGCGGTGCAGTGACGAGCGGCTGTGCAGTGAGGAGCGGCGGCACAGGTAAGGAAAGGGAAAGTGAGACTGTGATGCAGGGGGAGGAAAGAAGGACGCAGTAGTAAATGAAAATGTCGGGGCGGGAGGGGGGCGCGAGTGAGTCTGGGCGGGAGGGGGGCGCGAGTGAGTCGGGGCGGGAGGGGGGCGGGAGGGGGGCGCGAGTGAGTCGGGCGGGAGGGAGTCGGTGCGGGAGGGGGTCGGGGCGGGAGCGGGTGTACTGCCCCCAGCCCCTTTCTGCCCCAGGCAACGCTGGGGCGGGCTGCTAGTAAAATTATAAAAGCTAAAGCCTCAGGGGAATGAAAGTGTCCTAGCACAATTTCATGGATTGAGTGGGGGGGGGGGGTCTTCAAATTTTTGGGAGGTAAGAGATAGGATCTAGGGGGGCAGAAATTATGCTAAGGAAATTCTGGGCATCTGTTGAGGTGATGGGGCATGTGTCCCACAACCACTGGTGCTTGAGGAAGCACTACCAACATCAGAACCTTTCCAAGAGGCAGATATGGCAGAGTGGATTTTCTCCAGGATATGAATCACTTTCTCCAGTCAATGATTAACTTGCTGGCATTCAACAATGCATTTTCACCACAGTGTGGTAAATAAATTTACCGGACTATTTTTCCATACATTAAATATCAATAAGGATAGCTCAATCAAATGAGAGGCAGAGTCCGTGGTATCTGAGTCATACGGGCTTTAATTATGATCCTTGAGGAACAGGACATCATGTTCAGGAAGGGATATTAAACGCTTTATTAACATCACACATTATATATAGTAAAACAGTATAATTGAAATGAATACAGTAGGCGTAACAAGTGAAAAGTAAGAGATAAGAACACATGTGCGTAACAGGTGGCGTGTAAGAAGGCGTACACATGGGCGTGCACTTGACATGTCAGAGAAACGTCACAAGAAGTGTCATAAGTGGGTGGGTACATAGTGAATTCCTGCAGGGTCAGCAGAAACATTTGGCCTAGATGCGCGCGCAACTGAATATGACGTGTAACTGGGGAGAACTGGGGGCTTTGACTTTAGCACTAGAAGAGGAGACTGGTGTCTGGGATGTCAGAACGACCTGTACCTATGGCATATCTGGTATCTCATGTTTGGGGGATGTAGTATCTGGAGTAAAAGGTCTCTCGGACAGAGGCCGTTCAATACTGGATGCTAGTGCGTGCATACGTGTCTTGGTGCAATGCGCGGGGGCCATGGGCCTACCATAGTAACGGGTTCTGTAAATCACTTGCAAGGAGGACAGGAAGGCCGGGCCCTTTGCTCTGCAGCCGGGAATAAGTTTACCTATTTCACTAGGCTGGAATGTGTTTTCAAGGAGGCTGAGCTGATAACTGTAGGCAAAATACTGTCTTTGGCAGGAAGGCCAGGCTGGGCCGGGCACCGCTTCGCTGGGCAGGAAGTAAGGCAGAGGTCAGGGATGCATACCTAAACTACAGCTTTCAGAGACAGAAAAGACTTGGAGCCTCAATTAAGGGCCTAGCTCGACTGAGCCAGGAAACATGGAGAAAACGTGTGCAAGATTCAGAAGTGTACCATGTAAAGACGTTGGCACCATAGGCCTAGAAGCCCAATTAACGTAATTTTCTTGGAGAATTATATATCTGACATGTTAACGTCGGACGCAAATGCATATGCGTCTTTCTAGCATGCACGGGAAGGAAGTTACATGACATACAAGGAACATGGGTGTATGGATAGGGTGCGAGTGGGGGACACATTAGCTACCTGAAAATTTCTATTACCTCATTCCCTCCTTGGCCCCTACTTCACCCTTTAGGATATATCTATGTTCATGAGACCATCTATCTGTTCATATAGCATCATTTGTTCATCTTTCTTCATTCGGGAACGGGAACGTGTACTTGGACGGGGAATACAAGCTGTGGCGCACAAACCGCAAATCGCTGGCCCACATTGCAGACAAAGACAACAACTGAATACTATGAGCAGTATAATTCCTAGGAACGACAATACTTTCCATCCCCAGGCGGATATCACACTCCAGAGCCAACCGGACCAAGTCCAGGTGTCAGGATTCTGGTGTATCAAGTGAGCTATCTCATGAAGCCTTGTTATTGCTTTGTACACAGATGGCGCGTTATTAGGAATAAAAATGCAACAACTGGATCCGATGACTCTACAAGCCCCGCCCCTATCGGCCAGGATGACGTCAAGGACAAGGCGATTTTGAAGAACAACGAGTCTCATAGCAGACTGCTCTTCGGTCAGGTTACCTAAAGCAAAAGTAGTCTCGTTCACTACTGCTTCCATAGTTCTGGTCAATCTTCGTATTATCTTACTATTTTGGACGGGACCTATGAACCAGAAGTATCCTTTAATATAATCCTTATACTGGTCTCATGCTGACTCAGAATAATCGATAACTGGAGGAAGGTCTCCATTATGTCTTTCATGCACAAAATGCGAATTTCGATGATAATCGGGTGGGGCTAGGAAAACAGGTGGCAATAGGAACGCGATATAACACGTCCCATCCCAATCTAATGGCAGACGTACATAAGCTGTCTGACCACAAATAAAATAAGAATGGCGGGAGGCTTTGAAAGTAGACTTTCCTTTATCACTGAATTCGACCACAGTATTACAATCACTGTGTCCTAGATGTACTGAACCATTCTTTCTGACGCATAATTCGCCTTTCACTGGTAAAACTGTAATAGACGGCAAGTCCGAATTAGTCTCAGACTGCACATTCAGAATCATGAGGTTAAGTGTAAAATTACCTAATCCATACACTTCATTTTCTAGATCGGTCCCTGTCCTTCGGGGAAGACCTTCCTTGTCTGGGAAACATATTTTATTCATAACTGTATTCAAGTTCCCCCAAATCCAATTGCCTTGGGAAACCGTGGACGTACTGTCTAGGGAGGACATTAAAGTGAACCATGCACCACACGAACCATTATGTGTAAACGGATAAGGAAAGAGGGGCAGAACTCCCTTGTATTTCTGATAGGGAGGGAGTCGGCCACATACCCAGCAATTGGTGGCATTGCTAGTCTGGTGGGAATGGTGTAACATACGGATAAAAGTATTGTTGCGCATTGCTAATCGATAGGACAACTCGTGTGGGGGCAGGTCGCTGAAAGTGTGCTCTACAGTGTCATTAGAGGAAGTATGTACATGTGAACCAAGAGGAAAGAAAACATGTAGCATTAAACTTATGCATATAACCGTAAGACTCAGAAGAAACATAAAAATTAATGCAATAACGCATCGGCTATGCAGATTTTTGCAATATTTTTCTCTCTTTTCGTTTCGCCTATCTCTCTGACTACTTGGGTATATCTTATACATGTCAGAAACCTGTCTAACCGCTTCACCCGAGGGGGACTTAAACAATTAAACGCTGTCTGACTTACTAGACCTCAACTTGGCTCGGTACTCCGGCTGTGGACTTTTCTCTAGCAGGGGGAGTTTAGAGTCAATGTCTGAAAGGGGGCAGTCCTTTATTACAGTCTCTGGACACAATCCATGAAATCTCTTCACGTGGCTGGAGTGCAACCATCCCTTCCGGCCTTCTAGTTTCACTGCGGTCCTCGTCGTCAACAACACCAACTTTGGCTGCTTCCACCTCGGCTCCAGAGGGCTCGATCGGTCAAAGTTTCGGACATAGACGTGATCCCCTGGAACGATTTCATGCGGTTTTACTTGGGTGTTGTCCGGGAAGGCAGCCGCGACCTGTGAACGACAAGATAGTAGTGCAGACATCAAGGAAGCTTGGTAATCTGTCAGCATAGTACTGTCAACATCAGTTATTCTTCGAGGCATAGGCGTACCCCACATGTTTGGGGTACGTCCAAAAATTATTTCATACGGGGACAATCCAGTTCTAGAATGGGCTACCATTCGCATGTAAAAGAGGGCAACTGGCAAGGCTACTATCCAGTCTACACCTTTTTCTGCACAGATCTTCGCTAACCGTGTTTTCAGGGTTTGATTATGTCTCTCAACGAGACCAGCGGCTTCAGGGTGTCGTACGCAATGAAATTTCCACTGGTAACCTAACAGGAGTGATACCTGTTTCATGAGCTCGGTCGAGAATGGCTGACCATTATCAGAGTACACGACACGGGGCAAACCGTATCGCGGGAAAAATTCGCGGACCAACTGCTTGGCAGTGGTTACAGCAGTGTAATCTGGGACTGGATATGCTTCTGTCCATCGGGAAAGGGCACATACGACTACGAGGACATACTTGAATCCTCGGCATCTGTCCATCTGGATATAATCCATCTGGAGGACTTCAAAAGGATGGTCAGGAGGATGAAATCCACCTTGTTCCACGGGGATACCTTTGCCTGGATTGAACTGACAACAGATCATGCAGGTACGCACTTTCTGTTTCGCTGCTGCACGTAAATGCTTGTTGAACCAAAGATTCTGTAAACTGTCTAACATGGCTTTCTCTCCTAAGTGTGCTGGACTATGTGCTGTGTTAATGATAACTTGAACCATAGAGTCGGGGAGGAACCATGTGGCTCTTCCCTTCGTCATCCATCCCTGATCTGTCTGGACCCCTCCTTGTTCAGTCTATTTCTTGATTTCATCTGGAGTTGCATGTGTCTGTATGTCGAGTACATCTAGCGTGGGATCCTTAACTGTCATACAATGTGTCAGTGGAGTCACTTCAGTTTTTGTCGGGTCAGTTGGTATGTCTGTCTGAGTCTGAGCTGTGAGTTTAGCTGTTCAATCTGCAAGGTCGTTACCCTGGGAAATAGTATCGGTGACTTTAGTATGTGCTTTGCACTTCATGATGGCTATGGCTGTGGGCAAATGTATTGCTTCTAGCAGGGCTTGAATGAGGGGACCATGTTGTATCTTGGCACCGTGAGAAGTTAAAAAACCTCTTTCTTCCCAGAGAACACCGAAGTCGTGAACGACTCCGAATGCGTACTGTGAGTCTGTGTATATGTTTACCTTCTTGTTCTTGGCTAATATACAGGCTTGGGTCAGAGCGATGAGCTCTGCTGCTTGGGCAGATAATGTGTCAATACGATGTGTTTCTATGACTTCAGTTTCAGTGGTCACTGCATATGCGGCTACTAACTCTCCTGTGCTTGTTCTCATACATGAACCATCCACGTAAAGTGTCAGGTCTGGATCGGACAATGCAATGTCTGTCAAGTCTTGTCTTGGCTTTGTCACGGTATTAATGACTTCCACACAGTCATGTGGTGCTGTATCTGCTGTAATGGAGGGTAATAATGTGGCAGGGATGAGTATGTTGCAACGTCTGATTTCTATGTGTGGTTGAAACAGTGTCAGTTCATAACCTGTCAGTCGTGCTATGGTCAAGTGCTGAGTCTGGGTTCGGTTTAGGAGAACTTCCATGGAGTGTGGAACCTGTACTGTCAAGGGATGTCCTAACACTATTGAATCGCTTTGTCTGATAGCTAGAGCTGTTGCTGCAACTGATTTTAAGCACGCAGGCAAGGCCTGGGCTACTGGATCCAATGTACTAGAAAAATAAGCACAAGGCTTGTGGTGTCCTGCTTGATCTTGTGTGAGAACAGATAATGCTGTGCCATCGCGTTCTGTGACAAAAAGTGTAAAAGGTTTGCTGTAACATGGTGTAGCTAAAACTGGTGCTTGACATAAAGCTTTCTTCAAGTCATTAAAAGCTTGTGTATGTTCCTGAGTCCAAGGGAGGACAGTCGAAGTCGCTGCCTCCTGTGTTGTCAACTGTATGAGTGGCTTGGCTAGGTATGCATACTGAGGAATCCATTGTCTACAGTAAGAAGTGAGGCCAACAAAAGCCCGTACTTCCTTTTGTGTCTTGGGTTGTGGCAGATGTGCAATTAACTGAATACGATCTGGTGTCAACTGTCTACCCCTCTTGGACAGCAAGTGTCCAAGGTATACCACTTGCTGGGCACAGAATTGTAGCTTCGAAGGGGACACTTTATGCCCCTTTTCGGCCAGAAAATACAAGACTGTCAGTGATGCGCGTTCGCAGTCACGTTCGGTCCGTGCTGTAATTAACAAGTCATCAACGTATTGCAGCAGTGCAGTGTCAGTAGGCATTTGAATATTGTCTAGTTGTCGTTTCAGAGCTTGACTGTAAATACTAGGACTTTCTGTGAACCCTTGAGGTGCACGTGCAAATTTGAAGCTTCGGCCATTTAAACAGAATCCGAAAAGGTACTGGCTTTCAGGATGAATGGGAACACTAAAGAAGGCGTTCTTGAGATCGATTACAGTGAAGAACGCAGCTTCGGAATCAATGGCAGTCAATAGGGAAGAAATATCTGGGACTACTGGGTACTGTGGTATTATGCATTTATTCAGTTCTCGAAGGTCGATCACCAATCGGTAGACTGGTGGTGCATTTGGGTCAGTTCGTTTAAGAATCGGAATGATTGGAGAATTACATACATTGGAGTCAGTTTCTACTACTACTCCTTGTGCAATGAGCTCGTCAATAATTTTCAGTAAGGCTATTACAGCCTCAGGTGGCAACTTGTATTGTCGGATCCGGGGTAGTACAACACCTTGTTTGAGCGTAACACGATAGGGTGTAATGTGCATACAACCTACATCAGTTGGACCTTGCGCCCATAAATGCTGTGGTACATTTTGCAATCTTGGATCAAAATCTCTCAACACATAATGACCTTTAAAGTCACGTAGAAACAATCTCACTCCTTCCGGAGAACAACATATCACTGCTCCTAGTGCTTTCAATGTTTTAATACCAAGTACGTTTTCTGGACATGATTTCGTAAGTAACAAGTCCGTAGTACGAGACAATGGACCAACTGCAAGGGGAACTGGCTTTGACACTTCGTTAACAATAGGCTTTCCTGAAAATCCAAGGGAAACATTCTGTGAGTCTGAGAGGGGTGCCCCTGGAACCTCGTCGTGACTGATGGTAGTTCTGCTCGCCCCTGTGTCAATCAAAAATTTTCTGTCTTTCCCTAATACCTGACTATGTACATAGGGACCCTCTTGATCTACAGGAACCTCGATAAGGGGCAAGCCAACCTCCCTCTCTAGGCTGTTTCATGAATACTGCTGATAATCGGGGTACTCTGACTGTGCATACTGGTACATTTGCTGTGTGACATGTTGCGTGGCAGCAATGGGTTGGGGCCGGGGTACAGCTACTGTCTGTTGTTGTGCATTCTGGGGAGGTTGCGTGTTCTGTGGAATATTCTGTGGAACATGTTCTGGTCTAGGTGGACGCGGTCTTTCTTTCGTCCTGCCTGTAGCAATATTGTATTTCAGAACGGTACATTCGTTTATATAGTGACCTGGCTGTTTACAGTAATTGCAATTCCCTTTAACAGGAACTGCAGGGTGACTAGTCTGTGTCGTACCTCTCTTCTGGCTATCTGCTGGGACGGACTGGGCAACTAGTACTTTCATTTTCGTATCTTTCATACGTCTCTGTTCATGTTCGTGTTCCTCTCTGATTCGGTTCTGGTGGTACTGTAACATTTGTAACATTTGGGAAGGAGTATTTGCTTGCCAAGTACTTTCGACTTTCAGTACTCTGTTTTTAACCTGTGGTAAGGAATTCTCGACTAGTTTGGTCACAAAAAGATGTGGATAAGATTCACTACTTGTTTTCAGACCGCTATTAATAATAAAACATTTCTCAAATCTAGAATAAAAATCACTAGTGTCTTCGTCTTGTTTCTGTTTGCAGGCTGAGATTGCATCCCAGTCTTCCTTTTTAACTGTCAATAACCTAGGCAAGACTTGTACTAATAATCCTGGTAATGCTTTGGCTTTGTCCCCAAGACCTGTACCTGGGACCCGCCTATTTTCTTCGTCTTCTAATTCAGTACAAATAATCTTTTTATCTCCCACCTCCCATTCTTTCTCTTTAAGTTTTTCGTAAATGCCGGCAGGCAACAATACCTTTAACATTTTAAGAATGTCGGAATACGTATAATCTCCCATGAGTAACATATCTTTTAATTCACGGTGGAACCCTGCTGTATCTTTATCATGACAGGGCACTAATTTCTTCATTTCCAATAATTCCATTTTGGTCAGGGGTGTGTATACAAATACTCGTTGAAGCTCACCCCCTGGGGTCTGGACGAGATGAACTTCTCGTAAAGGATTCTGTCTGTCTATGTAAAAAGGTTGTCTTACTGGGGGTGGAACAGGAACGAAATGTGGAGTCAGGAAAGTTCTGTATTTGTGGCGTTGTTCTAGGATGGTATTAATTAAATCGGTACCTAGGCCTCTCCATCTTTTTAGGAGTAATTCTTCCAGTATATTATATAGGGGACCTGGATCAGAATGTTGGCTTTCATATAGTGTAATGAGATGCTGGATCATGTACATACCAGCTAGTCGCTGTTCGTCTGGGGTAAGACTCAGAAATGTTTGCGCTACTGAATCATCTTTATATATACTAGTATTTCCAGCCCATTGTACTGCTGACCGTGCTAGTTCCTGATCACGCATGGTACTAAGTTCACTGTAACCTATTCTTTCTTTCAGTATTCTATCAGTGGCTTGGAATACATGTTCAAGAGAACATTGTTCTGGTATGGGAGACAGGAAACGTTTCTTGTTTTCTAGACGAATGGGTCTGTCAAAAGGTCTTGCTCTGCCTACGTACGCTATTCTATCTGGGTCTCCTGCATCCTCTATATCTTCCTCCTCTGTTTCATTCTCTTTCTCGTCTTCCCTAGCTGCAGTTTCTTTTTCGTGTATTATTATAATTTCTTTACGGATCTTTCTGTACATGGATTCTATACAACTTTGTTTATTATGTTTACCATCAGCTATATTGTTACTCCAATTTATCAGTATGTCCATCTCTTCCTTGCTTGTACCTGGCCGATCTCGTTCCCTTATCAAACAATTTATCAAAAACTGTAAGATCATTCTTTGTGTCTCAACCTTGTGGTGTGCCATGGCCTCGCGAATGCATTCTGGTCTCTCCCCTGTTCTAATAAAACGGTATATATTGTCTAAATGGTTAGTCATTTCTGGTAAAAGAATCAAATAGTTGGTAACACGTCGTAAACGTAACGAAATTAACATCATATCTTCTACACCTGGTACTGGATCATATCTACAATCTGTTATGTACTGTCTAAGGGTTGCGAATGTCGCAGCTTTGGGTGTACGCTGTAACGCCACTTCTCTAAGCGTCATTCTTTTTACTTGAGGCGGGGTCACAGGGCGACCTCCTACGGCGCCTCCTGAAGCGGAAGCGTAACCATCAACTAGATGTGTTGTTGCTACTGGTGTCAGAGCTTGAAAAGTAGGTGTAGGTAATGTAGGCAGACTCTGGGTTGTCAGTGTAGCAAAAGGATTGGTAGGACCGACAGCAGGAGGGACAGTAGCAGTAGTAGTGACAGGATGGGAAATGACGACGGGTGGGGGAGTCGAGTCTTGAGGGAGTGGAGGTAACGTGTCCTGAACAGGCTGAGCAGGCTGAATAGGCTGCTGTACATTATTAACAGGTGGTACGCGTACATTGGTGTATGCTGGAGCTACATCATCTAAATAGGAAGAAAGAAAAATGTCTGCTGCGGTCTGTTTATGATGGAGTTTAGTCGGGACCAATGGTGGTGGCAAGTTACAGGGTACTTCCGGGGTCGCTTTAGGCAGGCCCTAGGCAAGAACAGGATACATGCCTGTAATAAGGGCATTTCTTTGACGGTCTTGTTGTTCTATCCTGACTCGTTCTCCTTCTTCTAGTAATTCCTTTTCTTTAGCTTTTTCAGATTCCTCTCTACTTTTCTCTGCTTTTCTGATTTCTTTTTCTGTTCTTCTATGCGCTTCTTTACGCCATAATTCTATGGCATCTTTCTGGGATTGTCTGGCTTTCTTCTTCCATAATGCTTCTTCTACTCTCATGATGCATTCAGCATCCCATGTCCCTGAGACAGGCCATCTATACTTCTCTTCCAGATCTTTAGTATAATCCACCCACAAATCTAGGTACAGTATGGCATCTAAGCCGTGTTTGTGGTACATAAAATGTCCTGGAGTGTCCCTAGGCGGGACCGGAACTGCTTCTTCGAGTATCCCTTTCCTAGTACCTATCTGACGTAATTTCGAGAACAGCGGCATATTTGAACTGACTTTGAACGTGAGCACAATAAACACAGTAATGAATAGCAAACAATCATTCATACCACGACATTAAACACATTGAAACATTTTAGACTGATATTACCTGGAACAAAGAAAACATATATTCTGGAAATCTCGAGAAACAATACTAGAATACTGGATTACTAGATGCACTGCTAAAACAGTACAGACAATACCGGTCCCATAAAGAGACACGTCATACCGCATTCACCTAAGTGAACACGTCTGGACCAGGTCTATGTACCCAGACCCGTCTTGACCGGGCACAAATTAATGAACCCGTCTAGATGCGTTCCCAACAACGGTACTCACCGGGAAGCAGAAACTGAAGGCCTCGGAAACTGGACTGGACTGGACTGCGTCGGGCTACGATTTCTCCTACGCATGCGCTTCAGAACAGGTGGGCCTCCGGATACCTCGGACCTTGCTCTCTCGACTTGGGGCTCTGGTCGGGATCCTCCGCATTCCTCACCGCCTCGTCTGGATGCCGGACCGCAGTCTCCGTCTCCTCCGTGGGCCTGAGGGAGATAGCAGGAAAACCCGTAGGTGTGCACTGGATCCCTCACGGCTGTAGAAGGGGTCAAGGCCTGCGTTACATCGCCGGCGAGTGGGGAAGGGGGGGAGTCCCTATTCAGGCGCCAGATTATGTGGTAAATAAATTTACCGGACTATTTTTCCATACATTAAATATCAATAAGGATAGCTCAATCAAATGAGAGGCAGAGTCCGTGGTATCTGAGTCATACGGGCTTTAATTATGATCCTCGAGGAACAGGACATCATGTTCCATCACCACTAAGGTTCAGGAAGGGATATTCAACGCTTTATTAACATCACACATTATATATAGTAAAACAGTATAATTGAAATGAATACAGTAGGCGTAACAAGTGAAAAGTAAGAGATAAGAACACATGTGCGTAACAGGAGGCGTGTAAGAAGGCGTACACATGGGCGTGCACTTGACATGTCAGAGAAACGTCACAAGAAGTGTCATAAGTGGGTGGGTACATAGTGAATTCCTGCAGGGTCAGCAGAAACATTTGGCCTAGATGCGCGCGCAACTGAATATGACGTGTAACTGGGGAGAACTGGGGGCTTTGACTTTAGCACTAGAAGAGGAGACTGGTGTCTGGGATGTCAGAACAACCTGTACCTATGGCATATCTGGTATCTCATGTTTGGGGGATGTAGTATCTGGAGTAAAAGGTCTCTCGGACAGAGGCCGTTCAATACTGGATGCTAGTGCGTGCATACGTGTCTTGGTGCAATGCGCGGGGCCATGGGCCTACCATAGTAACGGGTTCTGTAAATCACTTGCAAGGAGGACAGGAAGGCCGGGCCCTTTGCTCTGCAGCCGGGAATAAGTTTACCTATTTCACTAGGCTGGAATGTGTTTTCAAGGAGGCTGAGCTGATAACTGTAGGCAAAATACTGTCTTTGGCAGGAAGGCCAGGCTGGGCCGGGCACCGCTTCGCTGGGCAGGAAGTAAGGCAGAGGTCAGGGATGCATACCTAAACTACAGCTTTCAGAGACAGAAAAGACTTGGAGCCTCAATTAAGGGCCTAGCTCGACTGAGCCAGGAAACATGGAGAAAACGTGTGCAAGATTCAGAAGTGTACCATGTAAAGACGTTGGCACCATAGGCGTAGAAGCCCAATTAACGTAATTTTCTTGGAGAATTATATATCTGACATGTTAACGTCGGACGCAAATGCATATGCGTCTTTCTAGCATGCACGGGAAGGAAGTTACATGACATACAAGGAACATGGGTGTATGGATAGGGTGCGAGTGGGGGACACATTAGCTACCTGAAAATTTCTATTACCTCAACAGATATGTTCTACAGAATCAGCAGTGCCTCCTCAGACAATAGTTTTGGTGGAACTGGAGCAGAGGTAGAAATGCCAAGAGCGACGAACACCCCAGTCCGTCTTTAGATTTGGTGCTTGTTTGGTATCTTGGGGCAGGAGTAAGGGAGGAGCTGGTAGTACTAGTGGGCATGTCAGCCACTGGCCAGACTGAGGAAGTTTGATTGATGGCCAGCACTCTAATCCTAAGTGTCACTGGGTCCCTCAGTGCTGGTGTGTGCACCTTATGAATTCCAGTTGACCATGTGCCATTCCCCCGCAGACTAGGCCGTGTCGACCTCACTTGCTCTTAAGGGAGAGAGAAGCAGAATTATGCCCAAATTAGTTCAACAGTACAGAGGGAAATATCAATGTGTGCAAAAAATAAAGATGTTTTTAATGATTCTAACCATTATTCTGAAGAAAGAGTGCATAATAAAAAAACACAAAGTAAGTCAACTAACCCTTTATGCAAAATTGTGCCTGGCAGAATAACACTGTGCCTTATTTGGAGGAGGGGGCAACTTCTTTAAAACGTGGCAGATATATGATAGCCATATTGCAAGTGCCATTGGGTTTAATCCACTCATTATACAGAGGACAGGATATTCACCACTTTGTGATGGAGTGTCCCATCTACAAACTCCAAACATGACCTACGTTGTCATTACTCAATGGACCCACAAGATGGACTGAATAGCAATACAAACACACTATCCATTAAGCCTTAACATATACTATTGGCTTGCATGTTCAACAAGCCTCAGAATCCAGCAAACACAATATATTACTACATTCATTGTCATTAACATGGGGGATATTCAATCCATTGTATTACAAATTCCATAGCTGTCATGCTCTATGGCAGATGGGACACCTGCTATATTTTTGATGGAGAAGCTCAGCTACCAAACGCTGAATAAAGCTCTAAGTGCCATTTTCCAGTGGCATACAATCTGTCTTAGCTTGGGAAATGACAGATATGAAAGATGAAATGAAAAGAAAATTTGTAGTGCGCGGTAGCTGCCCTGAGGCGTCCTAGCGCTAAACAGAAGTGCTTTCTAGTGAGGCTACTAGCATCAAGAGTTTAGTGAGACTTCTTAAAGAGGAAAGTTTTTAACTGTTTACGAAATGAAAGTAAGTTGGGGGTCAGATCTCAGGTGAAGGGGAAGAGAGTTCCACAGTTTGGCCGCGGTATAAGAAAATGATCGGCCTCCACATCTTGATCGCTTAATTGTGGGGACTGTGGCAAGGAAGGCATGAGTAGAGCGAAGCTGTTTAGTGGGATGATAGGGAGTGATTAGGGAATGGTTAATGACCGGGCCCGTTTTCCAAAAAGCTTGATGGGAAATGCAAAGAGTTTTAAAGTTGATTATTTCCCTAACAGGGAGCCAATGCAGGCTTCTCAGGCCGGGTTTTGCCGAGAGGCGGCGGGGGAGCTGAAGCAGAGTTCGAGCAGCACAGTTTTGTATTATCTGGAGTTTTTGCAAGGTATATTCAGGGGCTCCTAGGTAGAGGGCATTGCCAAAATCAAGGCAGAACTGGAATAGACCTTGAATTACGATTTGTCTAGCTCCAAAGGGCAAGAGGGGAAGAATTTTTCTGAGAAGTCTAAGAAGGCCAAAGCAGGTGGCTGATAACTTGATTGCCTGACTGTTAAAGCTGAGAGATTATCCAGCCAGACGCCAAGGCTTTTTATAGTGTCTTTGGGTGTTGGAGGAGGACCGAGACAAGGGGGCAAGATTGAGTTGATCGTGGGAGAGATGGAGCTACCGAGGAGCATCGTTCCGTTTTGTCTCCATTAAGTTTGAGGCATGAGGCAGTCATCCAGTTGTTAACTTCTTCTAGGCAGCCCCTCAGATTGACCTGTGCTGGTTGGCTGTCTAGCTGATTGAAGGATACCACTAGCTGAGTGTCATCGGCATATGTGATGATCTTTATACCATAGGGATGGACAATCTCAGCTAGTTGGCTCATATGTACGTTGAATAACGTAGGGCTCAGGGATGAGCCCTGCAGTACCCCACAGCCCCGGGGTTTGCTAAGGGAGATGGGAGATGGGACGGTAGTTACTGGGGTTGTTGGGGTCCAGGTTTGATTTTTTGAGGAGTGCTCTTACCATCGCTTGTTTCCACAAGGGAGGGACAATGCCTGAGGATATGGATGCATTGAGTAAGTCAAGGAAGGTAGGAAGAATGCTGTGAGTAGCAGCAACTAGGGTGCAAGGGGGTGCAGGGTCACAAGGGGAACCGGACTTTACTTGGTGCATTATGAGACTGAGCATCTCTAGGTCCAGAAGAGGAAGGCTGTCAAGAGTATTTGGAAGATGCCGCATGGGTTCCGGACGGGGCAGGGGTGTGCAGTCGAGATAGAGGTCAATATCAGTAGTGGGAAAAGAAGTGTAGATGGGTTGAATTTTTGGGAAGAAAAATTCTGCCAGGTCGCTGCAGCGAGATTCTATGTTGTGATTGGGTGGCACATTTTGGGGGAGCTTAGTGAGACTTTTTACAATCTGATATATTTTTTTTGGCTTGGAAGGGGCTGCAGTGATTTTTCCTGTGTAGAAAGCAGATTGTGCAGTTTTGATCTCGTTTTTATAAGACCTTATCGCTTCCCTATATATGGTTTTGTCTACTGGAGTATAGTGTAGTCGCCACTTCCTTTCCAATTTTTTGCACTGGCGTTTCCTCTCCCTAAGTCCAGAGGAATACCATGAGGCAGTTTTTGAATGTCGTTTCGAGTTAGTGCAACATATAGGGAGTGTGGAGTCCAGTGAATTCGAGATCCAATTATTATAATTGTTGTTGGCTGATATGGGGTCCTGATTTATTGGGGGTCTGGAGGTCTCTAGGGCTGCAGTCCAGTTGTCTAAGGGAAGTTTTGACCAGTTGCGTGATTTTCGTGAGGTAGGATTTGAGGGGGGAGGTTATGGGTATTCCAAATAAGAGGGATCAGAGAGTGATCCGTCCACGGAAGAGGGAAGGGGGAACCTACCTTGAGGTCAGTACAATTACTAAAAACGGGGTCAAGGAGGTGACCTTTGACATGAGTGGGGAAAAGAACAAATTGTTTCAGTTGTAAAGCAGAAAGAGTGGCTATCAGTTCTGATGCGGTGTGGTCTGAACTATCATCAAAATGAATGTTAAAGTCCCCTAACAGAGTGTAGTTAGAGGGGCTTGTGGCTAGGCCGTCAACAATGGAGGGTAAGGTGTTGTGGAACTGTTTTAAGGTTCTGGGAGGGTGGTAAATAAGTGTTCCGGAGAAACTGTTATTGGGGGAAAAATCAATAGAAAAGGAAAGGCTTTCGCAATCTGAGATTAAATCAGAGGAGCATCGGCAGGTGTAACGATCTTTACAAATAATTGCCAAGCCGCCCCCCTTTCCATGAGAGCGGTCTTTCCGTGTGATCTGGTACCCTTGAGGAAGTGCTTGCAACAGATCTCAATCAGAGTCGGTGGTTAACCATGTTTCTGTTAAGAAAAGGGCATCTGGAGAAAGTTCCTCTAGGAGCAAGGCGATTTCTATGCGATGCTTGGGGAGTGACCTGCAATCCAGGAGATACATTTTGAGTTCGAACCTTTCTTTTTTATGGCGAATTGAGCTGAGCTCAAGATTGCATTGGGGGTAGATGGTAGGTATTTCTAGTGGCTACCAGGAGTGATGGCATAGGGCCTTTACAGTTGTTCTTAATTTGAGGAGAAAGTTGAGGAGAAAGTTGGGACTATAGCTCCTAATAGGGCTAATAAAAGATGCAGGGGTTGTGGCCCCTGGCCCCATCCAGCCCCGGATGGGCGCAGACAGACTTGCCTTAGGCGCACCCGCTGCGCGGCCGGGAAGGGATTGTCATATGGCCACATGCATCAAAGTCCGGTTTTTCGATTCCTTATTTGCGATTTTTAGGGAATCGCAAATAAGGAATCGCAAAATGGGATGCATAATTCAAATCGCATAATATTTGCAATTCGGTAAAAATCGCAATTTTTACCGAATCGCAAAAATTATGCGATTTCTAATTTGCGATTTCGCAATTCCCATTGATTCCTATGGGCCAAAAGGCCCATAGAAATCAATAGTAAGGCATTGACATTTTGCGAATTTCAATTAGCGATTCGCAAAATGTTAATGCATTCCATGGGTACAGGGGGGGGGTCCAAAGGACCCCCCCTGCACCCTTGAAATGTATTTTGAAGTGCATGTTTCACATACACATGTCCTAAGGACATGTGTGTCTGTAACATGACAGTGTTATAAAATGCAATTTTGAGCATTTTAATACATTTTCGCAAATTACCATGAGGTTCACCCTCGTGGTAATTTGCACCCCCTAATTGCGAATTCGCAAATTTAAAAGTAATCATGCATTGCTTTTAAGGAATCGCAAATTTGTGATTCCTTAAAAGCAATCGCTTTTTTGGAATTCGCTAAAAATAGCGATTTTTCCAAAAATGTCTGATGCATCCCAAAAACCTATTTAGGAATCGCAAACAGCCGAATTTACCGATTCGAACCGTTTGCAATTCCTAAATAGGTTGATGCATGTGGCCGTATATGCTAAAGGGAGCGGGAGTGGCCAAGCAACTGCAACCAGGAACTTCCTCCAAGATGGCGGCTTGCTCAGAGTGTTCCCGTAACAGCGCCTAGTCGGCTGTGAGGGGTAAGGTGCAGTGAGGAGAAGGTAGGTTGTGTAAAGTTTCCAAATTTTAAAATAACAACAGGTGTAAAAAAGATGCGGCAACTAACTCTCCCGGCTTCCGCCTCAAGAGATAGCACTATGTCTAATTTGCGCGCATGGCTCCTAGCGCGACTTATGTGCTAGTGAGTGAGGGCGGGAGGGGCCAAGCAACTGCACCGGCAACCCGGAACTGCCCCCAAGATGGCGGCTTGCTCAGAGTGTTCCCTGTAACAGTGCCTAGTCGGCTGTGTGGGGTAAGGTGCAGTGAGGAGAAGGTAGGTTGTGCAAAGTTTCCAAATTTTAAAATAACAACAGGTTTAAAAAAGATGCGGCTACTAACTCTCCCGGCTTCTGCCTCAGGAGATAGCACTATGTCTAATATGCGCGCATGGCTCCTAGCGCGACTTATGTGCTAGTGAGTGAGGGTGGGAGGGGCCAAGCTACTGCACCGGCAACCCGGAACTGCCCCCAAGATGGCGGCTTGCTCAGAGTGTTCCCCGCACTATGTCTAATATGCGCGCATGGCTCCTAGGGTGACTTATGTTCTAGTGAGTGAGGGCGGGAGGGGCCAAGCAACTGCACTGGCAACCCGGAACTGCCCCCAAGATGGCGGCTTGCTCAGAGTGTTCCCCGTAACAGCGCCTAGTCGGCTGTGAGGGGTAAGGTGCAGTGAGGAGAAGGTAGGTTGTGCAAAGTTTCCATATTTTAAAATAACAACAGGTTTAAAAAAGATGCGGCGACTAACTCTTCCGGCTTCCGCCTCAGGACATAGCACTATGTCTAATATGCGCGCATGGCTCCTAGCGCGACTTATGTGCTAGTGAGTGAGGGCGGGAGGGGCCAAGCAACTGCACCCCGGAACTGCCCCCAAGATGGCGGCTTGCTCAGAGTGTTCCCCGCACGATGTCTAATATGCGCGCATAGCTCCTAGCGCGACTTATGTGCTAGTGAGTGAGGGCGGGAGGGGCCAAGCAACTGCACCGGCAACCCGGAACTGCCCCCAAGATGGCGGCTTGCTCAGAGTGTTCCCTGTAACAGCGCCTAGTCGGCTGTGAGGGGTAAGGTGCAGTGAGGAGAAGGTAGGTTGTGCAAAGTTTCCATATTTTAAAATAACAACAGGTTTAAAAAAGATGCGGCGACTAACTCTTCCGGCTTCCGCCTCAGGACATAGCACTATGTCTAATATGCGCGCATGGCTCCTAGTGCGACTTATGTGCTAGTGAGTGAGGGCGGGAGGGGCCAAGCAACTGCACCGGCAACCCAGAACTTCCCCCAAGATGGAGGCTTGCTCAGAGTGTTCCCTGTAACAGCGCCTAGTCGGCTGTGAGGGGTAAGGTGCAGTTAGGAGAAGGTAGGTTGTGCAAAGTTTCCAAATTTTAAAATAACAACAGGTTTAAAAAAGATGCAGCGACTAACTCTCCCGGCTTCCGCCTCAGGAGATAGCACTATGTCTAATATCAAGATTGTACTGAGCACTCAGGACATCTTTGTTTAGATGTTTGGCAATAATCAAAACACATGTATGCACACACAGTGAACAAAACAGTGGCCTTCAGCATTCCATAATTAGCAATACTCATGTAACTCACATTTCACATAATGTGGATTAATGCACTTGCATCACATGAAATGATTTACAAATATCCACAATAATACAATAATACATAATTAAATATTGTGATGAATATATTAAACTTGAAAACTCTTTATTGTAGAACCTGGCTATAATTCTTATTTACTTTTTAAAGATCGTCAAAAAAGTCACCTCGATGGTGGTTTTACAGTTTCTTAATATGTTATTGGCATAGGTGGAAAAATGGTCTTTACATCCAGAGGAATTGCCATGATATACTTCTTTATGATGTTTTTTACATTGATCCCTACACAGCCAACACGTTTTGACTTCTGAAACTTACATTTGGTGGGGCATTTTCAAGGCTGATGCTTAAAGGTATACTTAATAAAATAGTGGCGGAAGTGCAGCCTTCCTGGCTGAGCCTAGAAAGGCCCTGAGGCCTCAAACCTGAGGCTGCAAAAATGTCCACAATACATATGAAAGTGCACGATCTTGCAAAAAAAGGTCCGTATTCAGTTGCTGTCGCACCGGTGCTGTGGAACTTGTGGGGTTATCATACCTTTCTTAGATTATCAAGACTAAGCACGACAAGAACAGCATTAGAAATACAAGCATCTTATAGACAGGTATTCCTGAATCTGTATGAGTTTTATCTCTTTGAGCACATCTCGTCAGGATAAAGAGAAATTACCATAAACATGTTGTCTTTGAGAATATCTACCAAGATGATTTGTGATTATCAATTAACGTTCAAGCCCTGAAGAAGTCTTGTTGTCTGAGACGAAACGTGTTGGCTGGCTAAGAAGGAAATTCATTTGTGTTCTGGGATTTATCCTGTGTTGAATTACTACAATAAAGAACTTGAAAAAGAAAATCTTGCAAGAATCCGGACCTTTTTTTACAAGATCGTGCACTTTCATATGTATTGTGGACATTTGAAACCATAAAGAAAACACTTTCTGGATGGGTGCTGATTTCTTACCATTTATTGCAATTTTTGGGCTTTGCCCTTGAAGGAACAGACAGGGTTGTTGTCCTTGGAATCACAAGCACCATCACTATTATTTATAAGCCACAGGTGAAAGCAGGTGCATTCTTTTGGCCTCAACCCTTACCTTTTATGTAAACAGCATTACAATGAAATTATTGATGAGAAAACTTTGCATGGCTGAGGTAAAAGTTATTACAGTTGCCTTAGGACAGGGGTTATAGTTAATTGAGATAATGATAACTATAATATATATATATATATATATATATATATATATATATATATATATATATATATATATATATATATATATATATATATATATATATATATATATATATATATATATATATATATATATATATATATATATATGTATATATATATGTATATACAAATGTGGCCCAACTCAGGGCTCCCGGGCGCTCTCTGGCGGTGCGTTCCAAGTGCAGCAGAGCCTTGCTGCAAATAATAACTTTCCTTTTGCCAAAGGCATTTTCTCGCGTGCTACCAGCTTTCTTTAAATGCCGACCAGCAATTCCATGCAGTGCACGTTATTTTAATTTCATAACAGCTTTACCAGCAGCACTTCTCTATGCGTTCCGGTCTCGCACAGACCTTGTTCACGAGACTACTATTAACTGCCATTTCCTGCAAATGTATTTAAATAAAAGTGAAAAAACAAAGTGACATCATTTCATTTTGGCGGCAGCTAGTAATTGTGGTACATGTAGTGCACATTTCATTTTATATTCAATACTCCTTCATTGAACCAATTCATTCCTTGGAAAATTATTAAATCTTTAGATAAATACCTTTGCACATAATTTTAACACTCGTTATTAATGATTTCGCTTTTACCCTCCAGTGGGTAATTTTAACAACTTATGCTGCCTTATCTAAGGGGACAAAGTTAATTTTTCAAATAGGGGGGCAATAATGGTCCAAGTATGATAGCTCAGAGGTGGTAATGTAATTCCTCATCCTGGTTCAGTCCATTCGGGGTCAGGTTTCGGAAGTTCAGGATGTGTTTCGACTCCTTCTTCCTGAGGATTTTTTCGTGATCTCCACCACATGGATGAATGCCTACTGTCTCTACTGCATAGAATTTCAGCTCTTTCCAATTTCCTCCATGTTCCTTTTACATGTGTTTTGCCACAGCGTTACTATGATCATTATTACCAGTGGCCCTAACGTGTTCTAAATGCATTTTTTTAATTCGCAATTCGTGTTCCCCACGTATTTCAATGCACATGGGCATTCCATGATATATACAGCAAATTGACTCTTGCAGTTTATAAGTTGTTGGATTTTCCACATGCGCTTATTGGCCATCATAATCTCCTTTTTGTTTTGAGCATTTCAGGGGGTTGAAAATGACTATGAACTAACTTATCCTGTACATTTTTGGCTCTTCTGTAGGTGATATTGGGGTGGTCCCCTATTATATTAGCTGCTGTGGAATCCATTAGTAAGGTTGTTAAATTTAATCCAAGGAAAGAGAGACACATCCAAGCCACAGCCCACATTTCCCCTTCAATGCAGATGAGAGAGCTGTGCAACAAAAAATAGAAACAATAAACTAAGAGAACAAATACAGCAAAAATCAAGATACATAGTATTTCAAATATTTTGGCTTCTTAACACATCTAGAGGACAATCGTGGAGAAGAAGAATGAACCTCAATATTTGCACCAGATGAAGACTCTTGAGAGGAAGTTGAACCAGAACAAACAGAAATTCTATTTAAATTCAAAATAAATTCTGTGATCCTGAGTTCTCACAGCATTTTTGAATACTTTGATCATTTTGATGGGTTTTGAGAATTTGACTTTTGATTCAGGAAGTCTGATGACAACCAAGTCTCCAATCTTGACAGCTGTCTCCTTAGTAGAATGTTTTGAATCAAAATACAATTTCCTAGCTAAACATTTGTTTTCTTCCTTCTCACGGCAACCCACATTTTTATTACATGAATGACCCACATTTTTTATCTTGTGAATGAGGCACCTTGATGGATTATTCAAACATACTCACCCAAGACGGTTCAACCAGAGGACAAGGAGGCCTCCCTGTGAAAAGAACAAATCTAGACTTACCAGTACAACTATGTGGAGTCATAGTTAGAAACTAGCCTTTAAAAAACCTTAGAAATTCACTTTAAAAAACGTAGGTTTCAGGCATGTTATAGTTAGGAATTAGCATTTAAGAAACCTTTGAAATTCACTGAAAAAACCTTAGGTTACAGGCATGTTATAGTTAGAAATTAGCATTTAAAAAACCTTAGAAATTCACTGAAAAAACCATAGTGATGTAATATGTGATGTCATCAGCAGTGCATTGCAGGGGCGCAAGTTATAGTTAGCACAACTAGCTGAATTTCTCTGATTTTTGTATTAGTGAAATGTCCAACTAACTATAATGTTCAGTGAATATATATATATATATATATATATATGGCAGTCGCCAGTAGGTAGTTACAGTTAGGACCTGTTTTCCATAGGAAATCCGAAAGTTCTATTTGGAATGACTTTGGCGACCGTTGACGAATCTTCGCTCCTATCCTGAAAGTCTTGGGGTAATTCGTGTAGCGGGGGCTGAGAAAAAAGGGGGTCCCAAAACGTGTTTTTCCCCATTTAATTTTCCATATGTACCGTTCATCGCAGCGACAGTCCGAACGGCTGAATGGAATTACACCAAATTTGGAAAAGTTGTAGTCCTTGGTACAGACTCTTGCCTTTTGCTTATATGGTGTAAATCTGTTCAGTAGTTTTTGAGAAAATTACAATTAAAAGTACATATATATCTATGGCCTCGGTGGATCCGCGCATCTTTCGCAGATTATAAGCGCACTGTCCCGATCAAGCGCAGAATGCTGATTGGCTGTCAAGATTTATCAACATTCGAAACCGGGAAGTGTTGGCAGCCATTTTGTGCCTCGGTAGAAGCGAGGATCTGAAAATTAGTGGAACAAGTGTTCAAAACGTATAAACGTGGCTGGTAAGAAATATTTTGACCCTCTAGACCTGCTTAGTGGGTCACAAAAAAGATTTTTTATTTTTTTTAAACAGAGAAATGTGCGCTAGGTGCATGAATCCACCGTAAAAAAAATAAAAACGAAGTGGGTGCTCGTGCTTGTTTAAAAATTAGCAACATGGGAAGGAGAAATCCCGGGGTCTAAAATATTGCATTTGAAGCGGGCGGAGAAAAAAGGGGGGTCCCAAAACTTGTTTTCCCTATGTAATTTTCCATAGGAACGTTCATCGCGGCTCCAGCCCCAACGGCTGAACGGAATTACACCAAATTTGGCAAAGTGGTAGTCTTTGGTTCTGACTTGTGCCTTTTGCTTAAATGGTGTAAATCCATTCAATAGTTCCTTAGAAAATTACATTTAAAAGTTCATATATATCTATGGCCTCGGTGGATCTGCGCATCTTTCGCGCACTCTAAGTGCACCGTCCCGATCACACGGTAATTGACTGTCAGGTGGTTGTCAACATTTGAAACCAGAAAGTGTTGGCAGCCATTTTGTGCCTCGGTAGAAGCGCGGATCTAGGAAATAGTGGGACAAGTGTTCAACACGTATAAAGGAGGCATGTAAGAAATATTTTGATCATCTAGACCTGCTTACAGGGTCCCACAAGTACCCCTAGGGCCAAAAAAATATGTATTATTTTTTGGGAAAAAACAGAAAAATGTGCATTGGGTGCATGGATCCGCCGTAATAAAAATAAAAACAAAGTTGGGGCGCCTGTGCTTGTTTAAAAATTCGCTACCTGGAAGGGCCAAATCCCGGTGTCTAAAAAATTACATTTGATGGGGTCCAGAGGGGCCCTGTAACCTGGGGACCGCCATTCCTCGGTGCTACAAAATGGGTGCGGCAACTCAAAGGTCTGTCTAAGCCCTGAGGATTACCACCCTCCGGGGCTTTTTATATTTTGAGAGGGGGGCCGTGTGGTCTCCATTCTGGAGCAGTCAAAAGCCTTGGGGAACACCACCCCCCAGGAGCGGCTCCTACTGTGTCTCCGAGTGTCTACCCCTGGGACACTGCTGTTTGCTTTGGCAGGGTGGGAGTCGAGGTTCCTGCTGTGTAATAGCAAACTTGAGGGCATATTAACAAGCGTCATTTTGCAGCAATTTTTTTAAAAAGCCAAAAATGCAGTGAAAATTATATCGTCCCACTTACTAGGTGACGCTTAGATGCATTAATGCATGTTTGCAGCCGGTTTGCTAAGGGCTCGCCTCGTATCTCCAATGAGTTGCAATGTAGGTGTTCTCAGTGGACAGATAGGAAAACTCTTGCTAACTGCAGTTTTTGTCGGATCCTAACATCTGTTCCAAAGTAGACCTAAGCATGTTTAATATGCAAGGTGGATTGATATGCTAAGTCCACAGTCTTATATTAATAAGGTTTTCACTTGCGAACATAAATTATCGCTGTATTTCTAGTGATATTGGGGGCATATTTGCAAGGACAGCGTTAAAATGAGTGTTGCTTTAGCGTTAGGAAAGTGTTGTTAAAGCGGCCATAATGGCTTAAAAATAGGCATGGCGCCCTTAGCAGATGTGATGCAATCGTACGGGGTAGAATTAGTCTCATACGCCGACGACACCCAACTGCTGATCTCTCTATCCCAAGCTCCAACCACTGCAGCTGCCAACTTCAAGGCCTGCATGCAGGATCTAGCAGGTTGGATGAATCACCACTGCTTGAAGCTCAATGGCTCCAAGACGGAGGTACTGGTGCTAGGAGGGAATTACTCTAGCTGGACAGGGGACTGGTGGCCAAACTGTCTTGGCCCACTGCCTACCCCCTGTAAAGAAGCTAAGAATCTGGGCATTTGGGTTGATCCCAAATTATCATATGATGGCCATATTCACAGGTTAGTGGGAAAATGCTTCGGGGTATTAAAAACTCTCAATCGCACCCTGGACCTACTTCCCTTAGAGGCTAGACAAACCATGACCCAAGCTCTGGTGACCTCCCGTATAGATCATGGCAATGTGCTATTCCTGGGAACCACCGAAAAAAATCTGAGGCGTCTGCAGGTACTTCAAAATACTGCAGCACGCTTGGTCCTGAGACTACCCAAAGGAGCAGCATCTAAACCCACTCTTGCTGCTCTACACTGGCTCCCCATAAAAAAAAGGATCCTATTCAAAGCACTCTTAATGTGCCATAGGATTATATGGCACAAAGCTCCTCAGTATCTTAAGGACCTAGCCCACACCTATGAGCCAAGCGGAGCACTTCGCTCTAAAGGGACAGGACTACTCAAAATTCCCTGTGTTAAAAAAGCTAAGTTGGGAGGCCGCTCTTTTAGAGTGCTAGCCGCCAATCAATGGAACTTACTCCCTGTGAACCTTAGGCTAGCAGAAACTGAAACTAAGTTCAGAAAACTTTTAAAAACCTATCTTTACACCTTATAGACTCTGTCTATCTGTCACGGCACTGTTTCTCTCTCCACAGCGCGGGGACACGCCGAGATGGCGTCACCATGCGCTTTACAAATCCCATTATATATTATATATATATATTTTGTGAATTTGTGATAATTCCAATAGAAGCCCAGGTTTACACCAGAACATTTTAATGCTGTCCTTGATAATATGCCCCCAAGTTTGCTATGGCAGGGCGAGAGACTCGGCTCTCACTCTTGCATAGCAAACAGAAATGTTGAAAAAATCTTCTGGTAAGATAAGAAAGAATTTTGAAATCCATTATCGCCGTTTTAGTTGTAGTGGAATTTTTCTGCCGTTAAAACGGCAACAATTTTCACGAAAATTTTAACGCCGTCCTTGATAATATGCCCCTAAGTTTTGTAATGTCTTTAAGGGTGGGCGTAAAATCCGTTTTGCGAGTGAATTTGCGGATTTTCCGCGATTTCGCGATCCGCGAATCTCACGAAATCGCGGTAAAATCCGCGAATCAGCGGGGACGAACTTTAAGCCAAGCAAGGGTTACAGCAGCAGGTGCAAAAGTTGAACCTAATTTCTTTGTAACCTTTTACAAAAGGGTTACAAACAAATTAACTTCAACTTGGACACCTGCTGCTAATTGCTTCCTGGCGCCTCGTTGCCTACTTGCAACTATTCTCTGACCCTGCTCTGACCCTTGAAGCAGGGTCAGAGAAAAGTTACAAGTAGGCAACGAGGCACCTGTCCAAGGAATTAAACCTCATCAGGAAGCACTTACAGATATAAAAAACAGGAAGAAGGGAGAGGATGGCAAATACACCCATTTTGAGTTGTCAGGAGGGGTTAAACTAAAAGAGACCTTTACAGCACAATTTTCACATGCATTTTGCTAAAAATAAAAAGCTGTATGTTCTGTAGGGGCAACTCAGGAATCTGGCCCTTCAGAGATCTGGCCTCTCTTTCTTTCTCTCGTTCTCTCTCTCCCTCTCTCTTTCCCTCTCTTTCTCTCTCTTTCTATCTATCTATCTATCTATCTAGCTATCTATCTATCTATCTATCTATCTATCTCTCCCTCTCCCATAAACGACTGCATGGGTAACTTCGCTATGCAAAGCGGCCCGCGAAGACGCAAAAAGCCCCGCGAACAGGCAAAAAACCCCGCGAACACGCAAAAAACCCCGCGAACATGCAAAAAAAAAAAATCTGCAAATTCGCACAAATTCGCAAATTTTGCGGATCGCGAATCCGCAAATCCGCAAATTCGCTGATCGCGAATTCACAAAATTCACCCATGCTTAAATGTCGGCAATCCCGTCTCCCATTTAAATAGGCACAAAGTATTTAGTGAAGTGCATTGTGAATCGTGAAGCAACACTGTCTAATTGTGATCGATAAAGAATTTGAAGAGTTGTGTACTTCTTTTGCTCGTAATGTACATAGGGGCAGATTTACAAGTCCCTTGCGCCACTATTGCATCACTTTTAACATAGGAAAAGTTACGTGAAAGTGGCGCAAGGGACTTGTAAGTCTGCTAAACAGTGTTCTGTCTTAGTTTGCTTTCCTCTCTGTCATGTAGAGGATCCTAGGTAAATGTAACTGTTTCTGTACAGCCAGTACCTTTCAACCCTACCCCCAAACTACTTACTGCCTGGTACCATAGTAACAGTTCATGGAACACTTAAGTGAGTACACAGGTTACAAGTTCACCACACAATGTTGCTAATCCAAACAGTTACTGTGCTGGAGTTTTTAAAATTTTCCATAGGAACCGTTAATCGCAGGTACAGACTATGGTAAATAGCTGATAAAGAGTTAACCTCAGTATTATACTTCTAGTTATAAACATAATTTCTATTTTTAATTGTTTAATGTTTTCTAAGCATACGATTATCACACTAAATAATAGTGAAATGTTGTCAGAAAAAGAAGACATATATACTTGTTTTTATTAACTTTTATTAAAACAACAATAAATAACTAGAAATGTAACTTTAAGATAACAATATAATAAATAACTAGAAACATAACTGATAAATGAAATTACGCATGATAAAAAAGATCCTCCCCTACCTCCCCTTGGATTCCCGCCGCACAGTCACCCAGGCTCTCATCACGTCCCACCTGGACTATGCCAATAGTCTCTACGCTGGAGCCCCCCAGTACCTGATAGGCCGGCTGCAGATTGTCCAGAATGCTGCAGCCAGACTGATCGGTAATATCCCGTACCGGCAATCTGTTTCTGCCTACCGGAGGGAACTTCATTGGCTCCCTGTGGCTAGTCGCATTCAGTTTAAGGTCCTCACCCTCACATATCGAGCCGTCAACAACATCGGACCTACTTACTTGAAAAAAAGGGTCTCGATTTCCCGCTCCACCAGATCCCTGAGATCCAATGACCTCCGCCTCCTGATCTCACCCCGTTTTAGATTGTCCAGAACCGGTGGCAGAGGCTTCAGTGTCATTGCTGCCAGACTTTGGAACTCCCTTCCACTGGAGCTTAGATTCTGCCCGTCCGAAACCACCTTTCGAGCCAAACTTAAGACCTGGCTCTTCTCCGGACTCTAGTCCCCCTCTGTTCCTCTTTCTTCACTCCCCCTCCCACTTGGTTAACCCTGGATTTCAGCGCCGGGACACCCCTTCGGGGGTAGCTGCGCGCTTTATAAACTACATAAAAATAAAAAAAAATAAAACTTTAACATACCAACATAATAAACAAATTGTGAGATGGACTCCAATGGAAAGAGGGTAGGTAACACACACAGTGTGAACAAGCTATTATCAATTGAGCATTGCGTAATTGCCCATCTACCATATTTATCGGAAATGGAAAGAGAAAAGTTTGCCACGCCCGACAGGCAAATATTGCCACCCCCCACCCTTGTTTTGACCTCCTGCTTTGACCATAAAATCAATTGGAGCCCATCCAACTCCATGATCTTACTTCTACTGGCTTTGATGTGGGTCTCCTGGAGGCAGATAATATCTGCCTTCAGGTTTCGAACATCTTCTTTTATCCTATGACGTTTCACTGGGTCATTTAATCCACAAATATTGATAGTGGCTATCCTAACACATCCCATAGCTTATAGTACATACATCAATAGTCAATGACTCATAACATCAAAAAAAGACACATTTCTAAACTCCCCCAAAAGATTCCTTTAGCCCTTCCCTTCAAATGGATCCACCTACCCCCATCCCAACCCTCCCCACACCCAATACTATAGCAGAAAAGGTCCTCAGACCCTTGTGATGCCTCCCACGTTGATGCACCCCCTGTCGCTCCCCGACCTATAACACAAAAAATAAGAAGTCAAGCCCTACCATCCCCCCTTTGCCACCCATATTTACACTCAGTAAATCATTCAATAAATCTTATACATTTGTCCCCTCAAAAAAACAAAAACATACAAGGCCTTTCTTATTTTTTTTTGTTTTTTTGCTTTTTTCCTGATGAATATCCTACCCCCTACCCAAACCCCCCCCCCCCTGTTGTAACAAATGGAGAAGGAGAGACATAGAAGAGAGAAGAAAAGAAAGAATCAAAACAATGCGAAACCCATTGGCCCGAAGTTTTCAGACACAACAATGGCTCTCCTATTCGCCAGTTATCTCCTTTATATAGTTCCCCGCCTGGATCGCAGAGGTGAATACCCTAACCCGCCCCGATGTATAACTTTCAAGCGAGCGGGGTTTATCAGGTTTACTTCACAACCTAGTTTCTGAAAGGGGGAGATCATCTGCCTAACTTGCCATCTTCTCTCAACGGATGTGTGACAAAAGTCTGGTCGCACAAAAAATGTTTGACCTTCTGCAACTTTCTTGGCATCCAGCCAGGCCTTTTCAAATATCGCTTGCCGGAATAGAAAATTCCCCAAAAATATCAGGATTGCTCGTGGTTTTGGGTCCGGGCGGGGATTTCTCTTTACCATTAATGGGAATCTGTGAACACGCTGGATCTCAGTCTCCCAGTTCCAGTGTGAGAGTTCTGGGGAGGCAGACTTGAAGAACCTGAGCACAAAGCTACGTATATCCCAACCTTCAGCTTTCTCTTCAATGCCCAACAAGCGCAATTGTTCCTTCGTTGTCTATTTTCAGACTCATCAAGTTTCCACAATATGTCCATCATTCTGGCATCGTTGGCAGATGCTTTTTGCTCTGTACTTTCCAGCCCAGCCTCCAATCATACTACACGTTCCTCCAGGGCCGTAGTTTGTGCCATGACTTCAGTATAAGCTTTCGTGGTCTTTCGGATAGCCGCCTGGATTTTCTTTGTCGCCAATTGTGCTCATTTATGCTCCTGGCGAGCCTCAACTTGCATTGCCTTGAGAGTTGCATAGATTAGTGACATTGAGGGAGCTTGTTCACTCTTGTTTCCTGAAGCACAGCGATTTTCCTCCTGAAATCCAGGTCCTACGCCCCCTCACCCCCTTCACTTCCAGAATTTGTAGTAGAGTAGTCCCACTGGAGATGGGCATTGGGATCCAAATGTAAACTCTCATGCCTGGAACCTGTGTGCTTTTTCCTCCTGACATGACTAGAAGGTTGTGGAAGCACTATCCATGTCACTATCGTCTGCAGAAACATCTGCATCTGTATTATCCAGATCACTGCCAATAATACAATCCGACTCATCAGCCATGGAAAAAAGTTCTCTCCATCCGGGGTACCCAGTACTTTGTCCCCTCCTTCTTGTTCATCACCAAGCTTATTAGAAAAATCGGGATCATAGCCCGGGCACCCCTCCAATTCTATCCTGCTCAGGTAACATAACAATATGAGAGTCCACAGCCTCCGGTATATTAAACACACTGTCTGTCTGCCGGATTTGCTGGTAGCAGTAGCGGAGTTACTGGGAGCAACAGTAGCAGTAACAGTGACAGATGAAGCTGTAGTAGAGACAGAGTCTGTACTTCTTAACTGAATTGGCATTCTCTGGTAGCTCGGTTTCTCACTTAGCGGCTTGCCAGAAAACATCCCAGGGATCGTCGGGGTCTTTCTCCTTGCCCCCCTGTTGAGCGAAACCCGCTCAGTGTCGGGAGTTCTGCCCCTCTCCACTGCCTGCTCCGCCTTCTCCCCATCCCCCTGCACGGAGATGGGAGCCCCTTCAGGGTCCTTCACTCTCGGTGGTTTTTTAGTGGCCACATTCACCTTTACGCTTGATGCCCCCTCCTGAGGAGCCACTCTGCGATGCTGCATCTTAATCCGGATAACTTGCCGGCAATCAGCGTTTAAAACAGCCCCAGTAGCTGACACGCTCGGCTTTGCGGAACCCGGAGGTGGAGTTCCGTAGAGCGGTGCCAGATCCTGCACAGTCCGGGAAGGAGAATCATCCGGGGGATCAACTGGAGGCAGTTATGATCTTTACAGGGCACAAAGGGTCAGGGTTAGCAGAGCAGTAACTCTGTAGAAGACATTCAGAATAAACAGAATGGTAGGGGAGCAACATCCGCACAGCTCACGCAGCCGCCATCTTGCCCTCCACGTCTAGGAACCTTTTTCCTATGATTAATTTTTTTTCTCCAAATTTGTTAATTCATTTTGCCACAAGAACATAATTCTTTGAAAACTTCCAGAGACAATATATGACCTTGTCCACAACAGTTTTATGTAATCTGACATGAAAAGGTCTCGGCCCTTTTTTCTTCTGTATTTACGAGCCATTTCACAAATGCATATTTTCGTGATTCATTCAGTTAGCATTCAAATGTAAACATATGCTTAGAATGAAACATTGCTTTAATGTGTACAGCAACACTTTGAAATGCATTTTTTAGAAATATGTTTTTGACATGTTTTTAGCACTCAGTGTGTAGATATATATTAGATATGTTATGTTTAGGATCTAGTAATGTCGTTCATACGAAAGTGGAGTGGGTGCTGTGTGTCGATTTAGATACCGTCTTTAGATTTCCCGATTCATGCCCTTATATAGGTATAATTCACATTGCCCTTATTTAGGCATAGAAATCCAGCCCTTATTTAGGCATTGCTTATGCTAACCAAATACAGGCATGGTCAACTACATCCGATCCTCCTCGTCACAACGAGTTCTTGAAAACCAGACTCTTAAGCCTTTAGGACCTCCCCTTGCCTCGATATTGATTTCTCCAAGAACTCATTTATTATGCATGAACATCTATTCCTTAGGGGTTCATTCATGACGTTCATATGCCCGAATTGTACGTCAATACCGGCATTCCTAAACACCTTTAAGGTATAAATATACCTCCACTTGCTACGACAAGGCACGGTGCGGTTCGGCTACCTACTTGCACGACGTGGCTTGCCACAGCAAGTCCCGAAGGAAGTCCTCCCCCCAACTGACACACTGACCAGACGCTGTCATCCTCCTCGCCGAGAATCCAGATCCAGTGTTTCTGACTCTCCTTGCGGAGTGTTAGAGATCGAGTTCCGGGAAAGAGATACCAACCTCTCTCATTCTAAGGTATGGACCTGATTAGAACCTGGAGAAACTTTTGGCAATTCTTGGCACAACCAAACTAAACTAAACTATAGCTAAAACAGAACCTACTTCTCCACTCGTACTAGACTTAAGTTAGATACACTGGGGTAGGATTATTTTAGAAGCACCAGTTGAGTATTTTAGCCTGTGTTACTTATGTATGTATTTTTATATATGTCATAGCTACAGACCATGCTATTACAGTATTACTTTATATTAATATGTACGTGGTATGTATTATACTTTGCATTCTGTCTGACGATTGTAGCAGTTCATATCTCTTGCATGAGAAATGAGACTGTTCAATAAACCCTTTTATTGAAACACCCGTCTCTCTATTTCTATGCAACTTCTATGCAACTCTGTAGAAACTTAGCATGCACGATTGACTGAGTGAAACTGTAATCTATTGTTTCCACGACTCTGAAGATATTGATCCAACTCAAAGTTGTCATGTTTATGCAGTTGTCAGAAACAAATCTCTTCTTGTTCAATCGAGAAAGTTTCTAGTGACCTCTGAGTTAGCTAGCACACTGAAGTAATTAAGTTTAATGTACTCGAAAGAGACATACTAACCTCAGTTCTATTTCAAATCTATAGTGTATATTATTCCAATTCGCAGAGCATACCAGGGATATAGGAATTACACTACAATACAGATGGTGTCCCATGAATTTGTCATCAATGGTATGCAGGACCAGGCTGAGGTGTTTACTTAGACATGAGCGCCGTTTGTCCATGAAGCCCACTGAGGTCGATCATACAGACACCACCTCCCCCTCCCATCCCTGACAGGCACGGAGCCAACCTGACCTCAACACAGTAGTAAAGGCTTCTCCTTTCCTGCCCTGGTTGGGATCCCAGCCTACACACGCACCCCAGCCTCACTCTATTCCCCCTATTCCCTCTTTCACCTTCACTGCCCGGGTCATTTTCCCCTCCCTACCGCTCTCTCCCTTTCAGAATCCCCTCTTTCTTCCCTATCTCTCTGCCTCTCCCTTCTCCTCCCATTCCACGCTGACATACAGACCCTCCCCCCTTGGCAGTAATCCCCAATATTGTACATCCACACCCTTATGTAGTCCTTCCTTTCAAGAACACTATACGCACCACAAACAGGAGGCCTAGGACCTTCCCCCGTCTGCACCCCAGACCCCCTGAGCACCTCCACTGCTACCCCTTCCTCCTGCTGCGGCATTCTCTTCATTGTTCGGGACCTGTGGTCCACCTCGATCTGTGGCATAGACAACGTACTCCCCCTCCCCAGCCTGCCACCCACCGGCCCTGCACGGAGACTCACTCATATCCACTCCTTTCTCCCTTCCTCATCTCCAGAGGTATCATGGTGCATGGGCCTCAATGCTGATTGCAATGTGAGAAATACCTATGCCCACTACACTGCGGCCGTAGCCCGGGGTCTGGCACATAGCGATTGGGCGAAAGGTTGGATATTCAGTCTCCGCTAATGACCTGTATCCTCCCTCTTGCACTACTGCTGCTCCCTCCCCCTTACCATCCTATCCTTCTCCCCTTCCTCCATTTCTTACTGTGCCATTCAATGTTGTACACTAATGCCTTTATTGCATTGAAACATGTTGTACATTTTTACTTCAATAAAACATTTCAACAACAAAAAAAAACCATTAGCACCCCCCAGGGAGATCGATTGTATCATCATTTGGCTCTCTGTTGGAAAACACTTCTAAGTATATAGATTACTTCTTACGTCATTTTATGAAATCCCTACCCTTGTACATACCGGAAAGTAAGAACTTTTTGCAGAGAACCTATGATATTCCATGGGAAAATAATTACTTGTTGATCGCCCTTGATGTTAGCAGCCTGTATACCAGTATCAGGCATAGTGATGGTATACAGACATGCACACATTTCTTAAGAGCACACTCTATTACTCTGATGTTCCACACAGAGAAGCTAATGAACATGATGACAGAGATCACCGTCTTTGACCTCCTTGAGGCTCATCCTAATATAAATTACAGAAAGGGATCTTCCTTCAGGATAGACTCTACAAAAATGAATGAACTGATATTCCTACTAGGACAGATACTGCATTGGTAGGCTGTTTCACCTGTAGGGATTGCAAGGCCTGCAAACACAGCTCCAATGTGAAAGAATATTTCCCACCGAAACACTCATAAAAAGATTGGCAAGCATCTTACCTGTCTCTCTGACTTTAGTGTGTATGCCTCGGTGTGTTGTGTGACAAGATGTACACAGGGAGAACAACACATCCAGTAAAGAAACGTATAATCATCATCTAGTGGCACACCAGTTTGAGTGATAACACAAGGGTAACAGAAATCTACTACACTTCTTTGCCATGGACAGTCTCTCAAATCTGTAAGGGGTGGGAACAGAACACGCAAGTTTAGACAACTTGAATCCAAACATATATTGGATCTTGATACTAGAGCTACCAATGGTCTGAACTTTGACAAGGAGTTAGATATCCATTTAGGTGAGTAACTATTGTATCCACCTTGCTTTCACAACATGAATCAAGGTATTCTTAAAGCTAGGTAGGAATGACTATAAACTCTAGTGCTCTTTGTGTCTCTTATGATGTATATCAACTTTCATAAATGTGAATTAATTTTCTTGTTTATGATCACAAATGTTGGGGCTACCTTCTAAAGCTTTTTGGACAGATGCTCTGAGCTGTAGCTAATTGCTCACGGGGCTGGACTCTTTCTCCTGACTTTCCTCCGAGTCTGAGGAGCTGAATGCAACTAAGAGCTGAGATATTGTTTTTTTTTTATTTTCTATACTTTCTTCTATTCTTCCTGCTTTCTCCTTCCTTCTTCTTTGATGTGATCATAAGGGATGCTATGGAGATCCTAGCTGGGGATTGTATACATAGTAGTATTGTACTACATGAAACATATTTTCTGTTTACCAGTGCCCTCCAGTTATAGAGCTATGATGTATGCTTAACATTGTCTAAGGGTGGAGATTTGCCACTTGGGCCGAATTGTGGTGGAAATATAGATCCAGTTGTCTCACTGACATCTCCATGTACTGACAAGTATTGACAGGGTCTGTCGGACAAATAATATTCACTGTTTTTAATATTGAGCTATCAGTGTCAGATCAGCTATTGTAATGTTATTTTTTGCCTTCTTTTAAACAACTTTTTCTTCCCTTACGATACACTGTGCGTATCCCTTTGCGTGCGTTCGTCGGCCAACGGCCACCACAAGCACTACCTCCATAGTGCTGCGAAAATTCGTTGGCCGACGCAGCCCTGCGGCGGTTAACAGTTTACAGTTTATACAGTTTACAGTTTATTTTATTTATGATAACGGAACTCTCATGAGATCCACATAAAAAACATAGTATTACATTCGGTAAAGTCATGAATAAAAGTACAAACCTGTACATAAAATGAAATGTATAAAAAAAAAGAGATATAGAGGAATCAAGGCGTCTGAATTACCACTTAATACAAATCCAAAAAACATTTGAAAAAATTGTACAGTTTAAAACAAAACATTTAATTGGGGGGATTGTTTATGGCCAAACTAAAAGCAGAGGCAGACAGAATATTCAATTGGAGACAAATGGGTCTTAGCCACTTTCGCCTGTACGGCATTAAAGCTGGGCAAACAAAAATAACATGGAGCAAGTCCTGATCTTTCATAAAACAGAAATCACAGACAGCTGATGAACCATAACATCTGGATAAGAGCGATTTCAAAGGGAGTAAATCCTGTCTTACTAAAAACAATAAACGCCTGACACCATGAGGGATGTTCCAATGAACATATGGTTGTGCTTTCCTCACCAGACAGGAGTCAATAACTGGAGTAACACCCTTTTTCAAAGAGCGAAGCTCTCTATCCAGTCTAAACCCTAGTTCCCACGAGGTAGACTTCAAAAGGGTTTTTAACTGATATGGCGATAAAGAAAATAAAACAGCTTTATCTAATTGTAAATGACTCACAGCATATCTGAAAAATTTTAAAATGAAAGAATAATCATTAAAGTTTCCCAGCAGCTCAGTTTTTATAAGATGTCTTAGCGTGCCTGGCTCACCCATTGCTAGGCTAAAAACCCAGCGCACAGTCCCCGCCAAACCTTGAACCCAGCTACTACGTAAGCCGAATTCCTGTCTGAGAGCAGCTGTTGAACTAGATGTGTTGACAGATAAAAGGCTACGTAAGATTTTTCCTTCCGAGGAGTTCAAGAAGCTCCAACTTTTTATATCAATTAACTCTATTCCATAGAGTAAGGAGGCAGGGATTTTTGCTCAAAATACATCCAGCAGTATCGAGAAATGCCTTCTGCCTGTGGCCTTATATAAGGATACCAAACTCTTTCCGTGGACAATAGCTTACCGGGTATTATTAGCTATGTGAGCTTTTTCACTTAAGTTACTCATAACAATTTTGCCAAAGAAGGTGTAAGATTTCACTGTTTCCAATTTTTGGCCCCCCACAGTCCAAAGAAAGTTTGCATATTTAGCATTCTTCCTACCCGACGTACACATCACTTTGCTTTTTGCGATATTTATCAGCAGATAATGCTTTCCTGCATACTTATATAAGGCATGCAGGCGTTTATTCAGCCCCTTAGGCGTTAGGTCAAGAATCAAAATGTCATCAGCGTACATAAGGCATACAAATGGGGAACCCCCCAGGATCGGAGCAATACCTGAACTTGCAGAGAGAGCCTGAGGTAAGTCGACTATATATAGGGAAAACAGCAGAGGAGCCAATAGGCAACCCTGCTTTAACCCGTTGGCCGTGGGAATAGTTCTAGATAGTCCTCTTTCCCCACCCAACAACACTCTGCACCAGGTGTCCGAATGCAGGGCACAGACTAACCTAATAAGAAAGGATGGCATCCCTAAATCGAGTAACTTTCCCCACAGTAATGTTTTATCTACTTTATCAAAAACTGTGGAGAAATCGATGAAGTCACCATAAACTCGCACTCCGCGAACTTTAACATATTTCTCCGTTATAACCTGGAGTGTAGTCAAATTATCTAGAGTACCGTGCTTTTGCCTAAAACCAGTTTGTTCAAAGGGCAAAATTTCGGCCTTAGACACCCAATCGTTAATTAAATTAAGAAGACATTTTGCAAAGACCTTGCCGATGGCATCTAGCAAAGCGATTTGACTATAATTTTGGGGTAGGTCTCTGGCCCCTTTTTTAAATAAAGGGACTAGAATGCTCCCTTTCCAAGATGGGGGAACGGTGCCGCTAATAAAGCAAAATTTAAAGACTGGATAAATAATTTTGCTCCATAATTCACTCTGTTGTTTTAGAACAGAAATGGGGACCTCGTCAGAACCCATCGCACCAGAAGAGTGCATGCCCCTGATGGCAAGTTCGATATCCTTTTCGCACGGGGGATCATATAAACGAGAGTCCTCATAAAGAGCATCGTTATCCCATTGCAGGCCATTGCTGCTGTAAAAATTCTCAATGTAATGAACCCAAATCTGCTCATCAATGGCAATTGGCATAGGACAAGATCTAGTACCACAACCTTTGCCAATTAATGACCAGAATATCCTGTCTTGACCCTTATACGAGGATTCCCGGAGTTTAATCCATAAAGAATCCTCCTTGTCTCTTTTTAATCTAGCCTTCAGCCTTGATCTCCTTCTTTTTAATAGTACTAATTTATGATGCTCTTCCTGATTAAATGATAAGTATTGACCCCTTATCAATTTATTTATTTCAATATTTAATTGCCGAAGTGATTCGGGGAATACTAAAGGTTTTTTAATAGAGGGGACTTTCTTTGCTATTGAAGTTACTAATTCTAAAAAATCTGCAAAGCCTAGGAGTACCCTCCCATCCCATTGGGACAAATTCTCAACGGTAGAAGTTAAGGTACTCAACAAACACTCAAAAAGCCCGAGGATTCCAGTAACATTTCCCTGAACTGGCACCAAAATTCACCAAATCAGTGTCAATGTGCCAGGAATCCGACAGGGAAGGCCTGAGAGTAACCGTCAGCACCTTGTGGTCGCTTAGTTCAGAATTAACAACTAAAGCATCCTTCATATAAGAAAAAAAGGAACAATCAGCAACTACAAAATCAATAATTGAATCTCCATTTTTTGATTTATGTGTGAAAGCTGCAGGGGTGGCAGAGGGGAGTCTACCATTTATTATTAGGCAATCCACCTTAGAGAGACCTTCCAAGATTAGTTTACCTCTTTTGTTGGATTTAATATTCGTAGGAAACTGAGCCTGAGGGATATGGAGAGATTCTTCCCTAAGTTTATTTCTAAACAAATCAAGGCCACAATTAGAGATCTTACAATTGAGGTTCCCAAGTAACAATATATGTGGAGGGGGAGAAATATCCATAAGTTTAGATATAAAGGAAAAAAGCGACTTTAAACCATCATTAAAACGAGTATTTGGTGGAATGTAGGTATTTATTAAAACAAGCGATTTATTTGGGCAATCCTTAATCAAATTTTTCAAAGTTATTGCCTGGAACAGTTTATTTGGTTCTAAATGGTGAGAGAAATTCCAATTGATTTTATTGGAAAGTAAACTTGCTATTCCACCCTTCGCATGACCTCTCCTGGAGGGAGATGCGCTGCCATCTAGAACAAAGTACTCTTTTTCCAACATTAATTTTCCTTCCACCCAAGTTTCCTGAAGACAAATTATATCAGCTTCTAAAGAACGTAAGAATGACAATTTTTCCTGGCTATTCTTGAAACCCGCAATATTCCAAGAGATTATCTTCACATCAGTGTTAAAAATGTAGATGCGGTTTAAGGCAAGAAGTGGATTTACTAGAAAGAACGCCGGGCAACCAACTCCATTTTGAATTGTCATCCATCAAAACTTGTTTAGGAGGAGGGGGATTTTTTATAGAGAACTTGCCGTTCATTTTTAGAAACACATATTTTTAAATCCTCTGATTTAGCTGAGGACCGATCTGTGGAATTCAGATTTACACCCAAGATTGTTGGCAAGTTGGTGGATAATTTATCACTCAATTCCTCTACGAAGAACGGGGTAACATCAATCCCTCTGATTTGCAATTCCTCTGCCCACTGTAAGATTTGATTTAAAACCAGTTTAGAATGAAATTTAACCCTTGCTGTTTTCCCAAAAGTGGCGTTCGAAAGAAATACCACGTCCAGATCCGAGGTTTGAATTCGTTTTAGACTTTCAATCTCACAGAAACATTTAAGAAGAACTGATCTATTTAAAATCAGATCGGTATCAAACAGAGGAAATAAATCTAAAAAAGCGGTATCTACATTTTCTTTCTCCCTAATAGACACAGAGGGGATAGGCACAATTGAAGGAGAATCGTGAAAAGGCCTAGCCAGGGGATTAAGAGTAGAAGGTAAAAGATTTACCGGTAATATCGAATCGATAGGTCGAGAGTGATTCGTCGATCCTGGAAAACCAGTATTAATAGTCGCTTGATCCACTTTGGGTTGTATCATCAGGTAAATTGAGAGACAGCTCATTCGAGCAGGATTTTTCTAATGAGGCCTCTAAGTTATTTTCAAAAGTGAGCTTCCTCTGTCTTTTTTCAGAAAATCTTCGGACAGGTTTCCTCTTTTTTGTTCTATTCTTTTTATGCTTTATAGGGGCTACCTTTTCTACATTAATTGGGAGATCAATATGAGCCTCTTCCTCTTTTTTTGTATGTGTAGTAAATATGGGAAATACGGGAGGTACTTCTAAGTTTTGCGTAATGATAGAGACAGACAAGGATTCTATCTCTTCGTCATAGATGACGACACAGTTGCCTCCAACAGATATTACATTGTCGACAATAGGATCCGCCGGAAGGACTGCTAACTTATTTCCATTCTGAGCAGTTACAATATGTATGCCGGTCATCTGTGCCACAATGGGATTAAGTTATGATTGCCCACTAGGGCTTTATTGAGTCAAATGGGTCGTATGAGGCCAACTCAGACATATTATGCGGCAGGAAATTTCTCTCTGGGGAACACAGCACAACACCTTGTCTTATAAAGAGAGCATATCACTCTCTTTTTTAGGTTCATCACAATGTCTGCAACATTTTAGAACTGAAGCGTTTTAATAGTATATACAACAAAGCCATAGTTTCTGCTTTTTTTATTTTATGCAACTAACAACCATTGACAAAGCCAATAGTCCTGGCTTGTTGTAGGTGTAATTTATTATATATCTGGATGCAATAACAGTAGCGCCAGAATACCAGTCGAGCAGCACACTAAGTTAAGCACATATTTTTAGGTTATGTGTTTTAAGCCACACCCTCAATTACTTCGGACACACCCTTTGGAGAGACCCCCACGTTTTTTCAATCCACTTAAAACCCTGGAAAACAACACCAACTCACAGTCACCTCACATCCTGGCACAGTGTATCATGACTCATGACTTCCAAGTTTTCAGATTGCCTATGTGCAAGGGCATAGTGAACCCTACCCCGCCCCACACCTTGCTTTAGTATCTACAGCCAGGGTGAAGTGCTTGATAGGCCCTTATGTCTACAACTCTGCAGGGAAAGGCTCAGCTCATAATTAATGTGAAAAGGTGGGTTAGTGAATAAGTGAAGGAATGGGTGAATGGTTGGATGGATTAGTGAAAGGGTGAATCGATAGATAATTGGAGAAAGAATGGATGGATGAGAGAAAGAGTAAATACTAGATGAATGGGTGGAATGGTAGGTGTATGGCGAAAAGGGTGGATGGATGGGTAAAAGGGTAGATGGAAGAGTGAAAGAATGGATAGATGAGTGAAAGGGTGGATGATGGACGAGTGAATGGGTGGATGAGAGACACGATGAATGGATTGATGAAATGATAAGTGAAAGGGTGAATTGATGGACAGATGAGTCAAAGGGTGGATGTTAGGAAGGATGATTGAGTGAAGGATTGATGGATGGATTAATGAGTAAAAGGACGGATAAGTGATGGGTCCAATAGATAGATTCATGAGTGGATGAGTGGATGGATGGGTAAAGGGATAGCTAAGTGAAAGGGAGATGGAAAAAGAAAAGAAGGGTGGTTGGATGAGTGGCAGTATGGATGGAAAATTGACAGGATGCATGGGCGAATGGCTGTATGGATGACTGAAAAGAAGGATATATGATTGAAAGAGTGCATAGATAAGTGAAAGGGGGAGTGAAGAGCGGGAAAAAGGGATGTATGGGTGATTGAACTAGTTAATGGATAGACAAATGGACAGATGAGTGACTGGGTGAATGGATAGATGGATGATAAGTGAAAGTATGGCTGGATGGGTGAAAGGGTAAATGGTTGGAGGGACGAGTGAATGGATGGATAGGTGGAAGTGTGAATGGATGAGTGAAAGATTGGATGGGGTGAAAGGGTGGGTGGATGGATGGATGAGTGCAAGGGTGGATGGAGGGATGGATGAGTGAAAATATGAATGGAAGGATGGATGATGGATAGGTTTGGAAAGGGTTGAATAGGTTTGGATATGGAGAGGCACACAGATGGTTGGACAGAATGAATGGTGAGAGACTAAATGATGGATGAAAGAATGAATGGATGCCACACCCCTGGGTGACTCAACCCACCATCCCAAACCAACACATGACATCAGGTAGCAAGTGCAGAACACAGGCTTGAAGTGCTCCTGCCTGCGAAAAAGCAGAAACAAATCCCTTGTACTGTGCCATAGTACCACAAGAGACGTTCCGCTGTTGTGCCGCTGGGCAGTGCTGATCCCATGCCACTGGGAAACAGCAAGAGGAGCCCGCCACCTGCCCGAGGCCATGAGAGATGCATGAGGGCACAGCTCCGTGCAGCCCTTCTGCAGGGAAAGATGGGCAAAACAACATAATCTGCACTTGCAGATAACAGCACTGACATGATTCAAGTCCCTTCCATCGCAAATTTGTTTTCTTTTAAAATTTTGCATCCCAAAGAATATTGCACCTGGGGCAACCAACCCTCTGGCCCTGCCCTGCCTACACTACACCACTACCTACCAGTATAGGTGACATTTGACCCTTACACCTGGTAGCCCTCAATGGGGCCGATTCACATAACTAATCGGAGATAAAAATCTAAAACGTACTACTTTTGGTATTCACAGAAGGCATTTAGTAGTAGTAAAGTTAGGACTCCTAAATTTACTACTACAAAACTGAGACAAAATCTTAATTTTATGAATTTTGGTATTCACAAAAGGCATTTAGTAGTAGTAAAGTTAGGAGTCCCAACTTTACTGCTACCCAATGCCTTCTGTGAATACAAAAAGTAGTAAGTTTAGGATTTTATCTCAGATTCGTTCAATAACTCAGCCCCAATTCTGTTTGAAACATTTCCTATACATTGACTTTCACATTTATGAGTCATTGTCTCTGTATATTATGTGTGTGATGTAACGAGCTCTGACACCCTGCAGTACATACTTCCGATGAGTAGCACTATAAAAATAAATAACAACACATGAGAGGGGATCCATGTGAAGCTGAGGGGCACCATTGGAGAGTGGTGGCCGGGCTAGACTGGCCGCATCGTGTGTTTCCTTGGGATACCGGGATTTTGTTACTGGGGGCTAGCACTTCAAAGTTCTTTGTATATCCAGCAGTTTTCAGGCAGCAATAAAAGTGAGAGGGATTGGAGTTTTGTTTAGTGTCAGTGTTGAATCATCTAAGGTAGCACAGAGGGTTAATATGCCTGCTGCAAAGAATGTGACCATGCCTATCAAAGAACAGTATTTTATGTGCAGAGCTCAGAGAGTTACTGCTTTTTTCACTGAGATTATTTTGTAACTGTGCAGTTCATAAGTTACATATGCAATCTAGCATAGTGATCTATGAACTGCCATCAAAGAGCTGCATCCAAGCTGCATGGTAAAGGTTACAAAGTTATGTTTTCTTCCCAGTTGTTCATTATCCTGATGTTGCTAAAAAAGGTTTGTGTGTGTAGTAATAAGTTCTTATCATTACAGTCAACACTAACTACTTTGTTATGTTCTGAATCCTGAGTTTGAGCTTCTCAGACAAAGCACTCTTAAAAAATGCCTATCAGTATGGGTGATGTGCATCCTACATCTTGTAGTTCCCATTGCCTTAGGTAAAATGTTCTACACACTGATTTACACACATATGATTCATTGTCTATGTATGTTTGTGTGATGTAAAGTGCTATGGCACCCTACACAGGTATGAGAGGTGCTATAAACAAATACATGTGAGAGAGAGGTATTGTTGGTGATAGTGAGGGATTCACTGAAGAGCCCCATATAAGATTGTTGTATACCCATGCTCAGAAAAGTCATCATTTGCTATACTTTAGAAGCTACAACAATTGATACATAATTGCAAATGTGTTGTGGAATGCACTATGTTTTCCCAAATATTCTTAGGGATGGGAAAACAAAGGCTGTAAGTTGTGAGTTAGTTTATAACACACGACTTTTAAATATCTGCAAATGAACTGTGCTAACATTTCAAAACATCAGCAGTCAGGAAACCACAAATGGACAACTTTTTTGTGCTGGAAACAGAGTTTTAATAGGATCAAAACATCAAGACATCTAACTCAGTGATGTTCAAATGATACATGTTTGCCAAAACCACATTTCCACATTTTATTGTTTGTGCGCTATATAGTTGTGAGAAGCTGGCCTGCTATTTGATGTCCACTAAAGTAAGTGGGCAACTTGCACCAGTCCAGACAACCCTTATGGTGATTTAAGATGTCTCAGACAACCTTAGAAAGCTATCCAAGTGGTAGCTGTGGAGAGCAGCCTTTAGGCTTATTCTTGAAGGAGTGTAAAGCAGCTTCTTTTACCAGAATGCAATCTTATAGTATGGATTAAAGTACTTTACAGCATCTCCTACATGGAGATAGAGACACACAATTCTTTAGCAAAGACACCACAGTAAATAGCACTAATATACAGTGGGCCCCAGGGGGAGACCAAACCATATACTAAGGAATTGGTATACGAACCACGATTCGAGTCAGGACAATGTAAAGAGGACGTAGAATTGCTGGGGACCCACAGAACTACCCAAGGTAAGTAGATATGGACCCCATGGAGAGCTTGTGCACATGACTGCATGCACCGTAAAAGTCTAGGTGCAAGTCGCGGTTGGAATTTTAAAGATTAGAGACCCTTACCAGTGGAACCTGAAGAAATCCAGTAGAAGACAGAAGGTTTGAGAGACACCCCACCCATGGATACTGTGGTACCCAAGTTACCTATCCCAGGAAAGCCGGGTTAGCAGGTGTGAAGTGGCATGGGAAACCACCTTCAAACCCAATGGAGGACTTCAGGAAAGTGCTGTTGCTGGAACAGGTGAAAGTGGCTGAAGGAATCCAAACGTGGATTCTTGTAAAGGATTACCTGAAATGAGAGAGGACAGTGTCTGTGTCGCTAGGGAGTGACCAGGAGACTTGGAAGCGAATGCCCTCTGATGTCAGGTGCTTCAACAAGGATGACGGTGGCCTGACTCTGCAGCCTCAAGGACCAGGCAATGCTGAGGATGACCAGGAACTGATGCAAGCTGTCCCACACAGGATATTGAGGGCTGACGGGTTGGTGTCCGGTAGTAGCATTAACAAGTCTTGCCAAATGCAACTCTTACAGAAAATAAAGAAGGTACACAGTAGGGACCAGCAAGGTCCAGGAGACTCACCACAAGCAGGGGAGTCAGGGTAGGGCCAAAGAAATCAAATCAGGGGAGCCCAAGGAAAATAAAGGTGACCCTCAAGTGGAACCACAGGCCGGAGGCACTGGAGTCACAGGAGGACCTCAAGCAGATCACAAAAGGATGTAGGCCACGATACACACATTGTGGTGTGGCCAAAGATTCTGGTCACTTAAGGTGTTCGAGGTTGGGGCTACTTGGAGCCCAAAGATCTTCTTGCAAAGATGCCAACAAGCCTTTACAACTGCAAAGGGATGTGTTACCCAGGTGTTCAGTTATTGCAACCCCCTCAAGGACTACTGGCCTCAAAATTGGTGAGAGGGTAGAGCAGGCCCCGGGAGCTAAGGAAAACTATGACCTGTGTTCCAGAGCCCACAGATTATGGAGGAGCTTGGGATCTACAGACCGGTAGTCTTCATTGCTGTGCCTGCAAATGCAGACTGGAAGTGAGATGAATTCAGGCCCAAACAAAGTCCAGCGTAGTCCAGAGTGCCCAGACGGTAGAAGTACAGTGGTTTCAGTTCTGAATCTTATCCCATGAAAAATGTAGGGACACACACCCAGGTAAACCCTCAAGTACCCAAAGGAAAGGGTTGGGAAGATTCAGGGGACCCACCTAACGGGGGTCTGGACAGGGGAGAGATTACTCCCATGTTCTTTTGTCTAATTTCATGCCAAAGCGGGAGCCAACAGCTCCCAGGACTGGTTTGAACTGGACTATGCACAGGGAGAACATATGTGCCCTTCATGCAGACTTTCAAGTGCTGGTCACCGCACCCACCCAGCCCTATTACACTAAATCCTGGCTGGGAGGTGTTCTGATTTCTACTGGTCAAGCTTGGCTAAGCAGCAGGAGGGCAGAAATGTGTCTCTGGTCAGCAGTAACCATTTTGTGCTTTTCGGTACTGGAAGGCTTGTACTGGGAACACTGAAAGCCTAGTGAGGGCTCTCCCGGTGCCTGGAATCACACACCCCTACACCGTTTATGGTGTGGGGGTATGATTCCAACATGTTTGATACCAAACATGATAGGATTTATTGCACCCGTTTTCGAGATGTTCATAATGTGATTACACAATGCCCCTCTATATGGTATATGGCTGCTTCACTGATAACTCAGGAGAATTGACTTTGTATGCTTCAGGGTTGTCCTGTTAATAATGGGGCACCCTTTCACTTAGAACCAAGCATCCTGCCCTCAGGATTGTAAAGGCATGCTATAGAGTTAACTTATAGGTTTTAAGTGCAGTGACCCTTAGGTATAGTAAACCTATATCTTTAGTAAGTGGTGCATGTACCAACGTGCACAGGCTGCAATGGCAGGCCTGTAGATCCATTTTGAATGGTCTATCAAGGGTGGCATGATGCATGCTTCAGCCCATGGGAGACCTCTGAGGTACCTATGCCCTGGGTATATGGGCACCATATACTAGGGACTGACAAGGGTACCCCTGTGTCCAATCTGGGATGTGCCTTCGTACTGAACACAACAGTTTAGGGAGAAAGCAGATAGACTGGGGTCCTGATTAGCAGGATCCCAGTCAGACTAGTCAAAAACAGCATCACTTCAAGCAAAACATAGGGGTAACCATAAGAAGCAGACACTACTTTCCTACAATAGTTTTATCAGTAAAACTGCATGTTGGCATTTTTCTTTCATTCAATAGATAATGTTCTGTATGTAAATGACAGTGCCTCCTTCTGCCCACAGTACACAAGTATACCTTAACAATGTATACAGTTTCTAGTCTGCAGCACACTTCTGTGCACCAATGGGAATCTACAGTTTACAGCTCACAGGAATGAAACACCCCATGCAGTACACTATTTCCAATATGCAGATAAAATAAGGAGTCCTGTTATATGGCTAGCCACTAGCCAGGTCTTTATATAGTAATGTCAACACGTGTCTAATCACTCTAAACCACAATAATACCATAACGCTCAGCAGTGTGCAGACAATTATAGCTCATGCTGGTTAATAACTTCCTTTTCCTGCTTAATGCTCTTACCCTCACACTAGACCAGTCCGCTATGGGTCTTATCCATTAATCAGTATTATATCAGCCCCTATGCAAGTCACCACCAGCTGAACAGAAATGGAATGCTTGAAGCGATCTGACACAAAAAGCTGTCTACTTAGAGGACTGCACTCTAGTCCAGCACTGCAGGTCCCAATTAGCTACATCCTATGCATGCCCCTTTACATCTCAAAATGCCACTGGTGTGCCTGTAAAACGTACCTTTTGTCTCAAAGTTTTGTCCTGAATTTTGAGATACAGTCCAGCATTTGTGTTGTGAATTTTGACCCTTTGTCCTGGATTTTTACACTCACCGTCCTGAATTTGCACCCCATGCCAGTTGGTCACCCTTGCAGCCCATAAATAAATTTTCGAAACTTGTACCCGTTTTAAGCCTAATTTGTGTGTTAGCACCAGTAATAATAGGGGCACCTTCTGCTAGTAAATTTCCCGATTTTGTGACAACAATTTAACTTACCTCTAGTTTTCTCCTTCATAATATTTTACGTGCGGTGAACCATGTGCAGTTATCTGGCAAAGTCGACTAAAACTTTAATATCCAAGTGATGGTGGGAACGGTTTTGCACTAGTCACTAACTATAGCACAACTACTGCCTCCATGACATCAAGCAAGCCATACTTTTTGGAAAAGTACCTCTAGGCATTTGGGGGCATATTATCAAGGGGGTTTATCTCCGCTTTTTTGGCTTTAAAAGCCAAGAAAGCGGAGTTAAAATTATCTCCCTATTACCTAGCTGTCGCTAACACCAGTTAGCGACAGCTAGTAGGAGATAGCGACCATCTTGGGCCCCACTTTGCTAGTCAGTGATATTTATCACTAATGACATGCAAAGTGTGCGTGCCAAGATGTTAGCGACTGAAAACAGTCACTAACATCGCTATCTCCTATTACCAACTTTTGGAGATATTTGCGCTAAGCGCGAATATCTCCAAAAGCTAACACCTGCCCTGAGCAGTTCTTAGCCATGTTATCCAATGGGAGGTGGATAACATGGCTAAGAGCATTAGCTCGGTAATGCATGAATATCGCTGACTTTTCAGCGATATTCATTCATTTGCGGCGATTTTTATCGCATTTGCGATAAACCTTGTTAATACCAAGGTTTATTTGCGGTAAAAATCGCCGCAGCTCAGCGGTAAATTTTTGTCTCTAACCAAGCAATAGCGATAATTATCGCTATTGCTTGGTAATATGCCCCTTGGAATGTGGACGTTTTCTTCACAATGGAGGAGGCATATATGCAGAGCCCGATGCAAGAGGTGCCCCTGTTGGGCATGAACCAGAAATTTCAACTGATTGGTCCAAGTTCTTTGCCTTCCCATTGTGGAACAGGTCCCAGATTGTTGCGTGTTAGTATAGGTACACTCTGGCACCCCACCATAATCTGTTCACTTCAAAGTTTTGCTGCATGTAACGAGAAACAGACTTTAGTTTCAATTGTACTGAATTTGAGTTCATCGCTTGAGTTAGAAAATGTAGAAAATGTAATACGACTTCTGGGATTCATATATTATCCCAGCAGGGCTCCTCGCTATACTTTTTATCCACGAGGCCTGCCTATTTCACAAAAGCAAGTCATCATTTAGATGTGACCTTAAAAGGAGGAGTACAAGAAACATCATCCATTTTGTGATTTTTATGAAAACTTGGATACTGCAACTATTCCCTTCAGAAATCAACTCAAGAGATTTATAACTCCACACAAAAAACATATTTGTTAGCAGATGTTGCTTTACAACATCCCCTAAGAGCTGGATGCCGCCTGCCGTCCTCACTCACTCCTTTTCAGGCTGCTTCTGGTCTGTCTCCAGCTGACATTGCTTATTTTACTTCACTGCTTTTAAACACATTGTTTAAACACACGTTAAGCTGCTTGCATGGCAACTATGGGAGGACGATCAAAGCCCTGATCTTTTAGTGGACTTCACCCTGCAGTCTGAAATGGCCTTTAATCTACTGCACTCCTGTGCACGCACCGCCAGTGCCAACTGGCTCATAGTGTAACCGGGCACTGCCCGACCGACCGGTCTGACAGGCCAGTGCGTGGGCCAGTTATTTGGCTGTTTGTGGGGCTGTTTTATGGTCTGTTTGGACGGTTTTTACTATTAATTGCCCTGCTATTAAAACAAAAAACCCTGCAGCAAGCTCAAATACATGCTGTCTTCCATACAATGCAAAACAAACTTATACAGCATGTTTTCGCAAGTTCAAAACTGCCCCATTTTGAAAACATGGGACACTTTTTCAGCTATCTAATTCACTAAAGTGGACCACTTTTATTTTGGTCACTGGACCTTTTCTGCCCCAGTCTGACCCTGTGCACCACTCAAAAAAACCTACGCTTTTTGTTGATCTGCAGAAGTAAAATATCAATGATGAAACATCACAAGCACTTTCACCCTTTATTCCTCATATGAATGAAGAAGAGGCATATGGTCCGTGTCAGGAGATACAAAATTGTAGTCAGGCAAGGATCCACAAAAAGATTGTATCCACCATGGAAGCCCAAGTGACATTGTTAACATGGAAAACGTTGATGCGTAAATGAGAAACGATACATTCATTTATGAGAACAAAATAGCGTCCTTATTAACGAATTTGCCATTGTGAATTCCACATCAACCCGACTTACAAATATGTAGTTAGGCAAGCACTGAGACCTAGGCCTGAGGTTATTGATTGACAGGTCACAGGTGCGATGGCACGTAGCTGGCAGACAAATACACAGACAGGAAACCTTAGATCAGTCCCATAGAAAGGCGCAGCAACATTACAATGGGCAAGGGAGACTGGCCCCAATAAAGCACACATGGCCAGAGGGGGTACTCATGCCCCTAAAACACCACATCAGATGCCACATAAGTTAGGAACATATAGCCAATCAGAAAACAGCACACACTTACCTCCATCTGGAATGCCTCACTTCATCATGGCCATTTCCCTACCGCCTGGAAAGAAGCTATGCTAGTCCCCATCTTGAAGAAAACAGATGCGGACCCTACGCAATTTTGTAACTATCGTCCCATCTCCCTCCTCCCCAAACCTGCTAAGGTTTTGGAAAAAGCTGTCCAACTACAGCTCGCAGAATACCTGGAGATCAATTCCTTACTCCATGACTCCCAATCGGGTTTCCGCACAGGTTTCAGTACGGAAACGGCGCTCCTGGAAGTCTCTGAGACCATTCGAGAATGTGTGGATAGGGGAGAGGAGGCCATGTTGGTCCTCCTCGACCTATCCGCCGCTTTCGATACGGTGTCACATATGAGACTTCTAGATCGATTGGAGCAGATTGGACTGGGCGGTGTTGCCCTGTCGTGGATTAGCTCCTTTCTTCAAGGACGAACTCAGAGGGTTCTTCTTAAACCGTTTCAATCTGAAGGCAAACCACTTGTATGCGGAGTCCCGCAGGGCTCGGCCTTGAGCCCATTGTTTTTTAATGTCTACCTGGCCCCGCTGGCCAAGGTGGTGGAATCTTTTGGGGTCAGGGTGATCTCTTATGCTGATGATACACAGCTTATATTTTCTTTTAGAGATCACTCTGACTCCGGCCTCACCAACTTCTGACACTGTCTGGGTGAAATATGCTCCTGGATGGCTTCTAACCATCTTCGTCTCAATACCGACAAAACGGAGGTTTTGTTTTTCAATCAAAAACAGAGCATACCATCCCCTTTGTGGTGGCCTACGGTACTTGACCCCCCCCCTACCCCTGTTCATACCGCTCGCAACTTAGGCTTCCAGTTTGACGATACACTCTCCTGCGGCCCCCAAATTAATAAAGTCGCTGCAGCCTGCTTTTGGAAACTACGGATGATGAGAAAGGTCTTCCCCTTTCTGCCTCTAGATGCTCGTAGAACTGTTACTCAGGCTCTGATCACCTCACACCTGGACTATGCCAACAGTCTCTACGCAGGGGCCCCTCAATATCAGATTGAACGCTTACAAATCGTTCAGAACGCGGCTGTGAGGTTGATTGGCAATATTCCCTATAGGCACTCGGTCTCAATTTATCGCAAGAAGCTCCACTGGCTCCCAATAGCCAGTCGCATTAAGTTCAAGCTACTTACTCTTGCTTTTCGGGCCCTTAATGGAGCAGGACCAGAATACTTAAGAAAGAGACTAGTTCTATCCCACTCTGTCAGAACCTTACGATCTAACAATCTTCCCCTCATTGTTGTCCCGCGGTTCCGCCGCTCTAGAATGGGTGGCAGAGCCTTTGCAGTCATCACGTCCAAACTATGGAACAGCCTACCGTTAGATCTCAGATTCACCCCCTCTGAAGCACTCTTTCGCAACCGTCTCAAGACCTGGTTGTTCTCATCTGCTTAGTTAGACTTCTTTTCTTTTCCAGCTTACAGTCTTAGCGCCGGGACACCCCCGTTGGGGGTAGCCGTGCGCTCTACAAGTTTCATAAATAAATAATAAATGCACAAGTAGTGATCACGCACTCCTGATGCTGGACATCTGGACACATTACTCATTGGCCACATTGTGTCCACTCAAAGTCGAAGCCCACTTGGATTATCCATCAATCAATTAATTTATGACTCCAAAGGCAGCAACTTACATTTCTTACCATACAAGATTCACCGGAAACTGTTTATGGCATGAACTCTATATAAGAATGTTTCAGATTGATTGTAAATGTTTAATTAAACAAACTGTTCATGTTTTGCCAAACGCCTCTTGTCTCTTGTTTTTCAAAGGTGTTTCATGTTCAAGCAACAATATTACCGACAGAATGAGCGAATCTACGTGTGATAGCGATTGAAACACAACCTTTTAATGTATCGCCTTATGTATACTTGAGCATGTACACTTTTTCATTATTTATTTAGTTATTTGTGGATCTTTTTTAGCATAGACATGATCGCAGTGTCTCAGACAGGTTTATAAATTACACAATTGTAAAAATATTAAAACACTGTAATAAGGCAAATTTACCATGGCACGGCTCTGGAAAATGGGAAAGATTGGGTGACAAAAGTGAGGGACAATTGTTAGTTTAATGTGAAAAGTATGGGAATATTAGGTGATGAAAATGATGATTATCAGTCAGAAGTAAAGCGTGCCTGTGTGTCAGGTAGTCACTAGAGGGATCTAGGTGAGAAAGGCGATGTAAAAGTGACTTGTAAACTGTGGTATTGATTTCCTTTGAGGATCAATTCTTCGGGGGCATATCCGCTCCACGAAAGTATTCTCAGGTGATGAAGACCTATGAAGGAGAACAGGCAGAGATACACATCAAAGCTGAGAAATCTGGGTCAAAAAGTATCCTTTGATGGGATTCCAAAGTCTGTGTTCAGTACCAGAGAATGATTGTTTATATGTCCTTTCTGATCTGAAGATGCAAGTTTACAGAAGAAGGGTGTTGTAGCTTCGTCAGAATTGTTGACCACCTGAGATGACTTGTTCCCTAAATAGGTAGTTTTTGATTTCAGAGCAGAAGAGATAGTTATGATGCAGGCCAACTTGAGAGTGTTTATTGATTCAATTGGGAGCAAGTTAAGAGACACCAGAAATGGAGTGGTCTGGCCAGGCTTCCTGGTTCCATTGACTAGTCTGGCTGAGGAGTGGAGTATGTCTTTCAAAGGAGCAAGACTGCCTTCTGCTATGCCTTCAAAAAGAGCATTCCCATAGATGAATGTAGACAAGACTAGCAACCGGATTTCTTGTTTCAAATCTTCTGAAGAGAGAAATAGTTTAATGCTTTGTAGCAGTCTGATTGGCAATTGATAATCATTGCTTTGAGAGATTAAATGTGATTATACATGGTGGCTGTTGTCTAGGAGGAAGCTCACTGATTTTGAAGGCTTATCAATGGATGGGTGGAGTCTAAGATGTTGAGGGCATTCAACTAAGATAGCAGTGAGATTGAGCTGTTGGGGGAAGATATTAGAAATAATTCTGCTTTGAGAAGTTTATTTTAAGGTGGTGATAGAGGACAAAAGATTGGATTTGTCTCAGAATCTGTACCAAATAGGTAATGTGTTCTGGTAATGTGTTCTGGGGAGCTATAGTTGAGTGTCATCAATGTAAAAGTGGTATGAAATAATATAATTTTTAATAATGGTCCAAGATGTTTCATGTATACATTGAAGAGAAAAAATAAAAGAATATCTCCATCATCCGCAGTAAGGGTCTACAATAAAGGAGATTATTTGTAATATTAAACATCAAAAAGTGATGGGAGGGATACTTGCAAACAGTCTAACTGCAATCAGTCAGTCAGTACTCCATCCCATCATTTTTAGTCCTCTGTGCCACTTCAGACTAGACCCAGCCCTATGCAAATCAGCTTGGGTCCTGCACCAGGCTTCACCAGACTGACGAACCCCAATCAGGGCAAAACCGGTCTTGGGTTGCTTGTGTTCTAGTTCATAGATCTCTTTAGAGATTGCTATAAACTCACGTCCTCACTACCCACTACAATTGCAGGGTTGGAAGGCTTGTTCTTCTGCCTACAAATTAATCCCCGCCAATCCCTGGCAGGTATGGTTATCTACCGTCCTCCAGACTGTGCAGATACAACTCTTTCGGCGCTTATTGACGCCATTGTCCAAAGCTCTATCCTCCATTCTTGCTTTATAGCTGTGGGGGATTTTAATGTGCATGCCGAGGCGGCGGCTTGCCCACTAGCTGAGCGGCTTATTTCAACAGTGAATGCCGCTAACCTGACACTATGTAGCACAGCTCCCACACACAAAGCAGGCCATATGCTTGACCTAATTTTCTCCAATATCAACGATTTGGTAGTGGGTACACCTCTAGAGTTGACTTGGTCGGACCATGCTTTAATCCCATTCTCGGTCAGGCTACCCGGGTCAGGGCCCAAAACAGGGAGACGCTCCTTTCTGAAGAGGCAGTGGAAAAGCCTGACCCCTGAAAACATAGGCCCCGTCCTGGCCCACAACCCTCCTGTACTCTCATCTGATGTTAATAAGGATGCAGTGGCTATGTCAAAATGGATAGGCGATATGGTGAATTCTATTGCGCCAGCTAAACGGGCAATGTCCCACAGAGACTCCCCCTCCGCTCCCTGGTTCTCTGAGGAACTGAGGGCGGAGAAGTCCGCCTGTAAAAAGTTAGAGCGACTTTGGAGGGCGGACTACTGCAGCTTGGCGAAGGCACGTTACAAGGCCGCCATCCGCGCTTTGCACAAATCTATAAAAATCGCAAGAAAACTTTTTTTCTTCACCTCCATCCATCAAGCAGAACACTCTAGCAAAGAAGTGTTCAAGATAGTGCAGTCTTTTTTTAAACCCAGATGTATTGAGCTGGATGTGACTCCGTCTGACAAACTCTGTGATACTATATCTGAATATTTTGAGAACAAAATTCTGAAAGTATCTGACTCTTTCACTCCTGCAGTAAGCACTGTTAAATCAGATGTCATGGAGTATAGAGCGCCTCAACTAACTTTGGGCCAATTTCAACCAATCACACGAGATGCCGTTATGCAGGAAATTAACAGTTGCAAATCAGGATCTCCTGATGATCCCTGCCCACCAAAACTCTGGAGTTTGATGGCGGATTTTGTGGCACCTACTCTCCAGCACATATGGAATGTGTCCATTTCTTCTGGAGTGTTCCCAGAGTGCTGGAAGCACGCTACCATTCTCCAGTTGAAAAAAAAGCCAAACGGGGCCCCAGAAGATTTGAGTAATCTTCGTCCCATTTCTTTATTGGCAGCGCCGGGTAAAATGCTCGAAAAATTAATCCAGCGGCAACTAAATAAATTCATGGAGGATAGTAACGCTCTACATGAAACACAATCAGGTTTCAGAGCCGGCTTCAGCACCGAGACCGCCCTGATCGAGGTGGCCGAGTCAGTCAGGTGGTCGCTGGATTCAGGAGCATCAGCAATGCTGGTGCTCCTGGATCTATCGGCCGCCTTTGATACGGTGGATCACAACAGGCTATTACAACGCCTGGCTGAGATCGGCCTCCAAGCCCAGGCATTGGGCTGGCTCCACTCCTATCTGTCCAACAGATCGCAGAAGGTGGCTCTTGGTACCTTCTCCTCAGATTCCAGGAGATTGAACTGCGGGGTCCCACAGGGCTCTGCCCTGAGCCCGCTGCTCTTTAATATTTACTTGGCCCCGCTGTTCACGCTGATTGCCAATTGGGGAGTCACTGCAATTTCCTACGCTGACGACACCCAGCTGGTCTTTTAATTTTCTGAGGTTTCTGAGGCAGCCTTTTCTAACTGTAAGGGCTGCCTTCGAGACGTGGCCTGCTGGATGAATACCAACAAGCTGAAATTAAACGCGGGCAAAACGGAGGTGATCTTCTTTGGCACAAGCGTCCACCCCCCCCGCTGAGTTCTGGTGGCCGGAAGAGATGGGTCCCGCACCATCTCCGAGCATAATGGCAAAGAATTTGGGGGTTACATGGGATAATGGCCTATCCTTTGCTCCCCAGATACAGAAGGTTGTTGGAGGATGCATAGGTAAACTGAGGAGCCTACGCAGATTTCTCCGACTGCTCCCAGTGAGCTGCCGCAAAACGATTATCCACGCCACAATCACTTCAAGGCTAGACTATGCCAATGGCCTCTATTTAGGCCTCCCGAAGTTTTTGTTGCAAAAGATGCAAATCGTTCAGAATTCAGCAGCTAGATTACTCAGGCAGGTCCCTTTTAGACATCATATTTCTCCTCACTTGCGCATGCTACACTGGTTACCTGTGGCAAGTCGCATAAAATTCAAGGCGCTCACCCTGGCCTACAGAGCCCTCTATGGGACCTGCCCAAATTACTTAAAAAAACGACTGCCTAGATATTCTCAGGTCAGATTCTTAAGGTCTAGCTATAAGGTCCATCTCCACGTCCCTCGAGTGAAAAGGGCGCGCTTGGGTGGCAGAACTTTTTCCGCAAGTACGGCACTGCTTTGGAACACCTTGCCACAGGAAATCCAACAAGCACCCTCTGAACCTTGTTTCAGAAGCCTACTGAAAACATGGCTTTTCACGCAATAAATCTCATCTCTTTGCACTATGACTCTCACTGTTCACGCCAGCGGCGGGACACTTCCTACGGAGGTAGCTGTTTGCGCTCTATAAAACTCAGTATTATTATTATTATTATAGATGGCCTGACTTGGAGTTCAGGCTGGACTGTCTATTTTGGAAGAGGACCAAGCCAAATTGCATATAGCAGCATCTAATTTGAGTTGGCATGGCGAGCAAACGAATGATGGGCTGGAATGCAGCCCGAGTAATTATCAGTGGCTGAGATTAGTACAAGCATTCTACTCATCAATGCTTTGCTTAGTTCAGTGTGATGCTCTAAGTACCATGCAGAGGCCCAGATGTGGGTCCTGTGCTCATATTACTACTAAACCCAATCTGCACCCAACTAATGGGCACATACCAGGACAAATCAGATCTTGAGTTGTTTGTGTTCGAATTCAAAGAGAACCTGGCATGGCAGTTTGGGCTAGATAGTTCATACTGGAACAAGGTTGATTTGCATATAGTTGGGTCTAATCCGAGGCGGCATGGTGGGGAAATGAGCAAAATAATGATGAACTGGATTGAGGCTCGAGTACTTGCCTGTGGCTGAGATTAATTCAAACATCCCATGCATCGCTGTATTGTTTACTGCAAACCAAATCCCTAAGTGTGCCAAGACATGGGTCCCGTGCTCACTGTGCCACTGTAATCAAGCTACAGAAGACTGACAAGCCCCAATCAACGCAAAATCCGTCCTGGTTGCTTGTGTCTGGTTCAAAGACGGTGTGGTGTGTTTTGTCAGTACAGGCTGGCCTGTTCCTATTGGGAAAGTTCAAAACGTATTTGCATATAGCTAGATCAAATCAGAGGTGGCATGGTGAGCAAAGTAATGATGGACTTGGATGAAGTTCCAAGTAAACACAAGTGGATGAGTTTAGTTCAAGCATTCCACCCATCACTGTTTTTTTAAACTTCAGATTATTTTCAACAACCAGCCTGTACTACAGTGCTATAATGCTACAAAAAATTCTATTGGATGAGGGCAGAATGTTATCTAACATACAGAGAACCAAGAATACAAACATCAGGCTGTTCAGCAGCAGCTATTCTGGACCCTCTGCCACTCCATATTTTAAAATGATTACATTCTAGTGTTCTAATTCCATTAAGAGAAGCATAACAGTGTAGGGCTTCCACCGCAGATTAGGTTACTAGATCATGACTTGTTTCTTTATTTAACAGAGGCTAATATTGCTCTTTATTTTCTGTACTGTGCAATGGAGTGGTAGTGCAATTAAGGAACACTGTATTGAAAATAAGGAAATAGTGTAACAGAGAAAAAGCAGTAGACCTTGTAGCCATCTTCCTTCTGTTATTCCACAAGCTGTGAAGTACAGATAACCTCGCCAACACTGCCTCTCCCTCATAGTAATATAGAATGTCTCCAGAACAAGTACTTGTAACTTGCATCAGCCCTGAAAGTCTTTGGCTTCGTACTCTGTAGGATAGTTGTTAGACTGAAATTAACCAAAACAGTAAATGAAAGGTTGGGAAGAAAATCTGCCAGTAAATTACTAGTCTCTAGGTCTTTAATTAAATCATGATTTTCTACCCAGCATGATGTGGAAAATTTACATTGTATGCAAGGCATGGAAGCTAGTATCAGGCCTTTTCAAATCTAAACGATTTCCACAGCAGCATTTTCTATTAAATTGCTGTCAAATAGAACCTTTGAAAAGCAACATCTATTCTACTTACTCCGTCAGCCACCATATACACATTTAAGGTTATTGCTTTATGACTAAATGCATAAACACCAGCCTTCTTTGTAAGGTTCCTCAGCCACCTGGTCAATGTACTCAAACATAGAGGTTTCTATGAAGAAATCAGCAATTGTTTATGACTGGTGCCTTTCATACTTGTTCAAATACTGAATATAACTTTTCATGGCCCTGAAACAAAAGAATAACATTTACTTGAAGACATTGTCAAAAAGCATCACAAACGTCGACAAGAAAGCACCTAAATGTGACAAGCAATGCTATCAAATGTGATACTCTCCTCTAGCAAGCAAAGAATAAAAGCATAGACATGTTCATGGTTAATATTCCCTATAAGGGACAATCAGGAAGCCCAAATATATCTCTAACAACAGCTGGCATTACACCAAGATCTCTATATTCATTAAATACCAGGTCTAAGACATCTGCAATAGCAATTGCATTATTATTATCGTTGTGCCCTGGATCCTTTTCACTCATAACAATATTTTAGGAACTATTACGAAGAGGATAAAGCATAAGACATCAAACCTTGCCCCTTTTGTTAAAAACATCTACTCTAATTGTTTCTGGATCCAGACACCATCTGAAGAATCAAAGTGATGCATTAGCGTCTTCCCATCCCAAATGAACCCAACATCTCCTGGATCCTCAGAGCAGTCGTACTGAATCTCTATTTTGCTGGAATTCAATAAATTGTTCAAAGTCAAATCTGCTGTTACATTTCTCAACAGCGAAGTGTGCTGAACCTGCAAGTTATCAATTTGACCAAACAGTAATGGCAAAACACATTTGTTATCTCCTCCAGTCTTTTTGAATGTGGACCCCTAATCTGTTGACATACCTTACCACATTGTAGTCTTTTTTTAAGTCCTCGTATGACCTCCCTAACAAAGCCTTTAAAATAGACTACCCACCTGAAGTCGATCTCAACCATCTCAGAGGTAAATTCCAGACCCTTCAGATCCACTTTTCAGAGGGGGGAGATAATCATGGAACATTTCAAAAAAGGACAAACATAATTAGCTCCTTTTTGCCAGTGTATGCTCACTCCCCCTAGCCAGTTATCTAAATTTAAGCCAGATGATTACTCTTTTCTTGATCAACAAGCTGTATTTAATTTTCAAGTTAATTCAAAAGACTGTGGGTACTTAACTAATGATGGAATGTGATTCAAAATATGTTTTTGCTAACCTCTTTCTTTGGCAGCAATAATACATTAAATGTATTTTGTTCCTTTAGCAGTATTGTGTCTACTGTAACTGTGACTTCAACAAAATACCAGGATGGCACTTATCTCTATTTCTTATCCAAGCTCTAAAAATAACTCACAGCATGCTAATAGCACTGTGGAGCTGGACAGGTGAAAGGCATATGCAAGTAATCCTCATTAAATTGCTTGCACTTGAGCACCAGCAATTACATTTTACAATTTTCTTCAACATCCAATAAATCCTATTAACGGTAAAGGAATGATTTCTTCTAAGTGTGGCAGATTTAACAAATGGATTAAAACATGTTCATAGATTCTTGTCATAAGTCTTTTACTGCAACATTCAAGCGATGGTTGCTCCACTGGGGATATCTTCGTTTCTGTCAATAAACATAGCTCTCTTTACCATTCGGTGGACTCTTTAAGTTCAAGTATTGCATTTTGCAGTTCAAGTTCTGTTTCACCTGAATTATTTCGCTCTGAAAGTTGTCTTGTTGAGATCCAAAAATCCAGCTGCAAGTACTTAACCATATGAAGGACCAAAATGGTGTATAAGAGACTAACAGTGTCAAAAAATCTGTTGTTTCTAGTGAGTTTATCTTGGAGCCAAAATGGATTACTAGTAGCTTCCCCATACTTTCCATCTTGTGGATGCAGTCTAAATACCTTTAGTCTAACTTTAGGCCTAAATAGTGAATCCAGGGATGTGTGAGAAGGTGCTTCTTTTTGGATGGTCACCCCCATTTTCATTGTTAACTGCTAGTGACGGTTTTTGAACTCTGCACACTGGATCTGTGCTGTCCAGACCTCATTGTATGTGCTCTGACTGGACCACTGGCACAATATTGAGGTGTGAGAAGTTGGCTTGGTATATGATGTTCACTAATGGAAGTGGGCACCTGGCACCAGTCCAAACAACCGTTATTGTGATTGAAGAGGTCAAAGATAACCTTAGAAAGCTATTCAAGTGTTGGCTGTGTAGAGCAGCCTTCAGGCTTAGTCTTGAAGGAATGTTAAGCAGCTTGTTTTTACCAGAATACAACCTTAGGGTAATGGTTAAATGAAAGAGAGCCACACAGTAGTTATAAAAATATGTATTTATTATTATAACACACCTTAAATACCTCACAATATCTGCTAAACGCAGTTAAACACAAATCACACAATACAGTAGCACAGAAACAATCGTAAGTAGCACTAATACTCAGTGGGCTCCAGCGGGAGACCAAACCGTATAGTAAACTAGTGTAATTAGAACACCGACTTGAGTCAAGACAGTGTCTAAGGTTGTAGAATCACTGGGACCCCAAGGAGCCACCCAAGGTGAGTGAGGAGGGACCCCACGGAAGACGGGTGCAGTGTGAGAACACAACCGCTTGCTACGTACAATTCAATGCGAGGGGTAATGCTTTAGATCATAGAAGGTTGGAGAGCCAACCCACCAGTGGATACCGAAGTACCAGAGTTACCTATCCCAGGAAAGCCGGATGTATAGTGCTGTATTGGCGTTGGAAACCCTCATTGATCTTAATAGGAGCCTTCAAAGAAATGTCACTGTTGGAAAGAAGAAAAGTGTCCAGTGGAACCCAGAAGTGGATTCTTGATGGAAGGAACGTGAAAGCAGAGGGGACAGAGTCTGGGTCACTCAGGAGTGGCCAGGGGCTCAGTAGACGAATGCCCACCAATGTCGGGTGCTTCAGGAGTGATGATGGAGACCTTGACTCTGCAGCCACGGGGAACATTAGGCGTCAGATGCGCCAGAGCTGGATAAGAGCTCTCCCACAAAGGATGTCGAGTACTGAGGGGTCGGTGTCTGGCGGAAGCCCCAACAAGCCTTGGCATCGGCCCAGCAAGGACGAGGAGACTCACCACAGCAAGATGAGTCAGGGCAGGCCTAGAGCAAACAGGGGAGCCCAAGAAAAGCAGTTTTGTCCCTGAAATGGACCTACAGGCCGGAGGCACAGGTGTCGCGAGGGTACCTCGAGCAGTTACACAAAGTAACAGCTTGAAGGGCACAGAGTGCGAGGAGGCCAAAGTACTTTGTACAAAATGTGCCCATAGATGGGGGTATTGATAGCCTATTGCACTTAGTTGGGGAATACCATCAAGCATATGCAAAAGTATGCGGCGCACAGGGGTACAGGCTTTGCGGTCCCGACGTGGGATACTGGCCTCAGACTTGATGAGAGTGCAGCTCAACCACAAGGAACATAGAAACCCACCTCCTGTGTTGCTGGAGCCTTCGGAGTCTGCAGGAGCGCAGGATCAGCAGACCAAGCAGTTGCATTGCCATGCCTGAAAATGCAGGGGAGTGGCTCCTTCACCTCAAGGGAAATACTTCCATTGTCTTTGATGCTCCACAGGTCTTGCACAGAGCCTGTATGGTGCAAGGGCACAGACAATGCTTTGGACGGAGAGAGATGAAGTCGGGGCCAGTTGAAGTCCATCGAAGTTCAGAGTGTCCAGACGGTCAAAGGTCAGTGGTTTCTTGTTCAGAATATTTTCCACGTCGAAGCTAGGGTCCTACAGCCAGGTAAGCTTTTAAGAACCAACTGGAAAGGGTTGGACAGATTTGGGGGACCCTCCCAGGGGAGGGTCAGGACAATGGGAAGGAGACTCCCCTGTCCTTTTCCTGTTTTGCACCGAGCAGAAGCTAATGGCTCACAGCACTGGTTTGAACTAGACTATGCAAAGGGACACCTAACGTGCCCCTCGCGCAGACTTTCAGGCACTTTGGAAGTGCACCCACCCAACCTCAATACACTAAATCCTGACTGGGAGGTGGTCACACCTCCCTGTGGCAGGATGCCTATTGTCCTGCCTTCCCCTGTGTGGGCTTGGCTCAGCAGCAGGAGGGCAGAAATGTGTCTCTGGTTGGCAGCAACTATTTTGTGCTGTCTGGGTTGAGAAGGCTGGTACTGGGAAGACCAGGGACCCAATAAAGCTCACTTCAGAAGGGTAGAATCATACCTCCCACACCGGTTACATGGCATGTTTTGTTGCATTCATTTTCATGATAGCATTTTACGCGAGCATATAATGCACCTCTATCTATATGTCTGGCTGCGTCACCGACAACCCGGGTGAATGGTCCGAAGGCTACGGGGGTGCTCTGCTCATGCAGGGGAACCCTCTCACGTAAAACCCAGCACCTTGCCTTCAGGATTGTCAAGGCCTGCTTGAGGGATGACTGATAGGTTTTAAGTGTAGTGACCTATAGATATAGTAACCCTATATATTGTGTAAGTGGTGCAAGTACCAGCTAACACAGGTTGCACTGGCAGGCCTTTGGTTCCATTTTGCATGGCCTCTCATGGGTGGCATAATACGTGCTCCAGCCCATGGGAGGACTCTGGGGTACCTTTTTGCCTGGGTACATGTGTATGATATACTAGGGACTGACAAGGTCACACCAGTATCCAATCTGGAGTGTACCTAAGTACATAACATTTTAGAATGAAAGCAGATAGATTGGGGTCCTGATTAGCAGGATCCCAGTCAGACTAGTCGAAAACAGTATAACATCATGCAAAAAGTGGAGGTAACCATAAGAAGCAGATCCTACTTTCCTACATGAGGTAAAGACTGTTGTTTGATACAAATATTCTATACTATTCTCTATGTCTTTTATAGTGCACAGCTACCCCAAGTGGCCTCTGGGCACTGAGACAGGAACACTTGCTAGGCCATTACAAACATTTGTCAAAACTATCATTTACCAAAAAATGGTGTCCCTATACTCATAAATGTAAATACAAAAAATGTATGAAATAAAATATTGTTTAAACTTGATATTGGCCAATACAATTACAAAAATATTTTAAACATATTTTAAACATTAAAATAAAATTTAAAATATTTAAAAAAATATACAATTAGAAAATACACAACTGGAAATAAAACTGATATGTAAGAAATAACAAGAAAATGGTTTGAGTATGGGAATATTAGATATACTATTCCTACTCCAGTAAATGCAACAGTAAGGAAATCGTTAGACTTTATAGGGGTTGCATTTACTGTTCCTACTCCAGTCAGTACTAAAATAGGGAAACTAATTGACTTTAGAGGAGTTACATTTATTATTCCCTCGCTAAACAGTGCAACAGTAGGGAAATTATTGGACTGAGGAGAGGTTAGATTTACTATTTCTTCTCTAGTCCAAGTAACAGTAGGGAACCTGCTGGACTTTGGAAGTGTTAAATGTATTATTCCCATTCTAAACATGGCAAAGGTAGGGAAAGTGTTGGTTTCGGACGGGTTTGAGTTACTATTCTCACTTCAGTCTATGCATCAGTAGGGGAAATCATTGGACTTTAGAGTGGTTAACTTTACTTTTCCCACTTCAGTCTTATCAACAGTAGGGAAAGTGTTAGATTTTGGAGGGGCTACAATTACTATTTCCACTCAAGTTAGAGTAACAGTAGGGTAAGTGTTGGTCGTTTTTGGACTTTGGAGGTATTTTCTATTTCCATTCCTGTCTATGCAACAGTAAGGAAAACATTGGACTTTGGATGGGTTACATTTACTATTCCTGCTACGGACAGAAGGCGAGTAGGGGCATTTTTGGACTTCAGAGTTGTAAAATGTACTGTTCCCATTCCAGTCAATACAACCATAGGGAAAGTACTTCACTTAAAACACATAAGATATTTGAATAACCCAATTAAATCAGAAAAAGTATTAAACTCAATATAAACATTAACAATTGACAATATATATATACATGTATATATATCCAGCTCATAGGGAGTGTCCATCAGGCGAGCCGCACTCGAGTGGCACTGTGCTTTCGCCAATGCATTATCTTTGGTATGGGCGGTTGTCCCATCGAATGATGATGGCAACTGACTAAAGCCTTATACGTTTTGAAATATTTTTCTTCCTTTACCCTTTTACAAGTGATATCGTGCGCCAAAGTGGGCGGATCCTAATGATACAACGTGTTGCTTTCTGGGGATTGGAGTCCAAATTGTATCCGCTAACATATGCACTCTCAATTCTATGCCACGTTTCCACGTGAGCCTTGAAGGTGAGAACCGTCCTCAATCCATCACTGTCCCCCCACTGTGTGGATCCTGCTTTCTCCAGAATACATGACCCCCCCGTCCTGGGGTGGTGCAGGCTCCGCTGCAGGACAGCCGCGTGTAAAATCCAGCTCATGGGGAGTGTCCATCAGGCGAGCTGCACTCAAGTGGCAGTGTGCTTTCCCCAACGCATTATCTTTGGTCTGTCCCTTTGAATTATGCGTTTTGAAATATTTTTCTTCCTCAGAGGCGTCAGAAAAGTGCAATATGGTGCTTCCTTTACCCTTTTATAAGTGATATTGTGCGCCAAAGTGGGAGGATACTAATGGGGATCCTTTGGGGAAGCTTTTCGCCGCTCGAGTGCGGTTTGCCTGAGGGACATGCCCCACCGAGCTTGACATACATATATATATATGGGGGTCGCCAGTAGGTAGTTATAGTTAGGATACCTATTATCCATAGGAAATCCCCAGCATTCTATTTTCAAAACTCATGGCCCGCTCCGGTCCGCTCCTATCCTGAAAGTCTTGGGATGATTCCCGCCCTGTCATAGAAAACATAGAAAACTTGGTTTGGATTTTGAACCTGCTCTCTCTTTCAAAAGGGACTGTGGGAGCTCCCCCCACGGTCCCTAACGTTGTGCGGGGAGAATAGAAATTAGTGATAGGTGGTTATTTTTTTTTTAACGGTCAAATTCAGATTCGCGCACCCAGCGCGGCACTCAGCTCATCCGCCTGGTGTGCACACGCTGGATGCGCGACTCCTACGCGGGTGTACGACTGCTATAGCATTGGGTGCATGACTACTAATGCGTTGGGTGCGCGAAAAAAAAATAATATACATCAAGCTTAAGTGTTTAGATCTTGGGTGGCTCTAAAAAGAGCTGCTGTGTTTATTTAGAGATTTTGGTATCTATAAGTAAGTACCTATGCAGAGTTTAAAGTTGATTAGGAAGACTCTGTCACCCGCATCTGTAAAATGTACACCATCTCTCTTAAACGCTAATTTTTGTGGTAAATGGACCCCATCCTATAATCTCGGAAAAAAGCAGAAACAGTTTTATTGACATGTTTCCTAGATTTCTCAGTCTGTGGACAAAATTGATTGCACCAGTTCCATTTCTGCCTTTGGCATATTTTAGAATAGACAATGGCAGTTTGGGGGAAAAGTGACATAAATTCTCCAAAGGTGTCCTTCATATTCATTTCCAGACCTACCCCAGTTAAAGTGCCTAGGTCATTGCCACCACAGTGCACAATGAGGTCAGGGTGTTGGAGATGCAAAAAGGATTTAACCAATGGCATACATTTCTGCCACTTTAATCCACTCTGTCCAATCCATTTAATGTCTACATTTGGCAAAGCTAGGTCTTTGTCAGTGACTCTGTTTTCTGCATACCTTTGCCTCCAGAAAATATAGCTGTGTCCCACAATCCATACTCTAAGCATCTTGAAAGAAGGTCTGAATACACTCAGAAGGTATCTGTATGTGAAATGGCAGTTTGGAAACTAAGATTTTTCTAAAATGGTGGATAAGAGGCAGTTTTGAAAAAAAGAGAAATGATTGGCTGTTTGAGAACATTCTAGACTGAAAAGTAAGGTAAATGTTTCTGTTTTTTAAAAGCATGTTTCTTATTGGTTAACAAAAACTGTTTGAAATGAACCTTACATAGGATAAGGTGATATTTTGAAAAGTCAAGCACACTTGCTGTTTGGATTAGCAACGCTGTGTGCTGAACTTGTGACCTGCGTGCTCAGTTGAGTGTTCAATGAACTGTTACTATGGTAACAGGCAGTAAGCAGATTGGGGGTAGGGTTCAAACTTGTGTCAATTGGAAAGGGTTGTAATGTGTAACCAATAAAAATATGTGTTAGCTTTTGAATTAATGTGGGAAGCAATGTGATTTGATAATTACATGTATATGTGGGCAGAATGAGAGGGAAAGTTTGCAATTTTTGGTTTTGCTAGGAGCAGTACAGTATGGAGATTCTGAATAAGAAAATCTGGTGTGTGATTGACATACTTCTTAATCTACAAATCAATTTGAAAGGTGAGTTATTCATTTATGAGGGGTCGTATGTGGTGCCTTTGTTTTTAATCAGAGTAATGTGTTTCTCCTGCTAAAGTGCAGGGAGTAGTCTTGCTTGTCTAGATTCACATTGTGAGTATGTCTGAATTTGGGCAACCTTCGTCACAGAAGCATTTGAGTAGTTCATGTCTTTGCAGACACATAACTGCTTAAAAACATATCCTGTTCTCAAGATTTGGTAGAAATAGAAACCAGTCATTGCTTATGTATTTGCAAAATGAGTCAATCTTACACACTGAAGTGCAGTCCTAAAATATATGGAATGTGTGCAGTCACCTTATCTCTCCCAGACTAGTAAATGTGTTTTGGTAAAGTCCAAGGGATAGTGTTGCTTGTCTAGAATCACACTGTGAGTCTGTGTGCATTTCAGAACCAATGTGACAGAAGCATTTGTGTACTTCATGTTTTTGCAGACACATAACTGCTTAAAAACCAATCATGTTCTCAAGTTTTGGTAGAATTAGAAAGCAGGAATTGCTTATGTATTTGCAAAATGAGTCAGGCTTTAACACTAAAGTGCAGTACTAAAATATGTGGAATGTGTGCTGTCACCTTACCTCTTCCAGAGCAGTAAATGTGGTTTGGTAAAGTCCAAGGGATAGTCGTTCTTGTGTAGAATCACACTATGAGTCTGTGTGCATTTGAGAACCATTGTGACAGAAGCATTTGGGTACTTCATGTTTTTGCAGACATATAACTGCTTCAAAACCTATCCTGTTCTCAAATTTTGGTAGAATTAGAAAGCAGTCATTGTTTATGTATTTGCAAAATGAGTCAGGTTTCCACACTAAAGTGCAGTACTAACTTATGTGAAATGTGTGCAGTCACCTTACCTCTTTCACAGTGGTAAATGTGTTTCGGTACAGTCCAAGGGATAGTCTATCTTGCCTAGAATCACACTGTGAGTCTGTGTGCATTTAGAAACCATTGTGTCAGATGCAGTTGGCTAGTTCATGTTTTTGCAGACACATAACTGCTTTAAAACCAATCCTGTTCTCAAGTTTTGGTAGAATTGGAAAGCAGACAGTGCAGCACTAAAATATGTGTGCAGTCACCTTAGCTCTTCTAGACTAGTAAATGTGTTTTGGTAAAGTCCAAGGGATAGTCTTGCTTGTCTAGAATCACAATGTGAGTCTGTGTGCATTTGAGAACTATTGTGACAGAAGTATTTGGGTACTTCATGTCTTTGCAGACACATAACTGCTTAAAAACCTATCCTGTTCTCAAGTTTTGGTAGAATTAGAAACCAGTCATTGCTTATGTATTTGCAAAATGAGTCAGGCTTCCACACTAAAGTGCAGTACTAAAATATGTGGAATGTGTGCAGTCACCTTACCTCTTCTAGACTAGAAAATGTGTTTTGGTAAAGTCCAATGGATAGTCGTTCTTGTGTAGAATCACACTATGAGTCTGTGTGCATTTGAGAACCATTCTGACAGAAGCATTTGGGTACTTCATGTTTTTGCAGACATATACCTGCTTAAAAACCTATCCTGTTCTCAAGTTTTGGTAGAATTAGAAACCAGTCATTGCTTATATATTTGCAAAATGAGTCAGGTTTCCACACTAAAGTGCAGTACCAAAATATGTGGAATGTGTGCAGTCACCTTACCTCTTCCAGAGTAGTACATGTGTTTTGTTAAAGTCCAAGGGATAGTGTTGCTTGTCTATAATCACACTGTGAGTCTGTATGCATTTGGGAACCATTCTGACGGGAAGCATTTGGGCACTTCATGTCTTTGCAGACAGGTACTTGCTTAAAAACCTATGCTGTTCTCAAGTTCAGGGAGAATTAGAAACCAATCCTTGCTTATGTATTTGCAAACTGAGTCAGGCTTCTACACTAAAGTGCAGTACTAAAATATGTGGAATGTGTGCAGTCACCTTACCTCTTCCAGAGTAGTAAATGTGTTTTGGTAAAGTCCAAGGGATAGTGTTGCTTGTCTAGAATAGCACTGTGAGTCCGTTGTCATATGGTTACTGCGTTCCTATATATTGTGTTAAGTTAGCATGAGTTTATTAAATGTTTAAACACCATATTTTCCTTCAGCTTTAGTTTGCACACGACACCTAATTGTTATTGTAGCTTTCAACCTAGACGAAAGATGTGATTTATTTGAGAATAATATGTTATTGCTCTGATATCAGTCGTGCTTGGTACACTTGGTACAAATGTCTGCACACTGAGAACTGCACCCTCTAAGAATAACCTAACACAAGGTTGTTGAAGGCCTGATCCTCGCACCACATTAGACATAACACAAATAATGTTGCTGCCAACATTGGGCTCTACTCGGGTTTAAGATAGAGTTACAGGGAATGAATCAACACACTTGATGCTTCGCATGCAGAGAGCTGGTAGCTGTTGATGTGATCTTCTCCTACTGACCATTAGAGGTATGGGCCCGCCCTGCTAGAACCCAAATGAGACCTTCTTAGATATAATATAATATGCTAAATAGGGTGCGCGAAATATAGGTGATACAGAATTCTATAGATTTTTGCATCATAACATGCTATCACCTTTTGCTTACTATGGATTAGTGACTATGCTGCTAACTCTGATTTTTATAATATGTATGTTGATATTATACAAGATTCTGCGTTTGAGAACTTTGCATTGAAAAATAAACATTTCAAACTTGCACGTGTGTTCTTTGCCTCCCAGTTTCGGTTTGTAATGATTATATAACGAAAGAGTGTTCATGTGTTCCACGATACCTGAGGTACTCTAAGTTCATGTTCTGGATTGTCTAAGTCATTGGGAAGTTATTACTCCCGATGAGACACTGTAGCTAGCTTGGTAAGGGGATTTCTGAAACTACTGTGAGTTTTGGGTCACCCTAACTCACCCAGGTTCTAGATCTCTGTGCACAGTTCTGTGGGAGAACGGAAACCCTGCTACACCGTGTGTATTTGGAAACCATTGTGACAGAAGCATTTGGGTACTTCAAGTTTTTGCAGACACATAACTGCTTAAACACCTATCCTGTTCTCAAGTTCTGTTAGAATTATAAAGCAGTCATTGCCTTTGTATTTGCAAAATGAGTCAGGCTTCCACACTAAAGTGCAGTACTAAAATATGTGGAATGTGTGCAGTCACCTTCCCTCTTCCAGTGTAGTAAATGAGGTTTGGTAAAGTCCAAGGAATAGTGTTGCTTGTCTAAAATCACACTGTGAGTCTGTGTGCATTTAGAAACCATTGTGACAGAAGCATTTGGCTAGTTCATGTTTTTGCAGACACATAACTGCTTAAAAACTAATCCTGTTCTCAAGTTTTAGTAGAATTAGAAAGCAGACATTGCTTATGTATTTGCAAAATCAGTCAGGTTTCCACGATAAAGTGCAGTACTAAAATATGAGTACAGTCACCTTACCTCTTCTAGATTAGTAAATGTGTTTTGGTAAAGTCCAAGGGATAGTCTTTCTTGTCTAGAATCACACTATGAGTCTGTGCGCATTTGAGAACCATTGCAACAGAAGCGTTTGGGTACTTTGTGTTTTTGCAGACATATACCTGCTTAAAAACCAATCCTGGTCTCAAGTTTTGGTAGAATTAGAAACCAGTCATTGCTTGTATATTTACAAAATGAGTCAGGTTTCCACACTAAAGTGCAGTACTTAAATATGTGTAATGTGTGCAGTCACCTTACCTTTTCCAGAGTAGTAAATGTGTTTTGGTAAAGTCCAAGGGATAGTGTTGCTTGTCTAAAACCACACTGTGAGTCTGTGTGCATTTGGGAACTATTGTGACAGAAGTATTTGGGTACTTCATGTCTTTGCAGACACATAACTGCTTAAACACCTATCCTGTTATCAAGTATTGGTAGAATTAGAAACCAGTCATTGCTTATGTATTTGCAAAATGAGTCAGGCTTTCACACTAAAGTGCAGTACTAAAATATGTGGAATGTGTGCAGTCACCTTACCTCTTCTAGACTAGAAAATGTGTTTTGGTAAAGTCCAATGGATAGTCGTTCTTGTGTAGAATCACACTATGAGTCTGTGTGCATTTGAGAACCATTCTGACAGAAGAATTTGGGTACTTCATGTTTTTGCAGACATATACCTGCTTAAAAACCTATCCTGTTCTCAAGTTTTGGTAGAATTAGAAACCAGTCATTGCTTATATATTTGCAAAATGAGTCCGGTTTCCACACTAAAGTGCAGTACTAAAATATGTGTAATGTGTGCAGTCACCTTACCTCTTCCAGAGTAGTACATGTGTTTTGGTAAAATCCAAGGGATAGTGTTGCTTGTCTAAAATCACACTATGAGTCTGTGCGCATTTGAGAACCATTGTGACAGAAGCATTTGGGTACTTCATATTTTTGCAGACATATACCTGCTTAAAAACTTATCCTGGTCTCAAGTTTTGGTAGAATTAGAAACCAGTCATTGCTTGTATATTTACAAAATGAGTCAGGTTTCCACACTAAAGTGCAGTACTAAAATATGTGGAATGTGTGCAGTCACCTTCCCTCTTCCAGTGTTGTAAATGTGGTTTGGTAAAGTCCAAGGGATAGTGTTGCTTGTCTAAAACCAAACTGTGAGTCTGTGTGCATTTGGGAACTATTGTGACAGAAGTATTTGGGTACTTCATGTCTTTGCAGACACATAACTGCTTAAAAACCTATCCTGTTCTCAAGTTTTGGTAGAATTAGAAACCAGTCATTGCTTATGTATTTGCAAAATGAGTCAGGCTTCCACACTAAAGTGCAGTACTAAAATATGTGGAACGTGTGCAGTCACCTTACCTCATCTAGACTAGAAAATGTGTTTTGGTAAAGTCCAATGGATAGTCTTTCTTGTGTAGAATCACACTATGAGTCTGTGTGCATTTGAGAACCGTTGTGACAGAAGCATTTGGGTACTTCATGTTTTTGCAGACATATACCTGCTTAAAAACCTATCCTGTTCTCAAGTTTTGTTAGAATTAGAAACCAGTCATTGCTTATGTATTTGCAAAATGAGTCAGGTTTCCACACTAAAGTGCAGTACTAAAATATGTGGAATGTGTGCAGTCACCTTACCTCTTCCAGAGTAGTACATGTGTTTTGTTAAAGTCCAAGGGATAGTGTTGCTTGTCTAAAATCACACTGTGAGTCTGTATGCATTTGGGAACCATTCTGACAGAAGCATTTGGGCACTTCATGTCTTTGCAGACAGGTACTTGCTTTAAAACCTATGCTGTTCTCAAGTTCAGGGAGAATTAGAAACCAGTAATTGCTTATGTATTTGCAAACTGAGTCAGGCTTCTATACTAAAGTGCAGTACATAAATATGTGGAATGTGTGCAGTCACCTTATCTCTTCCAGAGTTGTAAATATGTTTTGGTAAAGTCCAAGGGGTAGTGTTGCATGTCTAGAATAGCACTGTGAGTCCGTGTGTATTTCTGAAACCATTGTGACAGAAGCATTTGGGTACTTCATGTTTTTGCAGACACATAACTGCGTAAACACCTATCCTGTTCTCAAGTTCTGTTAGAATTAAAAAGCAGTCATTGCCTTTGTATTTGCAAAATGAGTCAGGCTTCCACACTAAAGTGCAGTACTAAAATATGTCAAATGTGTGCAGTCACCTTCCCTCTTCCAGTGTAGTAAATGTGGTTTGGTAAAGTCCACGGGATAGTGTTGCTTGTCTAAAACCACACTGTGAGTCTGTGTGCATTTGGGAACTATTGTGACAGAAGTATTTGGGTACTTCATGTCTTTGCAGACACATAACTGCTTAACAACCTATCCTGTTCTCAAGTTTTGGTAGAATTAGAAACCAGTCATTGCTTATGTATTTGTAAACTGAGTCAGGCTTCTACACTAAAGTGCAGTACTAAAATATGTGGAATGTGTGCAGTCACCTTACCTCTTTCAGAGTAGTAAATGTGTTTTGGTAAAGTCCAAGGGATAGTGTTGCTTGTCTAGAATAACACTGCGAGTCCCTGTGTATTTGGAAACTATTGTGACAGAAGCATTTGGGTACTTAATGTTTTTGCAGACACATAACTGCTTAAACACCTATCCTGTTCTCAAGTTCTGTTAGAATTATAAAGCAGTCATTGCCATTGTATTTGCAAAATGAGTCAGGTTTCCGCACTAAAGTGCAGTACTAAAATATGTGGAATGTGTGCAGTCACCTTTCCTCTTCTAGACTAGTAAATGTGCTTTGGTGAAGTCCAAGGGATAGTGTTGCTTGTCTAAAATCGCACTGTGAGTATGTGTGCATTTTGGCACCATTGTGACTGAAGCATGTAGATACTTCATGTTTATGCAGACACATAACTGCTTAAAACCCTATCCTGTTATCAAGTTTTGGTAGAATTAGAAACCAGTCATTGCTTATGTATTTGCAAAATGAGTCAGGCTTCCACACTAAAGTGCAGTACTAAAATATGTGGAATGTGTGCAGTCAACTTCCCTCTTCCGGTGTAGTAAATGTGGTTTGGTAAAGTCCAAGGGATAGTGTTGCTTGTCTAAAATCACACTGTGAGTCTGTGTGCATTTAAAAACCATTGTGACAGAAGCATTTGGCTAGTTCATGTTTTTGCAGACACATAACTGCTTAAAAACGAATCCTGTTCTCACGTTTTAGTAGAATTAGAAAGCAGACATTGCTTATGTATTTGCGAAATCAGTCAGGTTTCCACGCTAAAGTGCAGTACTAAAATATGTGTGCAGTCACCTTACCTCTTCTAGATAAGTAAATGTGTTTTGGTAAAGTCCAAGGGATAGTCTTTCTTGTCTAGAATCACACTATGAGTCTGTGCGCATTTGAGAACCATTGCGACAGAAGCATTTGGGTACTTCATGTTTTTGCAGACATATACCTGCTTAAAAACCCATCCTGGTCTCAAGTTTAGGAAGAATTAGAAACCAGTCATTGCTTGTATATGAGTCAGGTTTCCACACTAAAGTGCAGTACTAAAATATGTTTAATGTGTGCAGTCACCTTACCTCTTCCAGAGTAGTAAATGTGTTTTGGTAAAGTCCAAGGGATAGTGTTGCTTGTCTAAAACCACACTGTGAGTCTGTGTGCATTTGGGAACTATTGTGACAGAAGTATTTGGGTACTTCATGTCTTTGCAGACACATACCTGCTTAAACACCTATCCTGTTATCAAGTATTGGTAGAATTAGAAACCAGTCATTGCTTATGTATTTGCAAAATGAGTCAGGCTTCCACACTAAAGTGCAGTACTAAAATATGTGGAATGTGTGCAGTCACCTTACCTCTTCTAGACTAGAAAATTTGTTTTTCGTAAAGTCCAATGGATAGTCTTTCTTGTCTAGAATCACACTGTGAGTCTGTGTGCATTTGAGAACCATTGTGACAGAAGCATTTGGGTACTTCATGTTTTTGCAGACATATACCTGCTTAAAAACCTATCCTGTTCTCAAGTTTTGGTAGAATTAGAAACCCGTCATTGCTTATATATTTGCAAAATGAGTCAGGTTTCCACACTAAAGTGCAGTACTAAAATATGTGGAATGTTTGCAGTCACCTTACCTCTTCCAGAGTAGTATATGTGTTTTGGTAAAGTCCAAGGGATAGTGTTGCTTGTCTAAAATCACACTGTGAGTCTGTGTGCATTTGGGAACCATTCTGACAGAAGCATTTGGGCACTTCATATCTTTGCAGACAGGTACTTGCTTAAAAACCTATGCTGTTCTCAAGTTCAGGGAGAATTAGAAACCAGTCATTGCTTATGTATTTGCAAACTGAGTCAGACTTCTACACTAAAGTGCAGTACTAAAATATGTGGAATGTGTGCAGTCACCTTACCTCTTCCAGAGTAGTAAATGTGTTTTGGTAAAGTCCAAGGAATAGTGTTGCTTGTCTAAAATCACACTGTGAGTCTGTGTGCATTTAGGAACCATTGTGATAGAAGCATTTGAGTACATCATGTCTTTGCAGACACATGCCTGCTTCAAAACCTATCCTGTTCTCAAGTTCTGGTAGAATTAGAAACCAGTCATTGCTTATGTATTTGCAAAATGAGTCAGACTTCGACACTAAAGTGCAGTACTAAAATATGTGGAATGTGTGCAGTCACCTTACCTCTTCCAGAATAGTAAATATGTTTTGGTAAAGTCCAAGGGAATGTGTTGCTTGTCTGGATTCACACTGTGAGTCTGTGTGCTTTTAGGAATCATTGTGACAGAAGCATTTGGGTACATCATGTCTTTGCAGACACATAATTGCTTAAAGACCTATCCTGTTCTCAAGTTTTGGTAGAATTAGAAACCAATCTTTGCTTATGTATTTGCAAAATGAGTCAGGCTTCTACACTAAAGTCCAGTACTGGTCAATGTTGTTTTTTTTCTTGAAAGTTTGCAGTAGCATATTATGGAAAATCGGGAAAAAAGATTTTGTTCCTTGTTGCATTCTGTTTATGAAAAATTGAGAGCTGATAAAAGTAAAATGCAAAGCGTTTCTGATATTCGTAATCGTTTGGATATATGTTCTGGTTCTGCACTATTTACGCAGAATATTCAAAAAGATGCTCAGGAATTTCTCATGTATATGCTTACCCTATTGGAAAAAGTAGGCATAGAAATTGAAAATCCTTTTGGCCTTTGTTATAAATGGGAATAATAATGTGAAAATTGTATGTTTACATGTAGCACTAACGTGGACACTGAAAGATTTATATATTTGACATTACCAGACTGTAAATCAGTGTCTTTCAACAAACTAGTTAAAGCAGCAAATCAAAACATGGAGTGTAGCCAATGCAAATCAGAAATGTTATCTACATTATTTATAGAAAGATATGGACAATATAACATGTTAATGATGCAACCTTGTACAGCTGGTGGAAGAAAATTGGAAACTTTAATTAAACATTTTGTAGCAAGTCAAGTATCAATATCAAGAAGAACTTTTGTAGCAGTAGCAATTATTTTTCAGGATGGTCCTTCTACAACATATGGACATTACACTGCCTATTTAAAATGTGATAGGATGGACATATTGTAATGATGCTCAATTGGTTTTTAAAAAACGTTTGTCTAAAGAATTAACAATTCCTACCTAATATTTTAAAAACCAAAGTTTTAGGAACATAATTTGGCCTCTGAGGAATTTATTAATATGTACTAAAGCAATTACTATTGAACAATTTCTATATAAAGGATTTCAAGAATACTATTTGGCCTAAAGGAAAAGTATGTATTTGAATTAAGGACTTTTTCTTGCACATTCTGTCAGAATATATTTTTCAAGAACATTAATTACAGTGTATGAAAATTTCAAATAATTGTTCATCATATTATTATTTGAGTTCTTTTTATATTAAAGTAAGACATTTCACTTAGAAGAAAGCATTTTACATATGTGTGATTTGTATTATATGGTTTGTTATTGAGGATGTAGTTTTTGTGGAATGTTCAGAAATAGTTGGGTATCTGATAAATCTGTTAGATGTAGTCTTTTTTTTTAAACAATCTTATTGACTTTTTTTTGCCCGCTGTTATGTGATGAGTACGATTGAAATCACAGTTTCTAGTGAAATTCAATATATTCTGAGAACAGCAAAAAAGGCAAAGAAAATAATTTATAAAATGTTAAAAAAAATTCTTCTATTTCACAGATCCTAATTCTAAAATATGAAATTTTCATAAATTTAAATTATAAAAAACAACTGAAAAAAATGTGTAGCTTTTTTTATTTCTACTACAGTGAAGGTAAGATTATCTAAGTATTCATATGCACAATTGGCTGTGTTTGCACACTGATGAAGAAACGGGGGATGGACGGAGTAGACATGTGTGGAAAGATGATCTGTGGGTATTTTAAGTTACAGGATAAAGTTGCCTTGAATCCTGAGTGTCGCTGGGGGCCAACTAACTCACCAGATATGTGCAGAAAGTGCCAGAGAGCTGCATTGCAGAGAGGTGTAAAATGGGACATGGCTTCAAACCACCTCTCTGCAATGCAGCTGTATGTGTTCAATAGAGAGACATGGCGGGCTAGTAGGACCCAGGGACTTCCAGGATTAAAAAAGACTACATTCCTTAACTTAAAACACGTCACAAAGTGTGTTTGCACATGTCACATGAGGCCCCATCCTTTCCCTTCACCACTCTATAAACATGTTCTATCACTTTGCAAAAACATATGTACTTATAAATGCATCTTGTTCTCTCTTTGCAGTACTGAAATTACTATCCTTATTACTCATATAGTTAAGGATGGGCCTAGCCATTAACCCTAGTACAAGTTAATTTCTTTATATACTATGCAAGCAGATCTGCAAGAAGCTACTAACTATAACTTGCGCTCCCGCAATCCACTGCTGATGATGACACATATTACATCATGACACGGTCAGTGACATCACTGATGACATCTCAAATGACATCACTGATGACATCATCCACGTGACAATCTGATACACCTCATCAAACACTAGTATAACCTTTAATCACTCACAATAAAATATAGAGTATCATGTTTAAACCATTGAAATACCAATACAAGTTTCTAAAAACCCTCTCAGTGATTTGAAGATCTATCAACACATCTAAACACTTACCCATAGATTCACTCATACATGTTGAGATAGAAATAAGAGAACACTATTACCTATACTTAAACACCTATATCGACGTTACACACTAGCACACATCCTATTCACTTATGCAGTCATCCTACTCACTTATGCAAACAATTGATCATATTTACATTTACTCAGCTACACACTTATACAAATACCACTTTATTTATTCATATAGATAGTAGCTCATACTTAGTGTGTTATAAAATCACGATTACAAGTATACAGTTATTCATACAGTCACTCATACAATCACTGAGTCTTATGTATACATATTTATACACAACAACTGTCACATACACTGTCTTTTATTTTTCTACTTTGTTGGACATGTATCATTGAGAAATATATCTACTCATCAATACACCCATAAAGAGATTCACTCACCCAAACAACTGTTTCCACATGCAGTCTTAACCTCATATACGTACTAAATCAACAATTTACACATCTTTGAACAGTCACACACCTCCCACCCAACCACACACACATTCACTCTCTCATACATATACACACTTAACTAATTAAAAACTAATATAGAGTTTCACATAGCTAGTAACCAACGTATGCATTCGTTTACACAAGAGACAGAGTGATACAGATATTCACACAGTTAAATCACTATCCCATATATTTAGTGAGACACTTTAAATTAGTCACTTAGACAGTCAATCACAGTGCTACTAAATGCTCCATCCAGACACTTGTACATCCACTCAACCTTCAATGCAGATTCCTATATTAATAAAATTTATTTAAATATGGAAGCAAACCATATTCACTGGATGATGTCATCAGTGATGTCATCAATGATGTCATTTGAGATGTCATCAGTGATGTAATCAGTGATGTCACTGACCATGTCATGAATGATGTAATATGTGACATCATCAGCAGTGAATTGTGGGCACCCGAGTTATAGTTAGAACAACTAACTATAACAGAGGAATTTGTACGAGGTTTTGTACGAGTGAAATGTCCAGCTAACTATAACACCCCTGAAACCTATGGTTTTTTCAGTGAATATATATATATATACGAACAAGGGAACTGTGTGTTTCCGAAACGCGTAGAGGGTTGCCTTCTCAATAAATCTTTTGAAAGCAGAAGTGGTGCCGTGGACGTGAAACTACGGAGTGTGTGGAATACTGGGCGTCGACGACCCTCCAAGGCCCGCCGTCGAAAGTGGCTTAAGTTGGGGCGGAAACATTTGGTGGAATATATATATATATATATATATATATATATATATATATATATATATATATATATATATATATATATATATATATATATATATATATATATATATATTTGACTTACCTTATTTATATATTCCTGCATGGTAAAGGCAAGTCCATGGTAAAGGCACATCTATGGTAAATGTGTAACCGTATGCATTGAAAAAAATGCATGATAAAGTCATGCATGGTAAAAGTATGCTTTGTAATGTCGTACAGCCATTCAGAAACAACTAAGCAGCTTTGTATAGTACATAGTATATTTATTTTATATGTGTCTCAGTAGGAGGAGGCGCTATCGAGTTCAAAACATCGAACCTTAAAAAGAGATGCAACATATTTAGGATTCTTCTATTCTGAATAAGAAAATGTGTCGCTTTTTCCCTGCAGCGAGGATCAGTGACCTAAGTTCTTTAGCATGGTAGGCAGCTCTCAGTGTGTTTGTAAATGTGAGTATTGGGATCAACCTGGTAGCCTGTTTGAACATATCTGTCCATTGTTTCTATCTACACGTACCTCCATTCAGGTGTCAAAGGTTATATTTCAAATCACTAGGGGAGAGTCACAGAGAAGATTTCATGCATGTTGTTCTTTTGTGTACAAGTTATTTTTTAATTAACTTAACTTCAACTTTTATATAGTGGATCAGCAGTTTCTGTAGTAGCGGTACTATTTAAATCAGGTGCCATTATTTCCTGTCCCTGTGAAAAATCTGATGCAAGATTCCCAGAACCCTGGCATGTTTCATTGTGTAATGCAAAAACTATTTGAGAGCCTAAATGGTTCAGGAGTTTGTCTGTTTTAATGGACCTTTCTGCAGGTGTGGTCACAGACTTTATTTCTGCATTGAGTCTTCTTTTGTAAGAGATTTCTTGTCACGTTTTGGATTTTGCACACTTTACACAAAAAATACAACCTCAAATAGCTATTCTACGTGCTATGTTCTTGACATAGGCTAGAATATATAACTAATTATCTGGGGTGGGTTAACTTTGATTCTAGGGAAAATACCTCATCTTTCAATTGTATCTCAATGAAAACAACGTAAGACTGTGTATTCTGACCTCTGTAGGGGTTTGCATAACTTAACTGTATTCACTGGAACAATGTGTCCCTGAACCATTACTAATTTGCTTTCACTACAAACTGTAATCTGTATGGTGATGGGAGCCTGGCCTTTAGGGATGACATGTTGTTTCACCTAAATGAATATCTCAAGCTGTGAGAGTCCCTTTTCCCCCAATGTGGGTTATTAGTGAGAATATTGATTCTCTGCCCCAACACTACATTGGGTACTATGGTACCTTGTATGTTGCGGGGTACAGTCATCCTTCATTCACTCCACTCAACCTTATGTACTACCAGAGCTCAGTTGGCAGTCAGCAACAGGGCTCTTAGATACAATGGTGCATGTTAAGATCCTGTTACACTATTTAGTAGCCTAATCTACTTCTCAGAAGCAGTACTTCCCTATCACACTTGGATCAGGGTGGGATGCAGTTCACACCATGCAAATCACTGATGCAAATTCAAGTAGAAGCTGCACTTGAGTGGATGGACCTTTGTCTCATATTAAGGGTCAAAATCAACTCATCAGCAGTTCATCAACGAACGTAACGCACATTAGGCCCCATAAGGACATGGGGACCATGAAGGTTTCTTTGCCAATTAGCAAAGTTACAAACTCAGGGTAGGCAAATTAGTCATAAATCATCTTATAAGAGTGTTCTTCATTATAATTTAAAGCGAGTCAAAATAGCAAATACAAAGACAAGGTATTTAAAGATTGTCATATGCAAATCGATTAAGATTCAGTTTCGGCTGAAGGGAAATTCTATAATGCCAAGCTAGAGATTCAGAGGTCAGGAAAAAATTAAGTAGCAGCTGTCAGCAACTAAAACCTCCAAATAAAATGAAGATTTATTTAAGTAAATGATAAAGGAATTGCTCAGGAGTTTTACTCTGTTAAGAGCATGGAAAGAGTCATCTCCTTTCAAACAATTGGGAAAGCATATCTGAATCAAACTAGCTCTACAATGCACAACTAAAGTATACAATTTCTCAGCAAAATGTTAGACTCCCCACGATTCTCAGAATATGAAGACCAATCCGGATTGCATGTTCCCTGATAAAGAAGCATACCGCGTCTTGTCAGCAATAGCACCAAGAAAGCTTACAGCTGCATGGCTCCAGGAGATATCAAAGGATGATACATCTTGGTCAGCCTGTCCTCAGCACAGGTGTAGAAAACGGTGTACAACTGTCACCACAGATTTTTTACAACGGATTCCATTACCACGGATTTTTTACAACGCAGGTCATTTTACCACGGATACCTTTACAACGCCATACACTACAACGCAGATACTATTACAACGCATACCATTACATCGTAAGTTTAATTATAGGTACGTTTATCTTATTATTATTAATATTTATTATTATTATTATTATAATTTATTATTATTATTATTATTGTTATTATTAATATAATTTATTATTATTATTATTATTTTTGTTATTTTTATTATTATTTATTAATATTATTATTTATTATTATTATTTTTAGGTTTTAGGGCTGGGTTTGGGTTTTGGGGTACAGGGGTATTTTTAGGTTTTAGGGCTGGGTTTGGGTTTTGGGGTACAGGGGTATTTTTAGGTTTTAGGGCTGGGTTTGGGTTTTGGGGTACAGGGGTATTTTTAGGTTTTAGGGCTGGGTTTGGGTTTTGAGGTACAGGGGTATTTTTAGGTTTTAGGGATGGGTTTGGGTTTTGGGGTACAGGGGTATTTTTGGGTTTTAGGGCTGGGTTTGGTTTTTGGGGTACAGGGGTATTTTTAGGTTTTAGGGCTGGGTTTGGGTTTTGAGGTACAGGGGTATTTTTAGGTTTTAGGGCTCGGTTTGGGTTTTGGGGTACAGGGGTATTTTTAGGTTTTAGGGCTGGGTTTGGGTTTTGAGGTACAGGGGTATTTTTAGGTTTTAGGGCTGGGTTTGGGTTTTGGGGTACAGGGGTATTTTTAGGTTTTAGGGCTGGGTTTGGGTTTTGAGGTACAGGGGTATTTTTAGGTTTTAGGGATGGGTTTGGGTTTTGGGGTACAGGGGTATTTTTAGGTTTTAGGGCTGGGTTTGGGTTTTGAGGTACAGGGGTATTTTTAGGTTTTAGGGCTGGGTTTGGGTTTTGAGGTACAGGGGTATTTTTAGGTTTTAGGGCTGGGTTTGGGTTTTGGGGTACAGGGGTATTTTTAGGTTTTAGGGCTGGGTTTGGGTTTTGGGGTACAGGGGTATTTTTAGGTTTTAGGGCTGGGTTTGGGTTTTGGGGTAAAGGGGTATTTTTAGGTTTTAGGGCTGGGTAGGGGTATTTTTAATATATATTTACAAATTTTAAAATTACAATTATTTGATTTTTTTTATTAATTAAATAATAAATAAAATAATTAATAATTTAAATTTAAAATTCAAAAATAATTAATTACATTATATATTAATATTATATACTTACCTATAATTATACTTACGTTGTAATGGTCTGCGTTGTAATAGTATCTGAGTTGTAGTGTATTGCGTTGTAATGGTATCCGTTGTAAAATGACCTGCGTTGTAAAAAATCCGTGGTAATGGTATGCGTGCTAAAAGTACGCGTGGTAACATCATACCTCCGTAGAAAACACATTATTCAACTGTCAGTGAAACTCTCATTCAGTCTTTCCACCCTGCATAGTTCTTTGCCAGACTACCAGACTCACACTAAACCTTTTTCCTCAGAGTAACTCACTCACCAGCTTCTAGATTTTTCTGTGATGTGACAGGAACAGGCTTTGAGGTTGGGTCACATAATCATTGAAGCACTGATGGGCTAGCATATTCATACGCCATAGCATCAGTCACTAAGAAACAGTGAATGAAAACAACAAAAATTATAGTAAATGAAAGAATATCTTTATTTCTGTTACCACCACCACAAACTTCTCTCGTCTTTGACTCCTCTATTATAGTAGCAAAACAGAACAGGAAATGTCTGGCAGCTAATTAGGGATCACTCTTCCATGCAGATGAACATGCCTATTTAATCCCATCAGTGAAGTTGAAAACAATGACTACATTCCTTCAATAAAATGTAAATGCAACATTACCCAACTTAGGGGCATATTTATGAGCTATATGTGCCCCAGTAGCATCACTAGGAAACAACAAAATCATATTTATTTGGGCCACGCAAAGCCACCTTGTGTGGCTTTGAATGGCTCTTAGATAAGGAGCATGGTAAGGCAGCGCAAATCACTACACTGCTTACTCTGTGCTAGGGTGGCGTTCCATAGGTGTTACGGTGAGTGTTCCCTTGCAACACCCATGGATTTTGAACCTCTGATTTACAAAATCATGTAAACCTAGAGATCCGCCAAAACCTTATGCCTCGTCAGGGGAGGCGCAACAAGGAGAAACAACTTCTGCAGCACACATAGAAAGAGGAAAAAGCCTCCCTGGAGGGTTTTTGTGCTGGAAGGTGCCCATTCCTGCACAAAACAATCCTTCCAACAACACAGGCACCCTTGAACGATGGTGTAAGGGTGCCTGTGTTGGCGTAATGCTGCTGAAACTGTGCCAGCTCAGGGAGAAAGAATATGGTGCATTCCTGCCCTTTCACTTTGATGTAGGGCGCAGCAAGGTGATTTACTGCACTGCCCCAAGCCAAATCCCCATAAATGAGGCCCCTAGTCTGGCACGTGTCTACTACAGAGGATAAGGAAGAAGTAAATGGTATCCCCAGGCAGAGGAAATGCCTGTGTAATTTTAAACCAGGAGAAACGTCGGTACACTTTATTTGATTTAAATGTTTTATTTAATTGTGCAACCACGTAAACTTTATCTTGTATCATTCAGCTATGATTTCGGAGAAGAAAAGTCAATAACGCTCCATTTTACTAATTTGATTTGAGCATTTAAAAGAAGTTTATATGATGCTTTGTTCCAAATCAAGAGGGAAGATCACACAAAATAACTAGAACTACTCCATGTTTTGATTTGAAAGAATCTGACATTTGTGACTGTTGTTAAAAGAGTTATGATACGGGTGTAGGGTTGAAAGTCTCCTGATATTGTGTAAAGGTTTTATATTTACTTGTTAAAATGAAAAATTTACAAGTAAAAAAGTATTTCTACGAAACTACAGTCGAATTCAAACAGTGAGCATGCTAATAGGATTTGCTTTTGTATATTTCGGACACGGAAGCATCAATGCAAGCATGGAGATTTATCAGAGTGTAAGTACACGGTTAACGCCATCTCAAGTGTTGTCAAGGGACTTTGGGGCATATTATCAAGGGGGTTTATCTCCGCTTTTTTGGCTTTAAAAGCCAAGAAAGCGGAGATAAAATGATCTCCCTATTACCTAGCTGTCGCTAACACCAGTTAGCGACTGCTAGTAGGAGATAGCGACCATCTTGGGCTCCGCTTTGCATGTCAGTGAAATTTATCACTAATGACATGCAAAGTAGGCGTGCCAAGATGTTAGTGACTGGAAACAGTCGCTAACATCGATATCTCCTATTACCAACTTATGGAGATATTCGCGCTAAGCGCAAATATCTCCAAAAGCTAACACCTGCCCCTGAGCAATTCTTAGCCACGTTATCCAATGGTAGGTGGATAACATGGCTAAGAGCATTAGCTCGGTAATGCATGAATATCGCTGACTTTTCAGCCATATTCATGCATTTCGACCGATTTTTATCGCTTAGGAGATAAACCTTGATAATAGCAAGGTTCCTAAGCGATAAAAATCGCCGCAGCTCGGCGATAAAAATATTGCCGCTAAGCCAACATAGCGATAATTATCGCTAGTTGTTGTTAATATGCCCCAGAATCATTAGCGCATGTTAGCAACCGTTCTCCACACGCCTAGCCTCGCATCTCTAATAAGATACAAAAAAGGCGTTTCCAAAGAAAACAACAGGGAAAAAGTTAGTAACCGCATATCATGGTATTTAAAAGCTGTGCCCTGACACCCATTGCGTTATTACCAAGCTACGCTAACTGCGGTTATCTCCGGTATTTAACGTCTAATAAATTTCAGCCTTGTCTATCTGTTCACTGGGAAGGGGAATTGAATGGCTGGGTCCACATCTCCCTATTAACAACATTTCCTTTAGCGCCGTCCTGTTGTCACTGGTTTTCGCATGGTAATGTGAAATATCACAGTCAATTGCCGGATTTCACATCGACTGTTAGCCAAGCTTTGTTAATACGCCGCTAACACGGCGGTGTGAACCGGCGATGGACGGCAATAATGACAAATGCGATAAACGTGTTCAGTGATTGTTATCGCCTTTTGTTGTTGATATGCCCCTTAGGTCTCCAAAATGTAACAACATGAGTGCCACTGTCATTGATGAGGTTGCAGAAGGAAGGCCATGCCCATATGTAGATAGCAGAGGCATGTAGGCATCCATGAATGGTAAACAAATACAAGAGTTGTCTGTAGGCCCAGCAGTATTAACCTAGACGTTACCTAAATGAGGGGACCTCTCCTCTCCATAATCTGTGTGCCATCAGAGATAAAGTGAAATGTATTTAAAAATTAAGACAAACACTTTAGCACCAACCTAGCTGGAATGATTCCTCATCGTGTTGTCTCATCTGTACGACATTTTGTTTATGGAAGCAAATGGGATTCCTGAAGGCTCAAGGAGTGCTTTTATTAAAAGTGGATGAGTGTAAATGAGTTATGAGATGAGGGACCCTGAAAATAAATAGCAGTAATTCCTTTACTGTTGAAGGTTTCGCGAGGGATATCACAAACAGAGAAAGTAGGGATGGATATTGGACATAACTATTGTTCCCGCATCCCACTGGTCGACATGTTTCAACCAGTAAGTATGGCTCCATAAAGAGTCCTAAGATTTATTCCGGAATTGGACCCTTACTCAATGCAGTCCCTCATACAGGCCATGCAAGCACACAAATCAATGCTTAGTGCATTTAATACTCACGTATCACTCAGGAGTTTCTGTTGAGTTCCTGAGGGGATATTATGAAGCATATGAGACGCACAGACAAACATTATATGATGCATAGAACGGAGCTCACTTCAGTCCATGTGTAGGCCATTGTACCGTAACCAAGATAAAGGCTCAATAGACACAGCAAGATGGAAAGTTCACAAACGCATGAATCAGGGGGATGGTGGTAGTTTCATAAAAAACACACACATTCCATACTGATATATATATATATAATTCTCTCCTGAGGCCTCGATATCCCTTAAGTCCTTTAAAACATGGGTGCACGTCCAGGGGAGGCTTGGGTGCACCTTATTTAAATCACCACTTCTATATTCAGCCGAGTCTTTGAAAATGATGTGCACTCGTGATGAGTTATGAAATCATCATGGATTTAATGCACATTCATTCATGATACTAGGCAACATACACCACAGAAAAACTAACGGGCATATTGTCAAGGGGGTTTATCTCCGCTTTTTTGGCTTTAAAAGCCAAGAAAGCGGAGGTAAAATTATCTCCCTATTACCTAGCTGTCGCTAACACCAGTTAGCGACAGCTAGTAGGAGATAGCGACCATCTTGGGCCCCGCTTTGCATGTCAGTGATATTTATCACTAATGACATGCAAAGTGGGAGTGCCAAGGTGTTAGCGACTGGAAACAGTCGCTTACATCGCTATCTCCTATTACCAACTTTTGGAGATATTCGCGCTAAGCACGAATATCTCCCAAAGCTAACACCTGCCCCTGAGCAGTTCTTAGCCATGTTATCCAATGGTAGGTGGATAACATGGCTAAGAGCATTAGCTCAGTAATGAATGAATATTGCTGTCTTTACAGCGATTTTCATGCATTTCGGACGATTTTTATCGCTTAGGAGAAAAACCTAGATAATAGCAAGGCTCCTAAGGGATAAAAATCGCTGCAGCTCGGCAATAAAAATATCGCCGCTAAACCAAAATAGCGATAATTATCGCTAGTTGTTGGTAATATGCCCCTAATTTTCTAAAAGTGTCGACTTAAATTAAAAAAATATATATATAAAGCTCCAGGTTCACCCTTTTTCTGCCAAACTCAGGACGGGTACTATCGCCTGAAGGGTGAGTCATGTAAAATACCCTAGCTACAAAAACAGGCTCTCAGCACTCACAGGACTTCAGTTCATTTTATTTCAAGCAAATGCATTTCTGCATTCTGCCTTCCTCAGTGGTCGTGTTGAAACGCCATCCAAACCACATGTTAGAATCACTTCACAGGTTTAAGTTGTTTCACAAGTGATTTTATTGGAGGTGCTCGAGTGAATTGACAGCAACAAAGGACTGGCACAGTCCATGCTGTCATTAGCGATATTCTGGCAGCCATGTCTATGTGTTCTTTTGTTTAAATCCAACTGGTACTGGTTTCGTTTTCAGAATTGACAGGTTTTCATGTTCTCTGATTGAAAATGTAGAATTTAAACTTGCATAAAGAAAAAATGAAACATAGGCTGCCTCCTTACAGTTCCTTTTCAAATGACAATCTTTATCCCCACTGACTCATTGTCAGTGAAATTGCTCTCCTACCCTCGCAGCTCCACCATTCAGTGAGGTGCCCCTGCCCCTGCACTCTTGAGTGTTATTGATTGAGGCCCTCCTCCACCCGCAGGTTTCCCTGCACCTCATCCCTGGTGGTCCAGTGGACCTCTGTCTCCTTTCTCTCACTCTTCTCCTTCACTCGTTTTTCTACCCTTTCTATCTTTCACCCTTCTGCACCTTACTGCATCTCTGCTCTTTTGTGCTTTATTTCTGGCCATTTTCCCTTTCTCTCCCTCTGTTCCTTCACTCATTTTCACTCGTTTTTCTACCCTTTCTATCGTTCACCTTTCTTCACCTCTGCTCTTTTTTGCCTTATTTCTGCCCATTTTCCCTTTCTCTCCCTCTGCTCCTTCACTCGTTTTCACTCGTGTTCTACCCTTTCCATCTTTCACCTTTCTGCCCTTTTCTACATCTCTGCTCTTTTGTGCCTTATTTCTGCTTATTTTCCCTTTTTCTTTATCCCTTCTTTCCTCCCTTTACCTTTTCCCGCCGCTGCTGCCCCCGCGGCCCCTCCCCCCCAGCGCGACCTGCCCAATCCAGCTCCTCTCCCCGCTCCCGCCTCCCAGCTGTCCAGCCCTCCCCGACCCCTACTTAATGGCGGCCACTGCGGGGACAGGCGAGCAAGACCACTGACTCATTGTCAGTGAAATTGCTCTCCCACCCGCTGCGGGCGCGCCGCTGGTGCACCGAAGGCGCGTCAAAGGCAAGCACGTCTGCGCCCGTCCGCGAACCGTCCGTGACCAGCACCAGGAACCCTGGACCTCCGCCCCGCCAACGCTATGACCCAGCAGCACTCCACGCACTCAACCCAGGCTGCAACAAGCACTGCAAGCTAGCATCACCAGCCGACACCCATGGACCCTTCAGCTGTCACCGCTGCCGGCACACCTGCAGCACCGCCAAAAACACGGATCCAGCACAACCGGCCCACAAGAACACAACCGAACCGAAGACCCTGCAATGCATCCTCCTCAACGTCCGATCCCGCCACAAACACGCCACAGAAATCTGGGACCTCCTCGACAGCACCACCCCGGACGTAGCATTCTTCACGGAAACCTGGACCAACACCACCTCAGGACCCAACATCGCCATCGCCATCCCCCAAGGATACAAGATCTACAGGAAGGACCGCCCCACCCACCCAGGAGGAGGAATCGCCATCGTCCACAAATCCAGCCTCCGCCTGAGCACACTCCCTGACGAGTCCACAGAACTGATGGAACACCTTAACTTCAAGATACTGGCCAGCCCCACTGCCGCCCTCCAAGGAACCCTCATGTACCGACCCCCGGGACCCCACGGACCCTTCGCCAACTCCATCATGGACATCATCTCCCCGCAGGCCATCGCATCCACCAACTACACCCTGCTGGGAGACCTCAACTTCCACCTCGACAACCAACTGGACCCCAAGACCACATGCCTCCTGGACAACCTCCACAGCATTGGACTCTGCAAGATCATGACCGAGCCCACGCACTCAGCAGGACACACCCTCGACCCCCTCTTCACTACAGGAAACTCCATCACCTTCAGCCACACCATCGAACTCCCATGGACCGACCATCGTTGCGTCCACTTCACCTTCAGAACACCCACCATCCACAGACACCAGCACCTGCTTCCACAAAGAAACTGGACCAAAATCACCGACGACCAGCTCATCTCCTCACTCAACAACTCCACCCCAACCATCGTGGAAAACAACGACCCCAACACCGCAGCCCGAACCCTGCATAGATGGATCTCGGACAGCACCAACACCATAGCCCCCCTCAAGAAAAACAACAATACCCGTGCCAAGAAAGCCAGATGGTTTACCACTGAACTTCGAGAGTCCAGGCGCACATGCCGCCGCCTCGAAAAGGCCTGGAGAAACACCATATCCACAGAAGCCCACAACAACTTCAGAGCCGCCACCAACGCTCACCATCAACTCATCAGAGAAACGAGGAAAAAAGCGATTGAACACAGAATCTCCACCCACGCACACATCAGCAAGGAACTCTTCAGCATCATCAAGGAGTTCGCCCAACCCACCAGCGAGTCTACCAACATCCCTACCTCTCAAGACCTCTGCGACAAACTCAGCACCTTTTTCCACCACAAAATCAAGAGCATCTACGACAACTTCGACGATGACAACCAACACACTGAACCCTCACCAACCACCCCCGACACCCGGAAACCAGCGATTGATGACTGGACAGCCCTCACCACCAAAGACACACTGAAGACAATGAAGTTAATCCACTCAGGGGCCCCCACGGACCCCTGCCCCCACCACATCTTCAACAGAGCCGCTGACACCATCATACCCATGCTCTGCCACACCATCAACCGCTCCCTGGCGACCGCCTCGTTCCCCGACGACTGGAAACACGCCAAGGTCAAGCCCCTCCTGAAGAAACCCTCAGCGGACCCCACCGACCTCAAAAACTACAGACCCATCTCCCTGCTCCCTTTCCCAGCGAAAGTCATCGAGAAAGCCATCAACAGCCAACTCGCCACATTCATTGAAGAACACAACATCCTCGACTCCTCCCAATCCGGCTTCAGAAAAAACCACAGTACGGAAACCGACCTTCTCGCCACAACAGACGACATCCGCACCCTACTGGACAAAAGAGAAACAGTAGCCCTCATCCTCCTAGACCTATCAGCGGCGTTCGACACAGTCTCCCACCGCACCGTAATACGCAGACTCTACGACGCAGGAATCCAGGACAAGGCCCTCGACTGGATCTGCTCCTTCCTCTCCGGCAGGACGCAACGGGTCAGACTCCCCCCTTTCCTCTCAGACCCCACACCTACCACCTGCGGAGTCCCCCAGGGCTCCTCCCTCAGCCCGACGCTCTTCAACATCTACATGGCTCCACTTGCCCCCATCGTCAGAACCTACGGACTCAACATTGTGTCATACGCAGACGACACCCAGCTCATCCTCTCCCTATCCAACGAGCCCAACACCGCCAGACGCAACTTTCGAGAAGGCATGGAAGCCGTCGCCAAATTCATGAAAAACAGCTGCCTACAACTAAACACCAACAAAACAGAAGTACTCATCATGGGCCCAAACCCCGACGCCTGGAGCGACACCTGGTGGCCCACCGCCCTCGGAAACCCGCCAACCCCCACAGACCACGCACGCAACCTGGGAATCATCCTGGACTCCGAGCTCAAAATGGACCGCCAGATCAACTCTGTCTCATCTTCCTGCTTCCACACCCTCCGCCTCCTTCGTAAGACCTTCAAATGGATCCCCCTCGAACACCGAAAGACAGTCACTCATGCCCTGGTCACCAGCAGACTCGACTACGGCAACGCACTCTAAGCCGGAATAAACAAAAACCTAATCCGTAAGCTACAGAACATCCACAACGCCGCCGCAAGACTGGTCCTCAACCTGCCAAAACACTGCCACATCTCCCAGCACCTGCGCACACTCCACTGGCTCCCCGTCGAGGCGAGAATCACCTTTAAAATGCTCACCCACACACACAAGGCCCTCCACGGCACCGGACCAGCATACCTGAACAGCCGGCTCAAATTCCACGCACCCCAAAGGACCCTACGATCAGCCCAGCTCTCCTACGCTGAGGTCCCCCGCACCAGAAAGACCAGATCGGGAGGACGCTCCTTCTCCTTCCTCGCGGGCAAAGCATGGAACGCCCTTCCGCACCACCTCAGACAGACAACATCGCTCCCCATCTTCGCAAGAAACCTCAAAACCTGGCTCTTCGACAGATCCCCTCCTTGATGGAATGGAACCTGCACCCCCCGACCCTTAGCGCCTTGAGACCCTTACGGGTGAGTAGTTGCGCTTTAACAAACTCCTGATTGATGATTGATTGATCCCCCAAACAGGTTGGTGCCATTCTTGTAGTTTCACTGTCCCTCACCGCTGCTGTGGTTAAAGAAAAATAATATACAGTCCCACAGGTTGCAGTATGTATGACTGCAGTCAATCAATTGTATAACTGCAGATGGCCTGTACAACCTTCCCCCCTGCCCCAGGGACAACTACCTCCCGAAGGCTTATTAGTTTTTAATTAGTGTTTGACCCCCAACCCAAGGAACCGCTACCTCCCAGGAGCTTTCTCTTTGCACAATGCGGGGACGACACGGACCTCCGCCCTCCACAGCCCCAGGGGCCAACACCTCCCGGGGATTTAATTTTAAATAATGGGGGAGTTCACACACACCCAGCAGCCCTGGGAACCGTCACCTCCCCAGGCTGTTGTTAATTTGATGGGGGTACCACATGGCCCCACGCAGCCCTGAGGATCACCACCTCCCCCGGGTTTTAATTTTAATTGATGAGGGAGGCTACACTGACCTCAATCAAGCCTCAGGGACTGCCACCTCCCCAGGGCTTTTGTTAATTTGAATTGGCTTACTGCGTGCCTCCCCCCTCGCAGCCCAGGACAACCACCACCCCAGGGGAAAATTGGGAGTGGACTATATGGGACTAACAAATTTCCATTACCTGGGCCCAATTCATAACCCAACAACCCCCTCACGGGAAGTACAGGAGATGCAGTCGCATCCTTATTCACAAGCATTTCTGTTTCTTTTTAGCCCATCTGCCTTTCCAACGTTCCAATTCACCCCATCTCTTTAAGATATTAATCAACTCCTTTATCTGCAGTCGCTTACTAGATGCATTCAAACTTTCCAAATCCTTGTCACTAAAGTACAAACTATCGGGCACATGCATCAACGGTGCAAATCGCAATTTTCGGCCGTTTGCGAATGCAATTGACAAAGTTGGGATGCAACATGTTTTTCGCAATTTTAGAAATCGCAATCACTTTGCGATTTCTAAAATTGCTATTGCATTTAAGAAATCGCAATTTGAGATTTCTTAAATGCAATGCATGAACATTTTAAATTTGTGAATTCGCAAATAGGGAGAGGTAAATTATCATGAAGTTGACCTTCATGGTAATTTGCGAAAACTTTCAAAAATACACAAAAGAGCCCTTGGGGCATGTGTGTGTGTGAAAAATGCACTTAAAGTTATATTTCAGGGGTGCAGGGGGGGTCCTTTGGACCCCCCCTGCACCCTTGAAATTGCATTTTCAATTTGCGATTCGCAAATTGCTAATCGCAAATTGAAAATGACTTCCCATTCATTCCTATGGGCCTCTAGGCTCATAGGAATCAATGGGAAGGGATTCCTTAATTGCGATTCGCATATTGTGAATCGCAATTAAGGAAATTTAAGAAATCGCAAACAAAATTGCAATCTCTTGGTGCATAGCTGTTTGCGATTTCTTAATTGCGATTCCTTAATTTTCGCAATTAATAAATCGCAAACGGCAACAATGATGCATGTGGCCGTATATGTTTTGTGCAAAGCTTTTGATTTTTCAATATGCACTCCATATGCCTGTGCAGCTTCAACAAACCTCTCGTGCAAGCTCTTCAGTCTCATAGTTAAGTTTTAACACAAAAATAACAACTCTTCTTCCTGATATTTGCTTAATCTCTCTGGACTAACCGTACCCTGAATTATTTCTTCCAGATCTGATTTCAATCTACTCACATCTATACTTGGTTTTATTTTACTAGACTTCATCCCTCCGATCCATTCATCTAACTCTTCTCTAAATGATCCCCCTGAAATGGAAGTCACATCTCCGCATTTTGCATCAATCTTCTAGCTTCTACTGCACACTCCTAGGGCATATTACCAAGGGCCTTATCACCGCGTTAACTGCACTTTTTGCCGCTAAATCGGCAATATTTTTATCTCCCTATCAGCAAGCTGTTGCTTACAGCAGTTAGAGACAGCTTTCTAACGAAAGCGACTGGTTTGGGTGCCGCTTTGCATGTTAGCGATATTTATCGCTAATGACATGCAAAGTAGGCGTTCCCGACCAACAGACCTTAAAAACAGCCGCTAACAGGCCTATCGCCTATTAGCAAGAAGGCCCTGGCCCCCGTTAGCGATGTAAAAAGTCTCGCTAACCGTGGTCATTGCCGTTTTTTTAACATCTGCTAATATTAGGAGTTAGCAATACCTAGCATGGGGGGGTGGATTATGCTAATACAACTACAGGGTCGTATCAGCAAGGTTTTCCACCTCCCCCATGCAATATCGCTCGCTGGAATATATATCACCATGGCGCTAATTGTTGCTAATAAAATGTTAGCGTGGTGATATATTCCAGCGATAGTTGGCGATGGAAATATTTGCGCTAAGCGCGCTCTGCAATATTTTTCGCAGTTTCTTGATAATATGCCCCACTCCTCTTTGGGGTCTCCATTTGTCTCTCTGTTATATCAAATAAGGTTGCCTTCTCATTTGCTCCAGTACCATTACTACTCCTAGCATTATTCATTGGCACTGTTAATGCATGCACTCATAAAATATTCTGGCCCACACTATACAATGGAACTATGGGACCAATTGTCACTAGAACTAAGAACACCTCTTCATTCAAGCTAATTTGATTAATTCTTTATGTCAATTCATCCTTCACCTTAATAACTGCATCTACATCTCTCTTCTGTAAAGTATTTGGATTTTGTGAAGCTTGCAGAACTTGTGGAACTTCTATTTTAATTAATGGAGCACTTGGTGTGGTTCTTACCTGATCTTCGTCTATCCAATAACAGCTCATCATCAATCTAATTTGGATCTGGATCTGTACTCTCTACATTATTCCATTTCTCTCTGTATTTCCCTCTAGCCTGATCCTCAGCAATAATCACTGGACATAATCCCTCTGAGATTACATCCCTCCTCCATCTTTCCTTCTGAACATCCCATTTTGCTTCTGAATACCTACTCACAGTATTTCTATATCTTGCTGCAGTCCTTTCTCTCTCTCTCTCTCCTATACACCTCAATTTCACATTCCTCAAGCGCCTCATACTGCATAGGTCTAGAATTTTGTCTCTATTGATTCATCTGATAGCTTACATTTTCTAGAATCTTCACATTAAAAGTACCATTCTTTGGGAAGGCTCCATCTCCTTTTGTATACTTCATCCAATTCTCCAACCAAGTCCACGTTCTAGTGACATAAAAGAAGCAGATTAACCAGCAGGTAGTATAGGAACCACCTCTCTAATAGGTATAGGATCATCATTCTTAATAACTTCATTCAAACTCCCTCTTGTTATTTTAAACTTAGAAACAAACAAGGAAATCCTTCCGTAATTCCACTCATGCTATTCGTACACACTGTCCAATACCAGCGTGACTCACACCAACCATCCAATAACAACACAATACTCTCTTATGACATTTCGGCAAACTGACCATGCTCTCTGTGACGCCAGTAAAAATCCTTCTACTGACCCTCCCTTCACAAAATAATATGGCAATGAATTTACAAAGTCTTTTCGTAAATAAAATTATTAGAAACCACATAAACACTGCTGCTTTGTCTGCCCCACTGAAAAAGAGATAATTCAATCACTCATCTAAATCCTTTTACATCCAGTGGAATATTGACCAGCGTTACTCCACTCTCAATCAAGCGAAAGAACTCTTGGTACTTCTTCAGGTGCTCTCTCTAAAGTTTCCCAATAATCTCCCACTATTACTAACTTCAGAATAGGTCCCTATGCAATATTAACAACATTTCTCATTGCTTAATATCACCCCAGCAGACAAAACACTTCTCTAGCGTATACTTTCCACACTCTTCCTCTGCCTCTAAGGCTGAAACATCTTGGGATCCTAGGCAACTCCATAACCGTTTATTCCAGACAACATAAAATGCTAGCAAAATGTATAAGTAACCAAAATCATTAATTCCAACCATTAATTTGCCAAAATAATTAATTAAAACCATCAACCTGCTTCCAGAACTGATCCAGCGATCTGGGACTAAAAAATTTCCATTACTGGGCCCAATTCATAACTCAATAACAAGTCCCTTCACAATGGGTGAGTGATAAATAAATTTACCCAATACGGACTTCTCTCATTATTTGCTATCTCTATTTATGTGATCAGGGTTTGGCAAACTAATAACAGGATCTAGAAATGTTCATCATAACCAAATCAATAACTCTAATAAAGACAAACTCACTTGTAAATTTATAAGGATTTATCTAAATATTGTGATTGCTCAATACAATGCAGAACAAATAATACAGAAGAATAAATAAGAATGACAAAGAACATCTCAATAGCAATGTAATGAGTGAGTGGATAGGTGTAGAGACAAAAGATCAGAGATAATAATCCTTTGCAAAATGATTATGCAAATTCAGATATCATACCAACCCACATAGGAAATTAGGAAAACTACTCTCTGGCCATGAGAGCAGTGATGTCCCTCAAGTAGAGTTTGAAGAGTAAAGACCAAGTCAGGAATCAGCAAACAGGAATCAGCCAGCCCAATAAAGATTAGGTGACAGCAACTCAGCTCTCTCCTCTCGCAAAGTGGAGAATCATGCAACCTCCTAACCCCCTCCCACCGGGAAACTAATACTATACTCTAAAACCCAAAAAGACCAACCCAGATTGTATCTTTACACAACATTTCTCTTAATTCTATTGGTTAAGTAAGGGGGTGTACTATCACACCACTCTTGTCACGATGCTTCGGTAAGACTGTCCATTGTCCTTTTTATTCATTTTATCACATTCCAGCCCAGGAAATACAAATTCAAATTGCTGTCATAGTACACATTTCCTCCATCAAGGTCATGTTAAAACTTTTTTTCCTCAATTGCTCATTTGTGCCGCTCTCTGAGGAAGTGTTCCTCCTCCGAACACTTCAAACCAGGAAGTGATGTAAGCCATCTTGTGACTCAGCTTAAACCAAGTTAGAATTTTTTTTTTAAAGAAAAGGGGCCTGGGTAGAAACACCCTGACTACCTTAGGTGCCTTGGGCGTTCTCACAGGGCCAAAAATAAGCATTTTTCTTTTCCACAGGGCTCCGTGGATCATGCCAAACCTTTATAAAAAAGCATAGCACATTCTTCCGTGCTTCGTTAATTATTGCCCCACTGGTGGGCCATGTCCTGGAGGATGGGCGGCACAGGACCCCCATCCTGGAGCTCAATATTGCCCCGGGGACACCAGCTCCCTGGAGTTTCTTTCAAAATGAAAGTGGGGGTCCGTACAGACTTCCCCACTGCCCCAGGGACAACCACCTCCATGAAGGCGTATTTAATTTTAATTAAGGGGGGCCTCTTGGACCTCACCAACTCAGGGAACCGCCACCTCCCTGTGGCTTTCCCTCTATACAATGCGGGGGCCACGCGGACCTCCCCCCACAGCCCCAGGAGACGCCAACTCCCTGGTGCCTTAATTTTAAATAATTGGGGAGTACACAGACCCCCAGTAGCCCTGGGGACTGCCACCTCCCCAGGGTTGTTGTTAATTTTAGTGGAGGTACCACGTGTCCGCCAGCAGCTCAGAGGACCACCACCTCCTTTGGATTTTAATTTTAATTGATGAGGAGGGGTGACACGAACTTCAACAAATTCTCTGGGATTGCCACTTCCCCAGGACTTTTGTTAATTTGGATGGGGATACCGCGTTCCCCCCGCAGCCCGGGAACTACCATCACCCTGGAGCAAAATTGAAGAAGGAAAGGGGCAGCGTGACCTCCTCTTAGAGCCATAGATGGCCCTGGGGACTGCCACCTCCCAGGGTCGGCTCCTGCTATGTCCCTGGATGCACACCCCTGGGAGATTGTTGTTTGCTATGGCTTGGCAAGAGCTTTACCACTCACGCCGAACCATAACAAGCATTGGCATAGCCAATAGGTCTTGCCTTTGGGACCTTATAAGTGTTTAGTTATCCAGCACAATATCCTTGGTGCAACAACATCAACTGTTGCATAGCTAAACATTTATAAGGCCCCAAAACCGAGACCCATTGGCTATGCCAATGCTTTTTTAAAATAGGTGTTTGGGTTTTAGGCATGAGGGCAGAGGAAGGGTTTGGGCTACTTTTAGGGACACTGCAAGGGAGTGGAGGCGGTCGGGTACGTAGTGTTTGTTAAGGGTTAGGGACAGCATGGGGGTTGGGAGGGAGTCTGGTATTAGGACCTCAGGGCAGGGCGGGTAGGTAGGGAGTTTGTAGCTTAGGGCAGTGGAGGGGGCTGCTAACCTAGCCAGGCATACCCCTTTACCCTTCAAACCTTTACCATGAAATAACGTGGTTAAGACACTTTGGTTGGGTGGTAGAGGCACGTGTGATTTAGCCATGTGTGCCTCTATCAAACAAACAATAGATGGTCGGAGCGGGAGGGAGTGGAAGGAAACACGAGATGGTCCACGAGACAGACAGAAAATGAGAGGTTTTTGAGAGGGCTGAAAGAGATGGTCGAAGATGAAGTAAAGTGCATGAGGTTGCCTAGGAGAGAGAAATATAAGGCAGGACATTGGAAAGGGATGCATGAGATGGGAGGCAAGGGAATAAGTTGGGAGGGAAACATAAGATGACCTAGGAGAGAGTGAGAGAGGAAAGGGATGAAAGAGATGGGAGGAGAGGAAAGTGGAAAAGGGATACATGAAAAGGCCTAAAGAGAGAAGAGGTGTGAAGTGCATGTCGGATAAAACAGATGTAAGGAGGGAGAGTGATACAAGATATGAAGACAGAGAGGCAAGCGAGGAGTATTAGGAGAGATGTGTAAGAGATGCAGGCGGGAGGGTAAAGAGAAATGTGTAAGCAAGGCAGGTGCAGGTGGCTAGGAGAGGTGGTGTAAGAGAGGCAGGCGGGGGAGTGTTAGGAGAAATGTGTAAGCGAGGCATGCAGAGGTGGCTAGGAGAGATGGTGTAAGAGTGGCAGGCAGGGGAGGGTTAGGAAGTAAGTGAGGCAGGCGGAGGTGGCTAGGAGAGATGGTGTGAGAGAGGCAAGCGAGGAGGATTAGGAGAGATGTGTAAGAGAGGCAGGCAGGAGGGTGAGGAGAAATGTGTAGGAGAGGCAGGCGGGGGGGTCAGGAGAAATCTGTAAAAGAGGCCGGCGGGGATGATTAGGAGAGATGTGTAAGAGAGGCAGGTGGGGAGGGTTAGGAGAGATGGTCTAAGAGAGGCATGCAGGGAGGGTTAGGAGAGATGGTCTAAGAGAGGCAGGCGGGGAGGGTTAGGAGAGATGTGTAAGAGAGGCAGGCGGGAGAGGGTTAGGAGAGATGTGTAAAAGAGGCAGGTGGGGGGGTTAGGAGAGATGGTCTAAGAGATGCAGGCGGGGAAGGTTAGGAGAGATGTGTAAGAGAGGCAGGCGGGGGAGGGTTAGGAGAGATGTGTAAAAGAGGCAGGTGGGGAGGGTTAGGAGAGATGGTCTAAGAGAGGCAGGTATGGGGAGGGTTAGGAGAGATGTGTAAGAGAGGCAAGCAAGGAGGATTAGGAGAGATATGTAAAAGAGGCAGGCGGGGGAGTGTTAGGAGAGATGTGTAAGAGAGGCAGGGTAGGAGGGTTAGGAGAGATGGTCTTAGAGAAGCAGATGGTGAGGGTAGGAGAGATGTGTAAGAGAGGCAGGCAGGGGAGGATTAAGAGAGATGGTGTACGAGAAGCTGACGGGAAGGGTTAGGCGAGATGGACTAGGGGCCCGATGTAGGTGGCCTTTACCGGTCGGTAACGGCCAATTTCGGCCGTTACCGACCGGTAAATGGGTCAATGAGATGTAGGGGGACCTTGTTTACCGATTCGGTATATTTACCGAATCGGTAAAGTTACCGAATCTGTAAAATACCGAATCGGTATTCATACCGATTCGGTATTTTACATATGTAGGTGGGACTCTTCTGAGTCCCAGAGGCCTTACAGAATCGGTATTTTACCATGAAATAAAACCTCATGGTAAAATACCGATTCCGGTGTGCATGCACATGTGTGCATGCACACCTATGCCATGTGACAGGCAGACCTGCCCTTAGGGCATGTATGCCTGCCACATGGCACCCACGCCTGTTTAGGGGGTCCCAGGGGGTGTCAAAGTGACACCCCCTGCACCCTTGTGAAATTCGGTATTTACCGATTCGGTAAATACCGAATCGGTAAAGCCTATTGATTCCTATGGGCTTTGAAGCCCATAGGAATCAATAGGCTTTACCGATTCGGTATTTACCGAATCGGTAAATACCGAATTTTACCGATTCGGTAAAAGGGAACATCTGGATTCCCTACATACCAACCCCTCACATTTACCGAATCTTGATTACCGAATCGGTAAAATTCGGTAATTTTCGGTAATTAAGATTCGGTAAATGTTACTTACCTACATCTGGCCCTAAGAGAGGTAGCTGGGGAGTGTTAGGAGAGAAGGACTATGAGAGGCAGATGGGGAGGGTTAGGAGAGATGTGTAAGAAAGGCAGGAAGGGGGAGGGTTAGGAGGGGTGGCTTAAGAGAGGCAGGCGGATAGTCCACATGAGAGGATCTAAGAGAGAGAATAAAAGAATGAAAAGAATGAGAGGCATAAAAGGGATAGTCTGGGGGAGAGGCAGGTGTGCAAGAGAGATTGGGTTGAAATAAGGATACACAGTGCTGGGAGAGAATACATTGCCTAGGAGAGTAATGAGGAGACGAACAGAGAAAGAGACATTGAGTGACTGAAAGGTTAAGGGGGAGATTAAAGAGATGGTCTGAGGGATGGACAGAGGGAAACGACGGCGGGGGATGGGATGAACTGAGAAATAAAGAGAGGATGGTGGCAAAGGGATACAAGAGATGTCCTGAGAAAGAAAAGAAGGAACAGGAAGAAACAAAGAGGTTCTGAATAACTGAAAGATTAAAGGGGAGATTAAAGAGAAGGTCTGAGGGAGGGAGAGAAGAAGACAGGGTGGTGGGGGGGTGAGGGGGGAGTGACAGAGAGGAGGGCTGCACTTTGTTTGTGCACAAGCAAAACATACTGGACCAAAAGGCCAGTGGAGAACTTTTAAGTAACAACACATTTTTGGCAGAGTAAAGCTTAACAGTGTTCTGCGAGATGCCAGCGGCACACACGATGGGGCACTACTTTTTACAATAATTAAATAAACACTTGCAGTGAGCTAAATGGGTGATCAGATCAACAAAAGGGGAGAATGGGGGTGGGGGTGCAGGTATTTGTGTTCCAGAAGGAGATACGGAAAGGAGGAGAGGTGAGAAAGTGGCGAATTAAGTGCTGGATTTCATTTATCACGATGGGTTTATCGTCATTGGAAGGCTGATGTACTGAGCATGCTTGCATATATATGTGCCTATGTGCGCTGCTCTCCCTTTCTTTACAGTTTTTTGCATGTTAATCTGTCCTTCTAAGTGTGTTTCCATGTTGTATTAAGGGACCTAGCAACAGGGCACTGGGTAACACAGCTATAAATGAAGCAATGAATATAAAAAGGTGGGTTTTATTGTGTGAGCCCCAACTGTATGTGCAAAAGCAGAACTTACCACAAAATAAAGCACTGCGAGGAGCTTCTAAGTAACCAAAAGGTCCTGGAAGAGAACACCTAGCAGTGTAATTACATATAGCGTTGTAAATATACCGACATTGGGAGGCTGATGAACTGAGAGAACCTGCACATATGAGAGCCTGTGCGTTCTGCTTCCCCCTTGTCCCTCACTTTTTGGTATGTTACATTGTGACCCTAAGTACATTTCCCTATGTAATTTTAAGGTGATTGGCAACGTGGCACTAACCAGAGTAGCCATAAAATAAGTGATAATGAGGAGGAAAAGTGGCTGCTATTGTGTGAGCACGGTAAGGAGGAAAGATGAGATAGTGGTGGATTAGGCAGGGGATTTGATATATTGCTGCGGATCTCCCGACATTAGGATGCTCATAGACGAGCGGGCTTGCATGTATCTGAGCCTGTGCACGCTGCCTTTTTCTCCTTCCTTTTTTTCCGCATTTTCAGCTGCGCTTATAAATGTGTTTATGTGTTGGTTTAAGGTGCCTGGCAACGGTGCAGTGGCTGGTGCAGCTATAAATTAAATAGTGAATACAGGGAAAAGTGTCTGTTATTGTGTGAGCACCAATATTCCTGAGGTAAAGCAAAACATCCTGGAGAACGAAGCGCCAAGATTATTTTTAAAGTTGTGAAATACTCGTGGTACCAAAATGTTTAGCAGTCGGCTGATATGTGGGCGTCGCACACAATAGGGTATTACTTCTTAAAGTGTCTATGCAGAGAATTTCATACACCCAAAAAGTGCCTGTTTGATGAAAAAGGGAGCCACCTAATGTATGTGGCCTGTTATTGCTAGGGCTAGATATGTGACAAGCAAAAGTGAGCAGCGGCATGAAAAGTACAGTCAAAGGAAACTGACGAAAACAGAGGGGGAGAAGGGAGGGGGGAGTGCGCGCAGAGCAGCATGAGTCATAGCGATCTAAACAAGCATTGGCCGCGAAAGTGAAAGTGATCGCAATCGCGATCAAGTCGCGTACTGAAGTTGTGTGCGTGTGTGTGACGTGCCCAGCTACCATCGGGTGCTCTCACATTTGTCGCACAAGCGCGCGCTGTTGCTGAGCTCTTTAAGAAAGTGAGAGCACCCGATGGCAGCTGTGCACGTCATGCGCACGCTTCTTCGCGTGAAAGTAAGCTGATCGCCCAACGTAGCATTTCCCAGAGCACCTACTAAATGCTCGATCAGATCAGCGCATGTGCTGGATCAGACAGAGACCTAAAAACTGTGGTCTGCTTCTAGCAAGCAAGAGCAGAGTAAATGCCCTTGCTTGCTAAAAGTGCAGCACAATTGCTTTACTAGAGAGGGAGTTGCATTTTCAGCAGCTCCCTCTCTGTAAAGCAATGCCAGTTCCCGCAAGAAGCAAGGCGCAAGAAGCAAAGCACAGGCAGGGACCGCGGAGGCCTTGAGGCTACCCCGCGGGCCCCTAACATAAGTAACTGGAGTTCCTGGGCACCAAGAGGGACACTCTGCCCCCCTCCATTTAATTGTAATTTGTTTTTAAAAGGCTGGGCCCTGGGGGATGGTGTCCCAAGGGCTGAAATAGGCACAGGGATAAGAACGTGCAGCCCCCACCCCCCATTAAAAAAGGCCTGGCCCAAGGGGAAAGTGCTCCCAGGGACCAAATTGGCCCAGGGAAGGGAGGCCTTGTAGAGCCCTTCCCCTAATAGTAAAAATTAAAACAAATGCGGACTGGGAGGTTGCCGAAAACCCTGGCCCCTTTCTCCACCACTCTGCAAACACACCTCCTGGCAAATCGATGGTTGAGAGATGAAGTCCCCTTGGCTGCATTGGGTCCTTAGGGTACAACAAGCCCTCCTGTTACCTCCAGTAAGTCCCACACAGTGGGATTGCTGTGAGGACTTCGCAGGCCACACCCCCTTACTTAACCACTCTGCAAACACACCTCCTGGCACAGTGCTGGTTGGGGGAGGAAGTCCCCTGGGCTCCAGAGGGTTGATGGGTGTCAGCAAGCCCTCCTGGTACCCCCAGTAATTCTTACACAGCGGAATTGCTGAGAGGTCTTCAGAGGCAAGCTCCGTTTCTCCACCACTCTACAAACGCACCTTCTGGCACACTGCTGGTTGGGGGAAGAAACCCCCTTGGATGCTCAGGGCCCTTAGGGGCCAGAAAGCCATTGCTTTTACCTCCAGTAAGTCCCACAGAGCTTGATCACTGAGATGCCCCCTTTCTCCACCACTCTGCAAACTCACATCCTGGCACACTGCTGGTTGGTGGATGAAGTCCGCTTGGCTCTAGTGTGTCCTTGGGGGCCAACAAGCCCTCCTGTTACCTCCAGTAAGTTCCCACACAGTGGAATTACTGTGTGGGACTTACTGGAGTTATGATTGTGTTAGTCATTCTCTAGTAGAGAGCAACACAGAACTTGGTTGAAGAGTAGCTTCTCAACTTGCATCAGGGCTGGGATCAGGAGAGAGTTTTATTCATCAGAAGTAGTTTGACTTCATTTTTGAATGAGGTGGGGATGGGGTTCATTCTACTTGCTTGGGGCAGGGCGTTCCATATCCTGGGTGCTGGCCAGAGAAGATGCATGTGTTGGTTTTCTTTTTCCAAAAATGTTGTGGTTTTAATAGCAGGGTGTTGGTGCTTCTCAGAGTTCTGCTATTGCCTGACAATTTGAGTTTATTGGCTAGATACTTTGGTGTATTGTGAGGTTCAGGGCTTTGTGAGTCATGCATGCAATCTTTAGCAACACTCTTGCCTCATAAGTAAGTCAATTCAGTTCCTTTAGATCCAGGGTGATGTGGTTGTTCTTGCTGGAGCCAGTGACGAGTCTTGCAGCAGCATTTAGTGAGGCTCTTAAAGGAGCCAGACTGGATCTCGGCAAGCCTCATAAGGTTGTATTCTCATAGTCTAATCTGGGTAGAACTAGAGATTGAAGGGCTGTTTTTAGGTCGTTGTCATTGAGGAAGGGTTTTAGTTTTCTGAAAATGCTCATATGAAAGTTGGCTCCTCTGGTGCCTGTGCTGATATGTTCCCTTGAGATTCTGTAATGAAGTAATTCACCATGAAACCAGGTATCTTCAAGATGAAGGTTTATTGAACACAGCTGTTGCAGGATCCCATAAACTGTACACTGTAGAATGTCCCGAGCTGGAAATACATCATGCATTCTAGATCCAGATGACATGGATGGCATTATTTCCCAAAAAACTCTGCATTTCTTTAGAAATAAATTGGACACCATTGTCCAAAACAATCTCTCTAGGAAATCCTTCCCTAATTAATAAATGTTTCAAAAATGTAACTACTCTAAGGGTATTGGGTTCCTCTACAAATTTCACTTCCCACCATTTGCTATAGTAATCCACCACTACAATTGCAATTTTCATTTTTCTAGGCAGAATACCAAATGGACCGATGAAGTCTATAGCCAATTTTGACCAAACTGCACTTTTAAGCTTTTATCACTTGTTGCACAAACAACACAATTTCGGACACAGGCGATGATTTCAGAGTCCATTTTAGGCCACCAGTAATTATCTCTTATTTTCCTCTTGGTTATGGTCTGACCTAAATGCCCCTCATGCCCGTACACAATGATCCTATCCCTTAAAGAAACAGGAGGGATAAATTTGTCTCCACGCACATTTCTTTATCCTCAATAGACAATTCATCTGCCACCTTGAAATAAGGTTGTAAGTTTTGAGGGAGTGTCCTCTCTTTAGGCCAACCTGACATAACATATTCCCTCACACTTTCCAATTCACTGTCTTTTAAAGATTCAGAAAACCACTCCTTCTCACTGAAAGTGGTATCATGGCCAATGTCAATACTCGCAATCAAACAGTCTTCGTCATAGTCATCATTATATTCTTGATTTTCAGTGTGATTAATTGGAGAACGTGATAAATAATCTGCCCTTATGTTCCTACCACCAGGTATGTATTCAATGGTGAAGTTGTACTGTAGCAACTTCGAACTCAACCAAGCTATTCTTGGGGTGTGATCTTTTATAGCAATTCCACTTAATATACTGACCAACGGCTTATGGTCAGATTTATGTACAAACGTCCTCCCCCAAATAAAACACTTGAATCTTTCCACAGCCCAACAACAACTTAATAGTTCCTTTTCAATTACTGAAAAAATGTTTTCATTTGGCTTCAATGATCTAGAAGCAAAACCAATAGTTGCTTCTTTCCCTTCTTTCAATTGTGTAATAGTGGCACCAAGACCCTCATTGCTTGCGTCCACAGTGATTATACATTCTTCAGATGGTTCAAAGGGGCCAAGAACACCAGCAGACACTATCTCATTTTTTAAACTATCAAACTCTTTTTGGCACTTTTCATCCCACACAAATATTTTATTCTTTTTTAACAATTCTCTAAGAGTCGCTGTTTTTGTTGAAAAAATTTTGAGATGAAGGTTTATTGAACACAGCTGTTGCAGGATCCCATAAACTGTACACCGTAGAATGTCCCAAGCTGGAAATACATCATGCATTCTAGATCCAGATGACATGAGCCATTATATCATCGGCCTGGATCACCACAGATTCTTCTCTAGAATTATTCCCAGTCATCTTGTGGATTCGATAATGTGAGGTTTGCAATTGAGGGCTGTTAGGTGTTTCATCCAATTTAATATGGTAGGGAGATTAGGAGAAAGTAAGGTTTCAGTGCATTGAGTTTGAGGTGGTTTTTTGTTAGCCAGATGTGGGTTTTTTGTAAAGTTGTGTTGAGTAGTCGGATGTCAACCAACAAAGATATTTTTAGGTATAGTTGTGTATCATCCGCGTACATATGGTAATCGAAATTGGAGAGTTTCAGAAGGGATGAAGTCCTATTGGATGCTGAGGGTTCTTGGGGGCCAAAATGCCCTCCTGTTACCTCCAAACAGTCCGACACAGCAGGATTCCTGAGAGCTGGTTGGAGCCATGCCTGCTTTCTCCACCACTCTGCAAACACAACTACTAGTTAATAAAATATAGAAATTCACTTAAAAAAAACAAAGGGTATAGGGACTTTATAGTTAGGAAACAGAATTTGAAAAAGCGTAGAAACTCACTTACAAAACAAGGGTTACAAGGTTGTTATAGTTAGAAGTTAGATTTCACTCGTGAAAAAACAGTGAAATTCAGCAGTTATAGTTAACTGAGAGTTAACTATAACTTACTGGAAAGCATTGCTTATGATCTCACATATTACATCCCTTGTTACATCATCAGGGACATCTTTGACTACATCAATGATGACATCTCAAATGGTTGGATAGTGAGTAAATGCTTTTCATCAATCTTTAATCCCACACCACTTCCCTGAGTAGGCCTTGAACTAATCAATTTCACTACCTCAAGAGTCAAGTGCTAAAGGGGTCTTTTTGGTAATCAGCTTTGGGTCCAAAAAGTAGGGTAAGCCCCAGGACACCAGAGGTGAATGCCTCTAAATCACACAAATCAAGGTCCGTAATCCCTGTTTACCACAGGACTCCTGAAAAGGTTCCCACATTTCAGTTCTTGCATCTTGCACATTGGTAAGCCATCATAATTTCATAATAGCAAGCATCCATGCAAACCCACCACCATTGTAATCATAACTTGAGGTTGCACTGAGGCACAATTGAAATTTCTGCATACCAGATTGTGTTTTCAGTCCAAGCATATTAATGTAAGTTCAGCAAATACACTCACAAGCATCAGCCTCCAGCCACTCTCGAGTCCCAACAGCTACCGACCTGACAGTACCCTCCTCAGTGTCTGAAAAAGCTAAAGAAAAAATGTAAAGATGTATTTTTATGAGCATAATGTAAATGAAATCTTACTCCATCAGTTAAAGTGCACTTGATCCCTCTGACCACCACTCATGGTCTCTATAATGTAGGCATATCAGGTCAGTCTGCTGTTGATGGGGTGCCTCCCATGTTAGCAAGGCTGTCTTGTTTTGTCTAACAATGGATAATGGATATCCACTGGAGTAGCATGTTGCTCCCACACATTGGGGCCTCTAGGTTAGCTGCTGCCTACTTACTATTGTTGGGGCACAAATCCTCGATCATCTGAAACCTAATGAAACCAAACCTGTAGCTCTATTGACATAGTGAAACAAAGACAGGCCCTTTACATGTGCGTCAGTGCAGAAATATGCATGTCTACTTTGTGAAAATGGTCAATTCTTGTGAATGTGGTGATAGTGGCCCCCTTTGTGTTTTTCTGTGGATGAGAGGCTTGGTTGGCAAGTGGTGCCCTGACAAGGACAGCCCATTGTAAGTCTGGGACAGTTGAGTTTGACAAGTGCAATTGCCATTGTTGGTCGAGGTGAAATAATCTAGACTGCTCCAGACACTTTATGTTAGACCAATTAAACTTTGCAAGATTTTCAATCGTGGATGAAACAACAAGTTTCATTGTGACACATTTCTCACTGTTTATTGCATAATACTGTCACTTATATTTGCCATATTTATGAAGTGAAATGTTTTCACAGTCCACTTATTGACCCTGACTCTTTTTCTTGAGGAGAAATGCTTGCATATGATATCATGTTTTCTTTTACCACTGCCTTGTCTTTTCCATGATTTCCCAGTATGTGATATTCAAGGCCATCGGGAATTAATGTGAACACTCGAGTCAACTGACAAAAACTTGGATGGGCCTACTGCTTTATGTCACCATTGTTAGAAAAAATAGGGGTTTGCCCTGATAATCCCACTGCATCTGGGCAGGAAATAAACTGTGATAGCAGACAATGACACAGTGGAACACATAAACCTATATTTCTAAAGGTAAAAACAAATTGATCACTATCACTGAGTCTTAGATCTCTAAACTTTTTCCTTTTTCATATAACTTCAATACCAACTCCAAAATTAGTAGTCCAAAATATATTTGATCTTTTTTACATCAAAAAAGCACCCAAAACATATACATAGATAAATACATACATACACATATAACAAATGCTTCCTACCCGTTCTTACTTTATACGGACGCTAACAATAGACAAGAATCATAATTCAAAAAGCAATCAGGAAAAGAAAGAGATAGTCCAATACACACTTGAGGGGATACTTCAACCCTCTACTTAGTACAAGGAGCGTGTCATCAAAATCTTTTGTATGCCAATCATAATCCGTCAGACTCCTCCAAGGTGTGGGCTTGACGCATTTCGGCTCATTCATTCGGGCCTGATCAAGACAGGAGAGAATAGAAGTACCATCTCTGTTATATAACATTAAATAACACAAACTTAAGTATGCATGACAGTTCAACACCTCTCTTGAACAAGCCACCTAGGGTGTAGGATAGAAGAACACCAACCACAGTGATGTGTTTGAAAGAAAAAAATACGTGAGAAACTACCCTCCTAAAGTCGTAAAGTCTCCACAAGTTTCACATATAAACAATACATTTAACAAAACCACAAATCACATATCGGTGTGTGTTCAAAACACTCCAACCACTAGTGTCTAATAGAGAGACTGAAATACACAGACCAAGAATACTAGTCAAGAAATTCAACAGGTGACAATATCTTTCCAGACTTCATTACCAGCAACGTACCTTTGTGCTGGGTGCGACTTATACATTCTCCTATCACAAGACTTCCCTTTTTGGAGCTTTTTATGTATACCAGCATACCTTATCAGTACTAGCCTTGAAGAAGCTACCATGTGATGAAATACTTTTCGGCTGTTATTTTCTGTTATTCAGTAATGAATGTACGGAATGTGACAGAGTCTGGTTTCTCTCTGCGATAAACCCCACAATTGAAATGTCTATGTTAATCCTTACTTTATGCACTAACTATACTTTTTGGACTTCAATTTGAGTGCTGTAATATCTTCTTTTTTGATATAATGTACACAGTGGACTTTTGGCCCAGTGTGTGTTGGCACCCCAGGTAGTAAGGTGTTGTGAATCGACATAGCACCAACTCAAAATAATTTGAAGTGTTGTATAAAGATACTATATCCACATATACTTGTACTAAGAGGTGCAACTGCTAACCACTACTACCAACCTTACTGTAATTCCCACAACCAAGACAGAATTCCTATTAATTGCCAAAAACAATTATCCAGATGCAGTAAAGTCTGGCTCAATGACATGAATCTTGACAGTTTTGAACCCCAACTTTCACATAATGCCAAGTCACTTGGATTTACCCGGTAATTCAACCACACCCTCAAAGGAACACATTGCCAGAAAACACAAAGATGGCCTGGTACCCTCTTTCCCTTCTAAAGATAGTAAAATCATTTCTTCCAGAAAGTGACTACAGATCTTCTGTTCAAGCCCTGGTACTCTTCCATCTGGATGGTTGCAATGCCCAACTCAATGGCCTCCCAGAGTCCAAATTGTCATCCCTTAAGCATATCCTTCTTGCTGTATCACTTTCATTCAGAGCCTGAAGAAATATGATCATGTTCCTCCCAATCTGACAAAATTACATTGGGAATGGTTGCTCGATCATACCAATGTCGAAACCAGCTGCATCATTTACAAAGCTATCATGACCAGCATCTCCGCTTATCTTGCAACCATGTTCACCATCTCTGGTGTATCTCGGTACATCCACAATGAGGACACCATCAGGCCGCCGACTTAGAGGTATAAAAAGTAAAAACTAGAGAGCAGGCATTTTATTTCTTTGCACCCAGCATTTTGAACAATATCACTATATCCATCAGTGCTGCTCCAATTTAGGAAAGCATTGAAGACTCACATTTTAAAAGAGCATTACATCACATATCATTAACCATGCACAACCCAGCCTTCTCTCCTCCTACTCATTGACTCTATGATTGTCTTTGACCATGTACGGCACTCCGCTGCATTTTAGCTATGTTCACACTACAGAAATACCATATGCATACATAAATCAGAGGATGGAGTCCTTAATTAAAGAACAAGTCAGGAATAAAAGGTTTCATCCAGACAGTTTCTTCAACGTTTGAGCTCATTCTGGTACACATGATTTTTATTATATGTATATGGGGGGAGTCAATTATTTGGAGTGGTGTACTGTTCGCCCAGCCTATATTGTTTTTTTAGATGATAAAAAATGTCTCTTTATCTTAGAATAAACGCTATCTGAAACTCAATACATTATTGTGAAGTACAGAAATGATTAATGTCTAAACTAGTTCTGGAGTTCCAACTACTGAAATACAAATGGTCTCTAAAAAGTACCTCGCTCGCCCTTGGAGCTAGGTTCATGATATACAAAATGCCTGGAATAAAGTCTTAATTTCAAGACTACCAGGCTTGCTATGACCCAAACTGGAAGAAATTGCATAGAATGCCCACCCAGTTTAGGAACTGAGATACTTTGATCAGTGGTACAATGTTCCCTCAAAAGAAGCTACTGAGGCTCTGCCATTGGGAACATGGTGGTTCCCTAGACTTAAATAGAGTAGGGAAACTGCGGGTGTGGCAGACAGGGTATTTTGCCACACTTTTAGCAGAGTTTCCTCTGCCTTATCCTCTATATAAGCCTCTGAGATCAGAACTACAAGGCTGATTCACTAAACATTTAGCACATCAACTTACTTGTGCAAAAAGTGTCAATAGCAAGTACGAGTGGCAGTCACAGGAGAAGGATCCATAGACTCTTCAAGGGGGATCTTACTGCTATTTAAAATACACCAATGTTGTACTCCACAGCTGAGATTTAGAATTAAAGGTGATAAGTTTGGTGTTCAAAGGGGAGGGGCTAGGGAATCTCAGGCAACATCTCAAAGTTGTAATTCAGCAAGTATTCACAGACCTTCCCAATGGATCTCTATACCCAATGTGTGCTTTAATTTTTTAATGCCAGAAATGCTGCAGGTAATTCTTCAAGCTGGGTGATAAACCATGCATCCCAAGGTGCATTTATTTATGTACTTATTTGCGTATTTCGTTAGTTAGTTAGTTATTTATTTGGTTAATATTTTTAAGTAATACTCCATCACAATAGGGTGGTAATATTGTGTTTTAAAATGTAACCAAGAATGACAGTACAGAGAAAACAACGGTAATATTGCACACACCTTGAATAGTCACCTTTTAGAGTAGATGTAGAAACTAATTTAGAGTTTAGCAGAGCACCCTGTATGCCACAATTACTGTCCCCTTGCTCTTTTTTCCAACAGCAGTGCCCCCACTGGTTCCACCGTAGGAAACCCTAAACTGACAGCCTGATGGATATGGGGCTGTGGTGAAGATGCACAAGACTGTCCACCTTATCTAGAGCTGAAGGTCAGCTGTATCATTTTTTAGTTTAGGACTGCGAGGGAAATCCTGGTGGTCCTGAACATAAAAATGATCCCCAAATCATAGGAGACCACTTACAGGGTCATTTATTTTGTGGTGGATTGTTTCAGAAAACAAAAAAAGGTTTAATGACCAGCTTCCTGAAACACGAGGGAAGCTCATCAAACTTTAGGTGTCTTTGGAGAAGCCAGCATGACAAGAGCTCCTGTGAAGGCACAGAGATATATCTCAGTAGTGCCAGCAGAGATTTTAAAATATGCTATGCCGTAATACAGCTAGCGTGGTGGAGGAAATTACACCCGCCACGCTGATGGTTGGAGGGCCACCCGCCAAAGTCTATATTAGTCCTTTAGTATTTAATGGAGAAATGATAAGCCAAGTGGTGTGAAGGTGGTCAGTTTTTAGTTATTTCCACAATGCGAGGAGTGTGTGTTCAGTTCTTAGTTCTGCTGAAAGTTCCACTAAGTTGTAGAGCCACCAGAGAAATGCTGGTCCAGTCACAGTGCTTGTGAAGTGTGGCCTCTGTGTGTCTTCAGCAGTAGAGCGTTTTGCATTGGAGACCTTAATTAATCTCGCTAGATAAGACAGTCAGTTTAGGTGAATGGCTCTATAAGTGAAGCAGCAGGTCTCGAATTTCATCCTACCTCAGATGAAAATTCTGTGTATTTCTTTAAGAACGGTTGAATAAAGATCACCTTTTCTAGCGAGTGATAGGTGTCAGCACTCTTGACGGAGACGCCTGTGTCCATACATGGGTTTATACCTGACGGAAATCCCTTTCTGATTTCCTCGCAGGCAGATCAATTCGGTCCTTTACATATTTACATTGTAACCAAGGTTCATAATGTCACCTCTCTTTTAAATAAAGTTTCATTGTTTTCGAGAAGCAAACTGCTGTTTCCCTTTCAATTGAAGGCTGGTGGGCAAGCCAACGCGAAATTATGCTATATTAGCATGTCTTATTATTACCTGTGTTTTTTAGTATAGGTGTGTATTTTACTTGTATGTCCTACATTTCTGTGACCGAATACATTTTATTAACTTGACTGGTGGCGAGCCACGCACACCCTGAGTCGTTTTAAAGTAAGACATATTCAGTTTATTAAATTTAATTGATCACCATCCTGTTTGCTAATTTGTTTCGGCGTAACCAGGTATAGCTCTGGTAAAGCATTGGAGATCACAAGTTACTGCCCTCTGCTAATGTGAGCAATTATCTATCTATTGAGGGGTTGTAAAACTCTGGTTGAAAGGAGCATTTGGTAAGTTGAAAGCAGTTTATTTCTTTATCTGGGACTCCAATGCAGAGGAAGTAAATGGAGCAGAAACCGAGTTCAAGCTATCAGTGTGGGAGCTGAGGATGTGCTGCCGAGTTTGCAGGCACCATGACCTGCTAGCAGTCTACAATAAATGAAACCCTGCCAGTCTGACTTATTGAGTTTCATCATGTCATTTTCACTTAGGAGGATGTGCTGGCAACTTGATGTCTGCAGTATTATAAGTACAGAAATATGTATTTTTAAACCCAGGACTGACCTTTAACTAAGATTTTTTTTTAAACTATTTTTTCAGCTTGTGGCATCTGGTTCCCTACAAACGAGACTTGAAATGACCCAAGCAAACACATATCAACCTTTGCAATAACACGCAGACAGATGATATCAATATCCCGAAAAATTGAAATGCCTTTCTCGGTTTTTCTTTATTTGTATTTTCACAGTAGTCTTTGCTCTACAATTAGATACCACACTGGAACTGACGCTCATGTTGTAAAAGGCTGTGTTTCCCAGTCCCCCTATGGCGATATGTCACTCTTGATCTTTTCGTGCATGCATTTCATTTAGAAATAATATTTTAATCTGTGTACACAGCAAAGTCGCTTTAAAGCAGTTCAGAGAAATAATGACTGAAAAAATTAGCAAGGTTATTAGAATTTGAATATATTTCATTATTATCGAAACACACCAAATACTTTCGGTCATCATTTATAAATACTAAAGAAGACGATTGGAGTGTGCCCATTAGATAGGAAACAAGCACCATTTATAAATATATGTCCTGATACATCTAGATTAGTAAATTCCTTGCTAGACAAAGTGGTGCATCTCAATATTTCCAAGTAACAACTCCCCAATATCTGTCACAGTGGCTCTACACATGTCTCAAGGAAACACTGTACAACCACCTGCAGTCTCATTCCACAACTACATTTCACACAAGTCCTGATAGGAATATCTTTTACGAATATTGCTAAATACCATTTACAGCTACACTTCCCGTTATCTCTTGCTACTATCTCCCTCTTATCTTGTCACCCTCCATTATGCTCACCCTCTTTTCCAACTGCATTTTTTCTTTTATTCCTTGGTCTCTCACTCTTCAACTCTCCATGGGGCATATTATCAACAAACTATGATAAATATTGCAGAGTGCGCCTAGCGCGTTTTTTTCTATCGCTGGATTTCATCGAGGAGTTAGCACGTTATTATCAACGCTTATCTCAAATGTGATAAGAAATCCAGCGATCGACTGCGATAATGATCATTAGCGTGCGTAATCCAGCGTTGATTTCACAGCGCTAATGAAAAGCTTGGTAATAGGGGAGTGTGTACTTAACCATACAATCCACCTCCCATAGGCTTTAATGCTGAGTCAAGTTTTATTCAGGCGTTAGGATAATGCAATAACGGGGGCTTTTCTCTTCGCTGGTCCGGTGCAGCATTGATAATACAGCGAAGCTGTGTTTGCGACGTTCTTCAATGGAGTTATTGTAAGGAACGCCTACTTTGCATCTGATTAGCGATATATATTGTTAAGATGCGTACCGTTAGAAATTCGGATGCTAACATGTGCTGATGCATGTTAGCGCCGCCTTGTTAATAGGTCGATAAGAATATCGCCACTTTAGCGGCAAAAAGTGCCACTAAAGCGGCAATACTGCCCTTGATAATATCCCCCAAATCTTTCTCACCTCCCTTCTAGCAAGGATACCTTTTCTCTTCACCTTTAAGCCTGGAGAACTTTCAGATCTCCCATACACTTCTCTTAGCTTTCAATTGCCGATCCAGCAGACAGCTCTACCCAACATCCTATACCCTCTCTTTGTCTCTTCTACCTTTCAGCTTTCACTCATCAGTCTTGCATTCCTTTTGAATTTCACACTCCCACACCTTGGCTTTTGCGAGGAACTTGATATGACTGAGTGTGTCATCCTATGTTGCTCCATTTCGCAGCCTTCCTTTCATCTTCTCCCCCTGTTCTCCCCTACACGTTTCCTCCCTTTTCTCAAATGTGCTTCTGAGGGTCTTTCTACTTTATCTGCATTTGATGCTCTATACTGCAAAAAACTGGAACCAAAATGGAGACCCAGCAAAGGGGAAGTGGAAAATGACACATTCAAAGTTGCCCAGAGGAGGTACCACCAGCTCTTCTGAGAAACCAAGAGTAAGTCCCTAACAGAATGAATAAACACCAGCTCCAACACCAGCAAAGGTACTGCCTTTGAAGCTTCCGGCCTTTAGATACAATTCCGTCCAGGAAGATGTGTGAAGCTCCTCTGCCCAGAGTCGACTTTGTTCCTGGCTCTCACCGCATGAGGTCAATAACATGCCTGGTGGTGGCAGGCTGGCTAATACTAGTCAGATACCACACCAGCGCTTAGTAGGTCTTCAGGGGAACCTCTAAAGGGTCTCCTGGGTGCCCTTAATAATGGATCCAACACTGGCATCAGTGAAGATATATTATGAAACAATGTTTGGTAGCAAACATCTTAGGGTACAGTGAGGCCATCATAGAGCTAGAGCACTTGTAATGACAAGTATCCTGCCCTTGTCCTCTGTATGGCTACCCTGTGCACTTAGAATATTCAAGAATGGGTTGGATGTTGTAGGCCACATATGCTCATGAAGATATGTCCAAACATGGGATGTAGTGTACCCTGTTTTAGGAATATAAGGACAGCAGTAGGGGTTACTTACCCATACCTCAGGCAGGGCTGTGTGCCATGTTGACTCTTTGGTTTTCTCTGCACCAAGACACGCAGTCTGCAATGGACACATGCCTGGTCTTGGTGAGGGGTTCCTGAGGTAGCACAATTGGTGCTGCAGACCCAGAAGACCCTCTTCAGTACCTTTCTCCTGGTTACCAGGGTTGCCATTTACTAGAGACTTACAGTGATTACTTAAGGTGTGACAATCTTGGTACAGTTTTAGGAAAGAGATATGTACCTTGCAACCTGGTTAGCAGGGCCCCAGTACACTTATAGTTTGATATCATATCAGGCATATCCTCTGCTAAAACCAGAATTATCACACTTAGTATACGACTCCTTCAGCTTTCCCGACATCTATATAATTATGAAAATGATCACACTCAAAGATATAAAACATTAGTAGGATATTTAGGCCCATGTTTATCAAGGGCTCGTACCAGCCTTGTGTCATGCTGTGTGACGCAAGGGTGACTCAAGTAGTAAGTCAAATATATCAAGCAGTACAAGAGCACAACTGCATCTTTTTAAGGCAATTGTATAGTGCATGTGCTGCACTGAATCCGACTGCATCACAAAACAATTTTAGCAACCTAGGTGTTCCGGTGTAAATTCTTATGCAAATGTAACACAGTGGTATTTACCATAATTTCACTGCATCGCGCATTGTGACGCAGTGTACCTCAACAATAGAAATGCATCAGAATACTGCACATCGCCAGCTTACATATAGGAAATGACGTAGTGGCTTTATTATAAAGAACTCACCATCACAGTACACTTATGCAAGTTAAACTATGCCATGGAGGTAGTTATATCGCAATTGGGGGTCGTAAGGAGACAACCGCGTAGGCAGAGAAGGAAGGAGGAGCGCATATTCCATCAACTTATATCCCTCATTGACCTCAGAGAAGAGAAGGCTATCCAGTTATTCAGACTGCAGAGTGAGAGAATTTCAGACCTGTCATCCATAGGATGGTCTTTTCCCAAACGTTGTGCCTGTTACCTCCTGTTTTTGTAGATTTATTGGCTATAGGGCTCTGAGCACTTTACCACTGCTAACCAGAGCTAAAGCGCATCTGCTTCTCCCCTCAACACAGTGATATTGGCGTATACCTGATTGGCATATTTGAGTTACTAGTTAGTCCTTTGTAAAGTGGAATTACATATACCCAGGGCCTGTAAGTAAAATGCTACAATTGGACCTGCAAAAACAACAGTTGATGGACAGAATGCAGAACAATGTCATACATTCACACCAGTACGGAGACCTGGGCCTAAATCCCTAGTTTTTCTGCTCACCATACCACCCCAGTTCAGACATGGCCATATGCATATCAGCCTTGACCCTGTGCCTCATAGGAACAGTCCAGCCCGAACTGCCAAGCCATCTCTTACCTGGACCGGAATTAAGCATCCTGGGACAGGTTTCTGGCTATCAGCTGTCTTCAGCCAGGATAGCTTGCTCCAGTGACGTGGAGAGCACAGGACTCACGTCAAAGCATACCCGTCCCACTCGGGGTGACAAATGCAAAAACAACAGTTGATGCACAGAATGCAGAACAATGTCATTCATTCACCCCAGTACGGAGATCTGGGCCTAAATCCATTGGTTTTTTGCTCACCTCACCACCCTAGTTCAGACCTGGCCATATGCAAATCAGCCTTGACTCATGGGAACAGTCCAGTCTTTGAAAATGTCGCATCGCCTTCATTGCGCAGAGAAGATCGATGCATCCTGCACCTGCATGCCTCAGCATCAACACATCTTGCTGTTTGCCACCAGGAGATATATTTTCGTCATCAGAGCCTATGTGTACCTTGTAGCCGACAGGTGCTCCATCATGGTCGGCCTGAACTTTGCCCCTTGTTAGCTCTACTTGCGTCTAAGCAGTTTACTGCATGTATTCCTTTTAAATCACATATTTCAAATTCTATACTTTGGATTTTTGTCTTTTTGGTCATGTTTTTGTTCAGAATGTAATAACCTATTTTCCTAAACCTGTGTGAAGTCTTTTTATTGTGTATTTATTGTGGTATTGTCTATGTGTGTTGCACAAATACTTTAAGTTTACATGTTAACTCTTTAGATAAGCCTGACTGTTCTGTGTCAAGCTGCCAGAGGGTGAGCACTGGTTAGATTTTCGAACTTATCTTGATTACCCTGACTATAGTGGTGGTTCCTGCCTGACCTGGTTTCATATCTCGGCCATCCACAAATCCCATTTCTAAGAGAGTATCAGGGAATTGTTGGTGATGAAGTCTTCAGCCAGCAACTGCTAAGACCAATGCCATTCTGGGTCACATCAGAATTGATATATGTTCTACACATGTTGAGCTCACAATTTTTCAAAGAACTTCTGCAAGATTGGCTGGCATTTCTCAGGGAGCATTTTCAGCATTCCTCCCATCTGTGTTAGATTCCAGTATCTTCTCTTCCCAAAAACCAGCCAACAACAAGTAGCTACCAAGCAAGGGTTCTGCAACATTGCTTGATTCCTTCATGTGCTTGGTGCCATTGATTGCACGCATCGGCAATTTGTTCCCCCTGCTGCCACTCTGCACCTTTCCAGAAACTGCAAACACAATTACTCTATCAATGTCCAGGCAATAGTAGAGTCATGTGGCGAGGAAGACTAATGAGGAGGTAATTCCCCGGTTACTTACCTGTAATCTTAATTACTCCGAGTATAGTCTTCCTCGCCCCATGACTAACAAAGAAGCGTAAACATTAAGCCGAAAGCCAGAATGGGAGGGATGGGTACTCATGTGGTGAGGAAGACTATACTCGGAGTAATGAAGATTACAGGTAAGTAACCGGGGAATTACCTCCTCATTAGTCTTCCTCGCCACATGACTAGCAAAGTGAGCACATACAAAAGCCATGCGGCTTCATGGAAACTCACAAGAAACCAACGGACCAGAACGGGACGCCCCCGAAAGAGGGCAAACCCAACAGACCAGACGAGTGGAAGGACCACCCAAGAGAGAGGCAACCACAAGCAGGAAAAAACCCAACCCGGGACAGAAAGACATAGGGAGGGCTAAAACCCGGACCCCCGAGACACAAAGTGCCACCAGAAAATCCGCCCTAACCAAAGGCCGAAGGAGGAAGGAGGACAGAAAAGGCCCCAACAAGACCACACTGAGCCAAAAACAACAGCAAACAGGCCCCAGAACAGAACCAGCAAGCCAGTCCACACACACCAAGACTGCCCAAAGGACAGCCAAAAGGGAGAGGGGAGCAAAAGCCCAAACAGAGGAACCGAAGAAACAGAGGGCACCCCCACCACAGTGACCCAACAAAAAAGCCACAGCCGAAAGGAGACGCAGTTTGACAGAAACACAATATCACTGCACGGAGGACCACCAACCGCGAGAGAGCCGAAACTACCAGAGGAACAGGGCAGTGGAACCAGACACAATCAACAGACTGGCAGGAGCCGCAAGAACGGAGAGGGGTATAAAAGGAACCAAAACGACAAAGGTCACCACCACCCCACCCGCAAGGACAGAAACAGGTGGGACACGGACCCCAGGTGCACTAGGAACCCAGTGGAAGGGAGCGCAACACCAAGGAGAGAACCCAGGCAGGCACAAGGCAAAAGAGAACCAGGAAAGTGCTGGAAACGACACCGGAGAAACCCGGCCACCAAGGAAACCCAACCCCCAACAGCGGAAAGCCGCAAAGGCCACCCAAGGAGCCCGAAGAGCAGAAGGGACCAGGACCAAGGCCAAGGCACCAGAAAAGAAGCAAAAGTCCACCAGAGGACCCCACGCAGAAGAAAACACATAGAGCCCGGCCGGGAGGGAATGCAGCACGGAGGTGCGAGACCGCCCCGCACAGGCACCAAGCAAACCGACCCAGGAACGTTCCACAAGCGCCGAAGCATAAGTAAACACCCCCAGGAAGCCAACCGAGCCACAGGCCGCCAGGCCCAAAGAAGAAGGGGACACAAAATCCACACCAGAATCACAGGGACCGCCTGGTAGAGGAGAAACGGGAATCCCAGCACCCCCAGACACCCAAAAGCACTGATGGAAACAAAAACCACCAAGGGAAAGCCAGAAAGCAGGGGCAAGACACAACACCTGCGCCCACAGAGGCATAACACAGACCATTGGAGCAACAGCTCCCAAGTCCACCAACCGCACCAGGAGAACCCCATCCAGGTACGAAAAAGGCCCGACCCAGCTCAACTACTGAGACCAGACGAGACCGAGAGCTGTCAGGGTGGCACGGCCGTAGCCAGAATAAAAGAGACCCAGGAAAGGACAGCACCAACGTGCTAAAAAATCAACAGGGGTAAACCCCACAAACCCCCCGGAGCACGAGGCAGGGGAGAAAATTCCACGGAGAGCAACAAGAAGCCCTTGCAGGGCCTGGTCAAATCCCAGAGAAACCAATGAACGGTCGACGTAAGTCAGACCAACCGAACCAGCACCGACTGGGAACCTACACACGTCCCAAAGGACGGCAGATGCCACCATTACCCGGAAAGTGGAACCCAGAACAGAAAAACCACAGGCCCAATAAGAAAGTGTCCAAAGACTCGGAGCCACAAGACATGGGCCCCACAGGAAAGGGAACCCACAGCCCAAGGCAGACCTAGGCGGACACCCATCAAAGCGCGTACCGTTCCAGACTCAGCTCAACCACCCATATCAGACAAGAACAGATGCATTCAGGGCAGCATGGCCAAAAGGGCCCTGGAAGCCAAGCACGGGAAGCAGGAGGAAACAATCAATGCAAGGTGTAGCACCCCAACACTGCGGCACTAAGCCACAGATCTGTGTACAAAGACACCCGAGAGGGTGCCACAGAGAGGATGGAAGGGGAAACCCAACTACCCCACCAGTCCATCCGAATGGAAAAACCAGCCAACAAAAGGGGAATGCCCCCGTCTCAACCAGAATCCCCCCAAACTTGTAAAGGGGACACTAGAAAAAGGGTGACCACAAAACCAGTGGAGAAACAAATCTGAACCAACAGGCCACATTGGCTCACAGACAGGGGAAGGTACAACAAGGGACCTGCATGAAAACTACCCCAGGGAAACATAAACCAAAATCCATGGAACAAACACAGAGGCAGTACGCAAGAGGCCACCTCAACCTAGGCTCCTGAAGCACACCCACAAAACGCCGAAAAACATAATCTGCCTAACTGGTAGACAGAAGCACTCTCCGGGATGAAGGGAACACCCCACCCCGCATCAGGGGCAAGGAGTCCAAGAACATGCTGCTCCAGGCTAGGTCGCCCCCATGCACTGCTGCCTGCCTGCTGCCAGGAATCCAGTTGCCTCAGCTGATTCCGCTTCCCGCTCTGCCGATCGGACAACACAGCCGCCGCTGCCTCCCTGCGGACCCGCCCCCCGCCAGCCCATTCGCAGCCCCGCTCCCACCAGCCAGCTGCCCCTCCCTCCCGGCTCCTTACTTATGATGACCTCAGAGCGACCGTGCAGCGGCCGCGCGCAGCGGGCGCGCCGATTATGCGCCGAAGGCGCGACTAAGGCAAGCCTGTCTGCGCCCGTCCATGCCTGGACTACATCCAGCGGCAGGAACCCTGGATCCCGTTGATGCCAACGTACCCAACGAACCTACGACACCGCCACCCTCCGCGCACTCAACACTGGCCGGAACCCCACCTGCTACCTGGCCACCCCGAAACGCACCCATGGACCCTTCACCGCCAGGAGTGCAAATTCACCTGCATCCGCCCAGGACCAGCACCCGCCAAACCGACCACCAGCAAGAATCACCTCAAGTGCATCCTGCTCAACACCCGCTCCGTCCACAAGCACGAAGTTGAACTCTGGAACCTCCTAGAAACAACAGCACCGGACGTCGCCTTCCTCACGGAAACCTGGATGAACGCCTTCTCAGCCCCCGACATCGCCATAGCCATCCCAGAGGGCTACAAGATCACCCGGAAGGACCGCATCAACCAAACCGGAGGAGGCATCGCCATCGTCCACAGAAACACCATCCGCATCACAACCAACTCAGATGACACCCTCCCCACCGCCGAACACCTGCCCTTCCAGATTCACACCGACCCCAGGACTACCCTCAGAGGCACCCGAATCTACAGACCACCAGGTCCACGCACTCAATTCAGCGAAGCCATCGCAGACTTCGCAAGCCCGCACGCCATTGCCTCGCCAGACTACATCCTCCTAGGAGACCTCAACTTCCACCTGGAGAACAACAATGACAGCAACACCACCACCCTGCTGGACAACCTCGCAAACCTCGGACTCAAGCAACTGGTGAACACCCCCACCCACTACGCCGGCCACACGCTTGATCTCGTCTTCTCCTCCAGCAAGCACATCTCCTTCAGCCACTCCACCAGACTCCCCTGGACAGACCCCAGCTGCGTCCACTTCGCCTTCAAGAAAACCACTGCCCACCACCACCTGCAACAGGCCCCCCACAGAAGCTGGAGCAAGATCACCACCGACAAGCTCACCACCTCCCTCAGCCGGAACCCTCCCACCATCACGACGGACCCCACCGAATCAGCCCGCAACCTTGCACAATGGATCACCGACTGCGCCGACGAACTCGCACCACTGAAGAAACCACCCAGCGGGCCCCACAGCAAGAAAGCCTCATGGTTCACGGACGACCTCATAAACTCCAAGAAAACATGCCGCTCCCTGGAGAAAACCTGGCGCCAGAACCAGACAACAGAGAATATGACAGCCCTCAAGAAAGCCACCCGCAAGCACCACCAACTGATCCGGACCGCCAAGAGAGCTACCTACAAACAGCGCCTGGACAACCACACCCACAACAGCAAGGAACTCTTCTGCATCGTCAAAGAGCTCTCCAACCCCAGCGCCAGCAACAACGACATTACACCCTCGCAAGACCTCTGCGACTCACTCGCCTCGTTCTTCCACCGCAAGATCGGCAACATACACGACAGCTTCGGCGCACAGACCAACGACCCAACCACCGTACCAGCGCACCCAACTGCCACCCTCTGCACCTGGAACCCGGTCAGCACCAAAGACACCGCCTGCACTATGAGCACCATCCACTCCGGCCCCCCCACCGACCCATGCCCACACCACATTTTCAACAAAGCCGACTCCATCCTAGCACCCCAACTCCGCGACGTCATCAACAGCTCCTTCACATCAGCCACCTTCCCAAAGAGCTGGAAGCATGCCGAACTCAGCGCCCGCCAGAAAAAACCCACTGCGGACCCCACGGACCTCAAGAACTTCCGACCCATCTGGCTCCTCCCGTTTCCTGCCAAAGTAATCGAGAAGACGGTCAACAAACAACTCTCCACCTTCCTCGAGATGAATGGATCCCTCGACCCGTCACAGTCCGGTTTTTGAGCCAACCACAGCACCAAGACCAGCCTCATCGCAGCCACCGACGACATCAGATCTATGCTCGACAACAGGGAAACCACTGCACTCATCCTCCTGGACCTCTCAGCAGCCTTTGACACGGTATGTCACCTCACTCTGATACAACGCCTCAGCGACACCGGAATCCAAGGCGCGGCCTTAGAATGATCATCTCATTCCTTGCCGGTAGAACCCAGAGAGTCCGCCTCCCCCGTTCCGGTTAGCAGCTACCGAAGTCATCTGCGGCGTCCCACAAGGATCCTCGCTCAGCCCCACCCTCTTCAACGTCTACATGAGTCCCCTCGCAGCCATCGCAAGCAAACACAACATCAACATCATCTCCTATTCCGACGACACACAGCTGATACTCTCCCTTACCAACGACCCCGCCAGAGCCAGCCTCCAGGAAGGAATGAAGGATGTCGCGGAATGGATGAAGCTCAGCTGGCTGAAGCTGAACTCTGACAAAACGGAAGTCCTCATCCTCGGACTCCTGGTGGCCACCGGCCCTGGGCACCGCACCAAAGCCAACGGACCATGCACGCAACCTGGGCTTCATCCTGGACTCCTCCCTCACAATGACCAAGCAAGTCAACGCCGTCTCATCGTCCTGTTTCAACACCCTGCGCATTCTCCGAAAAATCTTCCGATGGATCCCCACCGCAACCAGGAAGACGGTCACCCAGGCCCTTGTCACCAGCCGCCTGGACTACGGAAACACCCTCTATGCCGGAACCACAGCCAAGCTCCAGAAAAGACTGCAGCGCATCCAGAATGCCTTGGCAAGACTCATCTTGGACATCCCCTGCCACAGCCACATCTCTGCCCATCTGAAGAACCTGCACTCGCTCCCCGTCAGAGAATCACATTCCGACTCCTCACCCAAGCACACAAGGCTCTCCACGATGCGGGCCCCAGGTACCTCAACAACCACCTCGCATTCTACACGCCTACCCGCCAGCTCCGCTCCGCCAGCCTCGTCCTCGCCACCGTTCCACGTATTCGCAAAGCCAACGCTGGAGGAAGATCCTTCTCCTACCTTGCAGCCAAGACATGGAACTCCCTCCCCACCCACCTCCGGCTGACACAGGACCATCTCGCCTTCAGAAAGCAACTCAAGACCTGGTTGTTCAAGCAGTAGCGACCCTCCCTCAGCGCCTTGAGACCCTAACAAATTCCTTGATTGATTGATTGATTGGAGAGTCCCCCTCCTGCTGCAAAATGCAGATGACAAAAAGGGCAGAAAACACCCCACAGCGCCTCCGCCAAACACAGCGGCCCAAGCCCCAGGAAGAAATCGCGGAAAGAGAAAGAAAACAGATGAGGAAAAAAATGACAACGTCCCAGTACGCTTGAGTACCCACACGGTGACCACAGAAGCAGCCCAGGGAAAGAAGGACCGGCGCTAATAGCAGCCAGCCTCCGACAGCCATACAGAAGCCAACAGCCCCTGGAATCCCCAGGAGGACGCCAAAAAAGGGAACAACCAGTTCAAACCCCGCACAAGAGAGGAGAGCAGGAGGAACGGACCGCAGGCCCAAAGCCCTGAGGGGTTGCAACCACCAGGACGGCCAAAAATGACCGAACATACAGGACCACCAGAATGCGTGCAGCACTACCGAAGGGCCCCTTCACTGCCAACCCCAGAAAAAGAAGAGTGAGAATATGCCGGGAAGGTCCAAAGTAGAGTCCAGCTGCATAAAAAACGCAACAACGACTCCATTCACAAAAAAAAACTCACAACAAGTGAGACAGCAGAATTAGAACTCACAACCAATGGAGCAAGAGTCAGATATCGCAGCTGCCAGGCCACAGCGCCTCATCCAGGTGAACAAACAGGGAATCAACACAACCAAGGGAGGAAGCAGGAGACCAACGCACACACAGCACAAACCTGCACCAGGAAGGGAAATCATGCAGGGCACAAGACAGAGAACCTACTGCATTGTGAAGCCGCTGTAAACCAAAAAAGGAAAATATCAAAGCGTACCACAAAAGTGGACAGAAACGAACAGCAGGAAAAAATACAAAGCAACAGTGCAAGAAACGTAGTAAACAAAGTACCAACGCACTAAAGCACCAATTAGCAAAGCAACGCTTCCGAGACTCGAACCGGCTACCCCAGCATACTGGTGACCGCTCTAGCCCAGGGGCCACCTCCCCACTCTAGCCGAAGTATGCACAGAGACCAGAAACAGGATTGAGTACAACAGGCATTATGGGAAAGAGCAAACAACCCCAGAAGGTTGGAGAGAGAGGAGGACGGGCCAGGAACAGAACCTGTGACCACGAGGACAACCCAGGCAGCCGCAGGAAACGTGGAAAACCACAGGGCCACCAGACCTGGCCACGAGGAATCAAGAGTCAACTGAGACACAACATCGGAGCACAAGCGAGGACGTGAGGGGGAAAAGGGGTCCAGCCCCCCAACGCGCACCAGAGATGCAGCCGACACCGCAGCCCAATTGGCTGGCGCCATACAAAAAAACCCACAAAAAACACCCGCCGCACACCGAGAGACCTCAACCGCGCGGAAAGCCAGAAAAGACCGTGCTGCCTCCTGAAGGCTAGGTAAGTAACGCGGTGCCCAGCAGCCCCCTAGCCACAGATGACCCATATAGAGGACCCGCAGGAGAGCCCGGCAATCATCTGGAGGAAGAAGCCAGCGCTGGGAATTGCACCCGCCCCATCGTTAAGCAGATAAGCCCTTAGAGCCTCGGACCCAGGTGGCCCGCAGCGAGGCCCCAGTGAACACTGCAACGCCCACTTCCGCTCGGAGGCGTAGATAGGAGAGTCGTTCCCTCGGTGGAGCGAGGGACGCTTGGACAACCTTTGGGGGCATTTCTGCTGAAACGGGCTCTCACTTACTCTCACTTACCAGCCCCAACACTCTGCTGCCCAGAGGAGGGGACTACAGTTCCCAGCTTGCCTTGCAGCCTTGACGACGCCCACGGGCTCTCACTTACCAGCGCCAACACTCTGCTCCTGCTGCCCAGAGGAGGGGACTACAGTTCCCAGCTTGCCTGGCAGCCTTGACGATGCCCACTTCCGCCCACTTCTGCCCACTTCCGCCCGGAGGCGTAGATAGGAGAGTCTTTCCCTCCATGCGCGGGCGGCGCCGGGAGAAGCCCGGGACAAGGGCTGGCAGTCTGTGGCAGTCGGGGGCAGGAGGAGGCGGTGCTGGGCCATACCCCTGAAATCATCCAATGGGTAAGCGCAAAAACTCTGTTACGGCCGAAGAGGGGGGAAAGAAGGCAAAGGTGCCAAGACAGTCCATCATCTCTTATCTGTCATCTGCGGTGGGTGTGCTTTCTAAGGAAATTGCAAATGCTGAACTAGAGCTTGGTTTGTCTGCCACCCCACCACCAAAACCTGCACACACCACCGTCCCCGAACATGTGCCTCACATTCCCCTAGAACCGGAGGTGGTCATATTAAATGCTAATATGCCTGTGATACAAACTGTCTGCCCTCAATCTGGCGACATGCCGGACTTGGATTTGACAGAGAGTACCCAAATCCCCCGGTCAGGCATCAAAACGGAACACTAAGAGGAAGAAGAAATCAGAGGGCAACTGAATCCCTCCCCCTGGGACTGATACCAATCTTGGAGACCAGCTAGAGGCATACTTTTCTGCCCGAATTGAGCCTTTGTAAGTGGGTATTGCTAAGGACATTGTTGATACATTGAACACTTGCCTTGCCGGCCTATTGATGAAATGTTCACTAATTGACAAACTGGTTAAAGATCCTACCCCAGTCCCTTTTCCAATTAGGGGGGTATCCCCGTCCGACATTTCTAACGGCAATGTGATGACAATACCTGATTCCAATTTGCCCAGCTCTGGGGCGCATGCAGTCATTGAGGGGGTACAAAATTCCCATAGTGCCATCACAGGCCTAGTCACAGGGCACCCAAAGGTAGGACACTAAGGGAGCGATAGTCATCCACGCAACCCAGTTCCTAGTCGGAGGGTAAGGGGAAGTATATTGAATCTTGATTTACCCCCGGCGGCAGCCCCATGAGTGGCAATCTTCAATGGTGTACCCCCACTACAAGAGGGAATGGCGGAAACAGCTGCCGATCTAATAATCAAGGTAAGGCCATGATGCGCAGAAGCCAGTAGTGGTGGGATCCAAGTAGCTGACATGATTATATTTGCCAACAGGGTGGGCTGGATTGGGAAACGACCTAAGTTAGTACAGAGGGACTGTGTTGTCATCAATTTTGATAGTCCAGACGTAGCATTTAGATTATTCTGGGACGGCTCAGACATTTCAGGAGCAGACCATATGAGACCAATCCCTTTGGGGTTCTTTTACCCACCTCCAGTCACTCACACTGGGACCAATCGCCCAGTGCGAGTAAGAAGGAGCCTGAACACCGCAGTGGGTGGGGCTGGACCAGCGGTATACACACACTTTAACACAAGACGGGACCTTAGAACCCAGACATCTTTATCCGCGCTAAGAAGAGTGTTAGGTTAGTAGTGAGCAATCGTTTCTCGCCCCTTTCTGACATTGAGGAACTAGATTGACAGCCAGCTTCACCGCAGCCCCTCATTCCTAGGATCCACATTCCTGATGAGCTTGAAGTTTGTAAGCTGATCAGTTGGAACATAGCGGGCACCAGAGCAAAGAGGGCAGATGCTGCCAGGATCGAGTTTGTCAGCAACCACGATATTATAGCTTGTCTAGAAACCTGGGACCCCTCTCCCAACTTTTGGTTAGATGGTTTTACCAGCTTTGCTATTCCGCAGTCCCGAGTACGGCTGGAAGGGCAAAAGGCGGCCTTATTTTCTTATTCTCACTCAATCTCAAGGGCACCTTTAAGATGGTTCAAAGTGGTTTGCCGAACCTTTTAATTGTTGAGTGGGTAGCTTCACAGAGATGTAAAATTGTCTTAATTCATTTTTATAATTCCTGGGATAGGGTTAAGGGAAACGATCATATAGGTGCCTTGGATCACTTCCTTACCATGTTCAGTCAAAATAATAATTACACTAATTTCGAGCTTATTTTACTAGGAGATTTTAATGTTCACCCTTGCAGAGATCTGTGATTTTTAGGAGAACAGGTGGGTCCGTTGGGCACAGGGACCCCCCATTTTGAGCATACCAAGACAGGGGAGGCCCTTGAGGAGTTGCTTGCTAACCATAAGCTGTACGAAGCCTGCACTACTGAGGGAGGGGTAAGAACTGTCACGTATAAAGGATCTGTCCCCGGCTCCATTCAAGATTATATTTTCCTGACTCCGGGTATTTTAGACAGGGTCGTGTCCTATAATGCTATAGACTCTACTTATAGTGACCACAACCCGGTTTTGCTTAATGTGCTCTGGGGAGACTATATAGAAACCAAGTCTCGCCCTGGTGTTCCGGGGCCTGCCTTATGCCCCACAGACCAAGGGAGAAGGCTTAAATGGGCAAATGTAGTCCCTGGGAACTTCATGGATGAATTACTCCCTACCATCGAGGGGTATATGGCCATTTGCCAGGATCACCTCGCCACACCTCATGAAGTTATGGGGGCCTTTGAATGCATTTGTGCTGAAATCTCTGGGGCCTCATTTATGAAAAGTGACGCATCGCTGCGTGAAAACAGCGATGCGTCACTTTTCACTGCGCACTCCTTACGACATTCCTGATGCGTCATATTTAATGTATGACGCATCATGTCGCAAGGACTTACAGATACGTCAGTATTTCTGACGTATCTGTAAGCGCAAAAGTGGCGCATTGCTGGAGTGTGTCACAAAAGTGACGCAACTCCAGCAATGCGTCCTTTCACATAGGGAAAGCCCCATGTGAAAGGGCTTGCGTCAGTCTTACGCCTGCTGTGAGGCAGGCGCAAGATTTTGACGCAACAGCGTCCTAAAAGTGACGCAGTGAAATCTCATAGATTTCACTGCGTCACTATTACGAGGCTTTTTGCGGGGGAACGCCCCCTCTGCATACATTATACCTGACGCAGGTATAATGTGGCGCAGGGTTTTAAAAAGTGACGCATCTACCTAGATGCGTCACTTTTTAAATATGGCGCAACGAGGCGCATTTTTTACACCGCTGGTGCGTCACAAAAAGTGACGCACCGGCGGCGCAAAACTGACGCAAGGCCTTCATAAATAAGGCCCCTAGAGCCTTGACGGCCAAACCATCTCAGAGGAGGAAGAAGCAACATAGATGGTTTGGCGCCAAGTGCTCCAAAGCCCATAAGGCGTTAATGACAGCCTTAAAAACTAACCCGAGAGATGGGATAGCGGTGGCCTCCCTAAGAAAAGAATACAAGGCCACAATCAAAGGGAGGAAAAAGGACATAAAAAACATGGCATGGGAAAAATTACTGTCCAGTGATGTACTTCGCGACAGTTCTCAGTTCTGGGCCACAGTCAATCAACCCTTCTTTTCAGATGTGAACAGCACAGTCTTGGATTATGTTATCCCAGATGACAAGTGGCTTACCCACTTTAGAGCGGTGTATGGCGATAAGGAATCTGGCGCCCCTAAGAACCCGTGGGTGGCCGCAGAGTGTGCACCCCTATCTTTTAACTTAGTCGAGGTGGAGAGAGCAATCCTGGAGACATCCAAGAAGAAAGCCCCTGGGTCGGATGGGGTCCCGGCCGATTTTTACAGGCATTCCCCAAAACTTTGGGTAGGGGTCCTAACCCACGTGTTCACTGCTGCAAATGGTAATGTCCTCCCTAGTAGCTGGTCCACATCAATCATCGTGCCAATCTTCAAAAAGGGCCAACGTGACGATCCAGGGTGTTATAGGCACATTTCTCTCCTAGACTCTGCGATAAAGATCTTAGGCGGAGTCTTACTTTATAAACTTAGAGGAAACATCAAGAGGAATGGAGGCTTATCAAACACTCAGTATGGCTTCAGGGAGAAGAGAGGCACCCTGGACCAGTACTCCAACCTACACTTGTTAATATCTAAATGTACGGTTGCCAAGGAGGGGTCTTTGTTTCTGGCTTTCATCGACCTCTCCTCGGCTTTCGACTTAGTGAACAGGTCGAAACTGTGGGAAGTCCTATTGGAGTTTGGGGTTGACAAACCGCTTGTGAATTTTATGGCATCCCTCCACCAGGAACTGTTTGCTACAGTGCGAGTCACCAAGGAGGGTAGGTGTACCAGCCGCTTTAAGTCGGAGAGAGGAGTGCGACAGGGCTGCATCTTGGCCCCCCTCCTCTTTACCATCTACATAAATGGCCTGGGTAAACATCTTGAGGCAGTGGAGGGGGATGTTCCGCGTGTAGGAGAAGTTAGAATCCTGGCTCTCCTATACGCGGACGATGCAGTCCTGAAAGCACATACTGGGCTGGGCCTTCAGCGTCTATTGGACTAATTTGGTGCCTTTATGGACCAACTGGAGCTACAAATCAACGCGAAGAAATCCCATACGATGGTGATGGGCCGCCACAGAAACAAGGGTAAACTTACACCCTTCTCCTGTAAGGGAGAGGTAGTGTCTATGGTGACAGCTTTTCCCTACCTCGGGGTTACCTTCGATGAGAAGGGTTCGTGGGGACCCCTAATTAAGATAAAGAGTTTATCATTGGTGAGAGACACTTCAGCACTTATGGGGTTCGCTAATAGTTTAGGGGCCAGGCCCATGGAGGCCCTTTTAAAAATTTAAAATTCCACGTGAATTTCAATAGTCATGTATGGGTCCCCACTATGGGGGTATGTGTCACAGGAAAAAATTCAAACAGTGGAAAATAAGTTGCTGAGACTTCTTCTTTCCGTCCCCCAGTCCACCCCACCTTCTCGTTTCACGGGGAGGTGGGTTTAGACTATGTAACTGATAAACTTAGATTGGCTCCTTTAATATTCTGGTTCAAGACATGGCTTAATGAAGAACTAACACTTAACCATGCTATTCTGTATGATGTTATGTCTCTGGACCACGCTAAGAGAATACCCTGGCTGGAGTGTGTGAGATACACCTTTTTACAGCTAGGTCGACAGGAATTATTTAATTCCCCATCTTGCATCAGAAGGGAGGACATTAACTGGACTAATATGCACTTTATGGATAAGGCTAGATTGGCTCGCGAGGAGCAAGAACTGATTAAACCAACTGTCAGATCACAGTATATGTTATTAATTTCTCCTTCTCTTGAGCCTTACCTCAGAATTGTAACCAAGCCCTTCCACAGATACCTGTTAACCAAATTTAGATTTAATTTAATCCATTACTTTTTAGGTAGTTATCAATCCTGGAGCAAACCAGAAGGGGGTCCCCCTCGTAAATGTGATGAATTTTCCCCACAGGACACCATGCATTTTTTTTATGTTTTGTGGTTTATATTCGGACCCTAAGAAAAAATACTCGGTACCAATTTTAATAGAAGCCGGCTTTGTTCAAGTCAGGCCGGCTCTAGTTTACCTACAGTCCTTGGGCAGTACCCCCATCATATTTGGTGTGGCTAGTTTTTTAGTGGCGGCTTATAGAACCAAAACAAAAATGGTGACATCGAGGGGCTTTGTATAGTTTTGTAGAGTCACCACTTAAACACTAGCCTGTGTTGCATTTGTGTCCTATTACTGTACATAACGTCTTTTCCCGGACTTTGTAATTTTATGAAACATATGAAATATGTGATTTTATATTTGTATATAAATGTTTTATGTCTTTTATGATTTTTTTATAAATCGAATAACGTGTATTTGACTGACTGACACTGCAACGCAAAGCCCGGCAAATAGGGAAATTAACAAAAGAGGGGGCGCGACCACAGGACAGAGAGCAGTCCGCCGGGTCCCCATTCTGCGAAGGGTTGCCCCCACCTTGAAAACCAATGGAGCGAAGAAAGAGGAGGCACGGGGAAAACCGCCCGCTCCCAACTTCCAGAGAAGGGAGAAAGCATGGAGCATCAGCCCAGCCACAGACAATGTCAAACACATTGCCAACACGGACGGGGAGCCAAAGGGGTTATGGGGCAGAGCTCCAGATCCCAGCCGAACCGGGAAAACAAAGAAGTGGGAAACATCCACGAGGGCAAAAGGCAGAGGCGCGCCCAGGGAATGCATAACGGGCAGCTGGGTGCCCCCACCCCCAACACACACACACAAGACCCAAGCCGCCCCAGTCAGGGGAGACCGGGGGCGGCAGAGCGCCTCAACAGAAGGAGTGCCCCGAGGGGAGGGGTGGGACATGGGCACAAGTGTAAGCCAAAACACCGTGTCAATCTGGACAAGGGAAGAGGCCTCTAGGAAGAGCCCCAGAACTCCCCATCCGTCCTCCTGTGTACCCTGGGCCCACTAAAGCAAAGCCTAACCGACCAAGAACCAGACACCCGGGAAAGGAAGGAGGAAGGTCCCAGAGTCCTAGGGCCTGCTAGAGCAGGGCCACCAACCAGGGACCCCAGTTCCAGCTGCAGCAAGAACAACTTACCTGAAAGAAGCTCAAGAGAGAACTGCAACGCAGTACCAAAAAAACAGGCTGAAGGGCTGGGCCGGCCCATCTCTTATAGAGGTCAAGGGTGTAATGTGTTGGCCATATTGGGAAGGGATGGGAGTCTTGGAAGGCTGACTTTTTTGCTTCGGAGGGTTCTGGTGTGGAGCTGAAGCTCACTTTGTGAGTCATGTGACGAGGAAGACTAAAAAGGAGGTAATGGACTGTTTACCAATGCCCATGGGAAGTATCTTCATACTGCTCATGATGCTTACATATTTTGGCACAGTACTATCAATGAGCGGTTTGAGGATAACAGATAAGGTAATGGCCTACTCATTGGTAAGGAAAGCCTATTATTCAATATATCATTTACATTGACAATAATGACATAATAGACATCGCTATGGTTATTTTAGGATCTCATGTCATGTACACAGAGTAACAGTATTTCACTCAAACATATAGCCGTTGATGTACCATTTCAGGATTACTTCACGAGTACTCAATGAATGTAGGAAAATGCCCACAGTGAAAAGTACTTTGTCATGTTACACTGTGTGAGAGTACAGAATTGCAATATCTGCAATGTCATAGACATTCACCGACAAATAATAGGGACAAAGATTAATTGTAATCTAAGAACAATGGATAAATTATATAAATGTTGTAGATGTGTGTCTGTGCACTAAGTGGCAAATTGGTAGCATAAGAAATGTTCAAAATTGAAGCTACGTTGTCTAACAAATATTTGTATCCTAAGCATATGTGTTGCACATAGCCGTTTATTTAGGCTGATGAGAGTACTAGGATAACAAAAGGAAAGTCAACAACAAAAAATTAACATCTGCCATGCACTGACGTTGATATACCATATAAGGAAATACATAATCAGTAAATAAATATGGACCCTAGGTACATAGGTAATACAAAAGAGCAAAGGTCAGAAAACATCCAGGTATCACAACATTAAAAGCTAGAATTGCTAACAGGCCTGCACACATACTCCAAGAAATACCCCCCTAACCTTACAAAAAAAGCAGCCAAAAGATTCAAACATAGGCTATTAAAATCTCACCCAGAAATTCTAATTTCTGACCCCTATTTCTCAAACTATAGAGTTCATATAACAAATGACATCATCTTCTATACTAAAAGAAGGGCCCAATGGCGGAAAGCCTTTCTCTCCTTATTCTTGATTGCATCTACTAAGAAAACACCACATGGGTTTACACTATCCATCATTCCCTGCTGTTCTACAAATCTTTAGCAACATTCACCATATACCATAACAGATTCATCCTAATGCAAGCCTCAGACCAGAACCTGAACTTACTAGATAACATCTTTCTGCACATCGAAGAGAAGGTTGTTAGACCTTGTCCACCTCCCCAGTACACCACTCTCCCAGCACTCAGCCCAACCTCCAACCTGACTCCCCCTCTAGTCCTCCTCCTTCCAGCTCCCACTGTGTAAATACTCCCGCCCTGGCCACAATTGACCCCCCACTCTATGACATACAGCTTCCCAAGGCCTACTCCTCCACCAACACCACCACCACTACCATTATGCCTTGAACTCCGCACATGAGCATCCCCTCTCCTCCAGCCTTCCCATGCCACATCCATTTCCCCCTACCCACTACACAACCCTCCCCTCATCTCCCTCTATGCTCAACATCTCCACTACCAACTCAGCCACAATCTGTCCCTACACCTGTACATCTAATCAGTCAGTGTTCCCACAGTCCCCCTTCCCCTCACACCGAACAACACCGCCTCTCTCCCTACAGCGCACAGCAGTACCCCTTCACACCCCCTCTCTTCTTCCCTTTCAATGAACCACTAGGAAAAACAGCCATTCAACAGACCACTTCACTGATCGCCCTGGAGCCCAGATTAGTAACCTTCTCTCTCCTACCCACAGACCAGACGATGAATACGTTTACTCTGACTCCTGACCCTATACTCGAAGAGATATTACTATCTCTACAACAAATCAAAGTAGACATCCAAACTCTTCATGACCTGATCCTGAGACAACCAAAACCACACACAAAATTCTTCCAACAATCACACGCTAGCTCCACGAGACAGAAAACCCCTAGATGGAAAAGAGTAGCTGACCCCAGTGCCCTATCCCTCCCGCGCAGAAGAAAAACCCACTATCACCGCAAGAACTAACCTATCTACTGCATTCCTACGAGCCCCCAACTCCACCCCCCTCTATCAGCACAAGGACAACACACTGATACTGTCCTCTAACCAACCCATCCCTCCCAATCCTGAAAGAGCCAAAAGACACATTACCAGAGACATTGTTGAATAAACCTCAAGAGAGTTTCCATCTTGATGGAGCAAGGTTTCATACATAAAGAAACTTGCTCCGATTCAATCTTCTCGAAATAACATGTAATCTATTAACCAACATGTTTTGTGAATACTAAACCTGCAGTATCAAGGGGAAGCTTGGCAATGTGCTTTTACTAACAGTAATCCGAGTGTCTTAAAATGGCTGCCGAAAACGATTGAACTTTACTACGCATGCGTCAGCCACATCTACGTGGTGTGACGTAGCTATGCTTTTGGTGGGAATTCTTGCAGCTGCGCACTAGTGCCAAAGATGGCCGCTTCATGTCTCACATACTAATGCACATGGTTCTGCTCGAATTAAACCTTGTACGTTCTGCTTAACTATTAATGCTATAGTTAAAATAAAATGATGGGGTTAGAGTAGAAATAAGTTGTATACAGTGCATTCATTTATTTTCGCATTCAAATATGTCTCTCTTTGACTTTATTAATAGCTCGTATTTGGGCCTGAAGGGTGACTTTTATCACCAGATTGAATTCCCTCTCCGCATGTGCCGAGAGCACTGAGAGACCTCGAGTGGTGGCATTGAAACCTTGCCAAAGACCGTCTTGCCTGCGATGCACCTGAGAAACTCACCCCATGACCTGGAAAAAGGAAGACAACTTGCAAATTTTGTTTTAACATTGTATATTAAATGAAATAATATTGCTGGGTGGAATAAAATCCATGGGAAAGTAAATTATGAGCAGGAACATTGATCAACTTTATTGAATGGAAATGATCTCATACTGGTATGGTGTGATGACCTCTCCTCACCTTTCTGACCAATCAAATGAAGGGAATACATGGATTTGCAACACTGGGGGATGGTACATTGCCCTAGAAATGGTATAACTAAGGTAGGTTTAGTTAGTTAGATTGTCCGACTTGTCACAGACCTGTCACTGACCCAACGTATGCTGAAGGCGAATCGAGAGCAGAGGGCTGGTCGAGCACGCTGACAGAAGAAGGTTTTTCTGAGGGACGAGAATCGATTTCCCCAGACAGGGTTAGAGTGTAGCCGCAAAGAGGGGTGTGACGCTGGCGTTGCACTTAGCTGAGGATACCTGTCCTGATCTGCACCTGTCCTATGTCTTGTTGGCACCTGATTAGTCGGGAGCCTTTTCCTTGCCCAGCCTGTGGCCAGGGTTGGTCCTCGCACCATTCTAGGTAAATATAATCTATGTGGTATGTCCTTGTACTGTTTTTCCTCTCTCACCCTTCCCAGGTACCTTTAAAGTCTTGCAGAATTATTGCTTTACAAATTATTTTCTTACTTGAAAAGTCTTTAACTTTACTACTTTGGCTGTTGACTCATATTCTCTACCTATTATTCTAACTCCCTTGATCCTTAGGACTTAAAACAAAGGTGACAAGGATTTGGTAAGTCATGGTGATAAGGTATAAGGTAAAGTGAATAACATTCTGATAGGCAGGAAGTTAAGCAGGATTACTGGTTCAAGGTGTGAATGTTTATGGGCCCAGGTGAGTATGTCAAACTGAGCTGGTAATCCCACGCCATCAATCTTACAAGAGTCCAACACTATTCCGACCAAGACCTGGCTGAAATGTATCCTACTAAATTGTAGTTCGGCCGCATATCATGCTGCTGATATAGCTGACCTCATACTAACCAACGAACCTGATCTCCCAATTTTAACGGAATCTTGGCTTAACAATTCATCCTCGCCCATCCTAGACATACTAGTCACAAGACTAGTCAGAATTGATAGGCTTGGAGGTGGTATTACCAGCATACATTGGAACTACCTCTCAGTGAAACGTCTTATCTTCCCGGCTTTCTCCTCCTTTGAATATTTATGTCTAGAAATCTCAAATAATAACAACACAATATACTCACTTCACTGATTTTTCCATCCTCCAGGAAACAACATTACCTTTATTGAACACATAATGGATATCCTAGCCACAAATGCTGAACACCAAAACACGAAGATATTCCTAGGGGACTTCAACCTCCACTGGAATGACCCTGACAACCCTGTGGTCAATAGCCTGAAAGCTTTCTTGACTGACCTTAACCTATCCCAAATTTGTGACAGCGCCACTCATGAAAAAGGCTCAATCCTAGATGTAGTAATCTCCTAAGGGGATTCCACCCAACAGGAATCGATTCTCCCATGTGATTGCTCTGACCATCACATCATCACTTTCCATATCATTGAATCAGTTAAACTACTCGATGTCCAACCCAAGAGAACAAAAATCCGGAAGAGAAACCTATAAAACGTCAATCCTATCTCACTGACAACCACTAGCCCTATCCTAACACCCCACCTGACAGTTTACAGGACGTACACAATCTGACTTATCACTACTTCCAATCTATGAACGTGTTACTAGACAATTTAGCTCCATTACAATCGAAAAGTATCTCTAATAAAGATTTGAACCCATGGTATGACGGTAGGCTAAATGAAGACAGAAGAGCACTAAGAACAATTGAACGTCAATGGGGAGCAGCACAATCCTCTATTCACCTCAAACTACTCAGAAGTATGAGAAACGCCTATTACAGAAAAATCAGACGTTCAAAAATTGACTTCATTAGCAGTCAATTGGACCAAGCCAAGAACCGCCCCAAAAGACACTTTGAAATAATCAAAGCACAATATAAGGGTGTCTCCCACTCACCTCAAGTTATTCCAGATTCTCACACCAATTGCGAGCCATTCGCGCCCTATTTCACAGCAAAAACTGAGAACATAAAGACAGTGGGCCCGATTCACAGAACTAACTTAAGACAAAATCCTAAACTTACTACTTTTGGTATTCACAGAAGTTAGGATTTTGTCTTAAGTTTGTCTTAAGACAAACTTAAGACAGACTTAAGTTAGGATTTTGTCTTAAGTCTGTCTTAAGTTTGTCTTAAGACAAACTTAAGACAAAATTCTAACTTCTGTGAATACCAAAAGTAGTAAGTTTTGGATTTTGTCCTAAGTTAGTTCTGTGAATCGGCCCCAGACCTACTGAATTACCTATCAGCCCCCACCAACCCTCTCGTGATCGCCTCAAGGACCCCCATCAGGAACCCATTTAGTTGTTCTGCAAAGCTCAGCCTCAAAAACAATGCAGTGAGTAATCTATTCTAAAAACTCTCACAGTCCTAAATCCCTACAATCACTTCTATGACCCACTCCCAGCATGCCTCCTAAAAGACATCATACTGACGTTAGTGCCTCTATGGATCAGGATTATAAACACCTTTCCAATACATTGATCCATCCCAGACATCCTCAAAGCTGTTCAGGTTTCCCTCATATTAAAGAAACCATCGGCTGACACAGCAGACCTAAATACCTATCGCCCTATATCCAATTCCGTACACTGGCCAAACTATTAGAATGTGTTCACACGCAACTTACCTACCACATTGATCACTACAACCTCCTCTATAAATTCGAATCTGGCTTTTGATCAGAGCACAGCACTGATTCTGCCATGACCCACATAATTGATGAGGCATTAAAAATACTGGACCAAAACAAAGCCTGTCTACTAATCCTGCTGGACCTATCCTCCGCCTTCGACTCTGTCAAACACGACAATCTATTAGACCTCCTGAAACTTAGAATGGGACTATCGGGAACGGTTCTCAACTGGTTCACTTCCTTCCTTCAAAATAGAACACAAAGATTCAAGACCAATCAATCTTTATCCAAACCCACTCCAGTCACTCTAGGAGTACCCCAAGGATCTTCCCTCTACCCGACACTCTTCAACTTGTTTATGGAACCACTCACCGAGCTTCTCAACTCATCAAAGGTCCAATTACACACTTACTTGAGGACATCAAGTCCCTCAACTCAATGCCCCAAAAAACGCAGACCTGCTGGCAAATAACCACTTAAAATTCAATACCCTAAAGACTGAATTCCTCCTAATAGCGCCCCCCAGCCAAACAACCACCATAATGGAATGGATAAAGCACTTAGCAGCACTTCACGGCTAACCGCTCATGATCGATTCTGCCAAATCGCTGGCCATAACTCTGGATATTAAGCTAAATATGCAGAAGCACATCAGCTCAGCAACTAAAGGAGCAAACTTTCAAATGAACACCTTATGAAGACTAAAGCCCTTCAAACCAGCAAATGACTTTAAACAGGCAGTCCAAACTCTAGTAATCCCCAGAGTGGAATATGGGAGTGTCACTCTCTTTTCGGCCTTCCCAAATCAACAACAGCCCCACTAAGAGCATCAATCAACACAGCCGCCAGACTAATCACAGGCTCCAAAAGATACTGTCACATGTCCCCGGACTTACATGCCGTTAACTGGCTTCCCTTTGATGCCAGCATTCATTTGAAAATCGCCTGTATGACACACAAGGCACACAATACCTTGCAGAGAAATGAATACCATCTGGTGGGAACAGAACCAACAGGAGTTCTTATAACCTTTTACTGAAACCACAATGATTCACCAAGAAGAAAACTCATAACTGTTCCTTCTCAGGAATGGCCCCTAGGATTTGGAATGCCTTACCCCCAAAAACAAGACAGAACCCTCTTGCGCCATCCTTTAAAAATTAAGTGAAATATTTTCTCCTGGCCAAATTCACTTGATTTATTAGATGCAGGCTTGTAAATATTTGTTATGTTGGAACAGTTACCATTGTTTGACTAATATAACCAAGAATATTTGTATGTATATTTCAAATAAAATCAAAAATTACTTTATTCGGTAACTGATAAAGTTGACCATAAACGTTCATATACATGAATCCATACAGATTTAAAATACCATTTCCTAGTATCATAGAAATATTAGTAAAACATTACAAAATAGATTTTTGATATTTAAAAACATGTTTTAAGAATACAATTACAGAAGCAATGGTAAATTCATTGTCTAGCAACTGCAGAAAATGTATATTTCGATTTCCTCTATCTCCTTTATTTGTTATAAAGCGATCCGATACCTGCAAGGCTTTTGTCTGTGCTATATAAAACCTTCAAAATAAATAAATTAAACTACACATAGATAATAAGCCAAATTGACATTATTTGTTAATTAGATGGATAACTAAAATGCTATTTCAAGTTGCCTACATCTGCTGATTCTCAATTTAGCAAAGAAATGTTGACATAATTAATATATAGACTTATCAAGATGTGAGACACCGGGAAATAACCAAAGTAAGGTACAACACTGTATTTAAATTAAAATACAAACCTACTTAAGCGAAAGAAATAGTGTAAAAAGCAATTTATAAAATTACATTTCTCAAACAAGGAAAAATCACATACGTACTTGTATGTACAAAAAATGTTATTAAAATATCTGTAGATCAGATTCATCCTCATTCGGCCTCATATGAAAAAAGCTACATTGCAATACCAATGCATCATTCATAGTTCATCAATGCAACTGGCTGTGCAAAGATCTTTGGCTGATCTATGAAGAATACACACAAATAATTCCAAGTAGCATGTTGATTAATGGCTAATTGTTCTCAGCCAGTACCAATGCAAACTTACGTTAACAAATCTAAGACTACACAACAGTTAAGTATACAAGCAAGGATATTTTAGTCGAAAAATGGCTAATTGTATGTGTGAGTCATAAGGTCACTTACCCAGCATTAATAGCTTTTAATTCAAGCAAGATAATATGAACCAAAGTTGCCAAACATTGCATTCATATTTAGTACAAATCCCATATATCTGATACAAATATCCCAATTTACTAACAATGCTAAATTGTTGCATAAACATCAATATTAGTATATTGATGTGTTGTATACCTTACACTCTGTACAGTATGCAAAATGAACTATATATGTTGGTTATATTGGAATATTTATGTGTAAAGCAATGGTCAACATATCTAAAAAATATAATGTTTTTTCAATTAAAGAAGTGTAGGAATTTGCCAACTTATATATATTAAAAATAGTTAGTAATGTAGAAGTGACAACAAATCAATAATTGGTATGGACTTTTTATTTCATTCGGTTGATTATTGATATGGATTGCAGGCATGAATAAGGACCCCCCCCCCCCTATCAAACTGCACGAATGAATGTACAGATAAAATCTAGTTCTGCTATGAACAAAACAAGAGATGTTGTTGAGCACAAGTTTGGAATCCTAAAATTCCTGTGTTTTAGGCCTGAATCAATCTGGTGGTACACAGTTGTGCTCACCACCTATGTTTGCAAAATAATATTAGTCTGTGGAAAATAGGCCAACATGTGCCTAAACACAAATGTACCATTGGAGTATGACTGTACAATCCCAGCTGAAGATGATCAAGACGAGGAATCACAAATAGAACTAGAGCATTCAATGTCAGGTCGTATCAGACGTGAACAAATTGTAACTTTTTTACTTAATAATTCATAAATCAGTGTCACATTTTTTGGATTAGTGAGCTGTAACAATAATTTAGTTTTCACACAGGTAAACATCTTAAATTTTGTAGTGCTTGTTCATTAATGTGGACATACACACTGTGACAGTTATCGTAAAGGTTTAGATATATGACACAAATGTTACATACAAATGTATTTTTTTCAGATAATATTTTGAACTTCCTAATTAGGTATGTGTGACATCAGAATCACAGTAAACAAAATCTGATTGAAATGGCTATATTTATAAGCCTACCTAAATACAGGACCTTTAGTGTTGATAAATGTTATAGTAGTCCTTGAACATTAAATATAATCCCATCACATCACCGCGACTGATGTGCTGTCACGAATTTCAATCATTTAACTTCACACTGCAAAGAGGGCGGAGCAACGACAACAATGTATTCAAAGGATGATGTGTGCATATCAAGTCTGCATGGGGACTATTAAACATATGCCACGCCTAGAAATTCATGTCTAATACAGATTGTGACATGCAAAAATAAACTGCATACTATAAAGGATTGTTATAAAGATGCTAGAAGAGAGAGCCCATGTCCCAATGTATATTTAATTGGAGCAATCCGAAAATATACATGTTGAATGCGATCATGTTATGGAACTTACAGTAATGTATGAGAGCTATGTTTAGTATAGTGTTAAGACTATTAATGGAGCACTATTTACCTTTAGATACAAAACAAAAAGTGCCATTACAGTTTTAACTTCAAATAAAATACTTCTCACTGAAGATGTAAAAAGGCCAACGTGTGTGTACAAAGTTATACATATGTTGTGCATGCAAACAAATTCACAATCAATACCAATCGTATACTGGGACTCATACTGATATGAAAATGTTTTGTCTCAAGCACTGGAATGACATATACTCCGAGTGCCAACAAAGTTTGGAAACTTACATACCATTCCAACACTAACCTTGCATTGGTCTGCCAACATGTCAGTTTTGTGAAACTTATATATACCACTATACAGGTACATCATCACTAGTATGATCGCAAATCACAGCAAAAGGTCAATATTGATGTGTGAGCAAAATGTATTTAAATGTCCAATGAATGAAGCTATCTAAGTCAATCATAACAATCTTCACACTTTCAGTATATATGGTATATCTCATACAATCTCACATAAATCACTACTGTGTCTTGCCATATATCCAGGTTTATAAATCCATTGAGATATGTCAATTTCATACATTTTCATATGGGCATTTACATGTAACACTAGGACACTGCATGAAAGCCAGGGGACTTATCTGTGAGTTCTCAACATTTAAAGACTGGTTTTTGTGAATGGTATGAGGACCCCTTGTGCCACACAAGGTGATGGAGGCTGATGATAACCTTAGATTGAAAAATAAACGTTCAACAAAGATAACATGTGTGTGGGCTAGGGTAGAGAAAGGGAAACTCACACATTCTCTAATACCCTTAGCACCTGTGTTACAAAGCACTTGTGTGGAGTATAAAAATAAATCATATCCACACATTGTTAGAATAGCATTTTAAGCATCAGCAATACTTGTAAATCAGGTAATGGTCAGCTACATGCATACCTGTGCATGATTGATACACTTGTGCACAAAGTTTGCCAACACTTTGGTGCATATTTATTAAGTGTTGGGATCACCCTTGCTCCATGCAAGGGGACACATTAGTGATATAAAAACTAAATGAGGTTTATCAAGTCATAAAAGGTCACATGGTGTACCCCTGAGTGGCTTGATAAATCGAGAGTGACACAGGGCTGCACAAAACTCTGCCTTGTGTTACTCTGTGGTTGGCAGGGAGGTCTGCCATGGCTGGAGTGGTGTTGTTCTCATGCATCCTCAATCAATTCTGAGATATTCCCAGATTTACCTATGCTGGTAGACCAGGAAATGTAGAACAGATGTATGACTCCTCACCAGGAGAATGAGAACTATCATAATTTCTCCAAGTTGTTTCCTCTTTAGAAGTGTGCTGCATTCAGAGGCATACTTATAAAATGTAAAATGCAGAGGAGAACTGTGTTTGTGCTGGAAGGTGTCCCTTCCTGAACACACAGAAACCTGCCTACAATACAGGCACCCTTGCAACATGACGGAAGGGTGCTGGCATTAGCACTATGTAGCTAAAAGTGTGCCAACGCTAGGAAAGGAGTGGAATGTGACATATAATGAAGAAGAAGGTGCAGTTCTGCTCTTTCCCTTTCATGCAGGGCAGCAAGGTGGTTTGCTGTATTACGTTACAGGTTTTTCTGATAAATATGGCTTTTTGAATGCATTACTGTGCTGGGTTATATCATGTACATCAGCAATAATTGTTGGGTCTTCACATATACATAGTTGTTACGTTATTACATAACAATATTGGTGAATGCCACCATCACATATTTTAAACTTTTTCCATATGTAGGTTACTTGGACACCATTAAAATATGATATGTGCTGTCCTTTTTGTTCCTACATAGGCCACTGCATAGGAAACATCAAATGTGCAGCCCTTTGTGTTGCTCTATGTAGGCCACTGTGTGGCCCTTTGTATTGTTCTACATAGATCCTTGCATGGCCTTTTGCATTGCTTTATATAGGACACTGCATGGCCCTTTGTGTTGCTCGAAAAAAACATTATATGTCACCGGGTCTAGACAACAAAAATGTGGTACTACTAAAAGTATGTGAGTGAACTTACATCTAAATGATTGTAAGATTAGGTGGGCACCTTGTGAACCCTAACAGGGTACCCATCAGTCACCACTCGGTACCGCCCTTCATCACTTGGGATTCCTGTATTGCCATATATTAGGAACAGCAAGGGTTACACAGTGGAGGTGATGTTAAACCTCTGATGAACCTAATGCTGTCCTATATGGTAAGAGTCTCACAGGCTATTCGTAAGCTGGAGATAAGTGAGAGGGTGACTGGGTGTGCAGTGCATGTAGTGAGAGTGCTAAGTGGGACTAAAATTGGGTGAGGGAGCAGAGAATACCTTTATTCCATGTTTTGCTCGCTCCTCCAATGTTAAAAAGCAGTGGGGTAAATTAAACAAATATTTACCCAGATGTATTGGTCAACATGTTTCTGCAAATATATGGACCACAGAGTCCTTTGCATTCATCAGGACCTTTCTTTAGAAAAAGCTACTGCAATATTGATATGTGTGAAGTGAGATGAAAAGTGTCTACAAATATTAATCTGCGATCTGAATAAAGATCACCTGGATCCTTTAGGTATCGTCTGATTTCGCAGTCGTTGTATGTCACTGGTGAAAAAACACAAACATAAAAAGAATAGTAACCACACTGATTTGTAAACAATTAGAATGTGTTAAGTACATTTATAACCACAAATGATTTTGTCAAAAAAAACCTTTTTGGTTATCAGTTTTCTACCACATGAAGATATCTAAAAATATTTCATGGCAGGATACTTTATCTTACCATTGTAATCAAAGTAGGAGGCTGTGCCTCGCCTGGCAACGGCTCAGGATACGAGGGAAGCACCGCTCTAAAAAGGGAAAAGGAAGCAAAGAACAAGAAATGTCATCGCTCCCTTGGTTTGTCTGAAGGCAGGGCACGTATCGGCACAGCGGCAAAAGGCAGAACTACTGCACATCAAGTGTTGTTGCAAATGGATAAATGGCACCTAGACGCTGAGTCCGTATGCCTTGTATTGCCCAGTACTGTTTGTTTTAGATTGTGTCCAGTGGAGTTTTAAATACTGCACACATGGGACGCCATAGCGCACTCCGCCGACAGCCTACTAGTCGGCGAGTGAGCACTCGTCATGTTCGCCTGCCTGGAGGCGTTTTAAATGTACAATAGGCGTGCAAAGCTGTACGAGGTCAGCGGTTTAAAAGATGAAAAAGAAAGGAAAAAGATGCCGATTCCCTAAAATGCTCACCTATCCGTCGGTACCTCGCCGCCTTCCTCTGAACCGATGGGGAGGTAACGAGGTACCGCGGACACACTGGTTAAAAGCATGCCAGAGATTGGTCCGGGTCCGATCAGGTGGTATCAGCGGACCAATCAGTGCGCGTCTACTGTCAAGGTTTGAATGAGACAGTTTGCACGCGCCGTGATTTGCGGCGAAGAGTCACATGGTCAGTCTCTTAATCTGTATCGAGCGATTTTGTTGGTAAAGCCCTCGTTACTATGGAAACACTGACTGTTTATCCTTATCAGAAACTGAAGCTACGAGTCTTATTTATACAGGGAAACAAAGGGGCAAAGACCTTCGTGATTTATATCAAATTGTCTCCCAATTATTTTATAAGGCGGTGCGATAGTTGTTATGAACACGAATGACTATCGCGCCGAATGTCTGCGACAGTTGAATAATAGAGAGGCCTATTGTCCTTTGGAACAAGATCCGACACTAGACATACAAAGGCTGATTAAAGGAATGGTTGAGGAAGCACTGGCAGAAGGCTGGGTCACTCGAAATGAAGCCTCCTTCTTATGCACGGAACATCCGGTAATGCCCTATTTCTACACGTCTTTAAAGAAGAGTTATATTTAACATTTTACTAGGCGGAAGATGGCGGCCGTGACCAGCGGCTGAGCGGCAGCAGTGGACGCAGTGCAGGGATGGGATGATGTTCTCTGACGTGACCTCGGCATCCAGGTTCTCTCCCTGTATAGGAGAACGGAACAACTACGGAATAACTAAAAGTACCGCTGGAGAAGGGAAAGCAAAGTAAAGAACCATAAAATCCTTATGGATCTACCTGACCCTCAATCAAATAAAGCGGAACACAGTGGGACAAAGCAGGATAAGGCAGGGGTGTTAAAATACTGATTCTATGCTTCCTCTGCAAGACCGGCGCAGCACAGAACCCACAAAAGAGAAACAAACAAGGCTACGGAAATATATCTCGAGGCTGCCTGACTCGCAAAGATATGCGTGAAACCTATGTTGTATTGGCGACACCGGCGAGACACAATTAAAAAGTTTTCAAAACGTAATTCGCCGTAGGAGCATAGCGGCGCACAAGGGGCTGGAAAACTACCTCCGGTGAGACTCTGATGTCTGATGTCTTCAAGCACTTGTATCGGAGGGCTGCCCCGCTTGGTTCTGTCGAGGCTCCTGGCCACAGCTGTGGCGGTGTTGGGTGTCGGCTCAGCTGGTCCTAGCGGAGCTCGCGGAGCTCGCGTAGCCGGGAGGCGGAGTCATCCAGGACCGGCGGGTCCAGCGAGGCGAGGCGGAAGTGGCTGCAGCTTCAGCAGACCTATCAGACGGTGCAGTCTGAGCAGATCCAGCGGCCCGTTACGGAGCAGTGGAGAGACTCCGTGTTGCAGTACACCAGCTGAGGTGAGGCAGGGGATCTCCCTGCTAATAGTGGTTGCATCTATGCCCCCTAAAGTCAATACTGTTGGGAAGACAAAGAAAAAGGGTGGGGCGGATGGTGCCCCCGTACCTGGCAATTCAGTCAATAGTTCAAGTATGGACAATGGTACAAACATTGGGCTAGATGGGGCAACGTCAGAAACTGGGTCAGGACGGGCAAAGCTGCAGACATCTGTGGGTCAGAATTCCCCTAAGATCAGAACCCGGCAAGCTACAGCCACAGCAACGGTCAGCGTGGTTGAAATGCTGAACCGGAATGAGAAAAAAAGAAAGCTGAAGGATATTGAGCCAGTCCTAGAAGCTGTGGATCCTGGGGTATCAGTACTAGCTGTAATACCCCCGCAACCTGAACCTGAACTTTCTGTAACATATGAGTCCATCGATCGACCTTCACTATTACCAGCCAGCACTCTTGAGGTAAACCCAGGCAAAGACCCACAGATCCCTCAAGCATGTCAATCGGAGGCTGCCAGGGATGACATAGCAGGCGGTGACAAGTCTGTAATAACGCACTCAGAGTCTCTAGATGTCGGATTGGGGTCTGGCGATCTCGGTGTTTCCAGCTACAATGAGACCATCACCTTACTACCCTCGTCAGTGCCCTCACAAGATATACTCCTCTCTCCAACAGAAGGCTCAGCAGTTCCATTAACTAAAGAAGGCTTATTTACAGCTGATCCATTTAAAGAGGGTACCAGTACTAGTTTTGCAACGGGCTCCGAAAAAAATAGGGGTCTACCTGCCAATCCTAAAGTTAAAAATATCTGTCCTGGGGTTGTTCAAGGTGAGAGGGAAATGGAAAAGGAGAAGACCCCTAACGAGTGCTTCTTCTCTGTCACAGAGGAGGCCAACTGGTCAGAAGAGGATGATGAGCTACATAGCTCAGATATCGATGGCAGCAACCCGGAAACAGAGAGTGATAGTGAAGCTGGGTTACCATCATCTATCATAAAAAATGCACCACCACAAAGAGACCATAATGCGCTGGCTTGGGACCATTCTCCTACAACATCCCTTCAAGGGAATTCTAACTCGGCGTCATGCAACGTAAACTGCAATGAGCCCACACAGTTATCAATGATGACGATGATGGAGTCAATCCACCAAGGAATAACGGCTCACAGAGAGAAAACCCGGGCAGACAGCATCAAATCCCAGGCGGCGATAAGAAAGATGAAAGCAGTGGTTAGAAAGCTTTCTAAAGCCTGGGTAAATGTCGGTGACAGGGTCTCAAATTTAGAGGAGAGGGTGGTCGCCACTGAAGCCGAGGCGGCTGCAGCCACGACCAAAGTGGAAACTCTTGGAGCCCAAGCAATTGACATCCAGTGGAAGCTAGAGGACCTTGAAAACAGGCAAAGAAGGAACAACCTCAGAGTCCTGGGTATTCCGGAAGGGGCAGAGGGCCAGGATGCTAAGATGTTTATAGTCAAAACATTTGAGAAAGCTTTTCCTGACATCGCCGGTTGGAACTGGACCACTGAAATACAGAGAGCACATAGGACACCCTTTAGAATGAAAAAAAATGCCAGAGAAGGGGATAAGCCTAGAGCAATCTTAATCTATATAGGCAATTTTCTTCTTCGTCAGTCCATTTCAGAGAAAGCCCGGCCAGACGCTAAAAGAACATTTGAAGGAGGGTCCTTCTTTGTCAGGCCGGATTTCTGTCACTCCACCGTGGAACGAAGATGGAGATTAAGGCAATTAATCAAACCTTTCCAGGACAAAAGAGTCCAGGTCTACCTCATCAATCCTGCCCAGCTAAAGATTATCCACCTTGGCAAGACCATGTATTTCTCCTTGGAAATCAAGGCTCAGGAGTTCTTAGACTCTATTTAGCATGTGTCGTTACTGAATGAAGGCTTAGGTTTAGATTAGCTCAAGGCTCAGTTTGAATATCACTTAGTAAAGTTTGTCACGTTAGGGAGATTTGTGTTGTGATTTGTGGGAGTTTTGTAGGAAAATTGTGGGTGTACATAAGCCGAGGCTGATTTTGGATCTACTGATTGCACTGTGTCCATTGCCGCACCCATCACTTGCACAGACTCCGTCTGCGCGCCTCACCGGGGGGTGAGTTGTGGTTAGGGGGGGGGAAGGGTGGGTTTCTCGTGGGAGGGGGGGTAGGGGGAAGAAAAAGAAGCAAAAAGAAAGTTCATGCATTAAATATGTTTGTTGATACATTGGAGAAGTTGAAAGTGGTTATACTTGATATTGCTAGACATAAGATAAAATGCGATTGGCTAGTTCGTTGGCTGGTTTCTCTCCAGGGTTATGTCAAAGATTAAGATAATTAGTCTTAATATAGGTGGATTGAACGACTGGAAAAAAAGGGAAAAGTTTGTGGAGTATGTTAAATTAATAAACCCCGATATTGTCTGTCTACAAGAGACTCATCTGCCATGGAAAAAGAAACATTGGTTAAATATAAGGGGGTATGAAATAGTCTCTTGTTCCTCGCAGACCTCAACTGTAAGGGGGGTAGCCATCATTGGTCGGGCTGGATTGGGTGGGGTCAAAAAATCAAAAGCTGACCCGTTGGGAAGATGGGCTATATGTGAACTGGGATTAGGTATTACTCTCTGTTCAGTGTATGGGTCTAATCTGGACGATTCAGGGGTGATGGATCACATTGAAAGGGAGCTTACCAACTGGCCATCACCTGTGGTATTCTGTGGTGACCTCAATATTTCGGCAGATTTTACAGGTAATACCCAATATAAAGGACGAAAACCCCGGGTATTCAGGGCAGTCTCCTCGATAATCCATTCTTACGGCCTGAAGGATGTCTTGGGTAATCTAAAGAAAGATGATCCTGGGTTCACATATTTCTCACACCCATTTAACAAATACACAAATTTGGATTATTTTTTAGTATCAGCCACTCTTCTCAGCACTGTAGAAATTTCAATGCTCCCAAAGCTAATTTCGGATCATAATCCACTTGTCTTGAATCTGTCTATTACTAAACCAAGGGAAAAAATGAGACCGTGGTCCTTTGATAGAAAACTTCTATTAGACAGTAACTACATCGCACATATAAAGGGGTGGTCTCAATCGTTTTTTGATGCCAACAGATATAGCGCTTCTCGTGGTATGGTTTGGGATAGTTTCAAGGCGGGTTTAAGAGGAGAGACTATTAGCTTTTCTGCACGGTTGTGGAAAAATATAAAGGAAGATAGGGAGGGACTTCTGAATAGGCTGGTAAAGGCCGAGGAACAACACAGGAGAGATGTATACAGCGGGATTCAGGGTTCTCAGAGTCTAGATAGCTTAAATACGATAAAAGCAGATATTCACCGGCAACTAGCAAGGAAAGCTGCAGCAGAATATCAGACTCGCAGATTGGGAATGTATGAAACAGGTGAGAACGCAGGAAGGGCCTTAGCATTAAAGATAAGACAAGCTACCTCAAAAAATATTATCACTGAAATTAAAGAGGGGGAGCATACCTATAAAAAACCAACAGAAATCCTAGAGGTTTTTAGACGCTTCTATCAGGCTCTCTATAAAGAGGATGCAGATACAACCTATCCAAGCAAGAATTGGCAGGATACAGAAAATAATCTGTTGCCCAATGAGAGGGAAATCTTAGAACAGGATATCACTATGGAGGAGCTCCGTCAAGCACTGAAAGATTTATCAGCAGGAAAAGCAGCAGGGCCGGATCTCATACCCCTGGAAGTTTATAAATACCTGAGTGAAGAGACGGCTCCTCTCCTATTAGATCTATTTAACGGGGTTATTAATACAGGCACCATACCAGAGTCCTGGACCAAAACCAATATAGTGGTCTTTCATAAAAAAGGCAAACCCAAGGAGAGCCCAGGTTCTTACCGGCCTATATCATTAATAAATAGCGACAATAAACTTTACGCTAAAATATTGGCCACTCGAATGGGGAGGATTATTGCAGGCCTCGTCTCTCCCTGGCAGCATGGTTTTATCCCCGGAAGGGGCACCACCGACCATATAAAAAGAGCTATAACTCTGTTTGATATGCATGCCGGGGAAGGGGAGGGGATTGCAATGATCCTCCTCGATGCCGAGAAGGCGTTTGATCGGGTTAAGTGGAGCTTTCTATGGAAAGTGATGGAGGGCAGAGGATTTGGCCCCCGATTTCTTCAGGCAATCAAGGCCATGTATCACACCCCAATAGCTAGTATCCACCTAATGGGTGAGGGTTCTAATCCGATCCATATCTCGAGAGGGACAAGACAAGGGTGCCCATGTTCGCCTATCCTATTTGCACTGTATATCGATCCCCTGATTTGCCACATTATGGGTAACATAAATATAAAACCAATCATCACTAACGGATTTGCAACCAAAATCCTCGCTTACGCGGATGACATAGCCATTACCACTGTGGATCCTGCTAGTGCTATGAGGGAACTAATTAATATCACCTCTGATTTTGGTAGTGTATCCGGATATAGATTAAATGTGGCAAAAACACAGGTTCTATGCTCCAGTAAGACAGTCAAATTGGATGATAGATATGTGGACTCTGTTGTTTATTTGGGAATCACTATCAATGCCCAGACACAGGAAATTATTAAGGATCATTTCTCACCATTATTGTTGAAAATGAAACAGGATCTAAAGCGGATCGATAATCTTCATTTATCAATTATAGGCAGGGCTAATGTCATTAAAATGACAATGTTTCCAAACATTTTATATAAATTCAGATCTATTCCTTTTAAAATTGATGACATTTTGATCAGGGAAATGGAGGCAATTTTTATGAATTTTATCTGGCAATATGGTAAGGTGAGGAGATCAATCAAATATATGTCTCTCCCTCAGGAAAAGGGCGGTTTGGGTATACCAAACCTAAAATTCTACCATTGGTCTTGTCTCCTTACAGATATGGCTATACTATTTTTCCCTGCTAACATGATAAACTGTCAAAGCGGTATTCCGTCCATTTATAAGCTATTATTAGGGAATGAAACCTATGGGGTACTATTAAGACACTATGACAAACGGTTCTTTAAGTCACAAGGGTACAAAATGTTGGGAGATATCCACACAATTTGGGCGGTGATACAGAAAAACCAGAATATTCCGAAGTTTAATAAACACACTCCACTTTGGAACTCAGGGCTATTCCCTCACTTGAGCACAGATGGGCCCTGGAGACACTGGGAAAGACAGGGAATCACCTCATTGGGTCAAGTGATGGTAAAGGATGTCCTGAGGCCCCTTGATCTCCTGATGTCTCGGTATGCACTTCAAGGTTCTCAAGAGCTTAAATACATACAATTGACTAATACAATTAAATCCTAGAGACCGACCATAGATGTATCTAAAGAATGTGCACTTTTAGACTATATGAAGGGAGGCGGCCGCCGTATAAGGAAAATGTATGTATTATTTTTGGATACACTGTCGGATGATTTGCTCAAGACAGAAACCACTTGGGCTGGGAAACTGAATGATCCCGATATCGATCTAGATAGAGCCATTCTTATGGATAAAAGGTTTCTAAGATCTTCAAACCTAAGAGCGCAGCATTTTAAAACTCTATTTAACCTTTATTACACGCCGGCAAAATTATTTGACTGGGGCAAGAGAGCAGATCATAACTGCCCCAGATGTGGCAAGGGTCCGGCAGATCTGCTTCACATGTTTTGTTGCTGCGAGAAATTAGGACCAATTAAAAACGAAATTGTAAAGTTTTTAGAGGGGCTGCTAGATATCAGGATTGATCTATCCCCAACACTTTTAATATTCGGGGTCGATACCAAAATGGGTTTGAGCGTAGAGATGGAGGCACTCGTTTTTATAGCAACAGCAGTCTTCAGAATATTAATTGCTGCTGCTTGGAAGGACACTAAGGCCCCAACCTTTCAGATGTGGTTGTGTAGGCTACTAGGGATTCATAACATTGAGTCAGAGCTGTACGCACTGAAGGGTGTGAAATCCAGGGATATGGGACTAAGGCTTTGGGCCCCCGTGGCAGCATGGAGGCGGTCAAAAACCCTGGGCTTATAGCTTTTTAACATCCACAGCACTACTTCCCTCACAATCTTAACATATTATTAGCATTTGTATCTTCCGTTATATTAATGGTTTTAATCAGCTCGAATATTCTTATCAGAAGTTGAAAATCTGTTAGCCTTATTTATTTCTTAATATGTATAACTACCTGGTATCGTCATGCTAGTTTGTGTTCTCTACTATGTATTTGATATGATATTGTCATGAACTTTCAATAAAAATAAAAAAAAATAAAAAAAAGTTTTTCTTTTCTAAACAGAATTTGTTGGCATATGTCAATATTCAATTTTTAAAGTTGACCCCCTAAACAATGTATTGAGCTCATTACAATACATGATGCTGTTGGTGTACATTTTTCTATCCCTGTTTTACAATTTGTTTGTACAGATTTTTATGTGACTAGCAGTTTTCAGTCTGGACTACGAACCCATAATTATCATGGGGTTGTGTCAACCTTGCACCATGATAGGGGGTGCAGGAGCAATGGTACACCTATATGATAATTACCAAGTCATGAAAGACCACCTTGCATGGGCCTATTTGGCTTGATGCATTTAGAGTAACACAAGGCAGTAATATTCACTGCCTTGCATTACTCTGCGTCAGGGATGTGTGTCATGGGTGTTCCCATTTATCCACACATACATTATAACTCATTCTATTCCCAAATTTACCGACACTGGTAGACCTGGGAATGTGTTAGATTTGTAACCTCCCAGCCAAGGGCACAATGGGGAGAAATATCTATATTGCTCCTCATCGTCTCATCTTTTAAAGTGTGCTCCGTTGTGCAGCACATAGTAAGAGAAAAATGCCTCTGAGGAATGATATTGTTCCTGAAGGCCTACCTTCCTCAACAAAAACATCTCTATATACGTATGGGAAGATGAACATCAGGTTTACTGCCCTGAACGGACTGGCGTTTTGAATGCCTATTGTGGATTAGCGGGTAAGTGAGCTGAGTTGTTGCTTGGTTGTGCTATTCAAGTGAGACAAAAGTTCTACATGTCTTTAAAGAAGAGTTATATTTAACATTTACTGCTCATGTTGGTTTTCAGCTGGGAAGCTTACTATGGCGGCTCATCAATACATCCTTTCTATGATTTGAGAATGGACTCACAAATTTGGTGTTTACTGGTTAGGTATTTATTTCTGATACTTTGGATGAAACAAGTTACACTTCAGTGTATGTTTGTTTCACTGGTTTTGTTTAACTTCGATCACTCTGGTTTTCTTTTAACATGGAATGTCATTACGGGTACGCTGACTCTTTTATGTGCACATATTAGGTTGGGTATTTCCATAATTAGAGGTGACAAGTCTAATATTTGGTTATCAATGAGAATTTTTCACATGTTGCTGTTTGCCGTATGAGGGCAATGCTTCGCCCACATGTAGTTACGGTTTTTAAGCGGAACCCATGGAAGGATTCAGGGACACCTGTGACTATTCTTTAGACAAGATTTAATTTTGGTTCTTTTTATTGTAGATAATAGCACGCCTATTTATTCACTTTTTTTGGGACTGAATTTAGGAATCAGGAGTGTGATTTTTACTCTGAAGTAAGTGGCTGGCTAATATTAGCACTACCACACATATTTACAGGGTACACTCTGTCCTAAATAGTGGATATTGTTCACTTTGAATGTTATAGATATTTGGAAGAGCTGAATTGTTCTAGTCCATACGTAGGGGCACTCATGACTATTCAAACAAAGCAGGAAGATTACTAGGATCAAGAATACTGAACTGGTGGGTTCATGGTTATACTATTACATCCATCCCTTTTGGGTGGAATTACCGTGCAGTTTCTGTCACTGCTTTTGGTTAAGGCTTTACCGTATATTCACGGATCTCCCCAACCAACTTTCAAACAATGGCATATCTTTTCTTTTTCTTTTTCTCCCATTTTCTGTATTATGTACACTGCCATCTACATAAATCTCTTTCCTTGCATCAAATTGGCACAAACGTTTGGGCAGAAACTATGATTTTTTAAATGTCAATATATGCAATAACAGTTACCTGTACTGCAATTATAATTAGTTCACGAACATCAACAAAAATGTATTATATCTGTATTCAAGCCTTGAAAAAGTCTTAAAAAACGAAACACGTGTTGGTTGATCTCTTGCTCGAGGTGTTATTGCACAGAATAAACCAACAGCGAAAATTCATTGGATCTTATTTTAGGTTTTGTGGAAAAAGTATCTGTTTATTCCTTCAAAAGGACTGTTAATTTGTACTGAACACTGTGTTCATATCTATGAATATCCATTACTGTTACGGATCCAACAACCACCTATGAGGGTGCTGAGGTTGCAGTTCTATAAAATGTTCATATCTGCATTCAACACAGGGAAACCTATATGTGCATCTGTGGTGCATGGGAGCTATAACATTAAAGCATAAAGGTGACCCCCTATTTAATTGAAGCCAAAGAGGAGGGGGAAGGAAATAAATATAATGGGAAACCTCCTATCTGGCCTATCTTACTTTTCAGATGGTGATGACTCTACACAAAGCTTTTATCTTACAGCATAGACACTATACACAAAAATTAGTCTTCTGTTGAGATTTGTTTATTTGTCAAAACATATTTATATATTTACTTTTTTAAAACATTTATATTTTTTTCACACTTTTTTTGTTATTTCTTGTAAACATAATGATACACAAAAACAGTTCTCATTACTTTTTCAAATTGGACAAACACATATTTAAATTTTTCAAAACAGTGTTATATTTGTTCCGACAGACCCCAAATGTATCTCCATCATTCTTCCATTCTCACCTATCATTCTACTCTTTCATACCCGCAATCATACCACACAAGCTAAATCACAATAAAAAACACATCTGGTTCGACCAAGCCTACTCCTCATTCCTCTTTGTTCTTTTTCATAAAGTTTCAAAATTTAAAAGATGCAAGTAAGTCCATCAATTTGGTATTAACTATTTCTTCTTTTTGGGTTAATCCTTGAGTAGGGCTTTCAGATGCGTATCACTGGCCTACGTACTTTTCGGTAAAACATTAATTAAATTCACCTTCTTCAGGGCCATAGTGTTACAAATGTCATCCTTGGGATTTGTCTGGGGGTGTTATCTGTAATAATACAATATTCTGTGTAAGGGTATAGTTGTATGCTGCACAATATATCAATACATTCTACCTATTTACATATAATAATTTGCCTCCATGCATGTCCACATAGTAACTCGTATCTCCTGACAAACACCACCACCCCTGTTAGAAGAATGAAAAGGTTGTGAAAAGTATTAGTATGAGAAGTGTTTGAAAAATTAAGAATTAGAAAAACATGTCAGAAGCTTAAGTGCAAAGCTACTATATGAAAGTCTCATAGTGAAGGACATTTAGTAAAACTGTGAGTAAAGGTCCCTTTCCCCATGTGAGTTTTGGAAAGCAAAAGGGATTTTTGTTTAACCTACATGTCTCTCAGAAAACTGAGGGTTTTTAGTATTACAAACTTTTAATCCGATCCACACAGATAGAAGGTGCAGCGAGGAATCTGTTTATAGGGCAAAAGTCAAAAGGAATTGATTAATTTGTATGTTTGATGATACTCCCAATAAGAAAAACTGGAAGCTAAAGCTAGCCAGCTTACCAGTTTAATTGTGTATGCTCCTTAGATATTTATCCATAGTCTATGGTATACTGACATGGAATATATAAATATAATGGCTGGCTTACAAATTGGGGCTTTCTGTCGCTTCAAAGAAGTTTACACCCATCGTCGTGTGTCAGGCGGTAAATTCCTTTGACATCGCTTAAAGAAATCTCATATAATCTGCGGCTAGCCCAAAAAGGATGCACAAATGCTACAGAGTCTAAGGACAATGAAACGGGAAGCAAAAATGTTTATCGGAAAAGCGGTATTGATTATCATTGTTAAAAGGAATAAGCTGTTAACATGTCGGCTCATGTATCCGTGATTGATAAGCCGAAAACATTATGGCTATAACTGCAAAAAACAGACTAATTTGAAACATACTGAGTAGCAATGTCAATAACAAAACATTGTCATACTTTTATAGTAGTCCGGATACTTGGATGTGGTATCTGCTGCTAGGCAACTGATTACCGAAGAAATGGCCTTACTGAGAGGCATGGTTATATTTTCTAACAATTAGGGTATTGGGTTAAAAAGCCTTTAGCCAAACCTTTTATAGGAGCTGTGGTCCTCGATATAACGAACAGGACCCATAACCTACTATGTACAGCGCGCAAGGAATATAACATGAAGGAAATGCTAAAGGATGGTTCTAGCGTAACGTGAAAAAGTGTTGGAAATCAAGAGTAGTCTATGCACAGGGATCGACTTACTAGAATCCTGCGCTCACGTCCGTGGCTGCATCCATCCGATGTATCACTACCAAACACGATATGTTTTCCTCCATCATTTAAAAGGCGAAATATCGCGAGAAATCCAAATGGGGCCGCAATTTTGCGCAGCTTAACACAGTGTTTTTGATTTTGTTAAGTGTCTGGCTGATGGGTCTGGCCCTTTTTCCCCTATTTATGTGTATTCCCTAATGTTTACTTCAATAGATACCATATGGAAAAAAAGTTGTGCCAAAGTTTTGCTGAGGAAGAAAATAGTATACGCCTCAGTTTCTTCTCTGACACGCAAGGGAGCTATAATACATCAAATGTTGTTTCACACAACACTATGCAGCAGGCCACCTTGGCGCACTGTGTGAAAGGAAAAGGGCACGGATATCACAGTCTGCGTGTCCCGGTATTTGCCTATCTTTTTTTTCAAGCATGTGAGCTAGCAGAAGTTACCACACATATCGAAAGGTATCGGGTTACTCATAATGAAGGAGTCAGAAAAGATTAAATTGAATTGCACATTTAGAAACTGTTTCCATCACAGACTGTTAAGAGTTGTTCTTTCGCTGGTCAAACTTTCTTTCTTACTGAGACAGCAGACAATATTTTATGGGCGACTCTTCTGAACTCAAGCAGAGGCTTCCTTGCTAGATCATGGAAGATCATTCTACCCAAGAATACACAAGAATTTATAAATAGTTACGAATGGTCAATTTCTCTAACTCACAACATCAGACACTTGTGCTTGTTGCCTACAGCCACATGCATCATTTGAAATTACATTCGCAAAATGTGTGAATCGCAAAATTCGCCCGTTTGCGAATGCAATTTTAACTTCTGAGATGCATCATGTTCAAAGTGTATTTTCGCAAATTAAGGAATCGCAAATCTTTTTGCGATTCCTTAAAAAAATCACAAACTTAAGGAATCTCTAAAGTCCGGAAAAAAAGTGCATGTTTGAAAATTCGCAATTTGCGATTCCATAAAAAATCGCAAATTGGAATTCTTATTTTTAGAAGATGTTAGACCAGGTGGTAAATTTTACAAAAACAATTAATGCAGGTGAAACTCATTAAGAGTGCATTTAAGGGGCTCCACAATGCATCAAAGACTGTTTCACAATGGCAGCACTCTTTGTCGTGGCACGTAGGTTGAGGTTGAGAGCAGCAGCAAGGAGGAGAAGGATGGTTCATGAGAGAATTTTCAGAGTGCGCGTCATCTTACTAGGGCAAACAGAGGCAGAAATCTATGATAAGTATAGGCTAAATGCTGACTCAATTTTAGATTTGATAGATGAATTGGACCCAATCTTGCAGAGACATACACGTAGGACACAAGCCATACCTACCCATGTACAGGTATTGTTTTCCCTACACCTCCTTGCCTTGGGGTCCTTCCAGGGTGTTATTACCATTGCTGGTGGTGTGCCCCAGAGTTCCCTTTCACGTTTTTTTAATGCTTTCCTCAATGCCATGTTGCAAAGGATAAGGCATCACATTACATTTCCAAGCACACAACAAGAATTGCTGCCAACAAAGTTAGATTTCTACAACATGACACATTTTCCCCATGTTATTGGCAGTATAGATGGCACACATTTTCCCATTTGTCCCCCATCTGAAAATAAGTACATTTACCGCAACCGGAAATGTTACCATTCTCTTAACATTCAAGCAATTTGCAATTCAAAAACTATCATCACTGACTTAGTTGCAAGTTACCCTGGAAGTGTCCATGATTTCTATATTTTTAGACATAGTGCCATCCACGCACGACTGCTTGCTGGAGATTTTGGAGATGGATATTTGCTTGGTAAATATATTTAATTCAATTGTTACTAATCTCTGTACCATGCTGTCCCATTTTACACATAATTTGTATCTTTAATTCCCCCATTCCATAGGTGACAGTGCCTACGCTGTGAGGTCATTCATACTCACACCCTATCTTAATCCAGCAACCCGTAAAGAACAGCAGTACAACCATGCGCACATAGCAACGCCCAATGTAATAGAGAGAACATTTGGTGTTCTTAAATCTAGGTTTCGCATACTACATAAGACAGGTGGAGCATTACAATATCGTCCAGATATTTGCTGTAAAATAGTTGCAACATGTGTCATGTTGCACAACTTAGCCACTAGGAGAGGCCTAGAACTAGAGGTGGAGTATGTACTACCTCACATTGACAACCAGCCTCATAAACCCCAACCTAGATTACATGGACCAGACGCAGCAGAGGGGAGAAGAAGGGCAGAGATAACTCAACATTACTTTTAACAGAGGTAAGAACCACACAACACAATCTTGTGCATAACTTTAATCAATTTATTTTTAAATGTTCATCAAGGATTCAGGGTACTCAAGACATCTTACTGCATGCATTGTTCTGACAGTAAATTATATGGCATTTACTTTTCTCAGTCATAGCAATGCTTTTATCTTCAGATGTCCTCCAAATCTCAGCTATGTAGTTTCCTAAGTCACAAACTACTTTTTGCGTCCTCGCACCCCTAATGCCTTGCCTGAAATTCCCACATCGCCCATGGTTATGCTGCTTGCAATGTCTTTCTTTCTGGAGCTACGGCGTCCCCCAGGTACAGCAGGTTCAAGTAGCTACTGACATTTGCGCATCCATCATTACCCCCAACATGTAGTAGGTTTCCAGTTGCTTTATCATTTTGCATTATATCAACAGCATTCTTGAGTGTCATCATTCCTCTTGCAATATCTCCACAACATTGTGTCATCTCCTTTTGCATGGCAACTGTATGCTTGGTTAGCTGAGCAGTAGTGCTGGACAGACGATTCATTGCCCTGGTGTACCCCTGCATGCTGGTCATTGCCCTATTATGCCTACTGGCACATTCTACTTGCTGAGCCTGTATTGCTGTACACAGTGTTTCCATAGCTGTTGCCATACGGTCAAGTTTCTCAGATGATGCTCTATGAGCTTTCTCAATTACATTTGTCATGTGCTTCAGACTGTTGTGTATAGCACCAATATCTTGACTGATGTGAACAAGTTTGCCCCTCATAACACGTATGTCTTTCCCTTGTAGGCGTTGGACTTTCAGGAGTTTTAACTCCACAACACTGGTGTTGCTGTCATCTTCTACTGCTGGTCTATGTTGTGATGGACGTGCCCTGCACCTATAAAACTGTTGTATCATATTCCACCTGCTCTGCTGTGTGTGTATGGTTGCTGGAGTTTGAGCAGTCTGTCATTCTTGGACATGGACATTTGGTTCTTCATCTCTATCTGAGTGCTGCAGTTGGGGCACTCTGTTTCTTTGACTTCTTGGCTGTATAGTGGGTGAAGAAGTGGCTGAATTTAATTCTTCTTAGTTTGGACATTCCTGAGTATGTAACTCGGCCCATTTATTTGTATTACTGTCCTGTTCTGTTTCTATGATTAAAAGAGGGCAAACAGTATGTTACTTGTAAATTTTGCACTTTTTGCAGCATGAACTGAAGTACATTTCAAATAAAAAGCACATGTAGCATGGCTAGTCTCCTATTCTAACAGTGTTGATGTGTAAATATCGTTTAAGTACTCATTGCGTAACTATTTCAAACTGTAATGGTACATGGACTACAACTCCCATGATGCATTGCTTCTTTCATGAAAAGTGTTATTATGTACTGCTATTTTCAAGAAACAAAATAGTACATGAGGGGAATTATTAATAAGCAGCTTGGACATCATTAGGGGTCTCTTTCACTCACATTTTAAAGACAAACACATGTATGAATTCTTACCTTGAGATGGGCCAGCATGCTCAGAGGTGTCAATTTCTATGACTCCAATTACTCCTTCAGTTGCAAGGGTTCCTTCCACCATGTCCTCAAGGGGGGTATTAGGCCTATCCCTGGGTGTTCCACCACCAGTCCTTTTTGCAGCCTTGATCCGGTTTGCAATTCTTTCCTTTGCGCGACTGCGCAGGTCATACCAGCGTTTCTGTAAATTATTAATGTCACGTGGGCAACCCCCACAACATTCACTTTGGCTTGTATTGCAAGCCACAGTTTTCTCTTCACAGCTTCAGGCTCCTTCAAAGATTGCTTCCCAAAAAGCTGGTCCTGCCTCATAGTGACCTCCTCAATCAGTATTTCCAGCTCCTGGTCACTAAATTTAATTTTTCTTTTCCTGGCCTGCAGGTCTTCTCCAGCATTTTCTGAGGCCATTTCCCCTTCTGCTGCAGACAAACACACTGCTCCAGTTGCTCCAAGCAGAGCTCCAACAGCCAACTGCCACTCGTCTAGTTCAAAAATGGGAACAGGTGTGTGTAATCAGTCTCCTGGCTTCCTGGGTGTGATGTCATTGTAATGCAGCAATTTGCGAATTCGCAAATTGCGAAATCGCAAATTGCGAATTTGCAAACAGGGATTCGCATAAACCGTGCGAATCGGTAAAACTTGCAATTTTTACCGATTCGCAAAAAAACACGAAAAACGTGATGAATTTCATTTTGCAATTCTTTATTTGCGATTCTTTATTTTTTCGCAAATAAAGAATCGCAAATTGAAATGTTGATGCATGTGCCAGCATGTATCATTATTTTTGCATGCGCAATTAAATTGCTGTATATATTACGTGAACTGCGGTATATATCTGAAAGAGGAATGCTTTCCCTACTTTGGTAACCATGAGTGAAATCAACACATTTCATCTCAGGAACAGCTAGCAAATAAAAGAGAGTTTGGGTTTCTTTTAGAGTTAAGCAGATAAGGAGCACCACTGTAAGCCTCCTCACTGCCAAACTTGCTGTTCCTCCACTCCATTTATAGTTGGGGGAAGCACTTCGGAGCATATTAACAAGGGCTTTTTCTCTGCTTTTTTGGCTTTAAAAGACAAAAAAGCAGAGATAATACTAGCGCACTATCAGCAACAGGGTGCTAACACGCAAATTTGCGTGTTAGCACCCTTTTAATCCACGCTTCCCCTTGAATTTCTAAGGAGATGCAAATGGGGCGTTCCAGAGTAAAATAATAGGAGAAATGTCTCAAAGCGACATTTCTCCTATTATCGAGGATTTGGCTAACCCTGTTAGCGACAAAAAAAGCAGCGCTAACTGTGGTCAACGCTGCTTTTTTACGTCTGGAATTTTTCTGACTTAGCCATGATATCCTATGTAAGGTGGATATCATGGCTAAGTATGTCTATCCCTATCAGCAAGCTATCGCCAAACCTTGCGGGATTATCACTTTATTTCCAGCGATAATTTCACAATTGGCAGCTTGCGCTCTGAATTTTATCGCTTTGGAGATAAGCGTTGCTGATAGCACGCTATTGCCGCGATAAAATTCAGAGTTGGCTGGTGATATTTATCCTAGAGCTAAGTGCGCTTAGTAATAATTATCACCTGGCCTTGTTAATATGCCCCTTCGTATTTAATCAGACAGGCAGCAGAGATTTGGAAGCATGTAATCATGTGAGTGTTTAAGTGACCTCTCTTTGCTAGGGAGCTAAGAATATGGACACTGCTCCCTTTTCTTCGCATTGCAGACGATATGTCAGTGTGGAGATGGAGAGAAGGAAGCTGTGAGACAATGGAGGATCTATACTCAGGAGACTAGCTTCTTCCATTTGTGGAGGCGCACAACGCATTTGCAGTGGGGGGCGACAAATCCTGCAATATGCGAAATTGGCACATGCAGCGTGACAGATTTAGACTGGCTTCCCGGCTGCCCCTCTGGTGACAGACACCTTGCATCTGATGCTGACTGTTTGGTAGTCTTGACATTTAGTGATACAAAAGGGGGTGGTGATGGACGGAGCATCTGAACCAATCAAACACTATCACCCAGTCAACAGATCTGGGTTTAATCCATCACCGTTCCTTAGCCCACTCTGCCGCCCCAGCTCAGACATGGCCATATGCAAATCAGTCTGACCCTGTGCCTCATGGGAACAGTCCAGCCCGAACTGCCAAGCCATGCCTTCCCTGGACAGGAAACAAGCTTCCGAGGACCAGTTTCTGGCATTGCAGCTGTCTTCAGCCCTGCTTGCTTGAATCCAGTGGCAAAGTGAGCAAGGGACTCATGTCTGAGCATACCCTGCCAACTTATGGCGAACAAAGCGGTACAAAAGGGGGTGGTGATGGATGGAGCATCTGAACCAATCAAACACTCACACCCAGTCAACAGACCTGGGTTTAATCCATCACCATTCTTTAGCTCACTCTGCCACCCCAGTTCAGACATGTCCATATGCAAATCAGTCTGACCCTGTGCCTCATGGGAACAGTCCAGCACGAACTGCCAAGCCACGCCTTCCCTGGACCGAAGACAAGCATCCTGGGACCGGTTTCGGATTCATAATCCTCATCAGCCAGGCTATCTTGAATCCACTGGCCAAGTGAGCGAGGGACTCATGTCTGAGCATACCCTGCCAACTTATGGTGAACAAAGCGGTACAAAAGGGGGTGGTGATGGACGGAGCATCTGAACCAATCAAACACTCACACCCAGTCAACAGATCTGGGTTTTATCCATCACCGTTCTTTAGCCCACTCTGCCACCCCAGTTCAGACATGGCCATATGCAAATCAGTCTGACCCTGTGCCTCATGGGAACAGTCCAGCCTGAACTGCCAAGCCATGCCTTCCCTGGACCGGAAACAAGCTTCCGAGGACACAAAGAGTATGCATACTAAGTAGAGTTATTGCACTATGGACTGCTTCTGAAAAACTGTGGAAACTGGTTAGGGTTTCGAGACTGCTTTCCTGACACATATCCTGTGCCATGTTCTGTTTGTTCTTGTTTCTCTATTAGTTCTTTAAAGGTAAAGAGTACATGATAATATATGTTAGAAATGTGCTAGTTTGTATTGCCCCTGTGCTGGGCAAATGGTTGTATGATGCCTAATAAACAGAATTTACAACAACAACAAAACAAGTTGAGAGAAGAACCAAGTTTACGACGGCAGAGTCTCTGCTGGCTGCACCGGTGTAAACATCTGACCTGGTGGCCCATTCACAAAGTGGACACCAGCTCACAACAACAGTTCTGAACACCATCACAGATTTTCCCTGCCACTGCCTGACATACGAGGCATGGCTAACAAGGGTAGGGAAAATGCAGGATGGACGCAAATGTGGAGGGACGAAACGGCCTGGCGCGTTGGGCCATTGTGTTTTGTTCAGAAAAAACAAACTCCCGTTTTGGGACATGACAAGATTATGTGCTGAAATTTCTGTGTCCATGCTGTCGATATCAATGTGAAGAAAAAGTCATTTGTGTAAAGTTTCATTTCATGTTAATTCTTCTGGTCACATTGTTGAGATCCAATGAAAATTGATTTCTAATAGGTGATTTGGAAATTAGCAGTCTTCTCTGCCTTTCCATGTAAAACACTGCATGAATGTGTGTGCTGTTTTTGTCTGTAACATTATAAAAGGTGTGCTATGTGGGGGGAATTAGGTAGGATCTTTCAAGTCATTCACTTAGAGGGCTAGTTGCTTGGTGGTCCTTTGTATTAGGGCTTATCATTATTATTTTGATTATTTTTAATGGACTGAGGCTATTTTCTTTCTGCAAGGGTCCAGACTTGGCGCTCCTGTAGGTATTTGTAACAGTTATGAGAAGCTGCTCTGCAAGCAGACCTGGGCTCCACTTTTTTCATGTTTTTAAGTAATTTCTTTACCAGGTTAATCACCTTTTCATTTTTCAAAGTGGCACACATCAGTAATACTGATCTTAGAATATTCAAGTATGTTTTTTGGTCCAAGGCGTTGTTTTTTTCTCACATATTTGGAATGTGTGTTCCAGCTGTTGAGTACATCGGTGCAGACGTCTGGGAAGTAGACTCTGGCTGGTGATGAGCTTCATGAAGTTAAAGAACGAAGCTGTGTTTTAAAAAGTCTTCATCTTTTGGTACAATGCTGTAAATCAAAACTATCTGATGAAATACGTCTGGACAATTTCTCAGTTCTGAAAGTTAACCATAAATATGTCTTATTCATTTGATTCAGTCCATATTTATGTAACTCAGTAGAACTTGCATTGTCTAATGTGAACGTAGTCCCTGTCTTGGGTATATGCATATGCACACCTTTTAACTCTGAAAATTATTACAGAAGGTAATTAATTATAGCAAATGGCAGCAGCATTTTCTCCATAATTGCATTGTGGCTTCATCCCTGCCTAATTTGCAGCCCCATTATCATATTTGTATGAGTTTATAACTGGCATTGACACACACAAATATACTGCATTATGATCTTGCTCATAGTGAGGGTCTGGCAGCCGGGCACTTCCTAAAGATCCAGTAGACAGATGTCTATTACTAATAATATAATTACGTTGGACTTACTGTCATACAGCCCTTTATAAGGTCGAGCCTGGGCAATGCTTTCGCAGCTCTGCGAGGCATGCGGTATTCAGGTATGGACTTGAAGCTCCACCCATATTTTTAATTGGCTTGTGTCATTGTCCTTGGTAAATGCTAGCTTCTGATTTGTTAACAAAATTGTTAGTCCCTCCTTAGTACCGCCTTGTTTTCATTCGTAACCTCCCATGAGGACAGGGGGCCAGATGCAGATGTACAACCCTTTTTTGCAGCCGCAAATGGGGGATCCTCCCGTTTGCGGCCACAAAAAAGGGTAATAGCATGTACAAATACTATTTAGCAAGTCACTGACCCCCAAAATAGCATTTGCAACTCTCACAATTAGGAAGGGCCCTCCCTTCCTAATTACGAGTTAAAATGCCATGTACTAATGTTTTGCGGCCGCATTTCAATCAAAATTTACCACCTACGTCAAGTAGGTGGTAAACCAATCGCAAAGGGGTATGGGTCCCCAAGGGACACCTACTCCTTTGTGAGTATGTAGGAAAATATTTTTTAAGAGCAGGCAGTGGTCCCAGTGGTCTTTTTTAAATGCATCCCGTTTTCCTTTAAGGAAAATGGGCTAAAAGCAGTCACAGACATGGTGGTCTGCTGGCCCCAGCAGGCCACCATCCCTGTGAATGCTAGACATTTCTAAAGGGGTTGCATTTTGAGCCTGCCTTATTAATATTAATGAGGCATGCAATTTGCGACCCCATTAGGAATCGCAAACAGTGTCTGAGACACTGTTGTGCATGCCAATTAGCAAGTCGCAAAGGTGACGCAATTTGCCACTCAATAATTATTGGTCGTACATCTGATCCTAGGCCTTTTACTTCTGCTGTTACACAGTATATGTTATATACAGCCTGTGAGCACTATTTTCTTTAATGAGCTATGAGCTTCTCCTACCGCACGCACAACATGCTTTCCTGGAATTGTGCACGCTATGTTTGCACCACTGGTGGGACGTTGTTTTCACAATGTCGGACACTTCTTGTTATCTTTGTGTTATAATGCCAGCAGCTAGCACACTTTGTTGAATTCGAAACCTCTGCTCTCAGTGGCTGGAATAATTTTGCCCAGAAGTATCTGTCTTTAGTTTCTTAGCACTTATCTCCAGGAAGAGTAGGGGTTTTCTGGGGTTAACATTCAATTAGATGTTCCATGGCCATTCTTTCAGTCAAAGAGCAGAGGAACTTACCATTCCAAAAATATTGCTGCCTCACAGACAAAAACCTGTCAGTTGCTCGGTCGCAGAAATACTTAGGTTATACAAAAAAAACTACTAGTCGAAAAGTAGTGCATATGCTATTGAGAGAGCGCAAACTGAACAAAATGTATGAGTGTACCAGAGTTGCAAGTAGTACGCACAAATCATAAAGAGAAATGCTATGAGTGCTGAAAATATATTCACCTATACCTTGAAATGTGTAGTTAATCTAGAGATTGCATATAGAAGTGGAACTAATGCAAACATGTGTGAAAATGTATACCTTTATTAGACGTGATTAACCATGATCCATGTTATGTAGCTGCTAGTGGAAGCAGTCATGCTGAAAGGCATAGAAGGGAACGGGCCTTATGGCTAGGCCAGAAGGGTTTAGAAACATAGATTGCTTTGCATAGACATGGATTGCACTAATGTTATTTAGTAATTCTGTTATTCATTAGATTTATATTTCATAGATGTGTTCTCTTATTATGCCAGAGAAAGAAACTAACATGTTATATTAGTTAACTTTTGCGAAAGGGTTGTAGGCCTGAAATGATGAAAGGATTTCTGATTTACATGCACTGATACAGGCCGAGCTGTGTCAGGAAATAAGTTGCAAACTTTTGTTAGAAGTGTATGGGAATGGAGATTCAGCCACGGATGTCTGTCTGCATATGTGAGGGGGATTCAATTAATAACTGGATGAATAGAGTTTTGTTCATAAGATTGGTGTAGACATGGAGGAGGGTTCAGGAATGTTTTAGGGGGTATCGGCGGGCCGGAGAAGAGTCTGAGAAGCAAGGTCAACGCGAACGCACGAGGCCCAAGGAAAGATCTTCATGGAAAAAGCCAGAATCAACACCACGTGAGGGGCGTCTCACGAGGGGCGTCTCAAATGATGTTGTGATTTTGTATTAGGGTCAGCACCCCGGGGTGGAGTTAGAGCAGATGCCTGAGGACCCTTCAGAGAGCGGATGGGTAGGCAGAGAGGGGTCATGACTGGAGATCATAGGGTTTCACCTAGAGACTAAGAGTGGGTGATCTTCTTAGGAAGTCATTCACAGCTGACACCTTTTGGTAGGTTGGGACTCTGTTAAGTAGGGATACCATCCAGAGCAGGGTAGGGACAGCCTAACCTGAAACCTTTCCCTCCTGCTGTAAATGACGGAGAGATCACAATATGTGTCGATGCTTGCAGCCCTTTTGATTTTGGAATTAGTTCTAGTCGTGTTCTTTGCTCGCCTGAGGGCTTTTCGAGAGCACATGTTTGTAGTGGTGCCCATATATCTTTTGAATCTCATTTTGAGATGCCTGTACTTGCAGTTAACTTTGACTCTATAATAAATCTTTAAAAGCTAGAAGTAGTCTGTGGTTTTTCCGAGTCAAGCCCATTATTGAGCAACTAACTTGGTATTGGATGCACTTTCTTTCCTCAACGACAGGCAATAAAGGTTCAGTTGATCAGAACGGGGTTTAGATCTATAGTGATAAGATAGAGATCTACAATCTCGCCCCAGCAGTTGGTAGCTATAGAGGATGGTTGCCTTCTTGAGGAAGGTGATCTAGGCCAGGTTAGATTACCCCAAGGCCCCTAGAGATCGATGATCGGAAGAACCGCCCGCCGAAGAAGGTCCGGATGACGTGAGACAGAAAAGCAGCAGTATCGTTCGAGAGTGAGTATAAAGGGTCATGCGTGTTAGATTGCGGTGTTTTTGTGTTGTATCTATGTTGTAATGTCTGGCGGAGTTGAATGCCTGTAGAGAGACTGTGGAACAGGTTGTGAGCGCGCGCAACCGGTGCAAATCTTAAGTTCAAGGAGAGCTTAAGTGGTTCGGGTGTATCGGACATCCAGAGTAATTGTCAACCAGTGTGAAGGGGGTCATGAGGTACCATTGATCGCCCGCAGGACCGTGATAGGGGGAACGTAAGTGTGAGTGCGTGAGTAACGGACGCTGGTCGGAAGTTACTGTGTGTAAGCAACCTATCAGAAAGACGGAAGACATTTCGTCAGTTGTGGTGACAATTACAGATAGACTGTGGACGTACAGTCAAGAGAAGTGACGGCTTGGTCGGAAGTAGTCATTTTTCGGTGTATGAATGGGACGCATGTGTGACCGGGAGACGAGCTGAGAAAGGAGGGGTGCTGCTGCGAAGCGGAGACGAGTGACGTCAGAAAGTGCCGCGCTGGGATTGGCCAGCCGGAGCAAGACCGCGCTGTGATAGGCCAGCTAGCAAAGCCGCGCTAGGATTGGTGGATTGTCATCAGGAAGGAAACAGAATAGTGAGGCTGGAAATTGTACGTTAATCATGAAATGTTTTAAATGGTTAAGAGCGGCGTTTAAAAGAGAGAGGCGGAGATCTTATGAAGGGGAAGAAGCCCCGCCGGAGGGTACGCCGGCTTATTATATGGCGGCAAATGTTGGGTTACACACTATATTGTGGATTTCAGAGTGGAGTAAGATCACAGAAGGGAATGAGGAACTGACGTTTCCAAAGTACGGGACGTTCAGATTAGAGGTGCTACACCGATTAAAAGCAGTCATGACCTCAGAGAGACCTATGCCTAGACCGACTCAGTTTGAAGCTCTCAATGCATGGATTAGGGCAGCACACGAGAGGAACCTGAATAGACGACAAGAAAGGGTGAAACGATCGGTAAGAGCAGTGCAGGATGCCAAATGGGATGCAGATGCTAAAAGATGGAGAGTGAATAACCTAGAAGTAAATAAACTGTACCCAGTATTAGAGGTGGCAGGAAACAAGAGCCCATGTGAAGAGGATGATGAGAGCGAGACAGAAGATAGCCTGATAAATAGGTTATTAACAGATAGGCCACCCCCGTACAATAAAGAGACAGAGAATGTCGAGCCATGCAGGGAAGGGGGGCCTAGCATAGGGGAGTATGGACCGCTTCCCACTACAGATTGGGATCCCACGGCAAGTAAAGAGTTTTCTCAAACTAGTCCGGTGCAGAAGGTAGTCGGAAGGTTTGTGGTACAAAGAGTGCCAGAAACGGAGTGTGCCACTTTCTACGCGCTGCCAGATGCCCTGCAAGTACCTGTTACTATAGGTCCTATAGTATCGATTTATGACCCAGAGAGAGCAAGAGGGGAGGAACAGGTACGACTGGACAGAGAGAGAACTGAAATGACAAGGAGGAATGATACAATCAATTCCCCAAGTCAGTTGATAAGACCGAGAGATTGGAGCACCCCAGTACATACAGCAGTGGATCCAATAGGAGATCCGGGAGGCCCTAGATGGCCGGAGGATCTGAGGGGATCAGGACGGAAATCCTTCCAGGAGCTAAGTGAGTACATGAAGAAATGGGATGAGGCAGTGGAGGCTCACAAGAGCATCATAGCAGCGGAAGCTGGAAGGGAAAGCCAAGACAGCAGGACCCGGACTCACTGTGGGGCGGAAGAAAGCAGTCCGGAGTGGGACGGGAAGAGTCAGGACAGTAGAGGAGACACTTGTCCTACCAGGAGAAGAGGGAGACCAGACCTGGAAAACAGGAGCCCCGAGTGTGGGGGGGTGTCTCGCCCAATTCACAGCGAAGGGGATAGGAGAACGCAGGAGTACAGGAACAGTTTTAAGTGCACCCACTATGTGTCTGACAATAGTGGACAGAAGGAGAGTTGCGAGAGGTCTCGCCATAACCCCTGTGACTACGGACAGGAACGCAGTCCTGGGGAGATGGGGAGCCGAGAAGGAACCTACCGAATCTTGAGTGACACTAGGCAACGAGAAAATAGCGACAGAAGGGAGAACAGCAGGGAATCCTACCAGGGAGCAGGAGAGGACAGGGAGAGTGGACAAAATGAGATTGGGAGAAACAGGCCCGTGTTTCATCACCTTCCAAGACAGGATGGCCGAGCATGGGACCTAGAGAGATGGGAACAAGGGAGAACTCTCCTTAACTCTCCTGAGCCCAAGCGTAGGACTCGGAGTTGGGATGGGAGAGAGACTAGTGAACCCCCTAAAAAAGACATACTGCGAGCCGAGATAAAAGCCAAGAGACTTGATGTCGCCAGCCTAAAATCAGATCTGGATGACATGGTGGATGGTACCTTGCCTCTAGAGAGAATGGAGATGTATGAACAGGATGAGATACTGTTCATGGCAAAGGACATCACTCGGAAAGCGAGAGCGGCACATGAGAAATTAGTCGAACTGGCAGGAAAATATATGGTAGACCTGTCGAGGACCAAAGCATTACAGGGTAACCATAGGCTACATTATTCAGATCAGGACTTAGAAGAGAGAAGAACAATAGGATTAAAAACACACATAAGGGAACTGATCATGGGAATAAGGACATGGAGAGCGCTGGATAAATGGGAAGAAAGGTGGTCCAAGAAAGGGACCGTTAGGAGAAGCATGATTGGGATGACCCCAGAAGGAGGACTGCAGAGAGTAGAGGCATACCCTTTGCGTGAGGTTGCAAACGGGAACTATGTGCATGTGCCGTGGAGTAGGGGAGACTTAGCAGCCTTTACCAACTCCTTCCCTAAATTAAGGGAGAACCCAGTGGAGTGGTACAAACAGGTGGAGAGGTTCGTAAAAATCTCCAAGGTACTATGGATAGATCTGAACACACTGTTTGACATAGTGGTACCAGGAGACTTGTGGACAGCATGTAAGGTTAGTGCTGAGTGGCCCACAGCAGAACCAGAGAGAGATGCACGGACCAATGGACCGTCCGAGACAGTAATGGTAAAATACGAGAGGGTGATAACTTGGCTGAAAGACAAGGTGCCAATGCAGGACATAGATTGGGTCAAAATAGATCGAACTAGGCAGGAACCCAAAGAGACAGTTCATGAATATTATGAGAGATTGCTGAAGGCGTTTAAACAATATAGCGGGTTGGACGTAATGGACCCGAAAGACATAGGGCAGTTTGTGTCTAAGTTTGTCTTGGGTTTGAGACCGGATATTAGTCTAATGATTCAGCAACACTTGATTTGTTGGCAAAATAAACCTTTGGATGAAATTCTGAGATATGCTAGGTACTGTTGTGATGAAATAGACTCAAAGGCAAAGAAGCTAAAGGAAAAACTGATGGTGGTGCAGATGCAGTCAGCTGGTAAGGGTGGACAACAGCAACAGCAACAGGGAACAGGGACTGGGGGTAAGAAACAGTATAGTCAGAACAAAGGCAATGAGGAGAACTCCACCTTCAGACCTAGGGTGGACATAGCCGCATTGAAAAAGACGACCCGGTGCCACCAGTGTAACGAGGTGGGACATTGGAAACACGAGTGTCCCTACAACGTTGAAATTGGAGAACAAGAAGTAGAGGAGGAAGAGGCTCAAAGCCCTCCAGGAAGGGGGGTAACGCAGTACCAAGGGAAGGTGGTCAAAGGGGGGACCCCCAGCTCCACGAGCCCAGTTCCCTCAACCACCCAGAATAGGGACAACGGGGAAGACCTATAGACAGATGCCTCTGTTGGTAGGAGGAGAGGAGTGCTATTACGTTGATCCCTTAACAGGACAGAGAGTAGAGAGAGAAGACTGTACCCTCGGGGCAGCCTTAGATGTGGACCAAAGGGGACCCTATGTTGAGGCCGAAGTGGCAGGGTGCCCCACGACATTCTTAGTAGACACAGGAGCCACCCGATCCACGATGAGATCAGCCGCAGTTCCAGGCCTGCCCATGTCTGGGGAGACCATTCAAGTGGTGGGGGTCGCAAACAGGAGAATAACGAGCTCATTGACGGAACCGGTACAGGTGAAAATAGGGAAATACAGCGATGAGCATCAGTTTGTGGTTTGCGACTCTAGTCCAGTATGTTTATTAGGAAGAGACCTATTGTGTAAATTAAATTGTACAATATATTGCACCCCGCAGGGAGTGGAGGTATTGACCAACGATGATGACGCTGACTTCAAAGTCGCTAATTCAAGAATATGTGTGGAGCTGTATCCCACTTTGACAATGGATGAGCTCCCATGGGACCTAAGGGAGACTGTGGCACCAGAAGTGTGGGACTTCACTGGGGAAGAGATTGGACTGGTAAAGGGAGTAGACCCAGTGAAAATCGTAGTGAAACCGCATGCTGAGTTTCCAAGAACACCCCAATACAAATTGACTCCAGAAACGATTGCAGGAATAAAGCCCGTGATCGAGTCCAGGATTAAGCAGGGAATACTGAAAGAAATCGTGGGTAGTCCGTGTAACTCCCCGATCATGGGTTTGCAGAAGCCCAATGGGAAATTCAGGATAGTGCAGGATCTTAGAAAGATTAATAACATAGTTGTCTCATGTTGTCCAGTGGTACCGAATCCATCAGTGATATTGTTTCAGATACCGTTCCAAGCTGAATGGTTCACTGTGATAGATCTTTGCCAGGCTTTCTTTTCGATCCCTCTGGACGAGGAGAGCCATTTCCTTTTCGCTTTTAAGCTGGAAGGTTGCGTATTAACATGGTGTCGTATCCCACAGGGGTATACAGAGAGCCCATCGATCTTTAACCAGCTGTTGAAGAAAAATCTTGAGAGTCTAGTGCTGCCCCAGAAGTCAGTTCTGGTTCAGTACATAGACGACCTCCTGGTGGCGTCAGAAATGGAAGAGGCTTGCAGGGAGGACTCCATTGCGTTGCTAAATCATTTGGCCGCAAATGGGCACAAGGTGTCCCCGGGGAAATTGCAGTACTGCCTGACAGAGGTGCAGTACTTGGGGCACAGAATAGAGAAGGGGAAACGGAAGGTGTCCCCAGACCGAATAGAGGCGATTATGAAGATGAACGCGCCCAAGACACAGAGAGAGGTCAGGATGTTCCTAGGGATGGTGGGGTATTGCCGACAGTGGATAGCGAACTTTTCACTGAAAGCAAAACCCTTGCAAAAACTGACGCACAAGGAGGTGAGTGATCCGGTACCATGGGACAAGGACTGTTTGATGGCGTTCCTGCAGCTGAGAGAGGACCTGTGTCGTGCTCCTGCTCTGGGAATGCCTGATTACGATAAAATATTCTTGCTCTACTGTTGTGAAAGAGAGGGTTGTGCTTTGTCTGTGTTGGTCCAAATCCATGGGAATGCCCGTAGACCAGTTGCCTACTTCTCGGCTACTTTAGACCCAGTAGCCGCAGCGTTGCCCGGATGTCTCAAATCCGTTGCTGCAACAGGTGTCAGTATCGAGCGTTGCGAGAACATCGTGATGGGGCACCCGTTAGAGGTGTACGTGCCCCATTCTGTTGAATTGTTAATGACCAGGACCAAAACACAGCATCTGACCAATAGCAGGCTCACGCGCTATGAGCAAGTCATTCTTGCTGCAGAGAACGTGACTCTCAAGAGATGCTCTGTTTTGAACCCTGCCACCTTGACGCCACTCCCAGGTGACATTGATGATGATGTATGTACAGATCATGATTGCCTTGATGTGACTGAACTATGCACCAAACCAAGACCCGACATCGTGGATGAGCCACTGACTGACCCTGATGAAATATTCTTTGTCGATGGCTCATGTGTAAGAGACGAAGTTGGGCAATTGAGAGCAGCTTACGCTGTTTGTACAATTACGGGAGTTGTGGAAGCCGGATGCCTGGAAGGAGTACACTCCGCTCAGGTAGCTGAAATTATTGCATTGACGCGTGCCTGCCTGGCAAGCAACCAAATTCGAGTCACCATATACACCGACAGCCAATATGGTTACGGGGTAGTTCATGATTACGGGCAATTATGGTCTCAAAGAGGTTACATGACTTCTTCAGGTTCACCCATCCGTAATGGAGAGTTTGTGAGGTTGCTGTTAGAAGCTTTGCAATGTCCAGCAGGTATCGCAGTTGTAAAATGTACCGCCCACACCAGGAATATGGACTTCGTGTCACAAGGCAATAGATATGCCGACGAAGTCGCGAGATATTGTGCAGAACAAGGGTACTCTTTCACAGAGGTGGAAGTGGGTGGAATAAATGTAAGAACTGAATTAGCCATGATATTGGAAACTGTAGACACTTGGGATGAGTTGAAATGTATGCAAGAAAATGCACCCGATTTCGAAAAACAAACGTGGGAAACTGCAGGATGTGTAATAGGTGAGGCGCATTTCTGGGTTTCAGCAGATGGAAGAGCAGTGTTGCCCAATGAGATGGTGAACCCAATGGCCAGACAGATACACGGTCCAGTACATCTGGGGAGAGATGCTATGCTGAGGGTGTTCAGGCAAACCTGGTACAACCCTAAGTTCAGAGTAGCAGCAGAAGCAGTGTGCCAGCGTTGTGTGACCTGTCAGCAGTTGAACGTAGGAAAGAGGACACCAGTTGCATTGAGTCACATAGGGAGGTCTGGAGGTCCATTCAATAGGATGCAATTGGACTTTATTGAAATGCCAAGGTGCAACCGCCTTCGTTATGTCCTGGTGGTTGTTTGCATATTTTCCAGATGGGTCGAGGCATACCCTACACGCAGGTGTGACACCCTCACTGTAGCCAAGTTATTACTTAGGGAACTCATACCACGATTCGGGGTACCGGCCTCTTTGGAATCAGATAGGGGAACCCATTTCAACAGTGAGCTTGTGAAGATGATTTGTGCGGCTCTGAACATAGACCAGAAATTGCATTGTAGTTACCGACCAGAAGCTTCGGGAATTGTGGAACAGATAAACAGCACCATCAAGAATCGAATTGCCAAAATGTGTTCATCAACGTCCCTGAGTTGGCCTGATGCTCTGCCATTGGTCCTTATGAGTATCCGTAGTACCCCAGACAGAAGAACAGGACTGTCACCGTATGAGGTGTTAATGGGGAGGGCAATGAGATTGCCATCAGTACCAACTGCTGCACTGTTAAACATCACAGATGATATGATCCTGGACTATTGTAAGGGGCTGTCTGACGCCATTCATTCTGTGTCCCTTCAGGTGCAGGCTGCCGAGGTTCCGTCGTGCCAGGACCTGTGCCATGACCTGTGCCCTGGAGATTGGGTGCTTGTAAGGAAGCACGTAAGAAGAAGCTGCCTAGATGTCCGTTGGCGTGGGCCCTACCAGATCATCCTGATCACGAACACTGCAGTGAAGGTGGGAGGCCTGCCCAACTGGATCCACGCGTCTCATACGCGGAGGGTTCCAGCACCTCTGGAAGAAACAGCTCCTCTCTCGGATGGAAGTCCAGCTGCGGACCGAGAAGCCATAGAGGGGGCCAGCCAAGCTGTGGAGGTGCCAGAAGAAGCTGGGAACGTGTCTGACCAGGCTGAGGACGGTCAGTACAACAGCGAAACGGACGACGCTACCGAAGGGGAAAGTAGCTGGGAGTACGAATCAGACACCGACCAGTCCGAAAGAGAGCGAGAGCAAAGCAGAAGGAGAAGGAGCAGAAGGGTAAGGCGTGGAGAGGCCAGCTGGCCGCAAAGGAGAAGTTCAAGCCTGAGGTCAACTCCAGAGAGAACCCTTGCTCCAATATCGGAAGACTCAGACCCGGAAGAAGGTGCTCAGGGCTCTGAAGCACCAGATCTAAGAAGGTCAAGAAGAGCACGTGTGCCCAGCAGAAGATACGCCACCCCTGAGTGGACATATCTGGCGACAAATGTCGGGGGAACGAGCGACAGGGAGGATACGAGCGGTGCTGGTGACCAGCTCTGAACCCATCATCACAGTAGAAGTACAGCTGTTAGTGCCCGGAGTCGAAGCAGAAGGGTCACTAACGTTCACACTCCCCAACCCTCCCCGCCTAAGCAAATTAAAGCACATGTTTTTCACTGAATTGCAATTCCCCGACTTTGGAACAAAGATAACAAGCCATGAAGAGCACATTCTTCGTCTGGAAATATTGAACTATGCTATTCAAGCCGCAGGCCCAAGCCTGATCGTAGATGCTTAAAGACTTTGTAAATAAGCAAGAAAAAGAAGATTACCTAGCGCCTAGGAAGCAGAAAATCTTAGGGACCTTCCTATCAGTTGACGGAGAAGGGCTAGGGTTGTCTGTGTTAAAGCTTCAAAAAGACTTTTGCAAAAAGAGACTGCCAGCTTCCAATTGTGTGATTCTAAAAGACTGGTTGATCAAGAGAGACTGTAAAGGAATAAAGAAGAAAAGAACTTTGTGTTGAAATAGAAGAAGGCATCATACTGTCTGAAGAGATGGAAGCCGGTAGCCCGAATCGTAGAGCCAAATGTATAATAGGCACACTAATAGTAGGAGTGATACTTCTAATAGCTTTAGTAGTTACTGTATCATATGTAGTGGGACATGAGAGAGAGGCAAGGGTACCAGGCGAGAAGTATGTAGTGACGCCAAGACCCACTGTTGCTAGTGAGAAAGGGGAAAACATACATGAGAAAGCGTTATTAGCAGCAGAAGCTCGTAGGTTACATATGGATGAGTCCCAAGGCGACTTTAGGTCAAATGCTTATGCCAAACTTTTGTACGAATACGTGGATGCCATGGAGGTCAAGGATTGCTACGTCTGCATGCAATTGCCGGCGTCTGTAGATGAAGGCATTAGATATCATCACCTCCCGCTGACATATGGCATTACATGTAGCTTATTGCTTAGCATATTTTATGGGAGAGATAGTTTTGAATACTATTTCTCTAATTATGACTCAGTGTTACCAGAAGTCCCAAACTACAAGCAAATGAACAAGTGGGACTACTGGAAGAGTGAAGACAGATTGGCCAAGTTCTTCATTCCTTGGGATACCTTAGATACTTCACATGCCCGCAGAAATAACCTGACATGCAAAGTGTCAGAAGTCGAGAAGAAGTTTATAGGGCAGGTGGATGATCGATACAGAAGGCAAAAGATTTTGAAAAAATCAGGACAATGGAAAACAGATTGGACCGAGGAAGAGAAGGCACACAAGAGAAAGGGTAGTAGTGGTCCAATAGCTTTGGATAAAACGCAGAGAGGGAAGTTATGTCTTCACAGAAGCAAAACGTACTACGAAAATGTATTCGTAGGGGAAGTCAGTTGTGAACATGCTTTCAAGTTAGAATATTACACAAAGGATTTCTTGAAAGGAATGCAAGTGATTCCAAATGTATATTTTGTATGTGGAAGAAATGCCTACGTGAGACTACCTGATAACTGGTATGGATCATGTTACTTGGCAATTGTCTTTCCCAAAATATACCATGCTCAAGATTTAGAGATCATCGAGGGCAAAGCCTCGACAAGAGGGAGAAGAGATGTAGGAGATGCAGAATTAGTTGGAGATGTATTTGGAGCTGCATTTCCTATCTTAGGACTGATCCTTAATGATGTCAAAATTAGGCGACTGGCAACAGTCGTAGACAGGTTGTCTGCCAGCACTGCTGGATCCTTAATGCTGGTGGAAGGAGAGATGCAATCGATAAGGGCCATGGTGCTTCAAAACCGTCTTGCATTAGACGTCCTGCTAGCAAAGGAGGGCGGAGTCTGTAAGGCTTTGAAGGTCCAGGAATGTTGCACTTACATTCCAGACAATTCAAAACCTCTTGAGAAGGTCATTATGAATATAACTAATATTCACAAGGAGATCGAAGACCTAACTAAAGTAAATGTTTGGGAAAAAGTGGGTCATGGAATGGGAGAAGTTGGAGGTTGGTTTGCCAACCTAGGGAAGAGCTTTGTATGGTATGTGCTGAAACCTATCATCATAATAGTGATCTGTGTGATCCTGTTGTGGGGATTGGTGAGGTCATACCAATGGTATAGATCAAATAGATTGGAGAGATCCAGGAGAGAGCAGTTACAGAGATTGGCTGCAATACAAGATAATCAGTACCGGAGTCTGAGGGCTCTGGAAACGCAGAAACGAGGGGCACTAGCCATTAGTTCAGTTTAAATGTTGGTGATGACCCCTAGAGGTCATCAAAGGGGGGAACTGAGAGAGCGCAAACTGAACAAAATGTATGAGTGTACCAGAGTTGCAAGTAGTACGCACAAATCATAAAGAGAAATGCTATGAGTGCTGAAAATATATTCACCTATACCTTGAAATGTGTAGTTAATCTAGAGATTGCATATAGAAGTGGAACTAATGCAAACATGTGTGAAAATGTATACCTTTATTAGACGTGATTAACCATGATCCATGTTATGTAGCTGCTAGTGGAAGCAGTCATGCTGAAAGGCATAGAAGGGAACGGGCCTTATGGCTAGGCCAGAAGGGTTTAGAAACATAGATTGCTTTGCATAGACATGGATTGCACTAATGTTATTTAGTAATTCTGTTATTCATTAGATTTATATTTCATAGATGTGTTCTCTTATTATGCCAGAGAAAGAAACTAACATGTTATATTAGTTAACTTTTGCGAAAGGGTTGTAGGCCTGAAATGATGAAAGGATTTCTGATTTACATGCACTGATACAGGCCGAGCTGTGTCAGGAAATGAGTTGCAAACTTTTGTTAGAAGTCTATGGGAATGGAGATTCAGCCACGGATGTCTGTCTGCATATGTGAGGGGGATTCAATTAATAACTGGATGAATAGAGTTTTGTTCATAAGATTGGTGTAGACATGGAGGAGGGTTCAGGAATGTTTTAGGGGGTATCGGCGGGCCGGAGAAGAGTCTGAGAAGCAAGGTCAACGCGAACGCACGAGGCCCAAGGAAAGATCTTCATGGAAAAAGCCAGAATCAACACCACGTGAGGGGCGTCTCACGAGGGGCGTCTCAAATGATGTTGTGATTTTGTATTAGGGTCAGCACCCCGGGGTGGAGTTAGAGCAGATGCCTGAGGACCCTTCAGAGAGCGGATGGGTAGGCAGAGAGGGGTCATGACTGGAGATCATAGGGTTTCACCTAGAGACTAAGAGTGGGTGATCTTCTTAGGAAGTCATTCACAGCTGACACCTTTTGGTAGGTTGGGACTCTGTTAAGTAGGGATACCATCCAGAGCAGGGTAGGGACAGCCTAACCTGAAACCTTTCCCTCCTGCTGTAAATGACGGAGAGATCACAATATGTGTCGATGCTTGCAGCCCTTTTGATTTTGGAATTAGTTCTAGTCGTGTTCTTTGCTCGCCTGAGGGCTTTTCGAGAGCACATGTTTGTAGTGGTGCCCATATATCTTTTGAATCTCATTTTGAGATGCCTGTACTTGCAGTTAACTTTGACTCTATAATAAATCTTTAAAAGCTAGAAGTAGTCTGTGGTTTTTCCGAGTCAAGCCCATTATTGAGCAACTAACTTGGTATTGGATGCACTTTCTTTCCTCAACGACAGGCAATAAAGGTTCAGTTGATCAGAACGGGGTTTAGATCTATAGTGATAAGATAGAGATCTACAATCTCGCCCCAGCACTATTCAGATAGAAAGAAGTAACGGTCTGCAAAAGAATCGCATGTCTGTGTAGAATCGGCGTGCGCTCTTAACTACCAGCCCCAGTGGAAATAAAGAACAGGATATGCATTTCGAAATCTCCTCCTGAAAAGACTGCACCACACTGATGTATAAAAAACAAGTATTTTCAATGCAATAGGTCTTGTATTTACGAGTTTCAGCTGTTGGCATTGTAAATGACAATGACTTTAATTTATGTGTTGGTTTTTAACACTTAAATAAAAGGCATTGTCATTTACAATGCCAGTAGTTTAAACTCTCATAAATGCGAGACCTATTGAATTGCAAATGCTTGTTTTTACTGCAGCTGGTGGTTTATGGCAGCAGGCAGTGTCACAGTCGGTTATCCTACCCTAGGGTAGACAGAAGTCCTGTGTGAGGCTTCACGCCACTGAGCCCGGGTTCACCACACCCTTTCTTTTCATGAAAAGGTGGAATAGGGTCAGCAAACTTGAATGACTTCAGCCTATGGTCCGGTAAGACGGGGAAGGTTTGGAAAGGAGTCTTGTCTCCGACTGGCCTAATCCCACCAGGCTCTGCCTCCTTGAGAAGGAGAGATGCTAATGAACCCCCTGCTAATGTTAGAGACACAGCACCATCATTTCCAGGATGATCACAGTACAGGGTCAGGAATGTACAGCCATGCGCCATCTGCAGTATGTTAGGTAATGAAAATCAAACGCACTATCAGCCGCATTTACTTTAGGGATAGGTAATATGTTTTGCAGCAGCCCTCCACTGCAATTTTAGGTTTCGGCCATGTTCGCCCACCGGAATTGCTTCTGCTCGGTGTGGTTGGTCTCTGCTCTATTTCATCTATTGCATACTTCTGCTCCTCTCAACCTCCTGCTTTTGCATCACCATATTTCTCTCTTTGCACTTTAAGCAAATCAACTTTATATGGAAACCCGTTTTTTTTTCTGTGCCTAGGTGCACAGCATTGCTAACATGATGAACGGTGATCCTTTAAGTGCGTCTGGGAAGTGCCATGGGCAGTGAATGGTCTGCCTGGTGCCTCTTCACTGAGATGAACTAGAGCAGATCAAATAATTACATTACAGATAAAGCTATAATTATAATTGTACACGTCACGTCAGCATGAGGATGTGCTTGGTAGCGAGGTAATTAATGAATGCTGCCAACAGTGATGTGTTTTGCCATATGTTGCCTCGTTTATTTTCCCCAAATGCAGAATAAGGTATAAAAACAAACAAATTCCCTTTAATGTAAGCTTTTCTGAAAAATGATATCATAATTAGTGTTCTTGGAATGGACCCTAATGATTGAGTGATAGAAAAAGCCATAACTGGAGGGCAGTAGGTCCCGTTCCACTGGATCCTGGTGCCGTAGCACCTGTTGCACCACTGATAGCTGTGCCCTTGGGCACTTTGTGCCATTTACAGTTGTATTTGCTGGATATTCTCTTGAGGAGAATACTGAGCAGCCTCTAGTTCTGACTCAATATAACAGCCAAAAAGGCTACTTAATCTGAAACTTGAGGATCTTAGTGGATATGCCCATTGACATAGCATAGACGTTGTATTAGTTATGTCCTGCCCACGCATCCTCTATGATTTGTCAGTATTGTGTACCTTGGAAATGTGCACGAATAATAAAAGAGAAAAAAAAGTATTGTTTTTGTGCCGTAGGGCGTCCCTGCGCAAAACAATTCTGGCTGTGACGCAGACACCCTTGCACCACAGTGCAATGGGCCCTGTGTTGGAACCAGGCAGATACAAGTTTGCCAGCACAAGGAGAGAGCAGGCATGCCCTATATCTTGATAGATATGGCACATGCCTGCCCTCTCCTTTCACGCAGCCCAGCAAGGTGGTTTGTAGCATTGCGTTGTGTTGCATGAAAAAATATATAAATATGTCCCTGAAAGTGGAGGAGAATGCTGAGAGGGTGCCATGCTTATTTGGCCTTGCTCAGCATTCTATCTTTACAGAAACAAACTGACAAAGTGAAATGATTTATTGAAGCAATCAAAAACATTCGTTCAATTTACACATAATAAGACCTACATTAAATATTTTTGAGTAACGTTTTAACTTGCCTTCATCAGTTTCCAAAATTACATTTGAAGACAAATCAAGAAGTTAACTCAGAGCAAAGGCTAAAGGTCATCACCAATGGTTTGCTAGTTTACTCTGTTTCATGCCCCGTTTGACCAACTCTCTGGAGAGAGTTGCCTCGACAAAAGGAAATATAGGAGGTGTCCTTATTAGTGCACCAGAGATGTCTATCTGGCCTGAGAGAGAACTTTGAAAGAGGCCTCTCTAGTTCTGCAAAGATTCTTTGAGTCCACAAAGCTGATCTAGGAACCGAGACACTAGTCATGGGCCCTTAAAGATTTTCAGGGCTATATGGTACTAACAGTCAAGCCTGCTTGCCCTGGTAGAATTACTCTTCTGTCGTTGGAGTGGTCAGAGGTTGGTCACAATGAATGAAGCAATATGGTTAGAGAGCATCAGCTCATTACGAAATAAAAAAGAACAAGCATTTGCAATGCAATCGGTCTCGCCTTTGGGACCTTATATGCATTTAGCTATGCAGCATATTAGCCTGGATGCTGTAACATCTACTGTTCTTTAACATGAAGGGAAACTAAGCACCAAACTGCAAGACACGCCAGGTATGGGAACACATGGAGATAAATATTGCCTTTCAGCAGGAAATGGTGTAGTCGAAAGCTCTGTTTCAGTGGTCATATCACCGAAAATACAAGATTTGAAAAAAACATTATTGCCTACAGGTGCTTGTGGAAGACAATTTCTATGGACTGGAATCTAGAGAATGCTAAAGTGATTCTGGTATTTTACTGACCTCTGCTGGTCGTTTTCTGTCAAGAAAATTAAACAGATGCGGTTGAACAAGCAGAAAGCAATTCTGATCTTTTACTAACCTGTACTGGTCGTTTTCTTTTACGGCAGTTAAATAGAGGCAGTTGAACGGAAAAAACTCCCTAAACGGAAGCAGATTAGTCCTAGGGCTGATCTCCAGAGCCCACAAAGTACATACACATATAAGTATATACTGAAGTATATACAAGAGATCTTGAATGCTCAACCTAAAAAAGTGTGCGCAAAGATGGTTAGTGCATAAAGTGAATAGCTATAAATTATGGTTTGTTTTCCTATCAGGTAACCATCAACCATCAAGCAAATATTTATCTGTCTCCTTGCACAACCATAAGCTATTTTCTGAGCTGATTGTGTTTTGTAATGTTGATACGGGTTTTTATCTCCTGATGTGGATTGTGAAGAACTGCCCACTCTGGCCCTCATTATGGGAAGCTGTTTTTATGTGTGATAATTATTGTACACAATAAAAACCCATGAGCCTGGTGTACTGAATTTTGCAAATGTGATAATTATCGCTGATTACATGTTTTGCCCCTACAATGAGGCAAAGCTTGCAGATGTTTGTGCTTTCTGCACCAAACTCCACGTGCCCCAGTATTTAACAGCGATGTTTCCTCTGATAAATACCTGCAGGTTTGATGTGCCAACATTTATTTAGAGATGTGGTTTTTACATCAACCAGTTTTGACAGGATGCAAAAAACCCACAAAACTCATAAATTCGATAGGCGCAGTAACAGGAGTTACCACTCATTTTGAAAGATATCAAGTCACTCATAATGAGCGACTCTGTAAAGATGAAATTCAACCACATTTTTTGCAATTGTTTCCTTTCGCAGGCTGTCCTAAGTTGCTCTTTAGCTGCCACACTCCCTTTCCTGCTCATACAATAGACATTGTTTGCTGGGTGACTCTTCCAAACCCAAGCAGACACTCCCACTGCAGTCCGTGGCAGAACTGCCCAGGAATACACAAGCATTCATCAATGGACATGAAGCGTCCGTTTCTCTACCAGAAAGCCAGACTCTTGGGACCCGATTCACAGAACTAACTTTAGACAAAATCCTAAACTTACTACTTTTGGTATTCACAGAAGTTAGGATTTTGTCGTAAGTTTGTCTTAAGACAGACATAAGACAGACTTAAGACAGACTTAAGTTAGGATTTTGTCTTGAGACTGTCTTAAGTCTGTCTTAAGACAAACGTATGACAAAATCCTAACTTCTGTGAATACCAAAAGTATTAAGTTTAGGATTTTTTCTTAAGTTCGTTCTGGGAATCGGGCCCTTGATAATGTTCCCTCCTATACTTAAATGTGTCTGTACAATCAAACTTCATAGCAATTTAACTGCAGTATGTATCTGAAAGAGGAATGTTGTCATTATCTAGGTAACTATGAATGAAATTAACCCACAGAGCTACAGACAAGAAAGAGTTAGGATTCCGTTTAAATTTGGATGGAGTGCGAACACGACTGCAAATCAGCAGAGTTTCGTCCCCACCAAACTCTCTGCTCCTAGACTTGGCAGAATTCAAATTACGCTGGCAGAATTGGCGTGATTTCAGGACTTTTGTGGTATGCGTGATAAGCAAAGTTCCTGAAATCATGCCATTACCCAAATACGAGCGACTGCACAGTATTTTCTGAAAACCACTACCACAAAGCTGCCTTCTGCGGTAGGAATGTCCTGCAAATGAACAGAAACAACATGTCATTACATGGAATCAAATGACATGAATGCCGTACACCCCCTGCTGTTCTGCTGCTTAGGTTAGAGTAGGGAGAAGCGCCAGTTTACACCAGCAGAGCCTGAGCTGCCTGCACTGGAATACATTGTTCACCTGATGGACCTTACACCAAGAGGGCCACAGGTCACAGTGACCGACACCTCCCTATTGTAGGCCAGAATGTTTTTTAGTAATTTTTCCTGCCTCGTTCCTCCAGTTGTGCAGTGGTGTAGCTAGCCCTCTGGCTGCCCATGGCGGTCCCTGCGTTTGCCGCAGCGGCCACAGTGAAGGAGGGGGGTTGGGGGAGGGTTGCAAGCTTTCTCAGATTGCCACCCGCAAAAACATTGGGGTGGTGCTTGCTACTGATGCCCAGAAACGGCAGGTAAGAGAGGGGGGAGGCCACCGCCCCCAACACTTGTGCTGGCCCCGCCGTACTACTCCTCCCCCCCTAGCTACACCACCCCATGTGAGTCATGGCAACGATGGGCAGGAAACATGTGGATGGCTCCTATGTGCAGAGAATAAACACCCTGTGCATGTGACTATTTAGTTTACATTCAGAGAAAACACCCTCCCATTTTAGGAATTTGGGGGCATATTATCAAGACAGACGATAAAATTATCGCAGTTTTAGCGGCAAAAAACTTCTGCTAAAACAGCGATAATAGGCTTGATAATATGCTCTATGGAATTCCAATTGAAGTCCATGTTAGATGTCCTTCAGAATTAACCTGCTAAATCTCACATTGTCTTCTGAGGAGGCTTCAACTGGCAACGGTTAATAAAAACTACACAATAAGTAGATATCTTCTTTGCCTTTTAAATGTTTGCAAGCATTTTCTTTCTTAAGTTAACCTTCTTTCTCATTTTTTGTCTTTGCTGACATCAGTAAGGCTGATATATTTTTAGTGAAAGGCAATGTTTCATTTTTCACAGATTGTGAACCAGCTCTCCCAGCTGCTGAGTTCATCATACAGAAGTCTGAGCAGCAGGCTACGGCTGGGGTCGGGCTTCATGAAGTTAAAGAATGCTCCCATGTGTTAGATGTGTGTTCAAATGTCTTCTTCTCTTGGTGCAATGCTGTAAATCAAACATATCTTATGAAACACTTCTGGAAAACTGCTCTGTTGTGAAACAGTCATAAATAGATCTGAATATTTATGGAAACCAGTAAAGACAGCATTTGCCCAATGAAAGCATACATAATCCCTGCTTTAAGATTTATGCATACAAAAGCCTTTTAGCTCAATCAGTTATTATAGAAGTCAATTAATTATACTAAATTAGGTGGTCAGATTAGCGCTCATGCTACGTGTTGTGTAATATTTTTAAAAATTTATTATTTTTAGATCTGACAGAAGAGGACTGTAGCTCTTGCTTGCAGCACTTGCAAGCGCTCCGAGGTAGGCATACGTAAATAGCTAAAGGAAAGAGTTGTCAAAGAGTTTTCATTGGTGTTCACCAGTGACAGCTGTTATTAGGACTGACTTACGAGGCAGATTTGGCAGCAGGGGGGGGCGGGCGTTTGAGGAGTACGAGGTGACTTACTACACCCAAAAATGTATTTACCTTCAGCCTGCTGCATTGTGCTCTTCTGTAGACAGACCCCCAGAATCCCCTGCACCCTTGATTTGCGCTCCCAGAAAGACTGGGAGCCTCTGCCTGCAGTATCCAAATCAGAAATGCAGCTCAGGCTGGAGACAGCTTCACTGTGCCTTTGAGTTTGGTCATCCTGAAATGGCCAGTCAAACCCACATGTGCAGTGAAGGCAGGGCAACTACCACTCCCCCTCAGAGACTGTCATCCTTATAAATAAAAATATAATTAAACGGGTTTAAAACCTGTTTTATTATTGCTTTATTTTCACATTTTTGAGAATGCTGGCAGGGGGGCTGATGCTCCTCCGCCATAGCGGATGAGCCGTGGCTGGTGTTCACTCTTAATTCGCGAACGCAGATGGCATAGATCGCACCTTTTGAATACGCTATCCCTGAACTTTTTAAATAGGCCTGGAAATGTGGAAGCAATTGCCTACTTGGTAAAAAACAATGGTGAGTTACAGCTGGGTATTTCAACTCTCTGCCTCTGGGGAAACTCTAAGCATTATCTTCTTCTTAGAGCATTTACATGTGAAGTTCAAGGTCACAGCCAGACACTGAACAACTTCAGGGATCCCTTCAAGGCCACAGTTTTCAGGCTTGTTCTGCTTAGGATTTTCAATCTTAAGAATAGTTTTAAAGTCAAAAGATAAAACATTTAGGGCCTCATACGATGTCGGTCAGAAAGGCTCCAAATCGCATTCGGTTTGTCTGAATCCGTGATGGAACCCATGTTTTGGACTATCTCGGAAACATTTCCGACCGACCGATTACGATGCAATTCAACCATTTGGTCTTTCCGACTTAATTACAATTGGCATTCGGAGAAACCGAGTCGGTCAGACCTGAATCATACAGGTCTATGGACCACATTTCCGACCGTCATATTATGATGTCAGATTCAGACAGCCTTACCAACTTGGTTTGTCAGACACAGAGAGGCTGTCGGAAAACTAATTTGGGGACCTGCAGCAGTCCCCCCTTCAACCAGAGGCCTCGGGTTGGGGCCCATGGGGGTACTCATTAGACCCCCCTTTACAACCATGCACAGTGTGACAGGCACCCTGGGGTACCCGCCACAGGGTGCGGGGTTTGCCACAACCACCCCTTTCTTCAATGGGAGCCTGTGTTGTCGGTCGGAACACAGGCTCCCATTGAAGTCAATGGGAGTCCGACCGAAAAGTGTTTGGAAATTGTAATCAGTTTGCCGGACTCTCCGAATCTGAGTCAGTCGGAAAGGATTCCAACAAGGAGTTGGTTGGAATTCTTTCCGACCGACTTTATAATGAGGCCCTCAGATGGGAACAACCACCTACTTTTAAACATTGCAGTCAATCATGAGTCATCCTAATTATCGGTGCCTAATTATTGGTCTATCACATCCAATACACTAGCATTGAGCTTTGTTTCATATTGTTTAGGATGCAAGATTTTGCTTACAATTTAAATCATAAATTAACTTTTCTACTATTAGGTAGTATTACAGTCATTAAATGGTTCTATTTTAACTCATTTGGTTTATAAATTGTTTCTAAATGTATTAACTACTGTTTTGTATTAGCTGTTGAAGGTGTACTGCATGCATTTCTTAGAGGGGAATCTTGCTGATTTACCGAAGTTGTCAAGAATGAGGTAGGGATTCCTCCAATATTGTTTCAGCCTTGTTGGTGCTGTCACTGCTCACATACCCTTGTCTCCCCATAGCGTAATATTCCTTCCTCTGATGTTTCTGCACTGGTGGGTGATATCCCAAGGCAGCAATATCAAAATAAGAAGCACATGCATACAGGTTAGCTTAGGTTCAAGGCTCTCAGGCATGATATGGCACACAGTTTTCACATTTGTAATGCAATGAATGTTTTTATCGTGAGGCCTTTTCCTCATAATCATGATATTCCATCCGCATCCAGCGGAGGATCAGGGAGCAAGAACTTAGTGGGGTTGTGGATCCCCGTGATTGTGTGGATCAGCTGGGATACCTAGACAATTGGCCATAGCATGAAGGAAGCTCCTGAGGTGCCTTTTCTTGTTTTCCTGTGTTTGTGGCACTGGGAAAGTAGCCCTTCCCAGAGAAAGACATACAGGGAGCTAATACAATTATGTTGTGTACGCAAATATTTCAGAAGAGCATTATAATGATTTTACTCACCCTTGCCACCAGGTTTTACCTAGCAGTAAGAAACAGTAAAATGTCCTTACTCGCAAGGGCTGTTGGAGAAGTTTGGCCATGATGGAGGCAGAGTTGCCTATGCCGTGGCCAAACAGGTCTGCCCACATTTAAATTGGGCGGACGAGCCTTCAATTTTGGCGGTATGTGTACTCCATCACCATTGTGCCAGAGTATACATATCGCCAATATATAAATCAAGCCTATTAACTTTAATTTTCATATGGAAGTTGGTCAGGACTAAAACATATGGTGCAAATACACCATGTTTCTATTTAAGCAGCATCAACAATGATCACTAATAGCCGTCAGATCTGTATCAGACTCTTAAAACCGCTTCCACCACTAAACAAATACTAGCAAAGTTAACAGATCTGTCATTGGCCGTCAACCTTACGGCAATTCTTGTTTCATTCTGACATGATTATGCACAACTTTATTGTTTCTGTAACTATCGGGCCTTCTTCAATCTAAACAAAAAGATTGGCTGAACGCACAAATGTTGTTTTGTTCTAAAAAAAAAGCACACACTGCCATAGTGGCCCCTGACACCGAAGGGAACTACTATGGGAACTCCTTGTGAAGGGCATCAAGCCATAATTCATAGTACAGTCAGCCAATGGCTGAAGACGGCCTTGATGTATGCTGGAGTGGGTGGAAGAAAAATGTGACTGATGAAACCACAGACTAATGAACAAAGTCAGACTTAAAGCCCCCATAGGTAACTATGCTATACGAAGAGGGCAAACTGATCAAGAAAAGTATTTTAACAGTAAGGATAACCTTCCTGTACCATACCTTAGTTTTACTTAACAGACACATCTTTGCACTCTTAGCACTATGATGCAAGCATGTATTCTTTGCTCAAAGGCAATTACAGCTGCACTGTAGTAGAGTAAAACAGCAACATACTTCACTAGCACGAGTGTTGTTTTAGACTTGGCACTACTGCACTGTTTTTCTGGATAGCAAATAAATATGTGTCAATAAACAACCAACATTGTCTTAGTTGCAGACATTGTGTTTTGCAGTGCAGTGCACATAACTATACATGTATTATTATTTAAAATGTTACAATCCTGTGAGAATAATGTCCAAAGGATATTGCAGTGATTTTAAATGAGGCACATCTTTCATAGAGATGTTTCACCTGCCACATTTTTCTAAACATGTAAGCATGTTTTTGTCATATTAAATTTAAGATCAATAGTATTCTGGATTATTAGCAATTAACATCAACATTCTTAAATTCAGGTTCAGGGTTATAAAAGGTTTATAAATGAAAACATATTTATAATTTACAATATCTAAATACAAATGAATAACATGCAAACATATTAAAATATAAAAATAGAATAAGGATAGTGAGTTGTACAATGTTTGATTATTCAAAATGCATTAAAAAACAAAACATAATGTATTTATTTGGAATTTATTGATAGCCAATTAGCATGACATATAAACATACCCTTAATTCTTTTTTATAAGGTATTTTATGTTTTCCAGCTAGGGCTTGGACGTAAATTGCACAATCTAGATGTTTCACTTACATCACTACATAAAATACTAAGATTAATGTAATGGGAGCTTTAAAGAGAATGAAATATGTAACAGATTGTTACAAAAGGAAAGCCTGTCTGCGCCCTTCCGCGCCAAGTTTGCGCCAGGCGCAGGAACGGCTGGTCCTTTTCATTCTGCCCGACCATTCCAGGTGAGCGTGCTTAAGAGCCTCAATATGCTCACAGGCTGTCCCTGTAGGATTGACATGGACACAATTAAGGGACCATTCTCATGCCGGTCTTGTCACTGGTACTCACCTTGGGCTCCAGTTAAGACTCAAACTCTTCCCAATAACACTACGCCTTGCAACTCACACTTTAAGGGGGTTGATAAACGCTCGCTCTATGAGCTGGCTTAGTCAAGATATAAACGATCTTATCGTAAATACACAGTTAGACTGTCTCTTCATAACTGTGACATGGCTAACAGAGAACACCAACCCTGACTTAGCAGTTGCTCTCCCACCTGGTTATACTATCTTTCAACAAGATAGACTGTAAGGGAAGGGAGGAGGAGTAGATGTGGTGCTCAAAAACCATTTAAAATGTCACACCTTTACTTTAGCTCCTCTAAAAGGCGTCGAAGGACTGGGTTTTTCCATCAAGCTAAATGAGTCCTCCTCTTTTTCAGGTGGCTTGATCTATTGCCCCCCAGGCAGCGCCGCGGGGTTCTTAGATTCACTTAGCGACTCCTTGGGACAACTTCAACTTCGCTACCCACACTTTACACTTCTGGGTGATTTTAATTTACAATTAGAATCTACATCCGACACGCATGCATTGAATTTTCTCCAAACCTTAGAGATCTTCAATCTGCAACAAGCAGTGACACAGCCTACCCATCAAGCTGGCCACACCCTAGACGGAATATGCACCAACTTTCCCCCTCTGGAAATCCAGAATCCCATCCCCCAAATTTGGTCAGACAATTGCTTGATTCCCTTTCACATTAAACTCCCACGGTCTCAAACACCAGCTAAACCTACCCATAATCCAGTGAACCAGGTCAACTGGACACGAATAGAAGCTAATTTTAAGATCAACCCCATTGTCAATGCAATTATCCCGAATATGCCTGGTGATGCTGTCCAGGGCTCCAAATGTTTTCACACTTGGATGCGACTGGAGATCAAGGACAGGATACCTCCAAACCGCCCCCAGAGAAAAGGGAAAAACAGGAAGATAAACGCCCCTTGGTTTACATCTGAGCTAGCAAAAATCCATCTATTATGCAAGAAAAAAGAACGCAGCTGGCGAAAAACCTATGACCCTATAGATAGAAGTTTATACATTCAGCAGAGGAAAACTTACCTCAATGCTGTTAAAATAGCTAAGAAGAACTTCTACATCAACGCCATCAATACAGCCAAACAAAAACAAAAAACGGTTTTCTCCATTGTCAAGTCATTTATCCATCCAAGAGCGCTACAACCTGAAATTCCACCATCCTCAGAGTTCTGCAACCGGATTGCGGACTTCTTCGAGGAAAAAATCTTATCAATACAAAAGGACTTCCAACCACCTCGTCAAGCCCTGCCCCCTATTCCACCGGCCTGTGGAGAGAACTCGTCAAGTTGCCTTAGATCCTTCAACCCGGTCACACTCTTCTAGACCCGGGAGGCAATTCTGACATGTAAATCAGGTGCCCCCTCTGATGCATGCCCCCCTCGAATCCTTCATCAATTAATTGAGGTGGTCAATCCCATCATAAATGAGATTGTCAACGCTTCCTTGAGCTCAGGCGTTGTGCCCCGCGAATGGAAACATGCAATCGTGAAACCTCTGATGAAAAAATCAAACAAATCTCCAACATACCTCACAAATCTACGCCCAATCTCACTCCTCCCTGTTTTAGGCAAGATAACCGAACAAATGGTCCACAAAGAACTAAAAAGTTATGTCGAAGCTCATCACATCCTTCATCTCCAACAATCGGGTTTCCGTTCACACCATTCGACGGAAACCGCTTTGATAGAACTCTCCGATTCAATAAAACTATTACAAGATGGAGGGAAGAACGCCGTCCTGATCTTATTAGACCTCACACCGGCGTTCGATACCATCTCTCACTCCATACTGATAGATAGATTGAGGGATATAGGAATCACTGATGTAGCATTAGACTGGATAATCTCCTTCCTGGCAGATAGATCCCAAACCATCTCCTTGGGCCCTATTTTTTCTAAAGAGAAAAAAATACACTCTGGAGTCCCTCAGGGCTCAATATTAAGCCCTCTACTAATCAACATCTATATGGTCCCCCTCATCTCTTTAATAGAGTCATACGGCATATTAGTGACATCATATGCCGATGACACTTAGCTCATTGTCCCCCTGGAGAACGATTCTTCAGATGCTGAGCTAAATCTAAAAAAGTGTCTAAGAGATGTCTTCTGCTGGATGGATCAAAACCACCTTAAATGCAACACCAACAAGACAGAAATCCTCCCCATGGGTAAAAACCCCAAATTCTGTCCCAGCAAATGGTGGCCTGAGGACACCCCTGCACCCCCCAAGCTGTGGCATCAGCAAGGAATCTGGGCGTGCTATTTGACGCCAAATTATCCTTCGACCAGCATGTCAGGAATGTTGCAGGAAGTTGCTTCAACATAATTAAATCACTGAAAAAGTTCTTTGACTTCTTGCCCATAGATTCAAGAAAGGCAGTAGCAGTGGCCCTATTCCTTGCACATCTTGACTACTGTAACGGTCTGATGGCAGGTGTTAAAAGGAAAACCACTCTCAAAAAGCTTCAAGGCGTACAACACGCATCGGCTAGACTTGTTCTGAAGTTACCCAGGAGATTATCAGCTTCGGCCACCTTGAAAACCCTTCATTGGCTGCCACTCTCCAAAAGAATATTGTTTAAAATTCTAACAATAGCCTTCCGTGCATACAACGGCACTGGCCCATCCTACCTCACCAGAAGATTTCCCCATTACAACCCTTCTAGGACCCTAAGATCCTCAGACCAAAACCTGATTAAGTTGCCGAAATTCAAATACAAAACTAACAGAGGCAAGTCCTTGTCCTTTTTATCTGCAAAAGCCTGGAACTCAATTCCCAAAATTCTCAGATCCCTAACTCAAGAAAAACACTTCAGAAAGCAGCTTAAAACATGGATCTATTCTCTTCCTGATGATTACGTAATGACCTTCATCTAGTCTTCTAACTTTCAACTACTGCACACTGTATATTTAGCGCCAGGATGCTCCTTTCGGAGCGATTGTTGTGCTTTAGAAATACAATTAAATACAAATACAAATACAAATTAGTAAAAATGAAGTTACATAAGGCTGAGTGTGTTTTTTTATAAACTTGCTCTGAGATGTGGTTGGGTTTCAAGGTCAGCAGTGCCACTGCCCTCTATGCCATCAACCATTTCTGTTCCTATAGCCGTAGCTACCTGTTCCTCCATTGGTGTATGTATGTACCTCCACCAGTTGTCATTGCGGCCCTCAAATTCCTTAGTGGCTTTTCCTTGGCACTGCACTTGTGATCATGACCTCTCCTCTGTCCTCCACAGTCCTGCATGCTGGTGCGAGTGCATTGACTTGGTCTACTAAAGCTCTCATAATGCTGCATTCTTCGATAATAGTAACTTGAGATGACCAACAGATACTTCTCTTTTTTGGTCAGCTCAAACATTCTAATGTAATTTTCCTCTTGAGTTAAGTTTATTTTACTTTTTTTTAACCCTCTTGCCCCCTCCCTTTTTGTTTCTGTATGCCCTCATGACAGGCACTGTCTTCCAGGCGTGCCATCTTCACTATTTTTCCAATCAAAGAGTTAATTGGTTGCACTGGACAGGGACGAAGCCAAGAGTTCAGGCCACCCATTATGAAGCGCAGGCAGGCTAGTGGACACATGCAGATCCCAATGAGTGAAAGTACCTTAATCCTTGTTGCAGCACGAGATGCGTCGATGAACCCCACGGGTTTTTTTCAGCTTTATATAGCATGAACTCGACCCGAAGGTATTGGAGCGCTTTACATGAGCACCGGTTACGTTACACAAGAATACATTCATTTTTTTTGGTAGGCACTGGGAGATTAAGGCTCGAACCTTGGTTTCCCAGCTCCAAAGTCTGCAATCTAGTCGTCAGACCACATCCTGTTGAGGTGTTGTAGCAGATTTCTCCATGTGCTGTGTCGGTTCTGTCAAACAAAGCATGTGGTCCAAGTGCAGCAGTCTCAAATGCAATGCACCAGGATACTCCGTGCTGGAGGTGGTTCTGGTGCAAAGCGCCATCTTTGTCCCTGCACCAGTTTTGATGCATCAATTCTAATTTCACAGCAGGAGATGCGTCAGTTCCAATCATTGCAACAGCTTCAATAGGTATGTTCTCACAGATTCAGCACTTTATACTCGCTTCAAAGGGCCCCGGAATGGATTGGCACCACTTGAAGGAGCACGACTTACAGCATTTCATGTGGAGGTATAAGGCCCGGTTAAAAAATTTAATTTTTACATGTTCGCATTCTTACATTACCTTCTCTCCCTAAACATGGTGACATTTGACTTACATTTGTTTGGTACACAAATGGGATAACATTCTTCTAACTCAGTTCAGCTTACAATGCCACTTTGTAGGCTCTATCAGAGCACCTCAAACATTCTGTAAAAGGACAAAGTTCAGCAAGCAAAATGATGTTATTTGTTTTTGCCTACTCAGTGACAGAGTTTTTACACTAGAATAAACAACAGCGGCCTGACTGAGGCATAAGCATCGTAAAATGGAGGATGTTATTCTATCTATGACATCAAGCCTTTGCTTGGACAGAGGGGCATTTTGCTAGCACTGAGAGGTTGATCAATGTCGGAATTCCAGTTCAGATGGCTCCTGTTGCAAGGGATGCTGTACAGCTCTACACCAAGATAGCCGGCTTGATGACACTAATCCACAGGTAATGGGGAGTTAGTTTACCCTACAGTGATTTGGCAGATTCATTCAACTTAGACTTAATAGGGTTGGATGCACTAGAGAGGAGTACAATATATTAAAGTACTTGTACGCAAGCAGATATTCTCTGTTATAAACAAGAATATTTAACTGTTCAACCTTTTCACCATTTTCGTAATGCTAATCACTTTTCTGTGTCCTGCTATAGATTATTGCACTGCAAGTATTTTACTCAAGAATCGCAATGCTTCAATAAATATTGAAACACTTTACTGTGTATTACTTGTGTATCTATTTGGGCAGGCATATGGAACTAAGCAAAAGGGTTCTAGATCTGTTACCACCATTTCCATGGGGATTCAGGGTTGTCATGTTCTGAGCTTGCACAATTCATTTGCTACTGTGTCAGGTTAGGAGTACAAATAGTGCACTGGCCAACATATCCAGAAGGTATGCAGGAAATTAATCTTGCATAATTCTGATGTTTATCTTGTCCAACAAACCCACAGTTTTACTTGAGAAAGGAAAACCTGTAAGACATGGTGCACAACATAGTCCAGGTACTGAGTTGAAGATGAAGGTGAAGTATTTGATATCCCTGAGACTTCAGAAACAGGAGGCAAGCCAAAAAGCCCTTGTAGAGTACTAAGGTTCTGGGACGTACGGATGCAGAACCAGTCTTTCTCACTCCCAGGCAAGAAGCAGCAGACAGAAGGCCAACACAAAAAAGCAGTTCAGCAAAGTGGCATTCCCTCCTGGCAGCACAGCAGTCCTTCTTACTGGCAGAATGCAATCAGTTCCAGAAGTGTTCTGAATTGGTGGTGTCAGCGGTCCAGTACTTATACCCAGTTTGGCCTTTGGATTAGGGAGATCTCAAATACATTCTTTGAAGTGCACACAACGCTGCATTTCCTGCCTTGGCTCCAGACTCACTCCAGGAGGGTATACAATCCTTTGTGTGGGGACAGGACACATCTCTTTCAGGTGTGTCAGCTCCTCTCTTCCATCCTGCTCCGGATGACCCATCAAAATACAGAATGCCTATGCAATCACACCTACACTTCCTTTTTGTGTGGCTGTCTAGTGGGGAAAGCAGAAGCCAGATGTCATCCACCCCAGATGTGTATTCCATAGACAGGCAGAAGACACCAAATCGACTGAGTAAAAAAATTCCAACTTTCTAATAGCGACATTTTCAGAACTGCCATTTAAAAACTACCTTTATCATCAGTTTGCTTTTTTAATTATGAGGAAGGGACACCAAATTTGGGTCACCCACCTCTACCAAATTGGAAATTACACGTATAACAGGTAATAAGGCAATCACAATGCTAACCTATGGGGAAGATAGGGCTTGCAGTACTGAAAACAAATTTAAGTGTATTTCACTACCAAGGCATGTGAAACTTAAACTTACGTGTCCTACTTTTTAAATACACTACACGCTGAGAGCCTACCTTAGGGGTTACCTATATCTAATAAAAAGGGTACCTTTGGGCCTGGCCAGTAGGTTAACTTGCCAGGTCCAAACTGCAGTTTACAACTGCACATACCAGCTCTGCAGAAATGCTTAAAGGGCTAATTAAGAGGGTGGTCCAATCAGTGCTGCAAGACCACTAGTAGCAACTAGTTTTACATGCCCTGGGCACATGTAGTGCACTTAGGTAGTGTTGGAAATTGCCCTTTTTGCAGGGTTATCACCAAAATTTTTGCTTCTTCCTCCCTTATTTTTCCTGACCTGTGGTTGTTGACAAGAGGACTCTGGGTACTTTACCACTGCTGATCAGTGCTAAAGTGCATATGCTCTCTGTATAAGTTGATATTGTGATTGGTTATCCATGATTGGCATATTTGTATCACCAAGAGGTCCCTAGTAAAGTGCACTGAGTGAGCCAGGGCTGGTGATACAAATGCTACTAGTGGGCCTGCAGCACTGATTGTGTCACCCACATGAGTAGCCATAAAATGGAGTCTCAGTCCTGCCACCACAGTGCCTGTGTGCAGTCCTTGAACTGGCATATCCTCCGGGTCAGTGTCCCCACTGGCCAGGCCTAACCCTTCCCTTTCTGTACACATTGGTCACCCCAATGGAAGGCCCAAGGTACCCCCTTGGGCAGGGTGCAGTGTATGTGAAAGGTAGAGCAGGTACTAGTGCAGGTGACATGCTCTGGCAGTGAATTAAAGCCAATTTCGTTTTTCACTATTGAAAGGCTGTCTTTCCCATAGGCTATATAGGGAATGCTGGCTACAGTGGTTACCTGCATATCTTCCCATAGGAGCAAGATAGGACATAAAAGTCTGGCATCCCTGAACTCACAATTTAATAACACATCTTTTAGGAATGGTGGTTTTTAAATCCTGTGTTTGAGAACAGCACTTTTAGAAAGTGGCTGTTCTCTTGTCCGACCTTTCTGTGTGCCTTGGCCTGTTTGCGAATTGACTGTCTGGTTTGTGAGTGACAGGGCTGGGGCATTCCAGGAGACAGAATGAGTCTGCCCAGTGGTGAATAGAGAGATCTGCACCTAGATGGGAGGGAGGAGATGACCCTGAGACCTGAATAGGTCTGTGCCTGCCCCGACAGTGCTGGTTCCACCCCCTGTGGTGCGTCGGATGTCTCTGCCCCGAACTGTGAAAGGAAAGAAGGAGTTATGTAAACAGAGTGCTCCAGAACTGGTTTGGACCGGGCTCAGAGCCCTCCTGCACAAAGGGAACAAAGACTTTTTGGGGTATAAGTACTGGACCCCAGACCACTGAACTTTAGATCCTCCTGGAATCAAGAAGGAACCTCTGCCAAGGAGAAAGCTGAAAGACTGAAGAAGGAAGACTGTCCTGCTGTTGCCTTGCTGGACTGACCTGCAGTTGCGTTGCTGCCAAGGAGAGGGGAAGGACTTTGCTTTGTGCTGTGTCCCCTTTCTTGAAGGAACCTCCAAGGGTCTGAAGAAGAGCTGGCTCACCTGTTAAGAAGTCCCAGGAACAAAAGGACTTCACCCCCAGCTTCCCTGAACTCTGCTGAGAGAGTTCTGTCCTTCCTAGAGTGATTGGGCCAGTTGTGGTGCCTCTGGAAGTTGTACCTATGTTGGGAAGCTGGAAACCAAGATTTAAAGAACTTTCTGCAAAGTTTATCGCATCGCTCGCTTGGGGAGCCCACCCCCGTCAGTGCGTGGAAGTTCCCGTCGCTACGACGGCCGAGATCGTCGCAGCGCCTGTTGCCTCTGCCAGAGTAGTTGCATTCTTCATTTGCGGGACGCACCAGTCCGGTGCGGGAAGATTACCATTGCTGCGAGTATCATCATAGAGCCTGTCGTCACTGGGTGTGATCGTCACACTGCTTGCTTGCGGACCACATCATGTCGCTGTAAGAGTCGTCGCAGAGCCATCGCATCGAGGGGCCGCGAGAGGAGAAGATCGACGCTGAGCCACGCATCGTCGCCACACCGGAGATCGTCGCTGCCCCAAAGATCGTTGCATCGTACCTTTTGCGAGCCGCTTCACCTGAAACCTGTGCACTGGAATCCACGCAAGGTATCGCATCCCTCCCCATACAGACTGAAGTCATCGCAACACGCCCACTGCGTCCAGCGGGGTTGTTGCATCGCCTCCCCAGGGTCTCAGGAGTGACGCATTGCTTGCTTTTCAACAGCTTTCACTTGGAACCTTTGTCACATCTAAAGGTACTATTGGCTAAAACGAGACGCAACTGTGGAATATTTTAACGCAACCTTAAGAACTCTTTTGAAACCCTATTCTTGGACTGTGTATGTTGGATTTTTGTCGTTTTGGTCTTGTGTAGTTCAGATTAAATACCTTTATTTTTCTAAACAGTTGTGGAGTCAGTTTGTGGTGTTTTCACTGTGTTACTGTGAGTGTTGGTACAAATACTTAGCACATTGCCTTTGATAAGCCTGATTGCTCGTGCCAAGCTACCAAGGGGGTGAGCAGGGGTTATCTAAAGAGTGTATCCTCCTTACCCTAACTAGAAGCAAGGGTCCCTATTTGGACAGTGGTACCTACCTCTCCCAACTAGAAACCCCCAGTTCTAACAGATAGGGACTTATAAGTAATCAAATATGCTAATTGTGGAGACAACCAATGTTACAATGTTTAAGGTAAAGAGTACATGCACTTTAGAACTGGTTAGCAGTGGGGAAGTGCTCAGATTCCTAAGACCAGCAAAAATGAAGTCAGCAAAAACAAGAGGTCAGAAAGCATAAAGTCAAGGGAACCACGCCAGGGATGCAACATCTAACAAGGAACTAATTTTTAAAGCTTTGCTTTGGACCAGCAAAGCACTTCTTCGCAATAATGTATTTGTCAGGGATTTTGAATAATGATGTGCAGCAATGGCATGCACTGCTGCAAAAACAATTCGAATACGTCATATCATTGTATTTTTGAGGAGAACATGTTATATTCATGTATTTGTGAAGTGGGCTCGATTAAACAAGTCGTTTTGGTGATTTTAGCTTATCGTCTGTCAGGGCCTCATTGACGAGCCCCTGCACCACAAGAGCGTCACTTTTTTTGATGCTGCCAGGGCTCAGTGTACTCCCCATATTCCTAAGGGTACCCTAAGCCACTCTGTGTGGCTTTTCATGGGTTGCTAATATAATTCCCTTTGACGCGGTACTCTACGTCATATGAGCATTCCATGGGTGTTGCTGTCTGTGTTCCCAGCAACACTCATGGAATGTGATGCATTCCCAGGTTTACAATGTTTCATACAGGAGGTGTAAAAGAAGCCAACGAGGAGAAATACCTTCATTACTCCTCATATTTCTCTTTACTATGTTTGCTCCATTCTTTAGCACACATAGAAAGAGAAAAACGCCTCTCTTAATTGTTATTGTGAAGGATGGTGTCTCTTCCTGCACAAAAACAATCATCCATGCAACACAGGCTCCGCTGCCCCATCGTGCAAGAGTGCCTGCGTTGGTGCATGGCAGACCTTTGTGCATCAGCGCTGGGGAAAAGGACAGGAACGCAACATATCTTATAAATACACCGATACAGCGCATTCCTGCCGTTTTTCTTTGACGCAGTGCAGTGAAGCAAATAACTTGCGGCACCGACCTCCTACATGAGTCCCTCTGTGTTTGCTCTCTTCCACCGGTAAGATTGGAATGAATAGAATTTTGTAAATCCTGAACAGTCAGGAAGGTAGAGGCAGTTTTGCAATCCTTACTAAAACAACTTAAGTAGGTCCAACTGCACTATTATTGAACACTGTGGCATTCAGCCAGGCTGCGTGTCAAATTAATAGAATTTGAACATTTGGATTACACAGATTTGAACTTAAACTACTCATGACCTCCAGCAAAGAGGACTTCTGGCCAATTAGTGAGCCATCAAATAAGACTTCAAGAAGTTTTCTTGTCTTTTTTCCGCCAGTACATCCTGTAGTGTTGGCAGCATTATTTATTGCAAAAAGATTCCACCGCTTTTTAAACATAAATATGAGCTTATAAAACCTGAGCAAATGGTTCAGATTCTGGCAAAGGGAGCAGGCTTCTTTATCTTTTTGACATAGATGAAATGAGTGGTACTTTCAATTAGAAACAAATAAAACGTGATTGTAAAATACTTTGGCGTTGAGATAAATATACAAAGCAACAAATTGCTCCCAAGCAATTGCATGTAGTATCCAAAGTGGGAGGGGACCCTCAACGGGACAGCAAAGAAGGTTCTATTTCCTCTAATTTATTAGCTACTTTTCTGTTCATTGAGTCACTGTTTAACAATTCATTGACTCTGCCCTCGTAAGAAGCATTTTCTAATCCTGGCTAAATTGCATCAAAGAGCCTTTAGCCGGGATTCAAACAAAAGCCCGGGTGCATCACAAATGAAGACACAAAGAAAGAATTTCTTTATTTTTTATTTGAAGAATTGAATAGAGTTTTCCTTGCTTCATGATAAGAAGTTGCAAACCATTTAACAGGTTTAGATTTTCAACATACATACAGCTCAGTGTTAGGTACACCAAATAGCAACAGGTGTGGCAAATAAATTATAATATAAAAATAGATGTTCATGGCCCCCTGTGCTGTTAAATTGATGCAATTTTTTGTCTTCTTTTGGGTCCCTAATCTGACAGTAGATTGTTAATTTCAAGGCATAAGTGAAACAATGGGATGTATATACAAGACATGACGCTCTGGTGTTTGCCGCAGCGGAGCGCCAAACATTTTACCGCTGCGGTACGACTGTTCCTATCGCCATGTTAGCATCGTATTTACAATACGGCGCTCCATAGCGTTAGGAAGGAGCAGCAGTCGTAAAAACTGATGCTGATGTGTTGGCCGTGTTGTAAGAACATTTCACTCTAATGCAGCAAAAGTGACGTTCGGCCAATTAGCAGCTAGAAAATAGATTGTAGCCATCCTAGCGTCACTTTTGTGCACTTAGCAGAAATAAAAAAATGCTATGTGCAAAAAAAGAAAAGAAGGAGTTAGCAAAGCACAGGAGTACAACCCAAGTAACGCCACTACCAGCCAGGATGACCAGCCAGAGTCCCTGGGAAAAAGGAAGAGGAAGAGCAAGTTCTGTCTTGAGGAGAATGAGATACTGATCACGGAGGTGACGGAGCACCAACACCAGCTCTTCGCCAGTTCCAAAGTGCTATTGGGGAGGAAAAAGTCCATATGGCAGACCATAGTGGACAAGGTGAACAGCGTTGCCGAAGTCAAGAAGAGAGTGACTGACGGTAAGAAGTGCTGGCAAGTTGTAAGCGCAAGACAAAGGAGATAATGGCAAACAATTTCAAGGAAGTATTGCAGATTGGAGTTGATAGTCCAGCGTGCCAGGAAGAGATAAATCTCTTGGAGGAGCAGGTGTCAGCGGTCATCTCTGATGAACAGGGTAAGTTGCAATAAGGGGCATTGTGGGTATCTACGTAATTTCATGCAGTGCAGGCAGCTATGTCTCAGTGCCCTGTGGCACTGGCTGCAGGTCAAAGGGTAGGATGCTGGCTCATCTATTGTTGAACATGACATCAATGGAAGGCTCATGGGAATTTTGATCATATTTAGGTGTAGGGCAGTGCCACAAGCCTTCTAGCGGTGCAACCCGATGTCAAAAGGGTAGAAATGCAGTCCACAAATGCAATCCACATCTTCTGCCCCTGATGTATGTGTGTGCCTCCCTCGGCCGCTGTGCCTACAACACCACTCTCACGGGCAACAAAGCACACATCTGAGGAGAAAGATGTGGGCAGCAACTCTTTCCAACGTAAAAGTGTCTGGAAGCAGTCATCTGTGCCACATACCCCATTTCTCCTTTGCTTTGTGCTCATAAACATGCCAGGGAACATCTGTTGCCACTGTCCTCATTTTGACTTTGCCCTGTTCACTATGAGTAATTTTATATGTTCCACACATGGACTCTGTCTGGACATCCACTGTCTCCAAACATCCTTTGGAGTTGTTGTCCAATAAACTTTACCTGAGAGCCACTTCAAAATTTGCACATGTAAATGCACTCAGAACTACCTGTGGGTTGTCTGTCTGTAGGAGCCAGGACCCAGTTGACCATTGGCCATTCTGTGAGGCAAATGCACCAAATACTTGCCAAAGGGACATGTTCTGTGGAGTGAGTGACAATGCTAGGAAATGACGGTGCAACATATTGGTGTACACTATTTGTGTCTCGACATGCAAGTGGTTACTCAGGCTTGCAAGCATGAAGATCAACTGGTGTCATGCAGTCAATGTTAATGGTGATTTAAATCACATCACAAGGTCCAATTCCACCCATGGTTACTAGCAAGCATACAAAATTGGGTTGACAAGTAAACGCTGCTAGTGCGAGTGGGTACGAGGTAGCAATCTGTGTATGAGTCCAAAAACCTAGTAATTGGGCAACTGCTTTTGACAACGCCATTTCGCTAGGCATGTTGCAAGACATACCCACACAGAGATATTGTATGTGAACACATGATTTGCACTGTGTACAATTTCCGTCATGATTGCCACATCCACAGCCAACAATGTCTTAAAATGAGATGTTGTAAAGTCATGGCCAACCAGACAGATCCTTGTCCATATGTAAGACACCTACTCACACATGTTGTCAAACACTGCTAGTAAATACATATGCATGTACATAACATTACCCAAGTACACATGCTAACTACCACACAGTAAATAATGACGTAGACCTGTATGTAGCAAACAATGACATTTAATGTCAATAGAAAAGTAAAAAAAAATATAAAAATACTTTCCACATACAAACTAAGTATTCTAACCTAACCTACACTCTCTTATCTTACCTACTATCTAAAACTACCTTAAGTTAACCTACCTTACTCTACACATTTAGCACAACATAATAAACATCAGCCCCAACCCCCCTACTTAAGACACGTCTCCACACAAGCACAACAGAAACTACACCAAAACATCAACCACCAATGCAAAGAATCCTAAACAAACATATTTTTTTGTATTTTTGTAACATTTTATATTTGTGGGGTATTTTTTAGACATTTAAAACACATTAATCCCCACCCAAAAAACAAAAAGTATGCCTACCCACTAAAACTAACCCACCCCTACAAAACCCCTACACCCACTATCTCTACACTATATTTACGCTGACTAACCTAAAATAAGCTATAAAACCATTATGTAAAACATTAAAACTATATGCAGGGGAAAGGGCAGAAAGGCTCCCTGTGGCTATTGTCTCTTGGGTCTTACCACTGCCAGCTTAATCTCATAGACGAATGTCAATGCCTGGTCCATTTTTTCTCCAAAACAGCCAGCGGTAACTTCAAATCAAATAGGTCTTTCTTCATATCCAGTTAAAAACTAGGGGAATCTGTAACCTGGGGTGTGGGACCAGGAGGGGTGATGGTCCACTGGTGGATGGCCTGGGTGTGGCTGCCTTGGAGGAACCTTACCCTGATTTTCCATGCCTGCCTGCACTCCTTTCCTCCTGGGTTGGTGGTCCTAGAGTAAAGCTTTTCCACTTCCCCTGAGCCTTCTCCTCCTGGTACCATTTCTTCATAGCCCTGTGTGCCTTTGTAACTATCAAACAACAAGAAAAGAGAGGTCCGGTCAGTCACAAGGCTGCCAGAAATATGGAGCAAGGAGATAAGCGGGTTTTGTTTGTACACAGTCACTCTGATTGAGTAGGAAAGCCCTCACACACCGACCTGGTCAGTGTCATGCTTCATCATCGGGCCCCACCGAAGAGACCGAGTGCCTCTTCGGTGTGCTTCGACGCCAGAAAGACTGCGGAGCTGGTCGTGTGGGGAGGACGTGATGTGAAAATTAGAAAATTAAAAGTGCCTAAAAGGGTATCAAAAAAACTTTTAATGAATGATCCCTAAGACACGTGTTGGTGGTTTTATGTGTCTGAATTTACGTGCCAAGGTTATTACGAGTTGGGATAAATTCAGCTAAATACCACGCGCTTTAAAATTAATCAGTCAACATGTTTCTGCCGTACTTGTGGTATGTATTCACCAAGGCATTCTTCAGGACTATACCCCGGCGGTATGGACACTCTAATAGTCCACCCTGACCTGGGGGCGTGAAAGTGAAAAAAGGAAAAAGTGAAAAAGTGCTTAAAAATTAGAAGAGCAATTGCTCATTCTAAAAAAAAACCAAAATTCAGGGGTGTGTCAGATAGTTTAGAGTCTTCTAATTTTTTTAAAACCACCAATACGTGTCTTAGGGATCATTCATTAAAAGTTTTTTTGATACCCTTTTAGGCACTTTTAATTTTCTAATTTTCACATCACGTCCTCCCCACACGACCAGCTCCGCAGTCTTTCTGGCGTCTCAGCACACCGAAGAGGCACTCGGTCTCTTCGGTGGGGCCCGATGATGAAGCATGACACTGACCAGGTCGGTGTGTGAGGGCTTTCCTACTCAATCAGAGTGACTGTGTACAAACAAAACCCGCTTATCTCCTTGCTCCATATTTCTGGCAGCCTTGTGACTGACCGGACCTCTCTTTTCTTGTTGTTTGATACTTAACTGGGGACTAAGAGAGTGTCCTTGACTCTCCCTACCTCTCTCTTTGTTGACATATATGCCTTTGTAACTAGCCTGAGATTGTTTGTAATGCTGCCTCAGTTGCACTAGCATCATGGTGACTGTTGAAGCAATAAGGATAACTGGCAATCAAAGGGTGACTAGGAAGAGTCACAAACATCATGAAATAATATTATTTACACATCATCTAATGTAGCAGTCCCTACAGCCTAAATTAATCTTGAACCTCAGAGTGAGCATAAATCTTCCCATGATGTATCATATCAGATGTACTAAGCCCTAATTATAAAGGCAGGGCACTTGTTGCACCATGCAATTGCAGCACGAAGGCACATCTAGGTATGACCCTGTCAGTACTTAGTATGCTTGGGAACAATGATCTTTGGTACCTAGGGAATGATACACATCACATTTACTGTAAATTTGTGTGCCTTCTGCATCCACCAATGGCCCTTATGCTGTAGGCATTTGCCACAGTAAGATGTGCAATGTCTGTAAAGTGCATGTATTGTCTCACAGCATAGTGTAACTGATATGACATTGACACATGTCATGACACACTGCTAACAGTACTGAACACTTGGCAGGTATGACATATAACAATGGTTGCTGGATAACAGTTACCCTACAATGTTTTACTATTGAGTCTTGGAAGTGAGGGTACTGGACTGGGATAGATATTATAGTACAGCAGCTCAGCCGTGGGACATTGTATCTCTATCTTCCCTTTTCTGACTTAAGCCTCCACTGACAATAATCCAAGACATTCCCACGTGGCCTTACCATAATTTCTTAGTTGGTATTACTCAAATGCTTTCAAGAAATGTTTCCTTTGGACCAACACAGGTACACTTAAATCAAAGTATATTTAGTATTTTTAATCATTTTTTAGCATATATATCAAAATTACTTTACTAATTCATTTACAGTCTTCAATATATTATTTTTTTAATTTGCATAGAATTTTTTATATATAAAAACATTTTTCTCATTGTGTGCATAATTTAGAAATAAAGCATAAAATCAATTTTCTCTTAAAAAAACACACAAAAGTACCCCGAAAGCCACGCACTCATCACACACGCATACACTACTCATTCATACATCTACACACACATCTTTTGATAATCAGTACAAGCTCTCTTTCTGAAGCTGAGATGACACAGATAATATAGATGACTCTTCACGCCGGTCGACACGAATTTCGGTGGACTGGTACCACCTTCGTCAGGACCAACAGATTAAAGGTTTGTCTTTTTATGGTGTGGCTACAGGGTATCTGAAATGACAAATCCAGTGCCATGTACCCCTATCAATTGAATTTTCCACATAAACTAACAACTAAGTACAATACAATTTTAACTAGATAAACATTTCTTGTTTTTTACTTTCTTGGAAGACACCACTAGTGTGCTACAATCACCAAAAAGAGTGAAGAAAAAGTGAAGAAAAAGGGACATCTTTGCTCCAATGGATGGTCATAGGTTATTAAATTACTTGACCGGTTCCTTACTTAATAAATAGTCATAGCAGAAAAGAATTTTTTTGTGAATTTTTGTATTCAAGTCCACCGAAACGCGTGTCGACCTGGCGTGAAGAGTCATCTATATTATCTGTGCCATCTCAGCTTCAGAAAAAGAGCCTGTCCTGATTATCAAAAGATGTGTGTGTAGATGTATGAATGAGTAGTGTATGCGTGTGTGACTAGTGCGTGGCTTTCGGGGTACTTTTGTGAGTTTTTTTAAGAGAAAATTGATTTCATGCTTGATTTCTAAATTATGCACACAATGAGAAAAATATTTTTATATATATAAAATTCTATGCAAATGAAAAAAAATAATTTATTGAAGACTGTAAATGAATTAGTAAAGTAATTTTGATATATATGCGAAAAAATGAATAAAAATACTAAATATACTTTGATTTAAGTGTACCTGTGTTGATCCAAAGGAAAAATTTCTTGAAAGCATTTGAGTAATACCAACTACGAAATTATGGTAAGGCCATGTGGGAATGTCTTGGATTATTGTTGATATTGTCCCCTCTTTTCCCTGGCCATAAATTATCCTATAGAGTGGGTCCCAAATTCATGGTATTTAACCCTCCTCTGACACACATGCATCCTCCCACTTTACAATGACAGATAGTTTAGAGTTGAGTTTTGATGACGATATACTAGCGGTAATACTCAAAACACCATCACTCCTGGGAGCTGATGGCTCCACAACTTACAGCAGCCACACAGGACACTGGAACTGGATAGCAGCACTAAAAAAAGGACAGGTGAGGATCACCCTACATGGCTCAATCATGACTGAATTATTGAGAGCCAATGTTGCCCCAATGGCCTTTTATTGACCATTACCCCATGCATCTTCCCAGATGATATCACCTTCAGGTGGGAATGGTTCAAAATAGCACGGTTGTATCCGTGACTGGCACTCCTGATCATTAACACGGCTAAACGCCTGTCTGACGCATTGCTGGTCAGGATAGCAATTGCAGGAAATGCTTTAAAAACAGGCATAAGCATTTTGACCTTTAAGACCCGCAGAACTTGCAGAGATAAAAGGGGAAATGAAGAAACACAACAACCTGGGAATCCACATTGGGGCGCCTACCCAGTACACCCTCCGATGTGGCACCTGATGTGCCAGCTGCCTCTACAACCACACTTCCCAATGTTTCAACAATAATTTCCTCACCCCGCTTTTTTCAACAGAGGGAGGGGCAGAGGAAGAGCCAGAAGAAGAGGCAACAAACAGAAGAGAGTAAAATGGCATGAACCAGGGATGCAGATGTGGCTCAGGAGTCAGACAACAGCAAACCTATTAGTGAATCTGTCCTCGTGTACCCTCACCAAAAAAGAGGTACAAATCCTAGGTAAAGGCCTAGGATTGTCCCAACCCCTAAGAAAGACGATTTTTGATTGAACACTAAAATATAACAAGCAGGAATCTGGCCTGCGGAACCCATCCAGTTTCACATCAACCACAGTGATGACTCCCAGTGAAGTTACCACTTTTGAAAATGTGGTTCTTAAGGATGTGGGAAAGATGATCCCTATGGAACCTTTCAACAACCTATCCAAACGGGATAGGAACATAATCCGGACCATCACAGAGGACCAATCCATTACAGTTAAACTAGCAGGCAAAGGTGGGCCATCGTGCTCCAAGACATTGTGATTTATGATGAAGAATGCCAACGACAACTTTCTAACAATCTGTATTACCGCCAATTGACAGTGACCCAACCACCAGCTTAAGAACCAGGATATCCCACCCGGTCAACGAAGCAGAGATAGAAAGATGGATCCAGGATAGACTTTTTCCTCGAACCTCTCTGCAAATTGAAATTCAGCGATCACTTTCTGAGACCCATAGTCATGCGAACACCAACTATCTGAGGGACACAACAGATGTATTTAATTTATTGCAGAACCTCACCACACAGAATGACATTGATCTACTCATCACACTTGATGTCCAAGAGCTTTACACCAACATACCACAGTACACAAACATCGAAGTGACGGAATCCAACCTCCTGGCAGATCCAACTTAGGACACAGCTATACCGTTCAGTTTATTTGTGGAGTGCACCTCCATAGACCTCAAAGAAAATGTCTTTAAATATAAAGAACAACTCTACCACTAGATCCAAGGAACTTCGATGGGCAGTATATTAGCGTCCAGCTTGGCCTGCCTTTACATGGCGGCCTTTGAGGAAGAATTCATTCTCAGAGACGATAATCCCTTCAAGACACATATCATCACATGGCGAAGGTTTATAGAAGACATCCTAATCGTATGGCATAATAGCACAGCTGATTGTATGGAATTGTTCTCCCGGGTTAACACTCTGAATTCACCAGCAACATATCAGAACAGTCAATACCATTCCTAGATCTCTTAATTTCCAGAGAAGATGGCAAACTGCCCACTATAGAGTATAAAAAACAACAGACCCAAATAGACTCCTCTACGACAGCCACCAGCCACAAGCCCTCAGAGACAACCTCCCGGTTGGCCAATACCTTAGGATCTGACATAATTGCAACTCACTGAAAGAATATGATGTACAGGCTAAAGAGTTGAAGACTAATCTAACCACACTGCACTACCCATCGAGGACTGTCAACCAGGCACGCAAGAGGGCAAGGAATAATCATTGTGAATACTTATTGAAAATAAAGATGAAGGATACCGTGGACACCCTCACATGTGTAACTACCTTCACACCTTCCTCCAATCAGGTTCAAAGAATCATCAAAAAACACTGGCACTTTAGATATCAATGACCCTCTATTTGCATACAAATGGGAGAGCAACCTAATAGACCTCCTGGTTCAAACATTGTGCTCCACCGCCCCTCAGGAACAGACAATGATCACTGTGGGATCTTCCACTAGTCACAGGACACTACCCATGCGGAACCTGCTCTGCATGTGCCTCCACACAGGCAACAAAAGAGATTGACGTGGGTGAGAGACGCCCCTGAAAACAAAGAAGCCACACAAACTGCAACACAGAAAGCTGTGACTACCTAATCCCATGGCCATGCAAACTACGCTATATAGGAATGATGACAAGGATGATCAAAACAAAGATCACAGAACATCGCAGCAACATGAGCTGCAAGAAGACCAAGACAAAAATGTTGACCCACTCACCAGAAACATAAAGGTGGACCTATTTAGAAGCAAATGATAGATGGAGTACTGATTCACTGTTCGATTATGAGCAACAATGGGTCATCCACCTCTAAACACATGTCTATGGACTCAACTTTGACATACCTTAAGTTGAATGCACCCGATAGTGGAAGATTATGCATCTCCATTAGGACACCCATGCCTGGGATAACCACTAGGACTATTTGGCCTTGATGGGGTGATGACCTCTACTTCCTGCACCATCATTGGGCCAGACCAAGGTGATATCAACATAGTAGCTGCAATAGATATGATATGCAGACCCGATACAAATACTTTTCAAGCATACTCATGATCCTAGTTCTCAGGTACCCCACTAAGATAAAAACTTTCCCAAGCAAATAATGTGACTGTCACAGGATATACTGGTAACCCATGTGTACTTCTCGCCTACAGGGATGCCCTCTCCCTTTGACCCAAGGACATAGCCACCTCCGACAACTAACAGAACTAACCTACTGTGAAAGATGAGCCCTCATTGGCTCTCATCTATGCCTGTAATCCCAAACATGAGCCATCCTATTAGATAATGATTACCACAGGAGAGTGGTCTTTCATCAACTAAGATGTAGAAAAATGAGAACCCCATGACATGGCTACCATTACGAGACCTCCACAGTCTACTATAAGGAACTATTGGTAAACTTCCCTCACCCACCGGTATGCTAACCGGGGACCCCCACCACCAAAACTACCCCCTTACCCATTATACCACTGCAGTCACTGTAGACATCTGGGATCTTCATGGCACACTGGTAGCAAAAGTAGCAGCACTTGACTTTATACAGGAAATTTGCGGATGCACATAGTACAACACGGTGCCCACATGTATATGGGCATACTCGGCATATAACCCCATTTCAAGATGACCACCATTCTAGCACAACACTAAATTGTGCTTCATTAATGTCAGGGGTCCTTGAAGACATGATGTGTGTCAAGGAACTTGCAGAACCAGATGATTCACCTGTGAGTTTGCAGTGCATATAATGGGACCCCCGCTCATGCTACAGTTACATTCTGGTGAGCAGCACGGAGGGTAGGTCACGTCACCAGACTCCGCAAAAAACAAGTAAGTGCAAGACAATCTTTCTGGAGTGCCCCCGCTTGCACTGGCCACCCAGCATTGCGCTTTAATATCCCCTCTTACACTTACCTTTCCCAGATATGTCCATTGCGAATCAGATGCAGTAACTGCACTCGACCCAAAGCTTCATTCTTCTTTGACTGTAGGATAAGGCCTGATCCCTACCCTTACATTGGTAATTTCTGTATTGTTTCTTCGATTTTGTGACGCATGTGTGTGTCTGTGTGTTTATATATAGTTTTATTTCCAAACTATACAGTGCTTCACCTGCCATAATTATGGCATGATCATAGCACCAACTCTTGGGCAGAAAATGCAATTTGAATCAATTTCTAGTTTAACTGAGAATCAGGCAAACACAACAGCATACACACCCAAACAAGCAACAGATATTTAAGTATTAATACAGGAAACCCAAGAACAACACACATGCAAGTACTGATGACTCTTTACACACTCATTACTGACCACACCACGCACTTGATCCGACCAAAATAGAATTCTTAAATTTTTTTGAGACTTTGTTTTTTTTAGAAATTTGATAATATGTTTCTTTTAAAGCAATTTTTTTTTTTTTTTTAGTTTAGGACAATCTCTCATGTCCACAACATTGTACACCATAAAGTCACCAAACATAAAAAAAAATACAAATCTCAAAATACACCTAAAGTTGTTACAATATATACCTATAAGACAAATACATGTGAATCTTTTTTTGAGATAGTTCAATTTCTGCAGATTTTTCAAAAACAGTGAAAAGAGACAACACCAAAAAGAAAAGAATTAGTCAAATAACAGCTCTATTAAACTTCTCAAGAAGCATGATTGATGATCAAACAGTGTTCCCATTAGACTCGTATCATCTTGTCATTCATAATACTCTAGTTCATTTTTTATGATGAGCCACCTTGGTACAACTCTCAAGTAATACACTTGTTTGAAGAAATTAAGTGTTGATGCATTTCAAATCCATCTGCATTGGTTTTGGGTTCTACCAGGACACAGAACATAAAAGAGCTAAAAAAATAACACAAAAACTGTATTAGCAGGAGAGGCGCGCGCGGCGATGCCATCAAGATGGCCACACCCTGAAAAGCTCCGGAGCGCCGAGCTCCATTTTTTACTGAAGGGACCTCTACCCCGGATCGTCGGAGCCCGCAAAGTGGTATGTGAATGTCAGAAGTGGCCAGGACTGCACAGGCTAACTTCCGTCCTCGAATATGTTGGTCTAGGCTCCCTTTTCTCCACTTCTTTTGCCGCCTCAGCACACAATCATATTGCAGTCGCCATTTTAAGAACCTTTAAAGCGCTGCACTAAATTCAGCATGCGGCTTCCTTAGCAGTCTGCGCTGAGGATTTAAATACGCTTTATCACAGCACTCTGCTTGCCTTTACACACTGGACTGTTTTGTCACTGGTTCATGTATCCAATGCATGGTATGTTATAAATGGAATCTCTTGTCCAAATGGCTACCCTCATTCTGCTCCTCACATTCACCAGATGGATTGTTTCTATATACCCTCCGACGGGTCTCCTGTCTATGGGCTTGTCTGCTCTGTACCACATGGTGCTCTAATGAAGTGTTCATTCCTGCCCAGTCAGGGGTCCCTGTGCATCTATTGACCGCCTCTATTTTTTTATGCCTATTGCGCAGCAGCGGATACCACTTGTGGCCAGCGGTTCTCACTCATAACAGCATTGCTAGGGTGGTTCGCTCTATGATTTTTCTGAATTTGCACCGCGTTGGTCATTTTCACCTGTGATTTGGTGGTCCTTTCCTTTTACTTCAAGGGTAAAATTTTGACTGTTTTTTTCCACTTTGTCATCATGGATCCCTCCCAATCTATCAAACAACATGGGGCCACAGGAACCTCTTCAGGAGGTCGCAAAGACTCTACAGCAACCACTAGTAAGCGTCTTAAAGAAGATTCTTCCCCATCTAAGTCGCCTCTTCCCCTCACATTAGAGGACGTCATGGATGAATTGCGCCTTCTTCGCCCCTTTATGTCTGACACCTCAACTACTCTCCAAAGAATTGAAGAGAAATGGTCAGGCCTGGATTCAGACTCTCAGATGTTGAACAAAAGATAAGCGATGCTTAGGATAATATTGCCACGGTCGACAGTCTCATTAAAGAAATGACCCAGCTCAAGAAAACTACAAAAGACTTAGAACATAGTAACTTGCGAAATAATTTATGCATTTACGATATTCCAGAAGATTCTGAAGGGTCAGACATGATCTTCTTTCTGAAGACTCAAGTTTTGCAGATTGTTGGCCTTCCAAAATCAACAGAGTTTAATATTCAAAGACCACATCAACTTGTGCCTCAAAATGCTTTCTCCTCCACTAAACCAAAAGGTATCATTGCCTATTTCTTGGTGTATTCCGATCTTATGGCAATCCTCAATGCTGCCAAACAAGCTAAACAGTTGTTCTGGTCTGGTCACCGGATCTTCTTCAGTCAAGCTGTATCTAAACCAACAGCCAGCAGACACAAAGAATTCCTCGATCTTAGACCAGCCTTGAAATTCATGAACGCTCAATATGGTCTTATACATCCCTGCTTCTTCAAGGTGACTTATAAAGACAGAACATTTTCCTTTGAGGACCCAGTCGACCTTTAGAAGTTCATACACACACCTCGAGGAGAGCTTATGGAACTTAGCAAGCATTGATTATTTTATCATGTGTTATCTCTTTTAAGTTTTTTGTTGGATGTAATTCTTCTTTTCATTTATTTTTAATTGTATATTGTCGGTTTTTGATTCCTCCTGTATAGATTCTCCTTGTGCTGTTGTCGAAGATCCCCGTTCATACCATCTGTTTGTTCATAATGTTTGACCCATCTTGCTGTCATTTACCCTAATGTCTGGTAAGTTCCCTTCCTTTTTTGTCTCATATATTACCTATTTTTCCAATGGAGCATTTCCTCCCTTCCCTTATATAGTTATGTAAAGTTGTTTGTTTCTGCTCGGTGCCCCTCTTTGTGCGATGGCTGTCTTGACTTTTGCCGCCCCCTCCCCCCACATTAATGTTTTTTGTTTTCTTGTTCACTATGGCTGAAGCTCTTTGGCTTCTTGTCATCTCTTTCTTCCTATCTTCTCCAGGACGATTGTGTTCCTCCTCCTTTCTGCTTTATCTCCTCTTCTCCCCCTGTCCTTTCTATGTTTGGCAATGCTTTCCTTTTCCACTTCTGTTTAACTTTTGTTTCTCTTTGTTTCAGTTTCTGGTCCTTTACTGTTTCCTCTATCATTTACTAAGGTGGATATATGAAACACTTTTGCTTCTCCTTGATGTCCACTGTCATTTTCACCCTTTCATCAACTTTCAACTCTTGCATTCTCCTCTCCTCCCCTTTTTTTTACTTTTCTTCACTTTCAAGCCTACTCTTACTTAAATTCCATAGATGAGTGGTCTTCGTGTTATCTCATGGAATGTTAAAGGTATTCGCAATCCTTTAAAGAAACAACGTGTTTTATCTCACTTGGCTAGACTCAAATGCCAAGTTGCTTTACTGCAAGAAACGCATCCTAAACTGCAAGATTTGTCTTCACTGGGAAAATTATGGGTAGGAGAATTATTTTGCTCCCTAGCAGTGAACAACAAAAATGGTGTTGTTATTTTATTTCATTAGTCGTTAAATGTTCAGGTACAAAATGAGTTTCATGATAATAATGATAGATTGTTGTTTTTAGGATTCACCTACGTGACTTTTAATTAAGGGTATATAGTTCTCATTGCTTATGAATTGCATTTGTATACTCCTGCTGAAATGAGTTTTTCTTCTACCAGGAATGTTTTTGATGGCATTACATATGGCGATTATAAAAGGACGCACTTTGACTCAGGGCAAATGCATTTTCATGGTCTCGCATCTGCCCACTTTGGATGCTGTTACAAAGGCGAGCGTGCCCAGTTCTAAAGCTCCTCATCCTCATTGGATACAGCAAATAAATGATGGACAGAATGCTGACAATGCAAACATTCTCCCTTGGTCAAAAGATCTGGGTTGAATTCATTGTTCTTTTGCCCACTACGCCACCCCAGTTTGGACCCAGCCATATGCAAATCAGTCTTGACCCTAGGCCCCATGAGATACAGTCCAGAACGAACTGCCAGGCCAAGTCCTCCCTGGACCGGAAACAAGCATCCTAGGACATGTTTCAGGGTATGTCACCGTTTTTCAGCCAGGCTAGCTTGAATCCAGTGGCACAGTGAGCAAGGGACCCATGTCTGGGCATACCCATCCCACTTAGGGCGAAAGGTGTTACAGCAAACAAATGATAGACAGAATGCTGACAATGCAAACATTCTCGCCCAGTCAAAAGATCAGGGTTAAATCCATCGTTATATTGCCCACTACGCCACCCCAGTTTGGATTCCGCCATATGCAAATCAGTCTTGACCCTGTGCCCCATGGGAACAGTCCAGACCAAACTGGCATGCCAGGTCCTCCCTGGAACAGAAACAAGCATCCTGGGACCTGTTTCAGGTATGTCACCATTCGTCAGCCAGGCTAGCTTGAATCCAGTGGCACAGTGAGCAAGGGACTCACGTCTGGGCATACCCATCCCTCTTAGGGCGAAAAGTGTTACAGCAAACAAATGATAGACGGAATGCTGACAATGCAAACATTCTCCCCCAGTCAAAAGATCTGGCTTAAATCCATTGTTCTTTTGCCCACCACTCCACCCCTGTTTGGACCCAGCCATATGCAAATCAGTCTTGACCCTGTGCCCAATGGGAACAGTCCAGACCGAACTGCCAGGCCAGGTCTTCCCTGGACCGGAAACAAGCATCCTGGGACCGGTTTGCATATGGATGGGTTCAAACTGGGATGGCATGGTGAGCAAAAAACAATGGATTCAGGCCCAGGTCTCTGTCCTGCAGTCAATATATGACATTGTTCTGCATTCTGTCCATCAATTGTTGTTTTTGCATTTGTCACTCCGAGTGGGACGGGTATGCCCAGATGTGGGTCCCGTGCTCCCCATGCCACAGGAATCAAGCTATCCTGGCAGAAGAGGGGTGAAATCCCAAAACAGGTCCTAGGATGCTTGTTTCCAGTCCGCGGAAGAACTGGCTTGGCAGTTCGGGCTGGACTGTTCCCATTGGGTGCAGGGTCAAGACTGATTTGCATATGGCTGGGTCCAAACTGGAATGGCATGGTGAACAAAAAAAATGATGGATTTAGGCCCAGATCTCTGTACTGGGATGAATGTATGACATTGTTCTGCATTCTGTCCATTAATTGTTTTTGCATTTGTCACCCCGAGTGGGACGGGTATGCCCAGACGTGGGTCTCGTGTTCTCCATGCCACTGGAATCAAGCTATCCTGGCTGAACAGGGGTGAAACCCCAAAACTGGTCCTAGGATGCTTGCTTCCAGTCCAGGGAGGACCTTGCCTGCCAGTTCGGGCTGGACTGTTCCCATAACGCACAGGGTCAAGACAGATTTGAATATGGCTGGGTCCAAACTGGAATAGCATGGTGAGCAACAAAACGATGAATTTAGGCCCAGATCTCTGTACAGGGGTGAATGTATGACATTGTTCTGCATTCTGTCCATCAATTGGTCTTTTTGCATTTGTCACCCGAGTAGGACCGGTAAACCCAGACTTGGGTCCCGTGCTCTCAATGCCACTGGAGTCAAGCTATCCGGGCTGATGAGGGAATAAGCCAGGGAATAATCTGCCTGTCTCAAGATAACTGTGTTGTTGGCTGTCTTGGGTGATGCAGTTTGTGCATGAGGCTGCACCTTGCTGCACAGTATGGGGCCTTGAAGGAATGATATAGCGGTTTGTGTGCAGAAAAGCGGGTGCACATAGAATGTGATGTGTGTATATGATGAATAATATTATGTATGAAGGTAGACATGATCTTGTGAGGTTCATCTATGACATTTCAGTTTCACAGGTCTGGGATATATCTCATGCTTCATGACCATGGGATTTACATGTGGACACACAAACTAGAGACAGGGATTGCCTTGCTTCAACAGGGTGTGTGGATGCATGATTTTACAAGATGTTGCATTTATGAGGATCTTTAACACTATTGAATGCACAGACAGGATCTTATTCAGCTGTTGTTGCCACTGAGCAGCAATGGGTGTAATATGGCAACACCGACCTGTATCCAAAGTTAAGAGTTGGATTGTGTCTTTATGGTAACATACAGCACATACAGAGTTTTTCCGCATACACACCGTCACATGGTGTTGACTAGTGCCAACCCTCCCCCCCTTGTGCCATGGTGCACATGTATCAGCTTAATGTCCTCGCATGATGTCATGTGTTAAGGGACACTTTCCTCATGGCATAGTTGAACTTTCCAAAGTGATTTGGATATGTTCTGCTCATATACCAGTGTCCATGCATCATTTTTACACCTGGTTTTCCATAGCGGTAAAAAACTGAAGCTAATGGGACACTGGGCCTGTTTTTCTGTGTGAACGCCTACCTTGCATATCATTACCAAAAACTTGTGCTAAGCGAAATAGGTGCTAGCAGAGAAAAAGTAGTGTGAAAAAGCTCTAGAGTTACTCTATAAATATGATGCAAATATGGTGTCAAAAGAAAAAGCGGCCATTGTGCCAATAGAGTGAAACTGTGGCGGCGTTAGCTCTCTGTCAATATGCCCACCTTTGTGTCTGGTCAATCCAGAGATGCAGTGATAGCCAGAAGTGCATGTGGCCTATTTATAGCACTGATTCCTTGTGAAAAAAATGAATAAACACGGTACAGAAAATATAATATGCAGGCATTAAGAAGTTGTCTGTAATGTACACAGCTCCTGCGTCAACTTCGCAGACTTCACACACATACGTTTAAACTTACATTGGATTTGTGAACCTTCACTTGTGAATGCAACATTTGCAAGGTTTTATTATTATACAATGCATTTCATGTACCTAGCGGTACATCTAATACCTGCGCAGTCCTGATAAAAAGGAAAAAACACTTTGTCTAACACTACTAGCCCAATTCAATGAACAGAACATTTTACCACAGTTTTTCTCCACTGTCTGTGTTTTTCACCGCTCACCTCCGTAGTATTCTTCGGCTCAAGCAAATGTGTGAGCACAGGTTGCATGTTCTATAACCGCAAATGAGGAATTACATGTATCAAGCACTGAATTTCTATTCAGGTTTTCTGCTCATGATTTTTGTCCCAACTTCTAACATCTCCCTTTTCTTCGCCAGACCTGCTCAGAAGTCGTCTGCATAGCTGACTGTTCGTATTGAAGTGTAAACACATTTTTATGTTGTTGTAAGGTTAGAGCAGGGTACAAGTCAAGTACATGATGTGATGGTGTCGTATTTAATGAGTTACAGTGTGAGCTTTTGCCCTAGGATTTCTCCCTTGCCATGTGATATGATTGTGCAATGTGGCTTCCGAGACAGCCCACCCTGCTGGTTGCATCATGTTTCGCTCTGAAAATTGCAGAGGAAAAAACACTTCCTAATGTTTGCGTCTGATCAAAATAAGCACTGTTTTAAACTCATAACTCTCAGACATATGTTTAAAATTAATAAAAAAGCAGGGGACGCTTTGTTGTTCTGTGACTCAAGGTAACAAGCACTGACAAATCCAACAGGCCTCGCCATTTAGCTGCCATTGCTTTTTGCCAATGCTTTACTGCATCTGAAAGGAATTGTAGAGGAGCAACATTGTAAGTGGTAAGTAGAGAAGCCATAGTGGAGGTGGAACAGAGAGAAGGGAGCATGAAGCAGGGGAAATAAGAGGTGGAACAAATAGGCATGTTTGGGGGGAGCAACACCAATTTATGCAGGGGGAGGTATTTAAGGTAGAACGCAAGACAACACATTTACTCCAGTGGAGTGCTGAGGAAAAAAGGGATCCAATTAAAAAATAATAAAGACGCTAACCCCAGGTGTGGCAAAAACACAAGAAGATGAAGGAAAGCCATTAGAGCAAGCAAATGATTAACAAGAACTTCAACCAATATTATGCATTGGACTGGCCCAACGCATACTGCAAGTATTGGCTTTGTCGACAAAAGGCCTTTGACAAGAGGCAGCTAACAACTGTCTGTAGGTGAGACGTAAACAAACTTTGACATAGTCAATAGGCCAATGTTTTTTTGTGCACTAGGGAGCGAGTGCAGGTAAAAGCATCTAAAAAAAATGAATGTTGCAACAACATAAAGCAGTCCTTTTTTAGGTCTAATGAACTAGACTGTGCAAATGCTTCAAAAATATAATGAAAAAGTATTGTGGGAAAGAATATCACAAAAATAATAAATATCAACTTATAAGTAATTTATTTAAAATATTAAATAAGTAAAAAGTAATATAATTAATAAAAATAGCTATAATAAGAGTTATTGTCATATATTAAAATAAATATTAATGTTTAATGCATTTAACTGAAAATATTAACAATAACCTAAATGTAAAAATAAAATACATATATAACCAACAAAAATAGCCCTAAATATAATTCCTTCGCTCAATTCCCGAATAATAGCAGGACAGACAAAAGAGGAGTCGTACTTCTAAAAGGTCTGAAAAGCTTAAATCTTGTAATTGCTAATGGGTGGTTGAGGAAAGATATTCCAGCGAACTATACCCATAAGGCTCCCACGGGGAGATCAATTCTTGATTATGTAATCGTCTCTGCAGATTTTTTTCACAAACTTACAAATATGGAAGTATTGGGAAATGTTTTTAGTGATCACATGTTCATTTGCTTTAAAATTGACTTTGTTTGTGATGAGGTAGGCTCCTGAAATTTTAAAGGTACTTCAGTAGGGTTTAATGTAACAAATGGTAGAAGCCACTGGAACACTCAAGCGACCACTAAATTAAAAGCGCATCTATCATTACTAATAAGAGATCAGCAGTGTTTAGAATCAGTTGAGTGTGATCGTATTCAACCTGATCTTCTTTAAGTTTTTTCCCATAATATTGGCCTTTTGGCTCCATCTGGCAAACCTACTCATGTTCCTGGTCAACGGAGACCATACTTTAACCCATTGCTCACTTTAAATAGGGAAATAAACAAACTAGTGAGGGCTCAGTTCCAGTACTTTTCGCATGAGCGAAGCAATTTAATAAACCTGCTAAAGAGAAAAAAACATAGGAAAAAACGATCCCTAAGGCAAATAAAGGAAGATGGTGTATGGACACAGTTAAAAGAGGCAGCTTAAAAAAATAACTCAAAAAGGTACTGGGAAATAATCGCCGATTGCTGCGGCACTAGGGTGAAATTTCTTCTCATACCCATGAAAGAAGAAGATTGGAAACTTTATCTGCGGGAATTGTATTCTGGGAATCTCGATTCTTGCAGATCTGATATTGGGGCTCTGGATCTGCCGTTAATTTCAGTACCCAACTATGTCCATTCTATTGATGAAGTGGTCGGGGCTATTAAAAAAATGAGATCCTCAGGAGCAATGGGCCCTGATGAAATTCCCATGACGCTAATAAAAAAGGAGCCTGTTTTGTGGGCTACCTATTTAGCTCCATTATTTAATCTTTGCTATTCTAATGGGAAAATTCTACCATCTTGGTCAGGAAGTACTTTAATTCCGCTATACAAAAAGGGCCTTAGATCGCATTCAGGTAATTACTGACAAATAGCTTTACTGGATGCAACAGGGAAAATATTTGCTCGTAGAATTCTCGATCACCTTACAGAATGGGTGGTAGAGAAGAAAGTACTACCCATTGAGCAAGCAGGCTTTGGGAAAAACCATTCTACGCTAGATAATATTTTTATGTTGAAATTAATAGAGGAAAAATACACAATCTATCGTAATTCAAATGTATTTATGGCTTTCATAGATTTTTCTACAGCCTTCGATAAGGTAGATCGACCTTTACTATGGAGAAAACTGCAAAAAATGGGTTTGCCTCCCACTCTGCTATCCTTGATCATAGCACTCCACTCCCAAACCTGGTGCAAGATAGTAATGGGTGGAAAACGAGGATTATCAAATGTAATCCCTACAGAAAACGGTCTCAAACAGGGCTGCTTGTTAGCACCGCTTCTATTTTCCTTATATATAGCAGACTTGCCCGATTGCTTTGCTCAAGATGATGGAAATGCCCCAAAGATCAGTACCCGTCCTTTTGCATGTCTACTATACGCAGACGATATTGCAGTAATGGACTTAACCCCTATTGGGTTGAATAGAAAGTTGGCTTCCTTACAAAAATATACTGTGGCCCACTTTTGGAAAATAAACGTATAGAAAAGTAAAATTTTAATTTTGAAAAGTTCTAAAAGTAGAAAATCATATAATTTTAATTGACAAATCGGTCCAGAAAGACTGGAGGTAGTATATTCATACCTCTATTTAGGGAAACTTTTAACAAGCAGCTTGAAAAATAATCCTCACATTTCACACTGCTCTAGTAAAGCTACTTCACATGCCAACGGCTTCCGCATTTTTTACAGCGCTATGGGTCGGAGACTTTTCGTACATTTATTGGCGGTTTTTAAGGCAAAAATCCTCTCAACCCTGCTTTATGCGATATAATCAATCCCTGTTAAGGACTGGAGTTTTTTGGACAAGGTCGAAGGTCAGATACTACGAAAATATGTAATTTTAACACCTTAGTTCCAACGGCAGCAATCCGATTGGAATTTGGTTTGATAAGCTCATATACTCAAGGCTTATCCAGGGTTCTACTTTGGGGTTATCAGCTAAAACATAGCGACCCTGATTCACTAAGAGGTGTCTTATGCCATGAAATCTTTGACGTTAAGGCAGGTAACTACTCCTTTCACTGTGATTTCTCTTTGGCACTAAAAGTCTTTAGTATACAAGAAGAATCAGTACTTACCCTTCCATCATTAGGATTTAATTCTCTCCTAAAAATTCTGAGTGGCAGAATTAGTTTCGATAGAGACATTTAATCCTGTAACTCTAAAGACAGAATACAACTAATAACTAGGACAAACTCTCCGAGAACTGCACAAAAATATTTATTTTGGAACTTAGAACACAGCATTCGTCGCTTATTTATTTCAGGTCGCATGAATCTTCTGCCCTTAAATGACCTTACAGCAAACTGGTTTCAGAATCCGAATAATAGGAAAATGTGTAATTTGTGTATGCTGAGAACCCAGACTCTGTACCATGTTTTGTTTGTATGTCCAGCACTGGCATTGAGTCGTAATCGTTGGCTCTGTCTGATGTTTTTACAAAACTCCGTTAAAAACGTTGCATCAGCTCGAGATGATCTCTTTTGTCCTAAAAACGAAGCAGTGTGCGTTAAATTATTTAATTATTTTAAGGAATTCATGTATATATTTTATCGCTGTAATGATGTTTTTATAAACTGTGTATAAAATGTTGCACCAACCTGAGATTATCAATTTTGGACAAAAAACAAAGCAGTGGGACTAAAACTTTTTAAATTCTTTTGCCTTTTTTAGTACACTTTTCAAATGGGTGGCTATCCTCTTAGCAAGCCTTTTAGCTAGCTCTCCATCTGTAGTAGTCTTTGGTTTTATTAATTTGTATTTAGCACATTGATAGGCAGCTATTAACTGCTATTTTCTCATAATTAGGGTTAGGTTGCTTTTTTCTTCCAACTATGTTCTGTTGTTAATTCTAAAAACTTATATGCAGTGGGATTCAGGAGGTTTCTCTCTTGTGAGCTGGTTGCTACTGAATTGCTTTTTGCACAGGTCTGATTATGCCCATGCTTTACTTTGTCTCTCATTTTAAATTGATTCTCTAGTTGAAATGGAACTTTTGGTTTTTATTAAATGAACTGTCAGCTTATATAATGTCCATTATATCGTTTTAGGAGTTGTAATGGGCAAAATCTCAAGTACTGTATGATCAGGGCTTTCTGATAATATTGTTTGTTTCTACTTAATGAAATTTAGTTAACTGAAGGCAGGCTCTTGAAATTTTATGATGGTTTGTGATTATGCTTGTTATGTGTTTGTTTTATTTGTAATTCTATGAATGCATTTTATGTGGACCTCCTAGGAGTTCCAAATCTTTAATAAATATATTGAATTGAATTGAATTGAACCAACAAAAATAGCTACCATAATTGGAATATTAGAATAAACATATACAAAATATATGTAATACTTTAAAACTAATTAAAAAATAATATTTTCATAACAAAGTAACTTTATTCAGTCTAAATAAGGCCAGTACATAATACATGATTAAATACATCAATTATTTGCAAAAGATACATTACATCCAGGTCAATGAAATTGGACTAAATTGCCTTCATGATCGTTTTAAACATTAACAAAAATCTACAAAGGACAGCAAATACATCTTAAAAAGATAAATGTATCTTTAAAATTTCTATTACCTAAAACAATTCCACAATTAGCAGCCCTACAATAAAGCTGTATAAGCACAGGTTTAACCCACCATGTTTAAGCCCAACTGTTAATGCCACAAATAAGCATATTGCACATAGTTTTGACAAATAAACACGCATTTTAAACGTTTTTATAAAAAAAGATTATAATCAAAAGAGTGAAACATGATAAAGTGCATTGTAGATGAGATCAGCTTCACCCTAAAGGTGCATTAAATGCTCAAATGGAACCACACCCCTTGTCAAACGACTTTTTCAGCCTCAACGATGAGGTAAGAAAGCATGCGACAGCATAAGTTGAATGTACATCCGGTACTAACTGTAAATAGGTTAAAGTAGGCTTAACCTGAGCAAATTGGAAAGGTTGAACAGGGGCAAATAGAAACATTTTTTAAGGGATCTCATAAAGTCCACCGGAAAAAACTAAATTCACGAGATCCTGAGGAGAAATGATATCAGAGGTACAGGGACTTAACTTTGTACTCCACACACCAGATTTAGGGAAAGCTGACATCATGTGAAACTGGTTAAACCTAAATCGAGAAAGGAGGAATTGCTGATGGACATTTAAAGTACTGAGCAGAAGTGGTTTCTTCAACTCAATATGTATATAAATATATATAAACACTGCTACCTGAAAAGAAGTCATGGCTCACTAGCACGCCTGGTACTTGATGATGAGCAGCCAGTCATCCATTTATAGAACAAGGCTTGTTTACTTGAACAGGAAAAACGTCAGCACTCTAGCAGAGTATGTGTAAAACAATCCTTTATTACAGCAACAAGAAGAGGTCATGTGCTTTAGATTTTTGCCTTTCTTTAAACAGAAAGTGATTCACCAATCAGGTCACTTCCTAAAGACATATAGTTGCCCAATATGAACTAAAGGAAAAAGGAAATTATGCACAATTTAAGCTAAGTTGGGAAAGAGTTGGACTTTTGAGAGGATATATTTACTATTTCCTCTCCAGTCTTAGGAACAGTAGGGAAAGTGTTGTTCTTCAGATGGATTGTATTAACTATTCCCTCTTCAATCTAAGCAAAACTAAGGAAAGTGCTGACATTTGGAGGGGTTAGATTCACTAGTCCCCCACCAATTTAAACAATAGTGGGGAAAGTGCTGAACTTCGGAAGGGTGAGATTTACTATTTCCAATCTAAGCAATAACAGGGAAAGTGCTGGACTTCAGAAGGATTAGACTTACTATTCGACTCCAATCGAAGCAACACTAGGAAAGTGGTGGAGCTCCGAGGCGTCACATGCACTATTATAACTCATAACCATCTTCTAAAACCAATTAAATACTGAGAAACATTAAATGATTACATCATATTTTAAATACAAAATACATACTATGAAAATGTTTACAAATGTAAACTAGAAAAATTCTAAATAAGTTATTAAATTACATTTGTAAATTAATGTATTCTCCCCTCCATCCTTTAAGGAGTGCAATGATGTAAATGAAGCCATAACTGAGATGAGCAGGGATTTTGACATTATTGCCCCTATAAAAACAACAACTATCTATGGAAGACCTTCCCCGGCTCCCTGGTATTCTGACAGTCTGAAATCAGAGAAAGCAGCATGCAGAGTAAAAGACCGTAAATGGAGGAAAACAAAAGCAAATGAAGATAGACTGGCCTATAATGTGTCACACATGGACTATCTTAGGAACTGTAATATGACCAGGCGTTCACATCTAGCCACCCGAATAGGGGGAGCTAAGGGCTCCTCTAAGGAACTCTTCAGAATTTTTAAGGAGTTCACTACCCCTGTTGTGAGCAATCTGGCCTGCCCCCCTTCGCAAGACTTTTGTGAGGAGCTTGCTCTACATTTCACCAGTAAAATAGATAAGATCTATAACTTCTTTGCTTTAATTACGGAGCATATGTCAGAAACCCTACTTCCAGATAAGTTCATGCTCCCAAAACTGGAGTATTTTGGCTCTGTAACGATGGAGAAAGTCCTTGGGTTATTAAAACAAAGTAAATCAGGTTCTCCGGCTGATGTGGCTCCTCCACACATCATGTCTGATTTCCTGGCTAACCCTATTAAGGAAATCTGAAATCTATCTTTAACATCTGCCCCTTTTCCATTGAAATGAAAAGGGCATTTATTAAACCTTTACCAAAAAAAACCTCGGCTAATCAGGACGATCTTCAAAATTATAGGCCCATTTCTCTTCTCCCCCTATGCTGAAAAATCATGGAGTCTATGGTGAACCAGCAACTGTCAGACTATCTGGAACAGCATAATCTTCTTGACCCCTCAAAGTCGGGCTTCCGTGCAGGCTTCAGCATGGAGTCTGCACTAACTAAGGTGTCAGATACGATCAGGCTGCTTTTGGATGATGGAACACCTACGATGCTAGCAATAATACTCTTAAACATCTTGGCGTTTTCACGGCATGTCGGGCATGGCGATCCATCAGAAGGACTTGAAAAACCAAAAAAATACGGTCCATCTGTGAATACTGTTATGATGAACCAAAAATAATAATCCGGAGATACAAGCAAATAAAGATATCTCTGAAAAATTGAAAGTATATCACAATTGAGATTGACTTCGCTGAATATTACCACAAGATAGAAAGCTACGAATATTCCATCCTAAATTTACATGTTGGAACATCACTGAAGGGTTGCATCAGCTAAGCCAATTAACTTCTAATTACACATGCCCTGAATGTCCTTAGAGGATACCCTGTAGCCACACTACAAAAAGACAAACTTTTATCTGTTGGTCCTGAGAAAGGTGGTACAAGTCCACCGAAAGGTGCATCGACCTGGTCATCTATACTATCTGTGTTATTTCACCTTCAGAGAAAGAACTTGTCCTGACTATCAAGTGAAGTGTGTGTAGATGTATGAATGAGTAGTGTATGTTTGATGATTAGTGTGTGGTTCTCAGGGTACTTCTGTTTGTTCTTAAGAGAAAATCAATTTCATATTTGATTTCTAAATTATGCACACAATGAGTATATAAAAATGTTTTTAAAAAATCAATGCAAAGGAGAAAAAAATAATATATTGAAGCCTGAAAATGTATAGGAAAAGTCATTTTGATATATGTGCTAAAAAATGAATAAAAATACTAAATATATTTTGATCTAAATGTATCTGTGTTGATCTGGAAGTTAAATTCCTGAAAGCATTTGAGTAATATCATTTGAGAAATTATGGTGAGGCCACAAGGGAATGTTTTGTATTGTTGTTGATGCTGTTCCTTCTTTTCCCTGGCCTAAAATTATCTAATAGAGGGGGTCCCTAATTTATGCTGTTACACCTACGATGCTAGTTCTTTTGGACCTATCAGCGGCCTTTGACACCATCTCTCACAGGATCCTATTAGAGAAACTGCAAGGGATTGGTGTCAGGGTGAGGGCGCAGGAGTGGGTTCGGAGCTTCCTCTCTGAAAGATCTCAATGTGTTCAACTGGACACTTTCCTGTCCAGGACCACGATTGTGGATAAGGGGGTTCCTCAGGGCTCTATGCTAAGTCCCACACTGTTTAATATATACGTGTCGTCTTTGGCCTACGTTATTAGATCATGCGGGTTTCATACCATCTCGTATGCCGATGACACGCAGATTGTTGTCCCTATAGAGAAGGACACAGGTGGGACCAGAGACAGATTCAAGTTATGCATGTCCAAAGTTGCAGTATGGATGAAAAAGAACTTACTGCAATTGAACTCAAATAAAACTGAGATTCTCCTGTTCGGCAAGCCGAGCACATATGGACTAAGGATTGGTGGCCGGAGGAACTTGCAGAAGCTCCCTGCCCCACAAATTGGGTAAAAAATCTGGGTGTGCTATTTGACTCTCAACTATCAATGGAGGAGCACGTGAAAACCTTATCTGTCAAATGCTTTGGACTAATCTGTATGCTAAAGAAGATCTTCCCCTGGATTCCGCTCTCCATCAGAAAGGTCCTGCTACAAGCACTTTTAGTCAGCAGGCTTGACTATGGAAATGTCCTGTTGGTAGGGATGAGGAAAGATCTATTTTCTAAGCTTCAAGTCGTGCAAAATACGGCGGCCCGGTTAGCTCTCAATAAACCTGCAGCACCCCCTTTGCCCCATTACTGAATGAGTTGCATTGTCTACCAATGAGGAAAAGAGCAGTCTTTAAGCTCCTGTGTCTGGTTTTCAAAGCCTTGGTTGGCCCGGACCAAAATATCTAAGGAAAAAATTAAAATGGCACACTCCATCCCATCAACTAAGATCCAGTGGCCATAAGCTCCTCCAAATACCCAGAATCAAAAAGGTCAGGATGGGTGGGCGTGCTTTTTCTCATGTTGCCCCTAAATACTGGAACGCATTACCAGAAAACCTGCAGATCTGTCCCACATTAGTGACATGGCTATATTAGTGCACTGATGCTGTATATCGCTGTCTGCTTCTTCTGGGCGCCGAGAGATCCCCTAGGGGATGATTCGTGCGCCATACAAATAATAATAATAATAATAATAATAATAATAATAATAATAATAATAATAATAATAATAATAATAATAATAATAATAATAATGTTTGGAAAACGACTTCCCAACCTACAACCCAAAAAGACACAATCACCAAAAACCACAAATAAAAAAATAACAAAATAAAATTACTACAAGTAAAACAAATAAAATTAAAAACACTAATAATGTCAAGTACATAATTACAAATAATAGTATTATACGCATCAAAATTTGAAAAGTAGTCACTGACTTCTTTTTAATATCCGCATGTAACATCCACTCGGAAAATAATTTTTATCACAAGCCCCTGCAAGACTATTGAAACACTGCATGTCCTTTTTCTCTGTTGATACATAAACTATTTAAATGTAAAGTGTTGGTATTTGGAGGGGTAAGATTCACTGGTCCCACTCCAAATGAAACAACAGTGACAAAAGTGCTGGTCTTCGGAAGGGTGGGATTTACTATTTCCACTCCAATCTAAGCAATAACAGGGAAAGTGCTGGACTTCAGAAGGTTTAGACTTACTATTACTACTCTAATCTAAGCAACACTAGGAAAGTGTTGGAGCTCAGCAGGGTAACATACACTATCATAACTCATAACCATCTTCTAAAAATAATGAAATACCAAGCAAAATAAAAAAATATTTACATGATATTTTAAATAAAAAATACATACTATGAATATGTTTACAAATGTAAACTACAAAAATTCAAAATAAGTTATCAGATAGAATATGTAAACATTAATATGTAAACATTAATATGTAAACATTAATATGTAAATTATTATTTGGAGAAATGACTTCCCACCGTACAACCCAAAAATGACATAAACACCAAAAAACAATAAATAAAAAATACTAAAATAAGAATGTTACATGTAAAGCAAATACAATTCAAAACAATAATAAATATAAAATACATAATTAAAAATATTATTATATGCACTTATCAATAAATAATAAACACTTCAATCAAATTAAATAATGTACCTAATAAATAACTAATTAAAAATTTACATATTTACCAATTAAATATATCTATGACCTAAAAAATTGTTTATAAAAACAATAATACCTGTAATAGCTTCCCACCCTATTCCACTACAAACCAATCAAATGGCTACTAAATTATAATTAACAAATAAAAAAAATACTGTACAATTAAAAGATTAAATCTAAGTAAAGTACTGACAATTTACATAGCTACTGAGCAACAAAAAAAATTGTTTACATAACAATTATTTAACATAAAAGAGAAAAAAAAATCCAATTTAATTAACTTCCCACCCAACTCAATTTTTCTTACAAAACTAGTTGCAATGCTCATTATCAGCTTTGTATTTGGAGTTAAATGGAAAGACAAATTTTGAAAGCACATGGAGTTTCAGTGGAGGAAAGTATGCATGCATGAAAAAATACAACTTATAGATATTTCTTGGGCTCAAAGATTCACCCATCATTTTCTCTTCCAGCAGTCACATTGTACTCGGTCGGTTGGACGCTCCTGATCCAATTTGATTGAAAAACATTCCTGAACCCATTTAGACGGGAAGTTTTCCAAACCGCATCAGAATCGGGCCCCGAAACGGAAAGGTTTCCAACCGACCGATTACAAAGCGAGTTATGCGTTAGGAATATCCTAATCCAAACCTGAAGGCATTTGGAATGACCGAGCCGTGCGGAGCAGACTCGTACGTCTCTACAGGTCGCGGTTCAGAACAACTAATTACAATGCTGGATTCCTAGAGCCCTTCCGAATAGTGCCATCCGACTCAAATCAGCAGTCAGAATTAGAATTTGAGGGCCTCTAGCGGGCCCCCCTGCACTCAGAGCCTACCCAATTGAGCCCGTGGGGGGACCCATGGATCCCTCCTTGCCAGCCATGCACAGTGTGGCAGGCACTAGGGGATGCTCGCCGCAGGGTGCCCAATTTTCCCCAGCGACCCCTTTCTTCAACGGGAACCTATGCATCCGGTCGGAACATAGGCTCCCATTAAAGTCAATGGGAGTCCAACCAAATTGTATCTGGAAGCATCCGAATGCATCACAATCGGTTGCTCGGACTCTCCCGATCCAAGTCGGTCGCAAACCATTCCCAAACCGAATTGGTTGGAATTATTTCCAAACCGCATCATAAGTTGTCCAAAGGCGTTAAAAGGATTATTTTCTTTTTAACACAGGTATGAGCTTACTATGGATGCCGTTACAAAAGGCATATGAGTTTAAATTTAAATGTAAGTATTTTGGGAAATATATTGGGGGTTTATAGATTAAGGGGTCGATTCCAATTCGTGAAAGAAAACCGTCCCACGAATCGGATTCGGAGCCGTTTCCGTACGATTCGTAGATACTCGTACGATTTGCGTAGTACGATCCATTTCCAAATATTCCGTCCGAATGTGTACGAACCGTACAAAAAATAAGCCAAGATCCGTACAATTCGGACGCGGGTTGTGAACTGTACGATTTGTAAACTTGCCGTACGACCTGCAAAGTACGATCCGGGAACCCTGATCGCGATTCGGACGGGAAACACCATCGTGTATTAACAGCGAGTTGTACGGTAAACATCGCGTACATCGGTACATCGCGTATGAGTGATCCGCACAAGCAATACAAAAGCGAACCCCTCATCAACGAAGCGCATGTGTACCCCAGAAATCTGTCGCGTATGATAGAGCTACATAATGAACTAAGAAACGTACACCCCCTCAATGCAGCGCACATGAACCCCGTAAATATGTCGCGGATGAGACAGCGAACAAAATAAACTACTACACGCACCTCGCTCAACGAAACGCACGCCACCCCGTAAATACGTTGCGTATGAGCGAGCCATACAATACGTATAAAGTACGAAACGAACACCCCCTCAAAGAAACACAAGCATACCCCTAAAACAGCCCAAAGAGTGTGCAAACGACTCGTACAACACCACAAAATATATCTCCTGTGTACAAACCAATGCAAAGCAATGCCCTGGCCAATTCCAAAGTGTCAAATAGAGTACTCAACTCAGACCCACCCCTTATAACACACCCAGCAAATTTTCAAAACAATCTACACCCACTAATGGACCAATACAAAGGGCCCACACACACAAACCAGCATCCTTTGCAACATACACAATGGTCCCCGCAGACCAGTACAGTTCCAGCCCTGGGAGGAGAAGGTCATGGCCCTGCTACCACCGGTGGGAGTACATGGAATTGAAGGAGCCGTGGAGCCTGGTGAGTATACAAACAACTCATGTCACAAGTGTGGATCCCCGGCAGTGCCCAGACACATGAGGGGTGTGTGGCTATGACTCCCAGGAGTGCCCAGACATAGGAGGGGGTGTAGATATGACTCTCAGCAGTGCCCAGACATAGGAGGGGTGTGTGTGGATATGACCTCCAGCAGTGCCCAGACATAGGAGGGGGGTGTGGATATGACTCCCAGCAGTGCCCAGACATGACAGGGTTGGGTGGATATGACACCCAGCACTGCCCAGACAATGCAGGGGTGTGTGGGTGTGACTCCCAGCAGTGCCCAGACATAGGAGGGGGTGTGGATATGACTTCCAGAAGTGCCCAGACATAGGAGGGGATGTGGATATGACTGCCAGCTTTGCCCAGACATAGGAGGGGTGACAGGATATGACTCCTAGCAGTGCCCAGTCATAGGAGGGGTGGGTGGATATGACTCCCAGCAGTGCACAGACATGACAGGGGTGGGTGGATATGACTCCCAGCAGTGTCCAGACATAGGAGGGGGGGCAGGATATGATTCCCAGCAGTGTCCAGACATGACAGGGGTGGGTGGGTATGACTCCCAGCAGTGCCCAGACATGCCAGGGGTGGTGGATATGACTCCCAGCAGTGCCCAGACATAGGAGGGGGTGTGGATATGACTCCCACCAGTGCCCAGACATGACAGGGGTGGGTGGATATGACTCCCAGCAGTGTCCAGACATAGGAGGGGGGCAGGATATGACTCCCAGCAGTGCCCAGACATGACAGGGGTGGGTGGATATGACTCCCAGCAGTGCCCAGACATAGGAGGGGGTGTGGATATGAATCCCAGAAGTGCCCAGACATGACAGGGGTGGGTGGAAATGACTCCCAGCAGTGCCCAGACATAGTAGGGGTGGCAGGATATGACTCCCAACAGTGCCCAGACATAGGAGGGGGTGTGCATATGATTCCCAGCAGTGCCCAGACATAGGAGGGGGGTGTGGATATGACTTCCAGTGTGGTACTGAAAATTCTGGACCCGTGTCATGTACATCGTCGTATCATGACGATTTTGGTATCGGCGGACCGGTAATGGTTCTAATACTATGCACAAGCATTTCCGTCATGTTCGAGTGGCGGAATCACCCTAAAATGGGATTTTTCGTCTGGAACCCTCGGGTTCCATTTTGTGATCGGCAGCCATTTTGTGATTGCCCTCACATAAGGCAATGACTAAGGGCCGAAACCAACCTGAAGGACACGTACACCTTTGCTGACTCCGCTGTGACCTGGGCAAGCTAACTCCAATGCCTGAAGCCAAACCTGTTCGGGCAGTTCCTTTCCCAGTGGCCGAGCGAGATCAGAATCAAGGCACAACATGTCATAAACCGATCACCGCACACAAACCATGCCTAATCTCACACACACCTGTCCCTGTTTCTTCTTTATGACCTGTTTTACGAGGTTGAGGTGCCCGTTTTTATTAGGGGTCTGCCAATATCTGATGAAAGTTCTGGGCCTTGCCGGGTAATTGATTATGGACTGGACAAACTGAAATATGGGCTTGTCATCATGACTCTGCTTTTCCTTTGTAGCGAAAATATGTGAATGGTTTACCGTAAAACAAGGAATGTTTGCCTGAAGCATATTATTTTGTATATAAGGAGAAGACTGGCTTTGTAATGTTTAGCAGTCTCCTGAGAACATACATGCTGTTGTACTTCTAGGATATCTGTTACTGGTTGCAGCCAATAAATACGATCTTTGACTTCACCAAGAAGACTCTGTGTTTCTGTAGTCTGAAACAGGAAGGACTCAAAGTCTTCGGGTGTTCTCCCTGGCACCGCTGGGTTCTTAAAAACCCGGTACTTCACCAGCAGTGCCCAGACATGACAGGGGTGGGTGGATATGTCTCCCAGTAGTGCCCAGACATAGGAGGGGTGTGTGGATATGACTTCCAGCAGTGCCCAGACATAGGAGGGGTGGCAGAATATGAATCCCAGCAGTGCCCAGACATAGGAGGGGTGTGTGGATATGACTCCCAGCAGTGCCCAGACATAGGAGGGGGTGTGGATATGACTCCCAGCAGTGCAAAGACATAGGAGGGGGGGTGGATATGACTCCCAGCAGTGCCCATACATAGGAGGGGGTATGGATATGACTCCCAGCAGTACCCAGACATGGCAGGGGTGGGTGGATATGACTCCCAGCAGTGCCCAGACATAGGAGGGGGTGTGGATATGACTCCCAGCAGTGCCCAGACATGACAGGGGTGGGTGGATATGACTCCCAGCAGTGCCCAGACATAGGAGGGGTGGCAGGATATGACTCCCAGCATTGCCCAGGCATGACAGGGGTGGGTGGATATGACTCCCAGCAGTGCCCAGACATAGGAGGGGGTGTGGATATGACTCCAAGCAGTGCCCAGACATGACAGGGGTGGGTGTATATGACTCCCAGCAGTGCCCAGACATAGGAGGGGGTGTGCAAAGGAATCCTAACAGTAGTCAACAGCATGAGGGTGGGTGCAAGGCTCATGGCCAGAAGGCTGCAAGGGGGATGTTGAAGAAGGTTAAACTTTGGCCAACCCTATCACCACTACTGTGTATACACAAACCCAATTGCAATCATCCCATATGGTCCAGGTGCACACCCATGAACCATGCTCAATGTACAGGGAATGAGAAAGTAATGATAACATAGCTGACACTGGGCCATGGTGTATGATGCAAAAGGTCATCCTGTGACCAGTGCAAACAAGTAACATCAGGACAACAAGGTCAGATCTCTTAAACCGGAACTCACAACCACGGTTATGGCAGCATGCTCCATGGGGGGACAGCCACACCATGAGTGAGGCCCAGTTTCAAAGCACAGTCCAACTACCAGCACAGCCTGTCACACACACCCCTTACATAAACATAGCCAGCTGGAACAGGCAATGTAGTGGCCCACTGTCACAACTGTCCTGTAACACTGCAAGTACCAATCTGATAGTTCAAGTTCAAGTTCAGAGATTTGTATAGCACACTACTCACCCAGAGGGTCTCAAGGCGCTTGAGGGGGGGGGGGGTGCTTTACTTATCGAATAACCAGGTTTTTAGCTGCTTTCTGAAGGAGAGGTGGTTCTGTGTAAGGCAGAGGTGGGTGGGGAGAGAATTCCAGGTTTTGGCTGCTAAGTAGGAGAAGGATCTTTCCCCCATAGTGGATCTGTGGATGCGCGGTATTGCGGCGAGGGCTTGATTGGATGAACGTAATAGGCGGGTGGGGGTGTAGAAGGATAGTCGTGTGTTGAGGCATTCGGGTCCTAGGTCGTAGAGGGCCTTGTGTGCCTGGGTGAGAAGACAGAACGTTATTCTCTTGTTGACGGGGAGCCAGTGAAGGTCTTTCAGGTGACCGGAAATGTAAGCTTGACGGGGGATGTCTAGTATGAGTCTGGCTGAGGCGTTTTGGATGCGTTGGAGTTTTTTCTGTAGTTTGGCTGTGGTTCCGGTGTAGAGGGTATTTCCGTAATCCAGTCGGCTTGTGACCAGTGCGTGAGTGACCGTCTTTCTTGTTTCGGTGGGAATCCAACTGAAGATTTTTTTGAGCATATGTAGGATGTTGAAGCATGAAGATGAGACGGCGTTGACTTGTCTGGTCATCGAGAGGGAGGAGTCCAGGATGAAGCCCAGGTTGCGTGCGTGATCTGTAGGTATGGGTGCTGTACCCAGGGCCGGTGGCCACCATGAGTCTTCCCAGGCAGAGGGGGATGGTCCTAGGATGAGGACTTCCGTTTTGTCCGAATTCAGTTTTAAACGGCTGTTCTTCATCCATTCGGCTACTTCTTTCATTCCTTCATGTAGATTGTTTTTGGCGGTGTTCGGGTCTTTGGTGAGGGAGAGGATCAGCTGGGTATCGTCTGTGTAGGAGATGATGTTGAGGTTGTGTTGTCGCGCGATGGATGCGAGGGGACTCATGTAAATGTTGAAGAGGGTGGGACTGAGTGATGATCCTTGTGGTACGCCGCAGATGACTTCGTGGCCTTTGATTTGAATGAGGGGAGGCGGACTCTCTGGGTTCTTCCAGCGAGAAATTAGATGATCCAGTCCAAGGCTTTTCCTTGTATTCCGGCGTTGCTGAGGCATTGTATGAGGGTGTTATGACAGACAGTGTCGAAGGCGGCGGAGAGGTCAAGTAGGATGAGGGCGGCTGTTTCTCCGTTGTCCAGAAGTGTTCGGATGTTGTCTGTAGCTGCGATGAGGGCGGTTTCGGTGCTGTGTTTGGATCGGAACCCAGACTGTGAGGGGTCGAGGGATTTGTTGCGTTCCAGGAAGGCAGCGAGCTGATTGTTGACGGCTTTCTCAATGACTTTGGCCGGGAATGGGAGGAGCGAGATGGGGCGGTAGTTCTTAAGTTCAGAGGGGTCCGCTGTGGGTTTCTTCAGAAGGGCGCTGAGTTCGGCGTGTTTCCAAATTTACGGGATGGTTGCGGAGTTGAAGGAACAGTTGATGACATCGCGGAGATGGGGTGCGATGATGGAGTCTGCTTTGTTGAAGATGTGGTGGGGGCATGGGTCGGTTGGCGAACCTCAGTGGATGGAGTTCATCAGGCGGATGGTGTCTTCAGTAGTGATTAGGTTCCATGCGCAAAGGTTGTTAGAGTTCTGTTTGGGTTCGGGGGTGGGTGGAGGTGATTGGTCATCTGATTGTTTTTCAAAGCTGTTATGTATGTCGGCGATTTTGTTGTGGAAGAATGAGGATAATGAGTCGCAGAGGTCTTGGGAGGGAGTGATGTCGTTGGTGCCGGCGGTGGGGTTGGTAAAGTCTTTTACGATGAAGCATTTGAGAAAAAAATGCACAGGCCCATATCACAAGTCACTTGCACTTATACCACGATGACATAGCTACACCTTACTGAGGCAGCGGGCGCACAAATATTTCTGCAATGGTGCTGAGTATTGACAAGGAGATGCACCTGGGAGATGTATCGCGTGCTAAAGCCCTGCGGCAGAAGTATGTGAACTGGTCATGGTGTGTTCATGTTGTGGTGTGTTGTGGATGCCCGTCACAGCACATCAAAACCTCCCAAAAGTAGTTGAGTGAAATCTTAAAAATTTCACTCAGCCACTTTTATGCGTATGCTTGCCTCAAAAAACTGTGCATGCCTCAAGCTGACGAAAGGATTGACACTGCATTGTGCAGATAGGGCCACACAGAGCATTGGTGGATCTGCGTTGCACCAGCGACACAACTCAAGCAATGTGCCACTTCCATGGCACAGATGTGGGATGAAGCTGTACTGTTAACACACTATGGTGATCCCCAGTGTGAAAGTGTTGCATCCATGCTGGCATAGCTGTGGTGCACAATGACTGCCAAATTACTGCTGATATGCCTGGTTGTGCCATTCATTGTAAATAGACCCTCACATTAAAATGTGTCCTGAACACAGATCAATCTGACACCACAAGTGAACAGTGTGAACATTCCAAAGCAGGTGTAGCAGTGATAACGACAATGTATATGAAAAAGATGTATTGCATTACATGGCATTAACATCGTCCGTCTCTCACATCCACAGGGCAACGTGCACAATCTACCCCCAACCAGGGGGGAGAAGGAACACAGGCGGAGGCTCCACAGGACCCTGATCCCACCCACAGCGACGCCTCTCACCCCTCCATGGATGACACAGACCAATCTGGCACCTCTGGATCCCAAACCAGTGCAGCAGCTGGATATGGGGCATCTGCGCCTACCACCACACCCACTCCTGCCACATCCCAGCAGACAGCTCGGAGCCCTGCCCACAATCCTCAACTGAGCCAGTCTGACAATGAGGGACAATGTTCGTCGGACACCCAGAAGGAGGCAGACAACAGCGCCACTGTCAACCCTCAGGGGTCCCGTCGAACAGATGTGCCCACAACAGCAGGCCAGGCTTGTGTGGGCAGGGGTGGTGGGTTTGGCACAAGGCGGAGGCGAGAACCTGACCAGCAAGCTGACGGGCCCGGTAAGTCTGAACTCAGAAACATCATGGAGGGATACCGGCGGGATACCAGGGAGTTCAGCCAGGGAGTGGGGGCCCTCATCGCTTTAAAAACGAGCAGGCCGAGCAATACGCCAGTCAACGATGACACCAAGGACGGATGGAGGCAAGACTGGCTGAGCTCTTGGCGGCGCAGAGGGACATAAGCCATTCACTCCGTCGGATTGCTGACAACATGTAGCACCCTCCCTGTGTCACCAGGCCAGAAACATCCAAGCAAAGACTGCCAACAGGCACAGGGAGGGAGGAGGAGGTGGAACCATCCGACGGAGAGACCCAGGCATCGTCAAGGCCTGCTTATGAGGGTCCCCCAAGGAGTTGGGTCGTCCATGGAGAAGACGTTGAGAGGCAGAGGGTCATGCACATATCCCAAGTCACCTGGTCTGGCATCTTGTCTTTCTGTGCAACAGCATCACCCTATTGACTGTCACACTCTCCACATGCACTTGCTGGTCGCAGTGTCACCAATCATGCCAAACACTGTGTTCTGGACTCTGTTGACTGAAACTGCAAGGCATCACATCTCCTTCTGTGAATTTTTTGATTTCCCCCATTTTTGTACAGCACCTAGCATCTACTCACATTTCACTCACAAGTTGGAGAATAATAAAAAAAACACAGTACGTATTGATGTTGAAGTATGTTTTACCTGAGTCAACAGCATACGTGTCGGAATATGTCAAAGTGTGCAACAGTGTTGAACAAACACAAGCCATCCATACACTGGGATCTGAGTCTGGTTGTGGACACACATAGGTCACAATGTATGATCAACTACATCCATGGAGGGAAATTCTCACACGTGACGATTACTATCTGCTGTGGGTGGGGGGTTGTCATACTGCTCTGACAGACAGGTATGTAAGAGTCTCATGAAGGTGTACAGGTCATGGGTAATGTGTTGGTGTCCAGGGAGGGACTACCAGCTCTGTCTCTTGATGTGTGATAACTATCACCCGCATGCAGTTGTTCTGTGGAAGTGATGAATGTTGCCCAGGGCAAGGGTGGCTGGACGGACTACAGGCAACGTGGTGTTGGATGGGAGACATCCATATTTCTCTGTTTGGTTTGTGGTTGTGGAGTGCCTACTGAGTGTGGCTGAGGAGGATGAAGGTCTGCCTGCGGTTGACAGTGGGACTCTCAAACAATCAATCAAACAGAATATTTGCAAAGTGCGCTACATACCTGTGATGGTTTCAAAGCGCTGGGTGGAGGGGAGGGGGATGCTAATGATGGAAGAGCCAGGTATTGTGGAGTTTTGTGAAGGGCAGCAGCTCCTGGGTCTGATGTAGGTTGGTTGGGAGAGTGTACCAGGTCTTGGTGGCATGGTGGGTGAAGGATCTGCTGCCGTCGTTGGATTTCTGGATACAAATAGTGGCGAGGGTGAGGCTAGCGGACCGGAGGCTGGGGGTGGGGGTGTAGAAGCTGAGTTGGTCATTGAGGTATGCTGGTTTGGCGATGTGTAGGGCTTTGTGTGCATGGATGATGAGCTTGAAGGTGATCCTCTTGTTGACGTGGAGCCAATGCAGGCCTCTCAGGTGGGGTGTGATGTCACTGCGTTGGGGGGCGTCGGGGATCAGTAGTTCTGAGGCATTGGGGATGCGTTGCAGCCGTCTCAGGAGCTTGGTTGATGTCCCTGCATAGAGGGTGTTCCCGCAGTCCAGTCTACTGGTGACGAGGGCCTGGGTGACGGTTTTTCTTGTGTTGGAGGGGATACATTTGAAGATCCGGCAGAGATTTCGCAGGGTGTTGAAGCATGACGCGGAGATGGCATTGACATGCTTGGTCATGGAGAGTGCGTATTTGAGAATGACCCCCAGGTTGTGTGCGTGGTCGGTGTGTGCTGGGCCTGTTTCTAGCAATGTTGGCCACCAGGAGTCACCCCAGGCTGATGGGGTGGTGCTGAGGATGAAGACCTCCGTATTCTCTTCATTCTGCTTCAGCCTGCTGTACATCATCCATTCTGCAATGGACTTCATTCCCCTGTGGAGGTTGGCTTTGGTGGTATGGGTGTCTCTGGTGAGGGATATGATAATTTGGGTGTCGGTGGCGTAGGAGATGATGTTGAGGCGGTGTTGTTGAGTGACATGGGCGAATGGTGCCATGTAGATATTGAACTGTGCCGGGCTGAGGGATGTTCCCTGTGTGACGCTGCAGATGATCTTGGTGGTATTGGAGCTGAATGGTGGGAGGCGGACGTTTGGAGTACTGCCAGAGATGAAGGATGTGGTCCAGGCCAGGGCCATCTCTTGGATTCCTGCCATGGAGGCGTGATGTTAGGGTACAGTGGCAGACCGTGACGAATGCGGCTGATAGGTCCAGAAGGATGAGTGCGGCTGGTTCTCCTTTGTCCATCAGGATTCAGATGTTGTTGGTAGTGGCGATGAGGGTGGACTCGGTGCTGTGGTTGCTGAGAAAGCCGGACTGGGATGGGTCCATGATGTTGTTGCCTACTAGGTAGCGGGTCAGCTGTCTGTTGACAATCTTCTCTGTGACTTTTGCGGGGAGAAGGAGCTAGGAGATGGTCCGGAAGTTCTTTAGGTCATTGGGGTCTGCCTTGTGTTTCTTCAGTAGGGTGTTGATCTCTGCGTGCTGCCAGCTCTCTGCAAAGGTTGTCTCTAAGGAGATGTTGATAGTTTTTCGGAGATGGTATGCGATGCCTGTGCTTGCATTGTTGAAAACGTGGTGAGGGCATGGCTCAGATGGGAATCCAGAGGGTCTTGCTGGTGTCTTCGTAGCTGATGTTGGACCAGGCGGTCAGGTGACTTGTGCATGTGGGGGTGGCAGGGGTGGTGGTCTTGGTGGTGGATGAGGGTGTGTTGGTGTTGAAGCTGTCGTAGATGTCGGTGATCTTGCAGTGCAAGAAGGTGGCCAGTTATCTGCACAGGTCTTGTGATGGGGGAATGTCGTTGGTGTTGGACGTGGGGTTGTAGAGGTCTTTCACAATGTAGATGAGCTCTTTGGTGTTCTGTGTGTTTTTGTGTAGGTGGTCCTTGAAGACGGTCCTCTTGGTAGTCCTGATGAGTTGGTTGTGTGGGTGGGTGGCGTTCTAGTGGGCTGTGTAGCTGTCTGGTGTTCATTTGCAGAGCCAGTTCTCCTCCAGTTTCCGACAGGTGCATTTGGAGGGCGAAAGGTCTTTGTTGAACCAAGTGGCTTTCTTGTTGTTGTGATTGGTTGCGGAGGTCTTGACTGGGGCAAGGGTGTTGGGGCAGTTCTTGATCCACTTTTATGATGTTGATAGTGGCCCTCATACAAATGGCAGACTTCATACGGTGGGAGGTAGATGGAGGTTCCAAAATGGCGTTGGTGCTGTCCGATATGTCTACAGCATTTGACACTGTAGACCATCACAATCTTCTGAACCACAAGAAGACCATAGGTGTGTGGTCCTCAGTGCTGAACTGGATATTGTCATAACTATCTGACTGCACACATCAGGTCCGCATCTACAACATCGACTCCTTAGTCAAAACACAGAATTGAGGTATGCCGCAGGGCTCTTCTCAGAGTACGTATACTTTGGAAATGTTTCCTTTACCACGCTGGCTGATTCGATTGCCATGTCTGGCGTCTAAATGATATCATATGCAGAGGATCTTCTGAATCTAATCAACTAAAATTCAGTCAGAGCTGCACATTTTGAGCATCACCACAGTTGGCACTTGGTGTAGTATGTGACTCTGGGGGTGTACCTCACAAACTTTTAACAATCATACTCCTGGAAAGTTGGTGTCGTCCTTGTGGGTGATCCACTATCCATCTGTGATGGCAATGTAGAAGTAGTGTGCGTGGCTTACGTACAACCAGGTCACAGTAATGATGGTTTTGTGTTGTGCTGTTGTGTTGAGGAGGTAACAGAGTCAAATGTTGTGCTGGTATAAGTAGCATTGTGCAGAACGACGCACATGACCTGCTTGTACGGACATGCACTGTTATGTGTGGCAGTGCAGGGTTGGCAGTATGAGTTGCACACACAGCCTGCGAAGCTGTAATATGTGCTCTTAGGGGTTGCCTGATACCAGATGCATGATTGTCTGGTGTTCACTGTATGGAGGGTGGCAGGAGCATGAGTCCGTAGTGTAACCTGTGTCAATGAATGACCACAGGGCCTTGCACTGTGCACATTGCAGGCGCTGACAGGCCTTCCTTTGTCATGGATGTGGTGCAACTGTGGCACAGACAATCTGCAGTCTGCCTTATGAATGGACTTATGGATGGTAGAGCATATTGGAGGCGTGTGTGTCACAGAATCTGGCCACTGGCTTTTGCGGTGTCACTGGGGATGCAGCATCAGGAATGTCTGAACACATGATGGCTGAAGGTGTGAGACACCACGGAAAAGTGGCACACAAAGACAAGGATATTGCATAGCAGCATGGTACATGTGTATGGAAAGGAAGGAGTGTCTGGTTACTCAATGGTCAGAAAATGGGTCAACAATCACCAAATATGAGGGCCAAAGGACCAGGCACCAAAAGGCCGAGTGGGCACAGGATAAACAGCGTCAGCAAGTGTTGCATGATGGTTGTGGGTATTAAGCTCAAACAATACATACACAACCATGTATGTCAATCACTATATGGACCATCACCTATTACAAACACCATGCATGTTGAACCAGTACACATAACCACATATGCACAATCATTGTACAGAACTGGCTCAAAGTGTTTTCCCTTATAAAGAAAAAGACAACAGCAAGCTATGGCGTTATATTATTAGCCTGACCCCTAGAGGCGAGCACAAGGAAAACAGAGTTGCAGGGGTTGTGTGGGAAGAATACGCAAAGGGGCTGTACACCAGTGGGGTAAACCAGACTAGCCGAGGCAGTTCAGAGTGGTCCAAGGCAGCTGCTGTAACTATAAAAACTCAAAGCACGCCGAAAGACTTTTCAGGGCCCAGCCAATCCGTAAAGTACACAGATGAGGAGATTTTAAAGTACATTAGGGCTATAAGAACAGATGGGCTCCCGGCCCAAATGGTATTCCTGCCCAGGTCTTTAAAACTGCCCCTGCCTTTTTTGCAACCATACTCACCCCGCTATTCAATCACTCATTCGCCACTGCAATCTTGCCAACATCTTGGAAAGGCTCAGTCCTATTTCCTATACATAAGAAGGGTGACCACTCGAACCCAGCTAACTACAGGCTCATAGCGCTTCTAGATATGGAAGCCAAGGTATACGCCCGCCTACTACTAAGGGACTTGGAGGCCTAGGTGGATAAGAACGGTATTCTCCCGCCCTCACAGACTGGCTTTAGGGCCAAAAGTTCCACCTTGGACAATATCATAGCACTCTCTTACCTTGCGAAGCAAGCTAACATGAGGAATAAGTTGCCCCTGTTTTGTTGTTTTATAGATTATTCTACCGCCTTCGATAAATAGAAGTCGGTTATGGGCAAATCTTGAGACCTGGGGGCTCCCTCAAGTTCTGCTTAAAGCCATAAAAGCTCTTTATGAGGGGACATGGGTCCAGGTGAAATTAAGTCCAACAATCACAACAGCAAGATTCGACACCAACTCTGGACTAAAGCAGGGGTGCGTTCTGGCCCCCCCTACTTTTCAACTTGTATACAGCAGACATGGGGCAAGCCTTGAAAGATGCAAACTTAGTACCTCCAAGACTGGGGAAGCTGGGCTTGGGTACCCTCCAGTATGCAGATGACACGGTGGTCATGGACCACACCATGGTGGGGCTCCAAAGAGCTTTAAACAGTCTGGCAACATACAATAAGGAAAATGGCCTTCAGATCAACGAGAGCAAGACAAAGATAGTAATCTTCGGTAAATACCCCCATAAAAAACAAGAAACATGGACCTTGGGGGAGTACCGAATCAGTACATCAGTACATCCCCCTCCTACAATTATCTGGGTGTCTGGGTGTCAGAGAGGGCCACCGCAGTCAAACATCTAAAGGAGCTAAAACCAAGAATCGACAAAATAATTCTGTCCCTGAGACGTTTAAGCCATCGCCTAGCCAGCCAGCCCTTCAGTAGAACCTATGTTGACTGTACTTAGGGAAAAACTAATTCCCTCCATTACGTACGGCCACATATCCAGGAGCATTTGAGAAAGTGATCAAAGCGGCCCAGGTGAAAGCGTATAAACTCGTGCTACAAGCCCCAAAACAGGCAAGGAATAACAGGCTAAGGCTAAAAATAGGCTTGAAACGGCCAGAGCTGGTACTACAGGGGGACCTGTTAAAATATTACATCAGAGTGCTGAAAGCGCCCGAAAATAACCTTAAACATTTTCTAAAAATAATATTTGGACAATGGCACACTAAGGTGGAACAAGGTATTGCCTCTCTGAAAATCGAGGGCAAGAGCTTATCCCTTCATGAAATTCCCTATTCAGCCTGGGCCCAAGCCGTAAAGTGCCAAGTCCAGACCATCTCATTAGAGCTTGACTGCTCATCACTTCGGCACAACTCACTAACTCTGGCCCTGGATAAGTCTTATATTCCTGGCAAACCCCAACCATACCTGCAAGACTCGCTATCAATTCAAGTGAGGAAGAAAATTCTGTATCTGCGCCTCTTGGCCCTCAGGATTGTGGACTTTAACCCAAAATGGGCGCGTACGGATTGTGCCATCGACTGCCGGCTATGCAACTACCGCAGAGAATCCTGGTTGCATCTTCTGTGCTGCTGCACTAAGATGGACAGCGATCGACATCATCTGATGCGCCCGGCCCTACGGAACCTAGGCTACAGAACCTGTAGAGAGGCCTCGGACTGGTGCTTTTCGGAAACTACGACCTGCCTACTAGCTAGGGTCGGTAAGCTCATCCACCAAGTCAGAATGGCACTTGAGCTCCACCAAAAGGCCACAGATCCCAAGGGTCCTGACATTGTTCAAGTAGTACCATCTGGTACCCCAACCATGCTAGCTGATAGTTAATTTAGCGTGCAAAGTAAGTGGTATTACCGGACCCAGAAATCAAAGCAGGGTGGTCAAGGGACTTATGAAGAACTTTCCTACTGACAATTGGCATTGTGATGAGAACAACCATGCTGAACTCCCATACAACCTCTAAATTCTCGAAGGCGGGAAGATAAGGAACAAATAAAAATGTTTTTTTTTAACAGAACTTTTAATGGACATAAAGTAGTGAATACATTCATCATGTTATCTTAAAGTTGTACATAGGGTTTTATTGGGTGAAGGGCATTCCGGGGGGGTGGGGGGGGGGGGGGGTGTTCATGTGTTTTATACTGTAAAGATTTTAAGTAATCACACAGTCAATAAAGAGACTAACAATCATTGTACAGTATGCCATAGATGACGCATGAAGACTGGCAAGAGATCTACGGTGACAGTAATGGGGCACAATGTACACTTGGGAACACTTTTACTACAGACATGGTTCAAGTTTGTTCTGAGTCCATGGTGCTTTAGCCAATGTACATGGCCAGTGGCATTGGTCAGAAGAAAATAACTGTCATGCAATGAGGGTACCTGTAATGCTGGTGAAACAATCTCCACATGACTGCCAGGGACTGTCGGTACCTTTGATCCTCAGATTTGTGCGATGCTGAAAGGGGTCCATCTCCAGATAGCCCCTTTGTCTGAGTATGAATAACAGACTCAAAAGGGTGATCAGGCGAGGGAAGGAGAGGATGGGAACAGCAGGGAGGGAGGTCTGAAACAAAGGTAAACAAGCATAACAATTCAACACTTCTTGGCACTGAATCACATAATACCTCATGACGTATACTGTAACAGTTACACCTGTGTAGTTTAACCACAGCCACTCTATCCAATTTGTGAGCACAGGTTTTGAAATGATTCTACATCTGAGGTTTGAACAGGGACACATAAATGGTAGCAGAGTTTGTCACCTAAATGAAGGGGGTCTAATGCTCACCAGGCTGCTTCAATGCAATTACAACCATGCGCTCATCAAGTTAGTCACAGTGTATGAATGAGGCTAAAAATACAGTGAATTGAATGTGTAGCACTGCTACTCACACAAAGCCAAAAAACTGTAGTCAGCCCTGGGAATCAGTGAGGGTCATGAATGTAAGATACACATCTCCCACAAGAGCCGTACTTAGCTCATCCAACGAGGAAGGGAATTATTGAAACACAAGGAAGCCTACCAAGAGCCAGTCATTTGGCTCTTCCAACTGTGCCTTATAATGCGAAACATGACAAGCAGGTGTGGCCAAACTCTATTGAGAGTAATGAGGACCAAAACCACTAAACCACCCCTACCGTGACCAGGATATGCAGCACGGCACAAGAGATTGCTGGGATTAATGTCAACCGACTGGTGTAACGGAGGTGTTTACATTTGTCACAGCACTACGTTGGTACGTCATCAGTGCAACATTCCTGGAATCATGGGAATATAAAGTTAACATAAACTTACCAAGACGGCTTGCAAAGCAGTGTTCTCCACCAGCACTGATGTAGCGACGTTACAGTAACTTTACATACTGGCACAAGGGGCAATGCATCCATACGAACAGACTCACTGGACAGTTGTCAGAACATGTGGGACATACACTGGCCCACACCTTCACAACATGTCATTAGGTAAACCAAACTGTACTGGGCCACAAGATTAATGTGATGAGCCAGACACATCCTGCTGCACACAGTGAGGCTGCAATTCCACACAGAACCTGTGGTTGTGATGTCACACACAATGTCAACCGGTGACATCCGCAATGTGTCTGGTCCAAGGTCTCCCCACATTGATGCGTTCACCAGAGTCAACACTCCACAACAGATGACTGAAAAGAAGGGTGACTGTCCAGTCATGGGAGTGTTGCAACATGCATCTTGATCCATGTGAATGACACATGTATGTATGGTTTCACAACATGCAAAGAAACAGTTCCCACACATTTCCAAAGCATACCAACACAAAATAGCCTGTTTAGATATCTTACCTAAATGGACATTCCAACATGTCTGTGCATGGAACGCTGATTCGGCACACGTTGCAATCATCAGGATGAATAGCAGGAGTACCAAGATGACACAAACAGACAACAGGCAGAGCAACCTGTGAATGACAGGCACACAAGGGGACACATTAAAAAGATTTCCATACAGACATGGTCATGTGAAAATACATCACAATGTAGTACACATGTGCATTCAGAAATCACTCATTGCACATATGCGTGTGTCATGACATCATCACATGTGTGACACATCACAACAAACATCAAAGTGACTACGCATACAGTCAGCTGGACACACAGTATGTAACAAATGCCACTCTATGCCACAAACTTGCACACGAATTCCCAGTGACTCACCATTAAGAGAAGAAGTTACGTATGAGCTGACTCGAGATATCATCCTCCTCCTCCTCATCACTTTCATCGTGGCCAAGCCCTTCGTCCTCAATGGATGGATGGATGTTCCAGCTCCTCAGGATCCAGGATGAGTGGCACGGCCTTCTCAAATGCCATGTTGTGCAGCATGCAGCACACAATGAAGATGTTACGCACCTTGACCGGGGCGTATGGGAGGGATCCGCCGGTCTTATCAAGGTACCGAAATCGGCTCTTCAGGAGTCCAAACGTTTGCTCAATCCCTCGCCTGGTCTGCCCGTGTGCATTGTTGTACCACTGGTCTGCAGCTGTTCTTGGGTTGCGGAGCGGTGTCATGAGTCACGGCATGTTGGGATATCTTGTGTCTCCTAGAAATATACATTGTGTAAAAATTTGGCCGATGACATGCCGTCAGATCAAATAAAATATGAGACATACAGGAACAACAGAGTATACCCACCAACAAGACATGCCCGATCACTGCGCAGCTGCAGCATCATCTGTGGTACCCTGCTACACCTCATGATGAATGCATCATGGCACAAACCTGGAAAAAGTTCACAAACATGGAAAATCAGCATGTTAGCAAGACAAACCACCAGGGCATTTATTGAGTGGTAATGTTTCCTGTTGCAGTAGGCCTGCTCTTGAGCCTGTGGTGGCACCAAAGCCACATGTGTTCCATCAATGGACCCAATGACATGTGGCATCCCTCCCATGCGATAGAATTCCCCCTTTACATCTGTTAACTCTTCAGGATTTGGAAATTTGATGAATTCATCAATGTGCTCTAACATGGCAGCCAACACATCACAAAGTACACGGCTGAACATGGTTTGGGACATACCCCCCACATCAGCTATGGTAAATTGAAACGTACCTGTAGCAAAGAAATGCAGGGCTGCCATCACCTTATGCTTTGGTGTCAGCACAGTTGGATACCTGTGTCGCAGTTGGAGATGTGGTTCCAGCCTGTCCGTCAAGTTCTGTATCAACTCACGAGTGAATCTGTAACGTCGGATGCAATCTTGTTCCCTCATGGTCTCCAAGTCTGGAAAAGGCCTTGGTAGAGGCGGTGCCCTGCAGGACATATTTGGGAAGAACGGAGTACAAACGTCATCCAACAGCAACACCAATGTACATAGCACATGAAACACTGCTACTACACATCAAGTCACTATGGTGTCTGGCTTTAGTAATACATCCTGCAAACATATGTCAGCTTCCTGGCACTCAACCTAAAACACAGATACAACATTTGTATGTGAACTGAACATTTCATGCTTACAAATTAGCTGCTGGGATCATATGAACGAGCAAAGCAAGATATCATTGGAGGAACACACGTTGCCAGCCCTGCATGAGGCTGTTGTCATCCCATACAGACAGTTGACTGCAAGGCACACACCCAGGTCACATGGTATTACCATTGGACTCATCATGAGACTTGCTAAAGAGGTGTGCATGTGAGAACGCAACACCACAGCCATTGTCACAATGCAGACATGTATGCATGTGAATCAAAGAAGTATGATGCCAACAGACCCAAAAGCCATTGGTAGTGGACATGTGGCATGGTGTACGTACATGTTAAACCATGTAATTCACAACACAGACCCGTTTTAGATGCACCAACAGCTGATGCATTTCACGGAACACAAACAGCAATGTCAGTCTTTAACATGACACGCACATTACATTGTAACATAGGGTCATGATGAGTGTCGATTTGAAAAGCGATAAAGTGCCACCGTCCCTGGAATCATGAGACCGGTGCCTGTAGTGATGAGTGTCCCATCCCAGTGTTGCTGTGCAAGACAACATGTGCATGATGATACACATGTGACAATTGGAAAGGTGATGTGTACCTCATAGTGCCCCTTCACACATGACATGTGTCAACGGGCCATCACACATCGATAGTGAAACTTGATCAGATGCCTGACCCATATCATTTCCATGGCACACCTCATGTAAGTATGCAATGACAATAACTTGATAGACATCCTTGTGCGAACTGACACCTACATCACTGCCATGTGTGCGCATCACATCAAAATTGTGATGGTGCCATACGTGAGCGTATGCAATGCACATTTCCCCTGCATCAACTCCAGCGTGTGAAACACACCCTGTACAACGCACCGTCCCCCTGCATCAACTCCAGCGTCTAAAACACACCCTGTACAACGCACGGTACCCCTGCGTCAACTCCAGCGTGTGAAACGCACCCTGTACAACGCACCGTCCCCCTGCGTCAACTCCAGTGTCTGAAATGCACCCGGCACTACAGCAATTATGCTGCTCGACCTTAGTGCCGCTTTTGATACCGTTAACACCAGCATTCTTCTTCACCGCCTCAACCAGATGGGAATTTCTGGGAAGGCCATGCACTGGCTCCAGTCATTCCTGGAGAATCGCTCTTTTAGGGTAGTTGAGGGTACCACTTACTCAAAAGTATGGCCCTTGGATCAAGGTGTACCTCAGGGCTCTTCACTGAGCCCTACTCTTTTTAATATTTATATGCAGCCGTTAGCTGATATAGTGCACTCTTTCGGCCTTGATATAATAACCTACGCCGATGATACGCAATTAGTCGTATCTATGAATCAGGCAGACTCTTCCCCGTCCAATCTAAGTAACTGTCTGGTAGCGGTGGCTCAGTGGATGGCTACCTCGCATTTAAAATTAAATGGCGAGAAAACTGAGCTCATGGTGTTGGGCAATTCAACCATTCCCAGTCCTCTGTTAGACTGGCCACCGTGTATGGGCCCCATACCCCAACCAAAGTGCCATATAAAGAGCTTAGGCATTTGGTTGGACCCCAACCTCAGCTTCATGCAGCAAGCTACTACTCTCTCTGCCACATGTTTTGGGCTAATGCGTATGCTGAGAAAAGTGCTGCCTCTCCTCCCTTTTGAAGCTCGCAGAATAATGGTTCAAGCCATTATTCTGTCCCGCCTGGATTACGGGAACTCGTTATACTTAGGTGCCCCCGCATTCACAATCAAAAAGCTACAGGTGACCCAGAACGCTGCAGCTCGCCTTCTGTTAGGCCTCAACAAACGAGAATCAGCCACCACTGCCCTGAGGAAACTGCACTGGCTTCCTGTTAGGGCCAGAGTGCTGTTTAAATCTCTCTGTTTTATGCACAAAGCTATGTGGAAGAATGCCCCCACCATGATCTGTTCCTTGGCAAAACCCTATCTTCCTCACAGATCCCTAAGATCCAGCACCGCCTTTCTGGCTACTGTCAATAAAATCAGATGGACCAGATGGGGTGGACGCTCCTTCTCCTGGAATGCCGCGAAAGAATGGAACTCTCTGCCCACCTCCCTTCGCAGTGAACCTAGCCTTTTAAAATTTCGGAAGGATCTGAAAACTTACCTGTTCATTTAATTTCTTTCCTTTTTAGTATGACGGTACTTAGCGCTACGAGGCCTCCGGGTTGTTTTGCGCTCTACAAAACCCGATTAATAATAATAATAATAATACAACGCACCTCCCCCCTGTGTCAACTCTAGCATGTGAAGCGCACCCTGTACAACGCCCCATCCCCATGCATTAACTCCAGCATCTGAAACGCACCCTGTACAACGCACTGCCCCCCGGCGTCAACTCCAGCATGTGAAATGCACCCTGTACAACGTACCGTCCTCCTGCGTCAACTCCAGCATCTAAAACACACCTTGTACAATGCACCGTCCCCCTGCGTTAACTCCAGCGTCTGAAATGCACACTGTACAATGCACCGTACCGCGCCATTGCGTGTGTGTTTGCGCATTGTTTCACTATTATAATGGTGCCATACGTGAATGGAACGTACCCCCACATTGCGGGCGCGTGTGCGCATCGTTTCACTATTGTACTCATGCCATACGCAAGCCGACCTTACCCCGCCATTGCGTGCGTTTGTGCTCCTCATTTCACTATTATAATGGTGCCATACGCGAGCGGAACGTACCCCGACATTGCGGGCGCGTGTGCGCATCGTTTCACTATTGTACTCGTGCCATATGCAAGCGGACCGTACCCCGCCATTGCGTGCCTGTGTGCGCCTCGTTTCACTATTGTACTCGTGCCATACACGAGCGGACCGTACCCGCCCTTGCGTGCGTGTGTGCACCTCGTTTCACTATTATAATGGTGCCATACGCGAGCGGAACGTACCCCAAGATTGCATGCGTGTGCCCGCATCGTTTCACTATTGTACTCGTGCCATACGCAAGTGGACCGTCCCCCGACAATGCGTGCATTTGTGCGCCTCGTTTCTCTATTGAATATGTGGCATTCGCGACGTAAAACGCACCGTAATTGTGTGGGGATCACAGAAAATGCATAGGGAACACCTAGGGGACGAGTAGAATGCCTAGAATGCAGGCTAGTTGTCATGGAAACTGAAATTTGAGTGTGTGCTACAGGTGTCTTGCAAAATTCAGTTGGGCAAAACTATACAATGTTGCAAACTTTGTTGTGGAGTTAAATCTCAATTTTTAAACTATGCAAATGTGTGTCAGGGCCTTATGTGGAATGGGATTGGAAGAAACATAGGATGCTAAGTAATCTGGCCTATCAAACTGTACTCCTGAGACTGACAGCCCCTCAGCAGCACTGTTTTAAGGCTGCATGTGGCTGTGGGCGAGCACTTGCCTGCGAAAACATTGGAGTGGACAACACTGCTGCTGTCTCTGCATTCCCTGGAGCTGTATGGCACGTACCATGGAGAGGGCACCTGCATTCAGTGAGGAGGAGAACCAGGCCCTGCTGGATGCCCTCCTACCAAACTACAGCAAGCTGTATGGGAGACCAGGGGAGCACGTGAGTGATGAATGTGTGAGTGTCACTACAGCCATAGTGGATTTGTTGAACTGACATGCAATGTGGTTTGGAGTGAGTGTCGGGTGCGTACATTGTGGTGTCTCCCATGCAGTGAATGATGTAGGAAAATAGTGTTCACTGCTTACCTGCATTGTGCTAACTGTGACATTCATTGCATTGTGAATCACACATTCTGCTGTGCCACACCTTGCATGTTTTCTTGCCATGATTTACTGAGGTGTGACAGTGTTCCCCCCCAGAGTGACAGATAAGTGTACTCACTGTTGTTAATTGTTTTTGGTGACCTGTGTGGATGTAGTACAAATGCATGGTTTGAACTCATGGACATTGAAGAGTGTGAATGTTCGTTGTCACCTGGCCAAGTGTGTATGTGATGTTTTGCACCACAGCTGCATGGCGTATGCCACAGCTGTAGCCATCTGGTGTGACAAGTATGCAGTGTCGTGTGCATGACTTGCACAGTTAGCATAACGCCTGTGGCACATCTTTGTCAAGTGTGACATGTGCAAAGTGAGGGTTGTATACACTGTTGACACTGACAAGAAAATGATCTGTGCCAGGGTGTGTATGTGTGGTCTGCTGAGGGTTCTTAGGTGCAGTGGGATATGTGACAGCATGTCAAGTGCTGTCCACCACCCTGCAGTTGCATGTATTGTTCAGTGTGTGCCATGCTCAGTGAGTGGTTTGCAACCCTTATGGCATCTGTTGCCTTTCAAAGGCATGTAGTGCATCCGTGTTTGCTCACAGGCCACATTCAAATGGACAATGATGCAAGTCCTGTCAGCATCCTATGCCCTGTTGTCATCGTCAATGTGGTGCAAGTGTGTGTATTTGGGACAAGGAGCAGGTGTAGTGATGTTGTTTCACTTTGTCTTCCTGACAGGTAACTGCCTATGAGAAGGGGGAGATCTGGTTGCACATTGCCAGGGCTGTCAGGTCTGTTGGGGGCCCTCGCCGAAAGATGATGACTATCAGGAAGAGGTGGCAGGGCATCCGGTGCTGGACCCGCCGTATCGCCCGGGTCCAGCTGAAGCTGTCACCTCCATGCCGGCATGGCGGCAGACGTCACCTCACCCCCCACATGCTCCGGGACCTGGAAGTGGTTTTTCTAGACCTCCATGGGCAGTTGCAGGAGGGACAGCAGCAAGGAGGGGGTAGGTACATGTCTGTTTGTTGTCTTGTGTGTCACATGCTACCTGCGGTGCTCTGAAGCCTGGTAACACTCCCACAGTCTGGGATCTGGTCCGACAGGCAATTCTTGCATTGTAGTTTCAATTCCGCATATTCAGCTGATGCTCTTTTCCATCCCTTCCCCTTCCTAACATGTGTCCCTTGCTTTGTGTATTTTCCTTTTGCACATGTACTCTTAGGGTGCAAGGTATTAGTATGCACATTGTTTAGCACATCATCATGTTGGTGGGAGGTCTGTGACATGTGTTGATACCTTACTTGTTCCACGACATGTGCACTGTGTTTGGCCTTCATAATTTTCGGCACTGATCATGAGTCTCAACATGGAGTTCAGCATGGGTCTGCCTCAGTGGCATTTGTCCCTGGCACACTTTGTATTTATCATGTGTTATCTACATGTGCACAGTGTCCATGTATACGCGATTTGGCTTGCGCATACTCACACTGGGCAGGGCCTGTGTGCCTATTCACAAGAATATGTTGCTGGTTGTTTGTGACTAATATGGATGGCCAGACACATGAGGTGACCTTAGGTTTTTTTTAAATTGCTGCACAGTTATTGATACCCTGATTCTAAGTTTTCACTTATTGAACTGTATCACTCACAATAACGGAGTGATGGGGGAGTTGTGCAGGAGAGGTGTGATGGGTCGGCCCGTTTAGCCTTGTCAGTGGTGAGCTGTGGATGTAATTTGTGATGTGAAGTCATCACTATGCACTTACCCTGTGATGCTGGACAGTACTGTCATTGAGGGCTTTACAGGCTATGTTGTTTGCTCACAGAGATGGTTGTTCCTCATAGATTTGTGCAACATGTATGTATTGGGGGTGCCACACAGTTTAGTCTTGGTGTGCACACGACTGTGTTCACATTTCCCATGTGGTTGAAGCTGTGTCTACAATGCTGCAATGGTTTTGATATTCACAATTGCAGGCACATTAGCTTAGGCATTGTCCTGATTTTGGACATGTGGGCCAATTCACTTGACGGCCAGTGTGTTTTATGTGCTAGCAAATGTATGATCTGGTGATAGATGCCCCTGTGAGGAGTGTCACATAAGGCGGTGGTGATGGAGGGAGCATCTGTACCAATCAAACACTCACACACAGTCAACAGATCAGGGTTTGCTCCATCACCGATCTGTTGCCCACTCTGCCACCCCAGTTCTGACATGGTCATGTGCAAATCAGTCTGACCATGTGCCTCATGGGAACAGTCCTGCCAGCACTGCCAAGCCATGCCTGGACTGGAAACAAGCTTCCTGGGACCGCTTTCTGGCATTACAGCCATCTTCAGCCATGCTTGCTTGAATCCAGGTCTGGTTTTCACACAAGCCTAGCTGAAGACGGCTGTGATGCCAGTGATCAGTCCTAGAAAGCTTTTGTCCGGTCCAGGGATGGCATTACTTGGCAGTTCGGGCAGGACTGTTCCCATGTGGCACAGGGTCAGACTGATTTGCACATGACCGTGTCTGTACTGGGGTGGCAGAGTGGGCAACAAAACGGTGATGGAGCAAACCCTGATCTGTTGACATACAGTGGCTCATCATTGTGACTCTCATTCAAGTTGTGAACTGGTCTGTTACTTGTATCTTTGTATCCAAGGAACATTGTGTCTATTACAACTACCCAGTACTAGTCTTAACTATGTGCTGAGTTATGTGGCATGTTACTCATGATGCTTGCCATGATTTGAAATGTGCCCAAATGATTGTGTGCTCATGTGTCTGATGTATACAGGTGACTGATATATTTTTCTCCTTGCCAACAGCAACATCAACTGAAACGGGAGGAGGCACAAGCACGGATCAGGCGGAGGGACTCAGCCACAGTGCCACCAGTTTTGAGGAGTCGGAGGGAGCCAGTGGCACGGAGGGTGAGGGGAGTCAGGTGGGCGGACCTATTGAGCAAAACACTTCCTATCATGCAGACGGCTTGGCTTCTGACTCCCAGGAGGAGGGGGAATACGCAGCAACAGCATCTGCCACCACTATGTCTGTCCCCTCCTCCTCCAGACCCATCTCCACCCTCCCAGTTGCTAGGGTCCCTTCGGTCCGTGCTGCCCCCGTGTCCCCTTCGTCCCCGGCACCGCAGCCCCTGCCCCTGTCTCCCCTGCTGCCCTCAGTGCTGAGTCTGTGGACCTATACCGGCAGATTCACGTTGGTCAGACGTCAATGCTGACTGTCCTCCATGGACAAACACATATCTTGACACAGTTGTTGTCATTCATGGAGGGCATGTCAGCTGACATGTCTGAGCAACGTCGGAGTTTGTCGTCCATAGACTCCTCACTGATGGCAGCACTTGCCCTCCTGCAGCATCTCACCCCCCACTCCTTCAGACCCATCCACATCCCCCTCTCCCATACCTGTCCACAGTACAGGCAGACGCACCAAATCACACACCCAAAGAGAGTCACCCAGCACACCAACACGGAAGTCTATGCACAGATCTCCAGGCACCCAATCTCAGGGGGATGTAGGCACACCCACAGGGAGTGGGGACATACATCATGCACGCAGAAACACACATATTCCGCAAGACGCAGAGCCCTCTACCTCCACTCCCATTAAGTCCCCGGGTGCAGGTGGTGGTCTTGCGGACCTGGCAGCTGTGTGCGGCAGTGTATATGTTACCACCTTTGGTGCTGCACTCCCCACTGAGGATAATCCCTCCCCCCCTGCACCCACAACACCTACCCTTCCCTCTACTGTCTCTGTGGTGCCGGACCCTGTCCGTGATGATGCCCCCCACAGGTCACCAACCCTTTAAATCATTCCTGTGCAGTCAAGTTTGGGGTTGTGATACTCCACTACGTCCCCCAACAGGACTTATTTTGTGGACTGGTCATTGGCCTTGTTAGAGCCTGGACTCATTTTACTCATCTTTTTCCTTTGGAGCTGAATAAAGCATTTTATTTTCTTTAAAAACAATTGCATTTCAGGTACTTGCTTTAGGTGCTGGGCGCATAGGAGTTGGTGTCATAGTAAAGTTTAGGGATTGTGATAGATGTCTATTTCATGATGGTGGGGAGTTGGACCATGGTATCTATGTGCCATCACAATGTTGCAGCAATGACTCTTTGTTTGTGTGTGTTCACTTTGCATGCAGACATAGTCCCAAAGAGTGTCCCTTCATCATTGACACATGAGATCTTCACTACAGACAGTTGCACCATTGTTGTGGTGACTTTTGTGTTGGTCTCCTATTTATTTAGACATTCCCTTCAGCAGTAGCCATGCCTGCTCACGAATGAGTTCTGATCATTAGTCTGTGCCATCCATGCTACTCACTGTGCTTGTGTTTGTAGTATGTAGTGATGCCTTCATGGAAAACATCATACTTTTTAACACTATGCATGAAAATGTTCTCAGCCTTGACCTTATGATTCAAATTGTAATGCAGGGTATATGTGCACACAACTCACATTTTGGTGCTATGTATCTAGGGGTTTTCAACCCTGTTCCTTCCATGAGGGAGTACATGTTTTTCACATCAGAAAACAGGTGCGGATGTGCCACATCGCAGTTAGAAATTTTGCTACCGCAAACACAATGGGAGGTGAAAGGTCAGTTTTTAGAATCCTGTAAGCAGGAAGGTATCGGGTGAAGCCCAAATTTTTAAGAAGGGGGACAAGCCAGTATTTCTTGGGTCTTCGGTAAGCCTTACAGAAAAATGTAATGTGCAGTTCATCTTCCAGATGGTGTGAGCATGACGGGCAATGCTCTCTAGATGGGGACAGGCCCAGTGTTTGGCAAAAGCCCTTATGGGAAGTGTGCCATAGCGCCATTGCATAAAAGAATTTCTAGTAAGGACGGGAGAAATGCCATCTAACACACGTTCGAGTAGGTACGAGTCTTTGGATTTAATGAACAATTCTGTCAGGGACCCCTCCCGTATATTCCCCATTGTAACTGTTAACTTCAGCTCATGAAAGTCTCTCACTAGGAGTTTACGTGGAATCCTGGTGTATGTATTAGGTGGATCTAGCCATAATTCTGGTCTACCTAATTTCTCACAAGTTTGTTTGATGTACCTTAACCATGGGATTTGTCTTGATTTGGGTAGACAGAGAATCTCTTGGAGCTCATTCCTGTAGTTCATAAGTTCAGGCGTGCTCCAGATACGGCGCCAGAAGGTAATTGGTCTTAATCCCAGTTCATCCGAAATAGGTCTTAGACCTAGGTCAAATCTCAACAGGAGAAGCGGGGTGCTTGCAGGTAATGCCGCCAACTGCCTGATAAAATTATTTTCAGAGGTCTGGAGGTTTTGAGCGGGAGTGTGACCCCACAATTCCCCTCCATATAGAACTGCCCCTCTAGACTGCATTTTATAAATTTCAAGGGCGGCGCTAAAAGGTTTATAGGTCGACCTGCTTGTCATCCTAGAAATACCACCCGTTAATTGGACCAATTTCATGTTGGCCTTAGTCCGGTGCGTGTCCCACGTCATATCCTGATTGATGGTTACGCCCAGGTATTCGAAGGTAAAAACCCTCTCTAGTCTTGATGAACCTATAGTAGGGTTGGGGCGTGTTGAGGGAGGGGGGTTGAGAATCATAAATTTGGTTTTAGACGCATTGATCTCAAGCCCCCGCTCTACACAGAACGCTGAAAACCCATTCAGGACTCTTTGTATTCCCATTGGGGATTTGGACAGCAGCAGGGTGTCGTCCGCAAACATGATAGCGGGCCCCCTGCTGCCGTTCAACTTGGGAGCATCAATGTCATCGATCTTGGTCAGGTGGGCAATTACCCCGTTGACAAAGAGGCAGAACAGGGTTGGTGCGGGCACACAACCCTGTCTCACCCCCCTGTCAACGGAGAACCTGTCAGAGAGTGCCCCGTTTCTTCCACACCTGACGCGTGCGAAATTTCCCTGGTGCAATCTTATCAAGATAGGATATCAACCGGGATGCCAAGCTCCAACAGTACAGTCCAAAGTCTATCTCTGGGTACTAAGTCGAAGGCGGCTCCCAAGTCCACGAATACCGTGTACAAGCTGCCGCCCTCGATTACCGCAGTCTTCCAATACAGGAGGTTCAGGCGGAATATCTGGTCCATGGTGGAGATACCTCTTCTGAATCCCGCCTGATAGGGACTAAGAATGGAGATTTCCTCTATCCAATTTTGGAGGCGATCTAATATCAGCCTACCAAATAGTTTCTGGGATACATCTATGAGGCTAATAGGCCTGTAGTTGGCTGGAGCAGAGGTGATCCCTTCTTGAATATTGGAACAATCTCTGCGCCCAGCCAAGTACAGGGAACCTCCATACCCCTAAGAACAGCATTGAATATCAGGACCAAGTAGGGAGCCCATACGTCAGTCTCCTGCTTGAATAGGTCGCCCGGCAGGCCGTCGAGTCCGGACGCTTTGCCTGTTGCCAGCCCAGCGATGGCTGCTCGGACTTCTGTCTCTGTGAAGAGATCCCCCTCCACTGTTGCATTAATATTATGAGGAGTGTCATTGATGGCATCGTCGGGAACCTTGTAAAGGGACTGGAAATGGTCCTGCCAGGTCTTAGCTGAAATGTTGGGTTCAATTGCCGAGGCTAACTCCTCGGACCCCGTGTTAACAATACACCAAAATTTACGGGAGTCCCTGATGGCTAATGTTGTAGCAAGATTTTCCCATTTTTCGTGTTCCCATTCACTTTTGGCATTGGTGATCAGGCACTTGTAATCCCTTCTTCTTGCCTGGATAACAGGCCTGTCTGCACCATCCTTAATTGATGTCAGAAGATCCAATTTGGCCTTCCGGCAAGCCTGATTATACCAACTGGGGCGGTCGTGATGCCGCCTCTTTCCTGTGGTGAAAAGGACCTCAGCCACGGACTCAATAAGATTCTCGTGTGCCATCCATAGCTTCTTGTGTATGTCCTGAAGGATAGGGAGCTCCATTATCATGCAGACCTTCTTCGAGTTGGAGGCTAGCTTCTCCCACCTCACTCGCCGTCTGTTGTTTGTCAACGCCAGCCCTGGGGCAACGTCATCTAGCTCGTCCCCTCTGTCCTCTAAGTCGGGAATCGCATATTCCAATTCTAGGGCGTTGTGGTCGCTGTCTTCCCTAAATATTACCTGGAAGTCAGTAATATGCGAACACATGGAGAGTTGAACCAAGATGTAGTCCAGTCTGAACTCTCTGCCCTCTCTATCATAAGTGCATTTGGGTGGGATGTCTGAGCCTATACGTCCGTTACAAGCCCGCATGCCCCACGTCAGAGTTAGGGCAGTGATTTGAAGAGCTAGAGGTGTCCAGGCTATGGGGGGAGGGGCTACCGAAGGAGGTACCAGCCACACCGCATCCTCCTCCTGAGATAGTCCATCCAATTAACCTGGTAGGGGCTCGAAGTGACAGTTGAAGTCGCCTCCCACCAAGAATGGGGTGCCCTGGGGGATGTCACTGAGGAAAGCTGAGAGTTGATCAATGGTGTCTGACTCTTGTGTGATATTTACTGGTCTGGAGTAGACATTTACCACAATCAGCCTACTCGAGTTTGGCCACTCCAGCAAGACCCCAAGGATGTCATTGGAAACTATGGGGATGGGTGAAGCCTTGCATCCCAGTTCGACGGCCACCCAGATTACAAGGCCTCCTGAGGGACGCCCTTCCCTCCCCACTTCGCCGGGATCGAAAAAGCCGCGAAGCCTGTTCGAAGGACAACTTCTCTGGCCCAGGTTTCCTGAAACAGGCATATGTCTTTACCCTCGATAAACGAACTCCAGTCAGGACAGTTCAATTTATTCCCCAGACCGGTCACGTTCCAGGACAGTATCTTGAGTGAAGATGATCTGGAATTCGAAGCAGGAGCAGTAGATGTCACTATATCCATTCTGCTAAACTGTGATAGAACACTAGAGGGTTGTTCCCATATTTCAATTCTGGGATCCTCAGGGTTGGGTGGGGGACCCATGTTATTTGGATAAGTCACTATATTGTTATTATGAGCCTCACCACAGTGATTGTTCTTCAAAAAACTAACTGAGCTTGTGATGTGGGGATTGATGTTTCCTTCATTGTGTGTTCCCTGAAAGTCACCCATCTCCCACCTCCTACCCCGATTGCGTCAGTCCACCATGTCCAGACAACTGTATCTATCAAATGTTGGAAAGAGGTCTGGCTGGTGTGGTCTGGGGTAGTGAAAGTCACCCCTAGCTCTATCGACCCAACCTCTCCCCCTCCTGGGAACAGTATGCCAGCCCTCTTCCTCGTATGGATTATACAGTGGTGGATAAAAAAAAGATAGGGGTAGCGACTGGATGGATGTCCCCTGTTCGAAGTGTGGCCAACTACAGATATGGGAGACAGTCCTAGGATCTCTAAAATTAATTATAACGCAATCTCCATTAATTGATTTCTCTGTGTGGCCCAACCAAGGGACCCTCCTAACCGTGAGGACCCCACTAGTAATTCCTTGAGGTAAGGGTCTATTCGTAGAAAGCCAATTGGTGACCTTGTTCTTGAGAGCGAAGACGGATTCTTTAGAATCAGGCTTCAACTCCGGTACACCAGCAAAAATGGCTGTGTACGGGCTTGCCTCAGGTGGCAGATTCACAGGCCTGGGTTTTTTAGTGGTGGCATGTACATCTTGTGTGGCAGCAACTTCTTTTTGTGGGCGGCTAGATCTTAAATTACCATCAGTCACCTGAGGAGTGACAGTAAGTGCTGACAGAGGTAGTGTTTGTAAAGTAGGATCGGTAGCCAGAGTATTAGCAATGTGTACTGAGGGAGGTTGTGTTTGTAGTACTTTTGGAGCTAGCCCAGCATCCTTGAGAGGGGGCTTGGGTATGGCCTTCTTACTCCTAAGCTCAATTTCACCTTTCGCTGTAATATTATTTATCTTAAGAGTGTCAGCAAGCTGTACTAATGTTTTTTCTATCGTCGCTAGCCTGGCTTCAATCTTTGATAAGCGTGTGTCTAAGGGACTTAGTAGTGTCTTAAGGAGTGCTTCGATCCAGGGTAGGGTCAGACCATGAGCATCTGTGGTTACAGGCGGGGATACAATTGTCAAACTTGGTGTCTGCGGTGGCAGTGACATAGTGGTTGGAGGTGTGGTTTTATCTGGTGGAGTGAGCCTCTTTTTACTTGGTCCTTGTCTACTGCCCTCCACTGCTCCATTATGCTTGGGGATTTTCGCTTTACGCCCTCCATTGTTTTGCGCCCCTCTTTTCCTTTTTGGTATGGCACCTTCCCTATCCCCCTGCGTGAGGCAGCCTGTGCTATCAGTGATAACATCCGTATTAGCCATAGTGTCAATGGGAGAGGGGAGGGTCTGTTGTACTTGGGTATGGGGTAGGGGTAGGGGTAAAAGGCTAAGCTCATCAGGAACACTCATATCATTATCAATGTTATACAGGGTAGAATTAGTTAAGTTAGATAAAGCTAACATCCCACTAGTCGCATTTTCCCCGTTCTCTGGGACGATACAATCCAGTCTATTTTCCGGAGTCTTTGCGTGCGCTATGGGCCCTATAGAAGATCTCCGAACCCATTCTATTTCTTGGGATATGCGCCTTTCCAGTATCGTTATCTCGTTGATCAAGAGAGACCCAGCTTTGGCAAAATAATTATCCAAAGTACCTTTTGCTGCTCCGGCAGTCAGCGTGTTCTTGCTCCTGGTTTCTCTGGTCGCCATAGTTCGTTTTTGAAGCGTGGTGATAAAACTCAGGGTTAGTAACAGGAGCAAGGGGGGTGGCCCGGTCCCGGTCTCGACCGGTCTCGACCGTTCTCGAACGGCCTCAAACGGCCCGCCCTTTGCTTGGGCTTAGCCCGGCGCACGCCCGTGCGCGTCCCGCGATCCCGGAGGTGGGCGTGGTCATATAGGTGTAGCAGGGGGCGAGAAGAGACACCAGGTGCGCTGCGTTGGTAATGCGCGGTGATCCCTGGGTCTCGCAGTCCCGGCCCCTTGCAGCGTGCGGCGGTAAATCTGAGGGTTAGCAGTTCCTCCCAAGTAGCAGGCTCCCTGAAGCAGGGATGATGAGCCCAAAGTCCTTGACCAAGTGAAAGGCTGCGAGCGGCTCCCGCAAAGCGGGGGCCGCGAGCCATAAGTAGCCGGAAGATAGCAGGGGGCGGGAAGAGACGCCAGGTGCGCTGCGTTGGTAATGCGCGGTGATCCCTGAGTCTCGCAGTCCCGGCCCCTTGCAGCGTGCGGCGGTATATCCGAGGGTTAGCAGTTCCTCCCAAGTAGCAGGCTCCGTGAAGCAGGGATGATGAGCCCAAAGTCCTTGACCAAGTGAAAGGCTGCGAGCGGCACAAGTCTTATTATAGGCTGTTGTTTAAAAAAAGAAATGTGATACAGACATTGATATGCTTTTGAATCTGTGGAGTAAACCACACCACTGTATCTCATTTGGAAGTAGCATGTTTCTTCTAGAATGTGCAGTGAACTTGTAACCTACTGGTTCCACTGGGTTGCTATGTACATTGAGCTAAGACTGTATGGGGGAAGGGTGTTAAAGAGAGAACTTGTTTTTTATAGTTGAGGAGTGATGATACAATGTAAGTAATGGCACGTTTTTAAATCATGACTATTTAATAAACTGTGTAATATTTAAATTTCAGAAAAATGAAGATAGATATAGGTTTGAACTTCAGTTTTTTTCGCGATTATTCTATGATGATTGCAAAACAGGAACCTCATTATGAAAGAGAGGAAAGGGTTAAAAAATTCTCACCATTCACAACTGGAGATGTAGTAGTCTAAAATGAAAGACATGTTTTGGATTTGCTGCTTTTCTCATGATGATAGAGTGGAAAGTTGAAGAACTTGCCATTTTAGAGTTGCTTTGTATGAGAGTATTGTACATTCTTGTGCTTAGTTTTTACAAATCTTAAAAGTATAAAAACTATGCAGAAAGAGCTAAAACAACAGCATAATCTACAAACTGAATTTAATGATATACATATACATTTATAAATATTTTAAAAATGTCCATTAGAAATGAAGATGCATATGGGAGTTTAATTAAAAGGCGTATCACAGTGATGAGAAAAAATATATCAGATGAACTGTATGCATTAGAGGGAATGTGTTTAAAAGGTTAGTGGTGAATGCTTTTGGAAGTTACAGAAAAATGAATTAGTGCCTCTTCATTACATTATCTAGTCTTGTGGAAAGTTGCAATGAGGAACTAAGAATGTTTTAACTGTCTAATCATCATGGATTGTGATGTCTTAGCGCGGGGACACTCCATTGGAGTAACCAGGCGCTTTATGAGCTTAAAAATAATAATAATAGTCCTGTGCAGAATAGATACATCTGCTATTTGCATTCTGGGAGCTGTAGTCATTTTAAAAACATTATGAAACAGGAATAGTGTATTGGGAGATAAAAGATGAGAACATGTTGTCCACATTGCCTTGTAGCTGCACACTATGAACTTGTCTTATAAAATGTGCAAGAAAAATAAAACGGGGTAAAAAAATCACCATGTATGGTTTTTGCCAGCATAGTGAATAGCTGTAACACACTGCTCACCAGCAGTTATAACAATACAGTCCATTCAATACGTGGACATTCTTGAAAACTGTGGAGCCATGTCTGTTGTTGTAGTCTGTACCTCTAAAGTGACTTTCAGGCCGGGAATTGTTGCTTCTGCCACTGATGTAGATGGCCCTCCAGCTTCCTTCTGCTCGATCGGCAGTTAGATATGTTTTGTATGATAAGGTTTAAGATGATGTAGCATGAAAGTCATTCCACATGAGTAAAAAAAAAGTCTCCAGTCAAAATCTACCACCTGCTCACAATGAACTTCTGCAAAAGAAGATTTAAGAAGGAGGAGTAGGTGTTTACTTTCTATTCATTTTACTGTATATTATCAAATGATATTCCTTACTTTCACAGTAATGTGATATTTTGAGTAGGCCTGGGCGGTAAATTCCGTTCCACAGAAAACGCAAAATTGCCCAAAATTCTGCGTTCCGTGACTTCGCAAAATGTTTTGCATGTTTGCGTTCTCACATGCGTGTTCGGGAGATATTTCCCCCGAGCACGCACACAGCGATTGCGAACAGTAAAAAAGCATTGCGAAAAAGCAATTCCGCGTGTTCGCAGAACTTCTGTGTGTTCGCGGAGATTTTTTACCGTTTTGCAGAGATTTGCGTAACGTGATTACGCAAATGTCACCCACCCCTAGTTTTGAGATTGTACATTTTTAAAATATTTTTATTAAGTTCTTAGGTTCGCATTCAGTTTATTCATTCCCGTATGACTTTTAGGTATTTTACAGGGTCATTATACCTTGATATAATATTACCATAGAGATATAGTATTCATATAAACAATAGTATCATATTTTGCTCTCAGCTAAGACATATATGCATCTGTAAACCAGTTTACATGGTACAGCATATGTGGTTATATCTTTAATAAACTTTTAAGTTAACCCTCCCCTGAAACAGAATCCCCCCATAAGCCCTCCCTCAGCACATACCAACCAAAAACATTCCTGTAAACTTTGCTGCAGTAATCCAATCGCCCCAACCCGGGCGAGTTGCCCTCCGGGGTACACATTCTGATGCTGGAGGAGAGGACAAGTGAAGGGGGGGAAGGTGTGTGGGGGGAAGGGGAGGACATTAAGTGTCTGGCACTGCATTGGTATGCACAAACTCGCCATGGGGCATCAAATTACCATCTAGAAATAGGTCTCCCAGTGTGTCCAGGCCGGGTGGGGAGACCGCATAGAGGATTATTTGGGGCATCAGGGGCAGGCACTTTTTCATATGTTAACGCCTGTTTCAAATAATGTAGTGCAACAAGCAAGAGAAAGGGGTGATCCTGCATCCTGTCAACTGCAGGGCACAGTAATGCCTGTAGTGTTCCGCGCTGTAACCGTTCAGGAGAATAATCTATTTCAAATAAATGATGGCCATCCAACCAATATTCCAGCCACTGCAACTGCCCAAAAATTCAATATGCCTTAAAATCAGGAGCTCTAACACTACCTGCAGTGCTCGGAAGTTGCATTTCAGCCAGGGTTAATCTATGCCGCCCATTCCCCATAATGATGACAAAAAAGTATCCAATGTTTTAAAAATCCAAGCCGGGATGACCACGGGAAGATGCACAAAGTTTTATAGGAGTCTGGGCAGCATGACCATTTTAGACACAGCCAATCATCCTGCCTTTGTTAATGGCAAAGTATTCCAAAACGATACCTGTGATCGAAGAGAATTTATAGCTCCAACCATTATCATATATAATGTCTGCACTAGTCCTGTAGATGCGAATCCCGAGGTACTTGAAGGTCGTGGGTTCTACTTTAAACTGTAATTGACCATACTGCAAGTGGGGTGTAGCATAAGTGTCATAAAAAGAGTATGCCACAGGTTTTAGGCATAAAGGCAAAGACCAGATATTTTGCCGAATCTTGGAAAAAACAGCTGCTATGGGTTCCATGTCCATATTTAGATCTTTAAAATACAGTAACATGTCATCGGCTTAAAGTGATACTGAGTGGGTTGTCGCACTCTTTGGGAAGCCATATTGGGCCATTATGCAACGTAAACATTGTGCTAGGGGTTCTAATGCTAATACATACAAAAGGGATGACTAGTGCTTCTTAGGATTCCACGATTAGTCCACGAGTGCTTCTGATACACGATCCCGCTTTTTGATCCAACCATGAGCCGCATAACCAACAATCCAGCGGTCACTAGCGTATGCCACAACTATAACCGAACCCCCGCTTTCCGCGGTTTTTCTCCCCCAACAGATCCCGTTTTTGTGAATTTAACTACGACCTCCACAACCCATAATCTTGCGGTGACTAATGCACACCATTGCCAACAACTTTAACGGAACCCCCGCTTTCCGCTGTATTTCTGCTTCTGGCAGATCCCGTTCTTGTGTTCGAACTACGACCTCCGCAATCCACAATTCATCGGCGACTAGTGCATGCCATCCTATATATCTACAACCGAACCCCCGCGCTCGACGGTTTTTTCCTACCGACAGATTTCCAGCTACTCGTATTATTCCATCCCATTATACAGCATTGGCGGAAGACGCTGCACTCTGGTTGATCCTTTATTACTGTGATAAGTTGCCTATAACACACCGGCACCAATATACAAGACGTAACCTCATTACCTTATCTTCAAGAGTCTACCACTATTGAACCCAACTCATTGCATTGCAGTACCAACTTAATATTCATTGCCCCACCTTTCGTATCCCCTGTCCTGATGAAGACCCTCTAGCAAGGTTTATACCACGCCTGCATCTACTTGGGTCGAAACGTCAACACTTCTTTCTGTGTTCAGCCTCTTCCCTGATTTATCATTTGTGATTTTATTTGAGGCATGATTGCTAAATTAATTGATGAGTTATTTGTTCCATTGTGTTAACTTATCAATATTTCTGGTGTATTCTGGTCTCAGTGACCCCTGTTCTAATTCCTATACTTTCACTATCCCAGCACTACCCTTCCCTACTCCATTTCTTAGGGGCATTATATGTGATTTATTATGTATTTATTTTATGAATGAATTTTTACGATACACGTTGTGATTAAAAACAATGTTGTTATAATTGCCTTTGTATTCACCTAAGTGATTTTACGGTTGAGTTGATTGTGTGATTATCTGGGACCACTTTGTTTGTATCAATCTTCCGCCCCGGTCCCAGTGACTTCTTGGGTTAACCCGTGTTCTTGAAGCCCTTCCACATGGGGCTTGCCCCATGTAAAAGGAACACATTGCTGGAGTTGCGTCACTTTTGTGACACACTCCAGCAATCCGTCAGTTTTGCGCCATACAGATACGTCAGAAATACTGACACATTTTTAACTCCTTGCGACATGATGCATCATACACTAAATATAACGCATCAATCATGTCAAAAGGATCGCTGACCCCTAACATGGTGAATAATGATTCCATCTTGTGCCCTTGTGCTTTGACAATGGTATTTAGTGTGTGCTCCTGACGATGTAACACTGTGATAATACTGCTTGTATATGTGTACCGACCACAGAGATCACCTGCACTAATAAAAAGAGTTTAAAAAAAAATCATGTCACAAGGAGGGCTCACTGAGAAGTGATGCATCGCTGCTTTCACGCAGCGATGCGTCACTTCTCATAAATGAGGCCCAAAGTCTTTAATGAAGATCTGTGGTTACATTGATAAGTAGCAACCTACATTATATTATCATACAAAATCTCTATATTTATGTAATTGCTACACTTTCCCAATTGCTTTATTAACATTCTTGCTTTCTGAAATATCCTGGAAAATGCTCCATTTGGCCGCTCTTTTTTCAAAATTTCCTTGGAGGGAGAACCCCCCGAACTCCTTTGATATGTTCAGGGTTACTTGATACACTTGCTCGCCACAGTGCCCCACATGCAACTTTTACGCCTCACCACTTTCAAAAGTCACCAGCCACCACTGGTATGAACCCACATTGGTCCGAGTGTATTAGTTTGGGAAGTATGGGGAGTAGTCTTGATGCTAAAATTTTACTATGTATTTTATGTTCGGTATTAGGTATTGATAAAGGTCTATATGATGTGAGATCAGTAGGGGCCTTATCCGATTTCAATAATGATGTGACTATGGCCTCTCTAGTAGTGGGATGCAGTGTGCCTTCTGCAAGTGAGGTAGTATATAGTTGCAGAAGTTTTGGAGTCTATGACGCCGCAAAAGTTGAATAAAATTTGATGGGGAGGCCAGAGGCCGGAGTCTTATTACGGGCCAACGCTTTTATTGAAGTGCGTATCTCCACTGTGGTAAGCAGGGCTGCCAATCCCTCAGCATTTGAATATGTTATAGAGGGGAGTTCAATCTCCCCAAGAAAGTTTACAGTTGCTTCTGTCACATCTAGGGGGGAAGCTGTATAAAGATTTATGTTCCTGAAAAGTCCTATTTATTTCAGCTTGAGTAGTAACCAACGGGTGCTGGGTATTGTATATCGCTAGAACAGGAGTGGGTGTTGCTTGGGGCTTGATCAGTTGTGCTAATAATGTGCTAGCCCTATCTGCTTTGGCGTGTGTGCGTAGAGTATAAGCGTTCAAGTCAATCGTTCTTAAACGCTTCAAAACTTAAGCATATTTTACCCTAGCTTCTTGTAGACTGTCTGCTCCCATCTCGTCAGCTTGCACTGCTACTTCCAGTGCCTGCAAAGTGTCCTCGAAAATTGTTATATCTCTATTTACCTCCCTTCTAGCTCCTACCAAGGACCCCATAGAAACTCCCTGAATCGTTACATTAAAAAATCGTGGGGAAGGCGTGGAGACACGGACCCAGTTTAATGTAATTTTTAGGGCATTATGATCAGATTTGGGTTTGCCCAAATAGGTACTCCGTTTAATGGTCAGAAACACATCTGGTGTACAGAGAAAGTGATCTAAATGAGTATGTAAGTTATGCAGGTGGGAATAGAAGGAATATTCCCACATATTCACATGCTGTGATCTCCAAAAATCAAGGAGATCCCATCCCTGTGCCCACAGAGTCAGGGTGGCAGCTTGTGCTCTAGCCTTAGTAGTCGGTAATGGGGGATGGGATCAGTCCAGATGCACATCAAACACCGCATTAAAGTCCCCACCCAGGACCCAGGGATATTGAGACCAGTCTGAGAGAGCCTGAGATATCCGCGATACAAAGGCAACCTGGTCCACATGGGGAGAGTAGATGGAGCCTAATACTACTTGCTTACCGTCTAGGCCCCTCTATAAATACATCTTTGCCTTGCCCGTCTATCCTGCTCTCACTGTGGGAAAAGGGGACTGCCGCCCATATCCAAATTGCAGCCCCTCTGGAAAAGGCGGAATACGCTGTTGCAAAAAGTTAGCCTCTCCAACGTTTCTGCAATTTGTAGTCTCTGATGGAATTAAATGCGTCTCCTGGAGATACACTATTTGGGTTTCACAGCAGTGGAGTTGTACAGCTATTCTGTGCTGTTTGTGGATCGATCCCATCCGCAAACATTCCAGGTGTTAGGTATGAAACTCCCATTCCTGCATTGCACTCAATTCATGCTATATTAGGTTAGCAGTGAGTGGCTAAATGGACGCTATTTGCATTCATGTTATGCAAACCACTGAGTTATACCAGTAATGTGCAAGCTTCAGTTAGGGAGTGCAACTCCATTTTGTTTTTTGTAATCCATATTAGGCTGCTTAGGCTGTGCCCGAACTAAGCCTCATTATTCAGTATCGCTTGCCTCAGCAGAACACTGTACTTCGTTATTATTTTCTCTTCTTTCAAGGATGCTTCCCGACATACTAATGAATAGGTAATTCTGTCCACGCATACCTATTCAAGTGTGTGATTCTGTACTTTCCGCTGTGTGCCTGGTTGGGGGCTCTTGGGAAGAATCATTATGTGTTGCAGACTGTTGGGAAGTCAGTCCCTCAGCAGACATCTTAGGGGGCAGGTCAGATTGAACTCCTCTGTAAAGTATTGCTAACAAACATGTTTGTATTCTCTACTGTCTGACTGACTCTTCATTCCTGGAAGGCATAGCAGGTGGTTATGGGGTGGCCCCTTGGGGGCATTTTCTTCAGTTGGCACCCGAACAGGGACCCCACAAGGTAACCTGACTCACCCACAAATGGGTTGCAGGGTCGGGGTTGCATCTGGTCGGTCGGGCAGAACGGGGTACCCCACAGGATCGAGCTTGGTACTTGCTGCTGTCCCGCCCTTCTAATCGGGTGACTCCTCGTCTAGTGGTCATCGACTGGGGTCCTGAAAAGGCGAAACCTTGGAGTTGACTGTTTGGTCCGAAGAGTCGACAGTGGAGAATAATTTGATTCGACCTGTGTGTACCAGGTGAGTGATTTAATTCTTGGAAAAATGGCCCCATGCTTGAACGGTACGGGCCTATGGACTTTTTCTTGTTACAGTGTCCGGACTGTCTTACTGCAGTTTTTGGACTGTCTTGCTTGAACGGCACGAGCCGACAGGCGGTGTCTTGCTACGGTCTTTAAGCCGTCTTGGTTGGTTTGCGGACGCTTTAAAAGAAACATAATGTTTGTGAACAGTCTACCAGGCCAACTGGAAATTTGGCCCACCCTTGAAAAGGTCTGGGACTGTTTGCGAACAATCTGCCAGGCCAATTGATAATTTGGGCTACTCTTGAAACGGTCTGAGGATACAGCCTGTCTTCTTGAACTTGGTACAGTCTCTGGACTGCAGGGAGTGTTCTCAGGACCGTTGTGGTTTGGTTCTTGAACAATTTCTTATTAATTATCTTTTCTTTTATTATTTTTTGCTGGCGCTATATTTGTCCGTTTTGGACAGTGTATGTGTCTTATATTAAGATGTCTTGTTTAAGTAAGTTAGGATGTTTTGGATGTCGATGTTGTTCCACTGATGCTTGACTGAAAGAGAGCCAGCCTGCGCCTCCTGAGGGTTCCCCCAAATTTTGACATAAACATCAACTATGATATTGGCCCTAATATGTTTAGCACATTGTGGAACAAATATATGAGGGACAATGCTGAGTTACAATGGCCACTCACTGGCTCGTTTGTTGAACAAAAATTTATTTTCTTACAGGACAAATTGTTCGCTTAAAAGAGCAGGCAGTCGATGTTTGACTCTCTAATAGTATGGCAGAAGGACGCAAAGCAACGGCGTATGAGAGCAGAGAAAGAGGCCCGAAAAAGGCAGACACAAACGATAATGCAGAAAGCAGTGGCCGATGAAAGGAAAAAGATAGAGAAAGGCATAGAATGTGCAGATATGAAGTTCTGATTGCAGACTGATAATGGTTATGTTACTAAAGAGGAAGGTGATGTTTTGTTGAAGAGCTATTGGATTCTCACCTTATGCTCCTGAGCGCATATATACCAACAGGTTCTAACAGGCCCTGAAGGCCGCTCTCTCCAGTATTTCTGCTTCTAGCCAAACTGCTTCGGCCCCAACCCCCCCTGTTTTCTCACTGCCCGTGCTGGTAACGGGGGCGGGGGCTGTTAGCTCTCCTGTTCTGTCTACTGACTCTGCATCTACCGCTATACCCCCTTTCACTCCTACAACACTGTCCCCTTCCATGATGGTACATGTCTCCTCGTCTGCCCTTTCTCCCTCAAGTATGACACCCCAGGCATTGCGAAATGGCGAGGCCCCTGTATGCGGGATACATGAAGGGAACTGGGCAGCAGCACAAGACCGTATGGAGAAAGTGTTGGTGCGTTCTGCTGTGGGTGATGAGGAAAAGGAAATGGTAGTGAATCAGGCAGCTCAGTGGGCACAGAACCCAATTTATAGTGTGGAAGATGTGTGGAGTGTGATGAAAGATTATGAGCCCTTCATACAGCAGCATGCTCTTAGGCATATGTCGGCTATGTTGATAGGACTGTGGGAGCAGTGTTTTCAAGGTGTTGCACTGCAGATTATCTATGACATACGGGGCAGGATATATGCTACAGGTATGGCTCACAATGAGGTTTTTAGTAATGTAATAACATTGGTGGGTTACCGGGGTAGATTGCACCAAAAGGTTCAGATGATAGGGACACAGCTTCCCATAAGGGAGGCCCATCCCATTTACCATCCTGAAATACCAGAACTGTGCGACTCCACGGACACTGTAATCAGACCACGATTTGACGCTCAGTTTTGGGAACAGTGGATCTAATCTCCTTGAAAAAGGAGTGAGGTCCTATTCCTAAAGAGTAGGGGTGGGCGGAAGTCGTGGAAGGGACTATCGTGGAGAGGCAAGGAGATTGAACCAATCTCCGTGCCTCTCCGCGATATTTCCGTTACACGAGCCCGCCCGCCGCCCGCCCACTGCCTGCTTCCCGCCCGCCTCCCTCCCGCGCGCCTTATTAAATTATATTTAAAGGCTAAAATGAAACTTACATAAAACTTACCTTATTGCGCCATAAACTTCCCCATCGCGGCTTCATCTTGGAAACTGCACATGTGCAGTCCTGGCGAGGAATGCGCATGCTCAGGCTCCTGCGCATGCGCAGTTTCCAAGATGAAGCCGCGATAGGGACGTTTGCGGCGCAATAAGGTAAGTTTTATTTAAGTTTCATTTTAGCCTTTAAATATAATTTAATAAGGCGGGTGGGAGGTGGGCGGGAAGCGGGAGGCAGGCAGGAGGCGGACGGGTGGCCAACTTCCGTTACGCCCCCGAATGTGCGGAAGTTTGCCCCGTTTTTCTGCCTTCTTTGCGGAAGGTGCAAATTTCCGCACATTCCGTAGGCGGAACGGAAATGTCCGCCCACCCCTACTAAAGAGCCAGCTGCTGGATCTTCGGAAATACCCGACTGCATATTATAAAAAATTGACAGAGTTGGACTCCTGCACAGTGATGACATTAGCTGATACAGAGTTATTTTTTTTCAGTCTATTGGTACCGGTAGATATATAGAGTCAGGTTCATACGCAGGACCATGCACTGAGATCAAGGCTTGGGATAAGGAACGTAAGCCCAGTGAGAAGCCGAAAGCGGAGCACCTAGCGCTGCCGGGGTATATTATCACTTACATGCACTCTCTTATCCCACCATGACGAGTGGATTGGGATAAGTTGACTGTGTGTCATCAGAAAGGAGGACGAAAGTGTGCCTGATTTCTTTACCAGATTTGAAGTGGTGTTTTTAGACTTTAGTGGTCTGGACCTGTCACAGGAGGGTGGTGTTTGTTTGTTTATTAATAGATTTGTCACTAACTTGCTTCCCGAGATTGCAACTAGGTTGCAGGCTTCGAAAAATACTTGGACAACCTCAGCCCATCAGTAATTTTGAGTATGGCGCAGTACTACAAGCATAGTGAGAATGAGGACAAAGATGGAGGTGGAGAAAAAGTCAAAAGATTTGAAGACCAGGGTGTTGATGCAGCAAGTTGCGATGGGAAGTGGAAGAGGTTCGGGTTTGGCACAGCGGCTGCCCCAGTCTAACAGGGGTGGTATTTCGAGTGCACCCATTGGGCTCAACCAATGTGCATATTGCAAGCTGGAGGGACATTGGTGGAATGAGTGCCCGGAGTTGTTGCATAAAGGTGAGGCCCAAGAGGTCGGGGTTTAGAGGGTGTGGAAGAGGAGGAGGAGGCCTTGTGGAGATGCGATCAGAGAACACATTGTCTAATAGACAGAGTGCAAACTATTTTGACAACCCCGCGGGAGGCAATACTATCATGATGACTATGACATGGACGAGGTGACGGGGATGTCTCACAGCTAGGATAGCCAGGGACAGGGCAAGGGACCAGTTCCGGTGCCTGTAGATCAGTGCGGACCATATGTCACTGCGGATTTGCAAGGTACGACCAAGAAATGTTTACTTGATACAGGGGCTATGAATAGCTCTCTTTCCCATTCACTGGTTACGGGGGCAGCTCTGTCTGGAAAAAACAATATTTTAGTGGGCTTCTCAGGCATACCGGTTGTTAGCCCAATCTCCAAACCACTTGCTTTGACTATTGGCCGCTTTACGGTTGATTCACCATTTTTATTAACATCAAATTGTGGGGAGAATTTGTTGGGATTGGATTAGTTAAAAATGTTACATGAGACAATTTTTTGTTCTCCAGACGGTGTTTACATAACTATTGGACCTCAAGTGGCCTGTGCCACATAATGCCTTGCAAAGGATGCCCCACTCCCCACTGAGTTTAAAGATGTGCCACGTACACTGTGAGCTACAGGAGACACAGATGTGGTGTTACTCCAGATCGCACTGGTCTCCATACAGATAAAGGACAATTCTGTATTGCATTTGCCACGTATTCCCCAGTAATAGATATCTCAGGCAGGAGAACAGGCCTTATTGCAAATAATACAGGATTTGATTAAGTCCAGTGTGGTTGAAGAGATGGTGGCGAATGTGTGTAATAGCCCTATTCTTCCTATACTTAAAAAGATACACTTGGATTCTTCTGATGCTCACCCCGATGCTTACTGCTTTGTAATAGACCTTAGAGAGGTGAACAAGATAGTGGTTCCCCAGTACCCTTCGGTCCCAGACATTACCACGATCTTGACAATGATTCTCCCATCAGCAAAATTATTTTCCATGATCAATTTAAAGAATGCTTTCTTCAGCATTCCAATCCATACAGATGATAGATATCTGTTTGGATTTGAAATAGCCGTCAGGAGCTTTAGATTCTGCCGAGCTCCACAAGGCTATACAGAAAGTCCTAGTATCTATAGCCAAGCTTTGAAAGTTCAATTGAATTCTCTGGAACTTCCCCCAGGTATTGTGCTGTTGCAGTAAGTTGATGACTTCTTTGTGGCTTCGGACACTGAGTATGGTTGTAAAAAGCCCACAGTTAAATTACTGTTCCATTTGGCACACCATTGAACAAGGTGTCAATGTCAAAATGTCAATATTGTCGACAGGAGGTCACCTATTTAGGTCACCTATTGTCGATGGAGAGACTCAGATTAACACCTGAATGCATAGCTGCTATTACTAATATGCCTGTTCCTAAGACCCAACGCGAGGTGTGCACCTTAATTGGCATAACTTTGTATTATCGTCATTATATCCCTAACTATTCTTTACTAATGAAACCCCTTCTTTACCTGACCACCAAAGATGTGCATGAAGCCATGCTTTAGACATCTGCATGCCAGCAAGCTTTTGAGCAATTAAAGGTTGCGTTTTGCTCTGCTCCTGTGCTTGGTACACCTGATTACCAGAAGCCTTTTGTGCTTTATCTACACGAGGCGGATGGTTGTGCGCTTTCTGTTCTAACACAAGGTTTTGGTGGTAAGCAGAGGCCCTGCGCTCATTTCTCTGCTAGTCTTGATAACGTCACCTGAGCTCTCCCGAGCTGCCTGTGAGCTGATGTGGAAGTGGCAATTTCTATCAGACAATCGGCAGGGCTCGTCCTGGATACTGATCTCACAGTAACGGTACCTCACGCTGAGGATACGCTATTGAATAAGACAAAGACGCAGCACATTACTAGTGCGTGTCTGCCTGGATATGAGTTAACCTTGTTTGCTCCAAAAACTACCATCAAACGATGTGCTGCTCTGAACCCAGCCACGTTACTACCCCTCCCTTCTGAAGAAAAGGACAATGATGTCCATGATTCTTTATTTCGGACTGAGGTAGAAACGAAAGGACGGGTAGACCTGACTGATGTTCCCTTATTTGACCCCAAGGGGAACTATATATCGATGGCTCTTGTTTCAAACTACCAGATGGCACTACCACTGCAGCTTATACAAACTTAATGTAACACACTGTAATTGAGACATCCTGTATCCCATATCAATCAGCCCAAGGTGCAGAGTTGGTTGCCCTCCTTAGGGCTTGTGAGTTGAGTGAGGGAATGACTGTCAATGTCTATACCGACAGCCAGTACGTCTTTGGGGTGGCCCATAATTTTGGGTGCCTCTGGGTGGAGAGATGGTTCTTGACCTCGCGCGGATTGCGAATACAGAAGGGCCCATTGATATACAGGTTGTTGTCAGCATTGACCCTTCCCGATAAGTTGACAATAATCAAATGTAGTGCTCATAAGTCAGTGACAGATGACGTTGAAAGGGGAAATGTGTTTGCAGATCAGACAGCTAAGGAGACAGCTAGATCAAAGATGAGAAAGATGGTTGTGGTAGGTCCCGCTAGGTGGGTTCCAGACAAAGGAGTTTTCGAGAACACATTAGAAAAAGTCAGGGAAATACAGAGTGAGGCGACCGTAGATGAACTGGCAACATGGGAGGAGAGTACAGGGTATTTGGATGAGGATGGGTGTTGGACTGACCTATCTGGGAATTAAAAATGGTTGCTGCTTAAAACCATATGTGCTCCATGTTGTGACTATGGCCCTTGGTCCCGCACATATTAGCGCCAAAGGAATTTGTAAGCTACTGGACCCAGTATGGCAGAATGATAATATCTCTAAGGTAGCCACACAAACCTAGTGAAGCACTGCATTGTTTGTCTGAGACATAATCCTGGGAAAGGCACTCCTACACCCGCAGGTAACTTTGCACCTCCTTCCTTCCCTTTCGAGGTTTTCCAGATGGATTTCATTGAAATTGAATGATTTAACATTTGAAGTATGTGCTAGTAGTGATTTGCGCATTCAGTAAATTAATTGAGGCTTACCCCATTAAAGAAAATACAGCTATGGCGACGGTGAAGGCACTCTTAAAAAAGTTCTTCCCACACTATGTATTGCCACATGTGATCTGGAGTGACAATGAAAGTCACTTCAATTCAAAAGTCATTGAATTGGTGTGCAAAGGCTTGCATATTAAGCAGAAGTTTCATGCAGCGAACCGCCCCCAGTCAGCAGGCCTGGTTGAGAAGTACAATGGTACTCTCAAACTGAAGTTAGCAAAGATTCAAGAAAGCACAGGATTGCAATGGTCAGATGCATTACCTTTAGCTTTGTTATCTACCAGGGCCACAGCACTGTAGGAGAGTAGGATCTGCTTACTATGGCTACCCCCACTTTTTGCTGGTGTTTTGCTGTTTCTCAACTTTAGTCTGGTTGGCGCCCTGCTATCCAGGACCCTAGCGTAGCTGCTTCCTCTCTAAAATGATTGCATGTACTTTAGGTACGCTGCAGATTGGTTACTGGGGTACCCTTGTGAGTCCCTAGTATATGGTACCTTAGGTACGAAGGGCATGGGTACCCCAGAGACCTACCAGGGGCTGCAGCATGTTTTATGCCACCCCTGGAAAGACTTCCAAAATGGCACCACAGGACTCCTACTGCAGCCTGGGTAAGGTTGTGCATGCACCCCTTACTAAGACATAGGTTACCTATATCTACCTTTAATTACTGACACACATAAACCTATCAGTCACTCCTATGGCAGGCCTTATCAATCCTGAAGGCAGAGTGCTAGGGTTTTGTGTGAGAGGGTGCCCATGCATGAGCAGGACCCCTCTGCAGCTTTCGGAATCTCTGAAGCTGTTCTGTGATGCAGCCAGACCATATCAGGGCATTATAACCTCGCAGTAAATGCTAATTTTGGAATTGCTGCAATGGAAACATGTTGTGTTTAGTGTCAAACACTTTGGAATCCTACCCCCCACTACTCCTTTTCTACACCCGCCGCCGAGGCTTCAGTTACCATCCCGGGGTCGGCGGCGGGGTAGGTGCAGCTGATAGACGTGCATTTTACGCGGGTGAGTCTCTCTAGACCTCGACCTATTGAAGGTGAGTGCATAATGCGGACTGTTGATCTCTCTCCGAGTGCCACGCAACCTGTGGCGGTACCGACGCACTGAGATACAGCAGGATCTGACATTTCTACCCCGGGTTGCTGCTCCCCCGTGAGTTCCTTCAACGTGCTGGAGGTGCCGCGGGTGTGCACCGCCCGGGGCGGTCTTCTTTGGTTCTCCTGCCTCAGCGTATCACCGGTGCCACCCCCGGGGGGTCTGTCACATGGATGACCTGAATTTGAGCTTATTTACCACCGGATTTGGTCCCTTACTTGCAACACCGAACACCACCTTTGGTGTTACGCAACGTTGTTAACTAATCCATACATTCTCCTTTCTCCCTTTAAATAGGACCCAATTGGTGTCTTTGACCCGCCGACCACTGTAGCACACAGGTTGTGCAGTTAGTTTAGCTGAGTCCTTCCATACATACCCTGACTATGGGGCAAATTGTCTCTGCATTTCACTTTTAATTGCTTCACTTTATTAATTTCCTTTAGTAAATCACCTCATCCAGTAGTGTTTTTATCTTTAAAGAGTGATGTCATTATAGTGGATAACTTAACTAATATGTGCATGTTATACCCCAGCCCAACCATAATGACAAATAACTGAATGATTGGACATGATCACTCATGATTCCAGTTTAGCCGGATAATAATGTACCCTGATCACTCGTAGTGATTTCACCCATGTGTGTCTTAACCAATATTTCTTGTATCTTTTGTATTTCTCCACCCATAGGTCTATCAAGACAAGACAGGGTATGTAGTTACACACTTACCCCCTAGTGTAGATAGCATAACACTGATCCTGAAGAAGTGTCCTGATCTTTACTGACCACTATGACACAAAACATGTTGATCACCAGAGAGTAGAACCCCTACCATTAGACACCTGATGACTAGGTTTGGGTACTCTCTACATCTTTTTAATTAGGCACTTTACCTTGATAATAAAGATTTGGTTAGGATTAACTGACCTATTTTAATTTTCACAACCCCTTTTTCCACTACACACACTTGGCCTCTCACCCCCACTGCACCCACCGGCAGGTACAAAAGATCCCTGATAAAGAGCCCCGGTTCCGGGTGCCTGTCAGGTATTTCAGCTCCGACCTGACGAGGGGCAGGCTCAAATGATGAAGCATGAGACCTAGCTTGCTGGGTGTGTGAGAGCCCTAGTTCCAACAAGGAGCACTCCCTCTCCTTATTTCACACCCTGCTGATCCCTGGTGGATCACATTACCGGTTTCATTCAGTAACTCATTATCCCACTCAACCAGAGGAACTTCGTACCCTTGTTTTGTAAAATACTGTCTCTTGGGCTTGTACGCTGGACCTCTCAAAACTGGCCCCTTGTCCCTCTCTTTGTTTAATATCACAAAATGGATGCCACAGACACTGGTCTGACCTCCTGCTGATGGACGAAACTCCGAAAGGGGAGGCCTGGACAATAGGTTTCTTGTCACAGGGAGGTGTAACCACCTCCTAGACAGGCTTTAGTGTATTGGGGCTGGGTTGGAACACTCAGAAAGTGCTTTTCAGACAGTGCTGGGGGCACACTTGGTGTCCCTGTGCATACCCCAGTTCAAACCGGTTGCAGGGGCACTCAGCCCCTGCTTTGGGGCGAAACTGGACAAAGGGAAAGGGGTGTAACCACCCCTCTTCCTAGACCCTCCCATAGGTGGGTCCCCAGAGTATGTCCAACCCCTTTCTTCAGTAAAAGTAAGGGACCCCCGGCAGCAGGACTTTAGATTACACCTGGAAGAAACTCTGAAAATGAATCCTGGACTTCAACGCTTTACTAAAGACTAGAGGACGGAAGAATCTCCCTTGGGGTCAAGGAGTGACTCCCCTGTTCAAACAGACACCAACAAAGCATGTGTCAGTCTGCATCTCCGAAGCTTCTGCTGGACTCCGAAGTACTTGCAGCACAGGAAGAGGATTTCCAGACTTCTCGAAGGCTGACCGAGGCCTCAGCAAAGCTGAGACCTGCAGCCCTCACAAGTGATGTGGAACCGGAACTCCTGACAACGTGCACATTTGCTAAGTGCATTAACTTCCCGATCTTTCCTGAAGTTGTGCTTTGGGTCACTTATAGCCCAAGCCCCGAGAATCATCTGCACCGAAGATTGTGGGCCTACACTCCAAGAGTGTTCCGAGGGCCTGCTTCTTGCATTTCCGCTTGAGGTTCCTTTACGATCCCTAGTCCATTGACTGGTGGGTCCCCTTGAAAGTACCTCTACTTTTCCTTGGACTTTCTTGATTGCTCCAGATGTGCCCTGACTCCCTACCAAGTAGTGAGTCACCCAGACCTTGCTGGTCTGCACCGAAGCCTATCTCTGCTTTCTGTGTTGGTGGCTTTTACCAAGGCTTGTTAGGTCCAATCTGGGCACCGACACTGCAGCACTCGACACCCTTTGTTGGATAGCTCAAATCCAGCTCCTGTTTGTTGTCGACATCTCCGGGAGCTCGTGGCTGAAGAGTCAATCTTCACCTTCTTCACCTGAAATCACCCAACAACGGTGGGCATCCGCTCATTGCCTTCCTGGTCACTGTCCCCTCTGTTTTCAGGTTCTTCTCATCCTTGATCCAGACTTGGATCCACCCGGACACTTTCCACTTGGACGCCAGCAGGACTTTGCAGCAGATCTCTATTGAAAACTACGACGAAACCTGGCACGAAAAGACACCTATGCACCCGGCTTCCCTGGGTGAGGTAACTCGAGTACTCCGGTGCTCCCATGGGTGTTGATTCTAGAACCTCCTAGTTCTAAAGGGGTTTGCTCCAAGTCCTCTTCTAAGTGTCCTTAATCTTTAAAATTCCAACCACGACTTTCCCCATAGAAGTCAATGGTGATTCACAGCTGTGTTTAGACACTGCACGTGTCCCCCATGGGTTACCTGTGTCACTACCTTGGGTGGTTCCTTGTGGCCCCAGCGGTTCTACAGGCTCTAGGCCTGGTCTCTATGTCAGTCGTTGTTCTAATAGCACTTTCTTGTTATATATGGTTTAGTACGCCCTAGGGCTCAACATATATTGTGCTAATTCACTGTGCGCTAATTAAGTTTACTGAATGTACTTTTGCCTCTAGCCTCATAAAGAGACTAGAGGGAGGTGTTTAGAATAAATACATATATTTTATATATATACCTGGTGTGGTTCTCCTTTCATTTGGTCATTCACGAGATTATAGACTATAAGGTTGTCTTTAACCTACCATCAATAAGGAAGGGGAAGTTTGGACCGGTGCAAGGTGCCCACTAGAATAGTGGACAGCATATGCCAGGCCAACTTCTCACATTGGTGTGTGGGTGTGGGATTCCAGCTTTTCATTGTTTTACCAGATAATCTCAAGTGTTTGATCATTTAAAAACCACTAACGGTACCGGAGGTACAAATAATACAAGCTTAAATACAGTAAATTCTACTGAACATAGGGCCAGATGTAGGTAAGTATATTTTACCGATTCATAAATACCGAATTTTACCGATTCGGTATTTATGAATCGGTAAAATAGAAGGGGGGAGATTTAGGAAGAATCGGTAATTGAATTACCGATTCTGTAAGAATCGGTATTTACCGAATCGGTAAATACTGATTCGGTAATGCCCATTGATTCCTATGGGCATTGAAGCCCATAGGAATCAATGGGCATTACCGAATCGGTATTTACCGATTCGGTAAATACCGAATGTTGCAAGGGTGCAGGGGGTGTCACTTTGACACCCTCTAGCACCCCGATATCAGGCATGTGTGACATGTGGCACACAGACATGCCCTAAGGGCATGTCTGTCTGTCACATGCTATAGGTATGCATGCACACATGTGCATGCACACCTGGAATCGGTATTTTACCACCCAATTGGATTGGGTGGTAAAATACCGATTCGGTAAGGCCTGTGGGACTCAGAAGAGTCCCACCTACATCTCAGAATTACTGAATCGGTAAAAATACTGATTCGGTATTTTACCGATTCAGTAAATTTACCGATTTGGTAAATTTACCGAATCGGTAAAATATGCCCCTTTACCGAATCGGTAAAATATGCCCCCTACATGCCAATTACTAAATATCGGTCGGTAACGGCCGAAATCGGCCGTTACCGACCGGTATTTCGGCTCCTACATCTGGCCCTTAGAGCTGTGTGTCAAGGGCTTAAGCACACCCTTTCTACAACTCAAGAGAGTCCAGTAGGTGCCCAACTAGATTAGGTAGCACATACATCACACCTCACTAGTTATGACTTCAGGGGAAGGACCTGGTGTATCTCTGTCAGATGTCAATATATTACTAACATCTAAGTATGACAAATTCCCTTTCTCTGAGTTAAGGGCTCTGTGTACTATGAGGAAACTGAAAACAGGCAAAGGTGCCACCACCCAATGCTTCAGAGAGGTATTACTGTTAGATGACCTGAGAAAGGCTTCGGATCCTGAAAGGGTAGGCAGTGGGGTGGGTGCAGTAGATGAGGAAGATCCCAGTGGTCCAATCCCATAGGAATCAGACTCTGATGCTGACCCGGAAGGGGATAATGACCTTGACCTGGATAGAGCAGCTCCTACTGGAGATGGAGGCCCAGTGGGTCCCTTCTTTGTCCCCCCAGGAAGAGTTGGAGGTGTGCCTAGAAGTCGAATATCTCCTTCACAGGAATCTAACCATTCTGACATATCTATAGGGACTTCTGTCTCTTCTCATAGGAGGGACACCTCCCAGGAGGAGAGAGAAACAGATGAGACTTGAAGAAGCTCAGCTGAGAATAAGGAGACAAAGAGTAGTTTTAGAAAGGGAGTCCCTAAGCTTGAAAAATCTAGAAAAAAGTTTGGACTAGAGTCCCATAGTGGCAGCAACTTCCCTAGTGGCAGGGAAAGGTCTTATGACCATAGAAACTTAAACAAGATTGTCCCTCCCTACCAGAGTGGGGATGACATCCACAAATGGATTATTGCACTGGAAAGGGCCGGCAAAGTTCAGAAGGTCAAAAAATTTCTGTTGCAACGTGAACTTTACTAGATGCACAGATTTTGTTCCATTCATCCGACGGGCCTCAATGAGAGACTTGAATACAGTAGTTTTCTTTGAACTGATCATTATATTCCACCATGATTCTTCCCAATCTTTTTTTCCGTTATTGCTCTCTCTCTTACTACAACACATCTCTTTTTCCTCCCTTTTTTTCCTTAGTGACTCTTGCACACATTTCCTTCAACGTTCTTTTGCTTCAGCACCACAAGTTTTCTCATCTACTCTTTGTTTTTCTAATCAACTCTCTGTTCTTGCCCCTTCCCAGGTCCTCTATTAAGCATCACAAGCTACATCCTAGTTCTCCAATACCCATTTTCTTTTCCCCTTTTCCTCCTCGTTCTCCATTTTACCTTTCATTTGTTATGGCTCCCCACTTTCCTCTATCTGTCACATGTTTCATTATACTACGATATCATTCTGATTCACACCTGCATTTTTTATGGCCGGGTTTATTTTTTCTGTACTCAGTTTGCTCCTCGCATCAGCTTTATTGCATTTGTATGTTTCCCTCACATTTTATTATTTTTTTATGACCATTGGGTTTTCGTATACACTTCAGGCTTCATCATCATTAATTTTCTACATCCATTAGTTTTTCCTTTTTCAGCCCTTCGTATTGTTTTTATTTACACCACACAGTCCTCTTTTTACACCTGCTAACTTAGCACTTAATGCGCATGCTCCAGCACCGGTCACATCGCTCTTCGAAGACTTGGAACGTTACGCGTTCCGGATATCGGTGTTTTTCATTTCACAGAGGCATGGTAAGCACCGCATAGTTTGTTTTACCCTTTGACAATCTTTATGTTCGCATGGATTTCATTGAGCACGCCCAACACCCGATGTTTACTCGCGACCTTAATTTCCCAGTGAGTAAAGCTGACACGGTACTCATTCTGTCACCGGCATGCTAACATTCTAAATCATAACACCATGCCCGTTTACGCTGCTAGCACCCTTTTCAGAATTATTAATACCACCCTAGCCAGCCACATCTTGTGTTGATCACGCTGTATCCAGATTGCAAGTATCCAAACTCAGCTGTGTGCACATCCTGACTACCGACATCTTCTTTTACACGTTAGTACTTGTTGCACAGTTTTCCTTTAGCCAACACATAGTGGCTTCTCTGACACTTCACGTTTTTTACCGACGGGATCACTATTGTGACTTTATCCTGCATGACTTCTCCTTTAGCATGACACATCACATTTGTTTTTTCCGTTTTGTATCTCGGGCTCTTGTTCTAAAACCAGTTATCTGCATTTCCTTCTCAGACGCTTTCCCCCTGAAGAAGAGCCCAGGCTCAAAATGCATCGGGGTGACTTTTACAACGTTATGCCACTGTAGTAATCTCAACTATCACATTTGTACAAACATTTTGGAATTGTTTACAATCTTGATTTCACATGGAACATATGAAGTAAAATGACTCTATCCATGGACCAATTAAAACTTTGATGATATCAGCCAGACTACGTTTGGATATTTGAATTTCATGACCTCAGCAGCTATAGATTCTGCACATAGGAGTGCTCAAGTTTCTCCCCTTACACATGTAAGGCACCATAGTTTGTTCAATTTCTTATGTGCCTCATAGGGCAGAAGGCGAACTTCTTGAGCACCCTTAAACTTTTAAGTTGATTATCCTATTTACCTTGAATTATAAATTGGAGTGCAGCGGTTCACATTGACTTTGCTTCTCTTGAACCCCTCAGACAGCAGGCTGCAGCTGAGGCTGCTGGGAATGCTAGTAGCACCCATAAGATTTATTGGGATGATGGACTCTTGTATTCAGAGAGTAGAGACCCTGTGCCTGGTGCAGCCAGGAGGTTGGTTATACCTTTGAAATTCAGGGGCTTCCTATTGACACTAGCCCATGATATTCCCCTAGCAGGACACCTGGGCCAAAACAAGACCTGGGACAGAATTGTCCCTCACTTTCATTGGCCCCACATGTCTGAAGACACAAAGGAGTTTTGTTGCTCCTGTGTCACCTGTCAAGCTAGTGGCAAAGGAGGTGGTACAACAAAGCCCCCCCCCCCCCGATACCACTGCCTGTGGTGGGGGTTCCCTTTGAGAGGGTAGGGATGGACATTGTTGGTCCCATGGATCCTCAAAAAGCATCTGGGCACAGGTTTATCCTAGAGTGGTGGACCATGCCACTAGGTAACCAGAGGCAATTCCCCTTTGGACCACTACTGCACCTGTGGTGGCAAGAGCCCTCTTGGGAGTGTTCTCAAGAGTGGGCTTCCCTATGGCGGTAGTATCTGACAGCGATGCAAACTTTATGTCTAGCTACTTGCCTGCAATGTGGAAGGAGAGTGGAATTAATTACAGATTCACCACACCTTATCACCCACAATGCAATTGTTTAGTTTAAAGGTTGAACAAAACCTTCAAGGATCTCCCAGAAAAGCTTAGGCGGAAATGGGACATCCTACCAACCTGCCTTTTATTTGCATACAGGGAGGTCCCTCAGAAGGGGGTTAGCTACAGCCCTTTTGAACTTCTGTTTGGGCATCCTGTAAGAGGCCCATTGTATCTGGTGAAGAAGGGATGGGAGTTACCTCTCAAACACCCTAAACAGGACATAGTGGACTATGTAATTGGTCTACGTTCCAGGATGGCTGAGTACATGAAAAGGGCAACTTAAAACCTTGAGGCAAGGCACGAATTACAGAAAGCCTGGCATGACCAAATGGCTGTACTCACTGTTTACCAGCCAGGACAGAAAGTGTGGGTATTGGAGCCTGTGGCCCCAGCAGCCCTCCAAGACAAGCGGAGTGGCCCCCATACAATTGTCAAACAGAAGGGATTTACCTATTTGGTAGACCTTGGAACTCCCAGGAGCCCCCCTTAGGATGCTTCATATCAACAGACTGAAAACATATGTTGACAGGGCAGACATGGGCTTGCTCATGGCTTCTGATGAGGGACAGGAGGAAGAGAGTGATCCACTCCCTGATCTGCTCTCACAGAACACTGTTGATGGGTCAGTGGATGGTGTAGCCTTGGCAGGCAGCCTCACTGACCAGCAGCAAACTGATTGCAGACAGGTACTCAATCAGTTCAGACATATGTTCTCTCTGACTCCTTGTCAGACTACCTGGTGCACTCATGAAGTGGACACTGGGGACAGTCTGCCTATTAAAAATAAGATTTACAGGCATCCTGATCATGTCAGGGAATGTATCAGGACTGAAGTCCAGACAATGTTGGATTTGGGAGTTATTGAACCCTGCCACTTTTCAAAGGTTGGTGAACAAAGTCCTAACAGGCCTGGAAGACTAAAGTGCAGAACATCTAGATGATATTGCTGTCTTTAGGTATACCTGGGAGGATCACCTGGTCCACCTGAGAAATGTTTTGGAGGCCCTGCAAAAGGCAGGCCGAACTATCAAGGCTACTAAGTGCCAGATAGGGCAGAGTCAGGTTGTGTACCTGGGCCACCTTTTAGGTGGAGGCCAGGTTCAACCATTACAGAGCAAAATCCAAACCATTATGGAATTGGTCGCTCCAGCTACCCAGACTCAGGTCAGAGCTTTCTTGGGCCTGACTGGGTAATACAGAAGATTTTTCAAGGGGTATGGTTCCATCGTTACACCCCTGAATGGCTTTACTTCTTAAAGATTGCCAAAGAATGCCAAAGAAAGTTCAGTGGACAGTTAGCTGTCAAAAGGCATTTGATGACCTGAAGCAGGCCATGTGCACTGCACCAATTCTACAATGTCCTAACGACTCTAAAGTATTCATTGTCCAAACATATGCATCTGAGTTGGGGGTAGGGGCTGTGCTGTCACAATTGAATGATGAAGTTCAGGACCAGCCAGTAGCTTTTATTAGCAGAAGGCTGACCCCGAGAGAGAAACGTTGGTCAGCTGAAATGAAATGAAATGAAATTAGATTTGTCAAGCGCATGGCTGCCCACAAGCGTCCCAGCGCTATAGAACAAAGAATACCAAAGACAGTGTCAGCAGCTAGGGGTCTAGGGGGAACAGGAAGGTTTTGAGGAGCTTTCGGAACTTCGGATGGCTCAGCTCCATCCGAATTCTGAGTGGGAGAGCATTCCACAAGGTCGCTGAGTTCACTGAGAAGCGGCGACCCCCAGTCCGCATCCGCCTGACTCTCTGAACGATAGCCAGATGGCATGATTGGAGCGGAGCAATCTAGTGGCCTTGTATGGGCGAACAAAGTGCTCTAAGATAGGGGGGCCCTTCCCCTGTAAGGACTTATGAGCAATGCATAGGGCTTTAAATTTGACCCTTTCACGTATTGGTAGCCAGTGAAGGGCTTTGAGTGGTGGTCTAGCTGACGATCTGCGTGAAGTGCCAGTCAGTAGTCTCGCTGCCGAGTTCTGAACTCGTTGGAGAATGTTGATTGTCGATTCAGGGGCTGCCAGGAGGAGAGCATTGCTATAATCCAGTCTAGATAAAATTAGACCCTGGATAAGTAGCCTCCTCGAGATTTCTGGCAGTAGAGGAAGTATTTTTCGCGGAGAACGGAGTAAACCTATGCAAATACCAGCTGTCTTTTTTGCCTGGGTCTTAAATGTTAAGTCCTGCTCCAGCCACACTCCCAGACTTTTTAGCTCATTCTTTGGGGTCGGTGCAGGTCCCAGGCAGGCAGGCCAGATGGACTTTGGTAGAGATGTTATGTGGTGGCCTAACAACATGAGCTTCGTTTTAGTCCCATTTAATTTGATACATGAGACATTCATCCACGAGTGGATTTCTGAGAGGCAGGTATGAAGGTTTTTTGCGCAGTGTTTTTCTTGGGAGAGCGCGACGACCAGTTGGGTCACCACATCTTCGAGGGGGGCCATATAGACATTAAATAAGGTAGGGCTTAATGATGAGCCCTGTGGGACCCCACACTCGAGAGGGGTTATCTTGGAGCATGCTGATCCCTTCCACACCTGGAAGGTCCGATTCTCCAAGAAAGATGTGAGCCACTGCCCCGCAGTACCTGACACTCCCAGATTGCTCAAACGATGGATTAAGATCTTATGATCCACCGTGTCGAATGCAGCGCTCCGATCCAGGAGGATCACCAACGTTGATCCCCCTGAATCCAGAATGCGCCTTGCCTCCTCTACAACTGCTAGTAGGGCGGACTCTGTACCCTGCCCAGGGCGAAAGCCAGTCTGGGAATTACGGAGCAGTTTATTCATTTCTAAGAAAGAAGAAAGCTGCTGGTTGGCTAGTTTTTCCGCCATTTTGCTGACACACAGTAGCAGCGAGATTGGTCGGAAATTACCCAACTCTGCGGGATCAAGCTCAGGTTTCTTCAGAAGCGCTTTAACCGTGGCGCGCTTCCAGCTGGGTGGAACGATTCCCTGGATGAAGGAGGCATTGATAAGGGGCTGCCAGGAGGAGAGCATTGCTATAATCCAGTCTAGATAAAATTAGACCCTGGATAAGTAGCCTCCTCGAGATTTCTGGCAGTAGAGGAAGTATTTTTTGCGGAGAACGGAGTAACCCTATGCAAATGCCAGCTGTCTTTTTTGCCTGGGTCTTAAATGTTAAGTCCTGCTCCAGCCACACTCCCAGACTTTTTAGCTCATTCTTTGGGGTCGGTGCAGGTCCCAGGCAGGCAGGCCAGATGGACTTTGGTAGAGATGTTATGTGGTGGCCTAACAACATGAGCTTCGTTTTAGTCCCATTTAATTTGAGACATGAGACATTCATCAATGAGTGGATTTCTGAGAGGCAGGTATGAAGGTTTTTTGCGCAGTGTTTTTCTTGGGAGAGCGCGACGACCAGTTGGGTCACCACATCTTCGAGGCGGGCCATATAGACATTAAATAAGGTAGGGCTTAATGATGAGCCCTGTGGGACCCCACACTCGAGAGGGGTTATCTTGGAGCATGCTGATCCCTTCCACACCTGGAAGGTCCGATTCTCCAAGAAAGATGTGAGCCACTGCCGCGCAGTACCTGACACTCCCAGATTGCTCAAACGATGGATTAAGATCTTATGATCCACCGTGTCGAATGCAGCGCTCCGATCCAGGAGGATCACCAACGTTGATCCCCCTGAATCCAGAATGCGCCTTGCCTCCTCTACAACTGCTAGTAGGGCGGACTCTGTACCCTGCCCAGGGCGAAAGCCAGTCTGGGAATTACGGAGCAGTTTATTCATTTCTAAGAAAGAAGAAAGCTGCTGGTTGGCTAGTTTTCCCGCCATTTTGCTGACACACGGTAGCAGCGAGATTGGTTGGAAACTACCCAACTCTGCGGGATCAAGCTCAGGTTTCTTCAGAAGCGCTTTAACCGTGGCGCGCTTCCAGCTGGGTGGAACGATTCCCTGGATCAAGGAGGCATTGATAAGGTCGGTAATTGTTGGGGCAGTGGTGGCAGCTACCTGATTGAGAACGTGCATGGGTGCATGGGGGCAGGGTCATTGGGAGAGCCACTCTTTATGGTGTGTGAATTTTTTTGGAGGTCCTCCCTTGAGATCGGAACAAATGAGTCGAGGCAAGAGCCTATGGTGAGGGAGAAAGAGTAAGCCCAGTCAGAGGCTTGACCGCTCTGCGGTAGAGTTTTAAGTATAGTTAGGATTTTATTTTCAAAGAAGGCGGCCAATTGGTTGCACCTAGCTTCGGATGCCACTTGCACCGTGGAAGGCGTTGGTGCTTTGAGGAGATCTTTGACGATTTTAAATGTCTCTTTAGATGAATTAAAGGAAGTTCTGATTTTCTCCTCATAGTAAGTGGCTTGAGCCAGTTTCCGAGCTGATTTATAATTTCTCATGGTTTCTCTATACTCTGATTTATCATGGGAGGCCCAATTTTTTCTCCACAAACGCTCAGATTTTTTGCAGATCTTTCTTAGGTTTCGAAGTTGAGGAGTGTACCAAGGAGTTTTAAAGGTCCTGCACTTATTTTCCACTATTTTTTTAGGCAGAACGAAATCGAGGGACTCGTTGAGCCAGTTTGAGAGGTTTAGATCCGCCTCCACGGGGTCAGGGTCAGATGGGGGAATCGTCTGCTCCAGTCTGTTAATCCAGCTTTCTAGAGGAAGTTTAGACCAGACTCTTTCTAAAGTGCGTGGCGCCTGTATTTGTGGGGGGTCCAAATTTGTTTGCCACTCAAATGAGACCAAAAAATGGTCGGACCAAGGTAGGGGGAGGGAGGATCTTGAGACCAGCTGTGAGGCATTCGTGAATATAGGATCAAGAAGATGCCCTTTTATGTGTGTGGCATCTTCATTTAATAACTCCAGCTCCATAATCTTCAGTTTGAGCTCTTGAGAGGGAGGCCTTGCTGTGGTTTGGGTTAAATACACGCTTCTATAGACAATCCCATGTAGTGGCACCATATGGGAAGGTCCCTTCAGGGAAAGAACGGGAGATGATAAGGCTTAAATGCAAGCAGTATCAATGTTGAGATTCCAAATAGCTGGGCATAAATGATCGGGTGTAACAAAACGTGGTAGGCGCCAAGCATGGGCGGATTTCGCGGATCCAGGATCCGTGAATTTGCAGATTTGCGTATTCGCGGATCCGCAAAATCTGCAAATTTGCGGATTCGCCGATTTTGCGGACTTCTTAAATGGGGGGGTCTTCTGTGCGAGTTCAAGTGCCTCTTGTGTGTATAAATGGTCAGAGACCGATCAGAGCAGCAGATGAAGAGAAAGAAGCTCCTGGTCACAGGAACAGCACGAGGATTGCGCTCGTGAAAGTCAAGGATACAAAGGCCTCTATCCAGCATCACAGCTGATTTTCGACTGTAGATTTGGGAAGAAGGCACACCTGCCCAGCCTCGACGACGCTCACAATTGTTTTTGGGCTGATGAATGAGTCACTGAATTTGAGCTTCGAATAGTTCCAGCGACCATGTGTGTGTTACTATGCAATCGCCCCGAAGGGCGCAGGGGTCCCTTGAGTGAGCTGTCCATCATAGTGGGTAAATGGCGGGAAGACAGTGCACACCGCAAGTGTGTGAGCGGGGCCAAACGGGCGGGGCTTCCATGCCAGTTCACATGCCTCTTGTGTGTATAAAAGGTCAGAGACCGATCAGAGCAGCAGATCAAGAGAAAGAAGCTCCTGGTCACAGGAACAGCACGAGGATTGTCCTCGTGAAAGTCAAGGATACAAAGGCCTCTATCCAGCATCACAGCTGATTTTCAACGGTAGATTTGGGAAGAAGGCACACTTACGCAGACTCGACGACGCTCACGATTGTTTTTGGGCTGATGAATGAGTCACTGAATTTGAGCTTTAACTAGTTCCAGCGGCCATGTGTGTGCTACTTTGCACACCGATGTGCTCAGGGGTCCCTTGAATGAGCTGTCCATCCACCATCCTGTAACTATTTTAGGATGGCACCGGCAAGCTGCCAGCCACATCCTAAAATAGTTACTAAATTAGCTTTATCAGGAAGCACTAATAGATAAAATAAAGCAGGTGTTCGAGCACCTGCTTTATTTTATCTATTAGTGCTTCCTGTTGAAGCTAACTTAGTAACTATTTTAGGATGGTGCTGGCAGCTTGCCGGCGCCATCCTAAAATAGTTACAACAACTTCAAGCTTGAAGGCTTGAACTTTTGCCCCCCGAATCCGCAGCTCGCGGATTCGCGGATTTCCGGTAAATTCGCAGGATTTTGTGGATTGCGGATTTACCGAAAATCCGCGAAATCCTCGAACGGAACGGATTTTGCGCTCACGCTTAATAGGCGCACGTTTAGCCATACTAGGCGCCGTTCTTTCCCTGAAGGTACCTTCCCATATGGTGCCACTACACGGGATTGACTATAGAAGCGTGTATTTAACCCAACTGGGTAAGCATTATCGCTCGTACCTTTGTTACATATGTTTGAGGGCACGCACCAGTCTTCCTAAACCTCTTCACTTTTATTTGCCACCTATATGTAGTTTTTAATATAGTGCACTCGATGAGTATGCCTCAGTCAACCACTGATTATGACGCAGAATGTAGGCGACAACTGGCCACCTCTGCACATTATACCCCACTTGTGGTAGATCCAACCAAGAGGCTAACCACTCTAATTACTGACTTGGTCTTGGAGGGTGAGATCAACGGGTGGATCAGTAAAAATGAAGCCGCCTTCCTTGTCACCGACAATCCCAAGACACCCTATTTCTACACCCTCCCAAAGATTCACAAGGAAGTTTCTCCAGTACGTGGGAGACCCATTGTCTCTGGCGTTGGGTCAGTACTGGAACCCCTTTCCAAGTTCACTGATCACTTCCTACAGCCCGTAGTAAAAAAGATACCATCTTTCCTACAGGACACAAGGGATGTGGAGAGGTGTGGCTCACTGGTTAGAGGCGGCAGACCTGTAAGCAGAGAACGGCCCGGGACCAGGGTTCAATTCCCGACGCGGCAGGGTCGTGGACCAGGGGTCAACGGACTCGATAATTCTCGCCTCAGTGTCTACTCTAACCAGGGAACACACTCGGTAACTCTGGGCATGAAGCTTGCCTCATCTCTACAACGGCCCCCCACAGAGGCCGGGGATGCCTGGTTTCACCCTGGAGATACCCAGAAAGGGACCATCTCACAGGGAAAACCAGGATGGGTTCCCCAGCGGTCTGCAGCGCCAGGACACTTGGTTAGGGCGCTTTACAAATACCCCACATTTATGTCCTTCGCCTTATTGACGACATTGAAGGGAGGGAGGGAGTGGATCTCCTATTGACCCTTGATGTAGAAGCACTCTACACTAACATCCCTCAGCAGGCCACCTTAGAGGCAGTAGAGTCCACCCTGTTGAGACAGAAAATTGGACCTCCGCTAGCCCGGTCTCCTTCGTGATGGCATGTGCCCATATTGCCTTAACGGAAAACTTTTTTCAATATGAGACACAGCTGTTCCACCAAATACAGGGGACATCCATGGGTAGTACCTTCGCCCCATGTCTGGCCTGTATTAACATGGCCACCTTTGAGGAGACCATCATTGGGGGTATCAACAACCCCTATAAGGATAACATCACTTTGTGGCGGTGGTACATTGACGATATGCTGGTATTCTGGAAGGGGGACACTGTCACTTGCGAGGCTTTTTGTGACTGGATCAATAGCAAAAAACCCATTCTTAAAATTCACAAGCACCATCTCTGACTCTAACATCCTCTTCCTAGACCTTAGGATCTGGCTCAACGAAACAGGATTGAGTACCAACCTTCACCAAAAGAAGACAGATAGGAATAGTCTTCTCCGATACAAGAGCCATCATCCCAAAACACTCAGGGACAATCTGCCATTTGGGCAGTTCCTGAGAGTCCGCAGGAACTGTACGAGTGTGGCAGACTACAAGAAGGAGGCTAACCACTTACAACACAAACTGCAGGAGAGGGGCTACCCAACAAGACAGATCCGCAACTCCTATAAAAGGGCTTTGTTAGAAGTACAGACAAAGGAACCCAGAGACACAATAACCTGCGTCACCTCCTTCACGAAAAACTCAACGTACATAAAGAAAACAATAAGCAAACACTGGGGTATTATTAACTCTGGCGACCTTAATATCCCTCGCCCTAGATTTGCATTTAAACGTACAGCCAACCTCAAAGATGAGCTAATACATACTAGACCAAGGACACCAGACAGCAACACCCAAAGAACTTTGTGGGACCTCCCACCAGTGACTGGCCACTACCCCTGTGGAGGATGTTCAGTCTGCCCACAGACAAACACACATAAAGAAGTCACTTTGACAGAAACCTTTGTTTGGCACCTTAAACGCCATACTAACTGTAACACGTCAAAATGTATTTAACTCGTGATCTGCCCTTGTGGCCAAAAATACGTGGGCATGACTATGCAACAGGCCAAGTTGCGGATCACTGAACATAAAAGTAATATCAGGTGCCTCAAAACACACACAAAACTATATGGTAATTTCAAGGATATGAGTCATACTGCGGACAGTCTTACTTGGCTAATCCTTGAGGCACACCCACACATCACCGAACAGGCGCTCTTCCGTATTGAACAGAGATGGGTCCATCGCCTTAAGACCGACAGCGAGGGCCTCAATGACACCATCCCTTGGGGCACCTTCTCCAGATAATGTGGCTATGCTTTACCTGGCATAGAGGTTTAGCCAGACGCATAGTTACCCTCAGCAGTTCCCGAGACACTTGCTCATGGAGCTAGGGTGAGAATCATGCTTACTCTAGGTTGTCTTATTTTCCGGCGCCTAGTATGGCTACACGTGCGCCTACCACGTTTTGTTACACCCGATCATTTGTGCACAGCTATTTGGAATCTCAACATTGATACTGCTTGCTTTTAAGCCTTATAATCTGCTGTTCTTTCCCTGAAGGTACCTTCCCATATGGTGCCACTACACGGGATTGATGAAGAAGCGTGTATTTAACCCAAATGGGTACGCATTATAGCTCCTACCTTTGTTACATATGTTTGAGGGCACGCACCAGTCTTCTTAAACCTCTTCACTTTTATTTGCCACCTAAATGTGGTTTTTAATATACTGCACTCAATGAGTATACCTCAGTTCTCATACTTGTTATTGTGCGCTGTTTTAATGACCAAGCTTTTGATACTTACATGGGTGGATACAAGACATTACGACTCTTTGTTCTTTGTTGTCCCCTTTTAGGCTTCAACTTTCGGAGCAGGACCGGCTGGCCTGCCTTGTAACTCTCTAAGGAAGGTAGTATAGCCCCTTCCTCTGGTGTAGAACTCTACTTAGGTCCTGACGAATTACTTAGATTAGCATGAAACATGTTGACCACATCCACAGGCAGTAGATACACTACTGGACCATAGTACCAGTGTGCATCCCTCCCTCACTGTTTTTACCAAGGTAGGCAACCACACCATTCAAATTTAGCCATGGATTACCTAACCTTTTTTAATTTGCACATACTTCTCTATGTCTACACCAATATTAGTACCCTCAAACCTGCATGCAACAAATGGTATGAACAAAAGATCTCCGATAAAGAGCCCCTTTGCGGGTGCCCGTCAGACATTGCAGCGCCTGTCTGATGAGGAGCAGAACCCAGATGATGATTCAGAAAAGGGGGGTGGTGATGAACAGAGTGTCTGAATTGAGCAGACCACTCTTACCCAGTCCAAAGATCAGGGCTTGATCCATCACCGTTATTTATCTCACTGCCCCATCCCAGCTCAGAACCTGGCTATATGCAAATCAGTCTGTCCCTGGCCCAGTGCATCATGGGAACAGGGCAGACTAAACTACCAAGCCAATTCTTCACCAGAAAGGAGACAAGCTACCGGGGACCGGTTTCTGGCATTTCAGCCGTCTTCGGCCCGGCTTGCTTGAATCCTGATGGAGCAGTGAGAAAGGGACTCATGTCTGAGTATACCCTGCCACACCTATAGTGGCCAAAAACGATTCAGAAAAGGGGGTGGTGATGAACAGAGTGTCTGAATTGAGCAGACCACTCTTACCCAGTCCAAAGATCAGGGCTTGATCCATCACCGTTATTTATCTCACTGCCCCATCCCAGCTCAGAACCTGGCTATATGCAAATCAGTCTGTCCCTGGCCCAGTGCATCATGGGAACAGGGCAGACTAAACTACCAAGCCAATTCTTCACCAGAAAGGAGACAAGCTACCGGGGACCGGTTTCTGGCATTTCAGCCGTCTTCGGCCCGGCTTGCTTGAATCCTGATGGAGCAGTGAGAAAGGGACTCATGTCTGAGTATACCCTGCCAAACCTATAGTGGCCAAAAACGATTCAGAAAAGGGGGTGGTGATGAACAGAGTGTCTGAATTGAGCAGACCACTCTTACCCAGTCCAAAGATCAGGGCTTGATCCATCACCGTTATTTATCTCACTGCCCCATCCCAGCTCAGAACCTGGCTATATGCAAATCAGTCTGTCCCTGGCCCAGTGCATCATGGGAACAGGGCAGACTAAACTACCAAGCCAATTCTTCACCAGAAAGGAGACAAGCTACCGGGGACCGGTTTCTGGCATTTCAGCCGTCTTCGGCCCGGCTTGCTTGAATCCTGATGGAGCAGTGAGAAAGGGACTCATGTCTGAGTATACCCTGCCACACCTATAGTGGCCAAAAACGATTCAGAAAAGGGGGTGGTGATGAACAGAGTGTCTGAATTGAGCAGACCACTCTTACCCAGTCCAAAGATCAGGGCTTGATCCATCACCGTTATTTATCTCACTGCCCCATCCCAGCTCAGAACCTGGCTATATGCAAATCAGTCTGTCCCTGGCCCAGTGCATCATGGGAACAGGGCAGACTAAACTACCAAGCCAATTCTTCACCAGAAAGGAGACAAGCTACCGGGGACCGGTTTCTGGCATTTCAGCCGTCTTCGGCCCGGCTTGCTTGAATCCTGATGGAGCAGTGAGAAAGGGACTCATGTCTGAGTATACCCTGCCACACCTATAGTGGCCAAAAACGATTCAGAAAAGGGGGTGGTGATGAACAGAGTGTCTGAATTGAGCAGACCACTCTTACCCAGTCCAAAGATCAGGGCTTGATCCATCACCGTTATTTATCTCACTGCCCCATCCCAGCTCAGAACCTGGCTATATGCAAATCAGTCTGTCCCTGGCCCAGTGCATCATGGGAACAGGGCAGACTAAACTACCAAGCCAATTCTTCACCAGAAAGGAGACAAGCTACCGGGGACCGGTTTCTGGCATTTCAGCCGTCTTCGGCCTGGCTTGCTTGAATCCTGATGGAGCAGTGAGAAAGGGACTCATGTCTGAGTATACCCTGCCACACCTATAGTGGCCAAAAACGATTCAGAAAAGGGGGTGGTGATGAACAGAGTGTCTGAATTGAGCAGACCACTCTTACCCAGTCCAAAGATCAGGGCTTGATCCATCACCGTTATTTATCTCACTGCCCCATCCCAGCTCAGAACCTGGCTATATGCAAATCAGTCTGTCCCTGGCCCAGTGCATCATGGGAACAGGGCAGACTAAACTACCAAGCCAATTCTTCACCAGAAAGGAGACAAGCTACCGGGGACCGGTTTCTGGCATTTCAGCCGTCTTCGGCCCGGCTTGCTTGAATCCTGATGGAGCAGTGAGAAAGGGACTCATGTCTGAGTATACCCTGCCACACCTATAGTGGCCAAAAACGATTCAGAAAAGGGGGTGGTGATGAACAGAGTGTCTGAATTGAGCAGACCACTCTTACCCAGTCCAAAGATCAGGGCTTGATCCATCACCGTTATTTATCTCACTGCCCCATCCCAGCTCAGAACCTGGCTATATGCAAATCAGTCTTTCCCTGGCCCAGTGCATCATGGGAACAGGGCAGACTAAACTACCAAGCCAATTCTTCACCAGAAAGGAGACAAGCTACCGGGGACCGGTTTCTGGCATTTCAGCCGTCTTCGGCCAGATGATGAAGCATGACACCTAGCTCGCTGGGTGTCTGTGGGTTTTAGTTCCAAAATGGGCATTCCCCTTTTTTCCCCCTTCTCCTTCCCTTTGCTTGGTCCTTTTAATGTATTATTCTTGTTTACTTGAGGAAATGTGTACCTCTCTTGGTCTTGAGTCTTTGATAGGGCTTGTACACTGGACCCCGTTAAACATTGCCCTATAACGTTCCTCCCTTTGTTGACACATGCTCTCCACCGCTACCACTAGGATAGTTTTCCTTAAAGGTTGTCTTAAGCCAACCATCAGTAAGGGTCATTTGGACTGGTGCACGGTGCCCACTAGAATAGTGGACAGCATATGCCAGCCAACTTCTCACAAGCGCATTCTAGAATAGGGTTGTCCCCGTATGAGGTGGTCTTTGGGCGCCCCGCCAACGTCTGGGGTATCCCAAGATCCAAGCGCTTTTTTAGGTTGGAGTACCCCCAGCTGATAGATTATCTGTAGAAACTGTCTAAAGATCTTCGTTTTATCCGCCAACAGATTCACGCCACGCTGTAACCAGTACCAGAGGGACCCGGGCATCAGCTACAGTCCGGTGACTTCGTGTTGGTGAAGAATTTTCAACTGAAGAACTGCCTGGAGCCAAGGTGGAGGGGGCCTCTGCTTGTCCTGCTTGCCATGCGCACCGCAGTGAAGTTTGAAGGCCGAAGGCACTGGGTGCATGGATCACACATCAAACAGATCCCTCTCCTGCTCCAATATGACCGGTGGGTCCTCGATGGCATTGCTTACCAAGGAAGGGGAGCTAGTGACCTGTTTCATTCCCTTCTCTGACGCCCGACTGAGGTGGGAGCAGACATTGCTAGAGGCGGTCCCCCCAGAAATTAGGGCTGCCCCGGATACTCCAAGCATCTGGTGGACAAGAGTCTGAGTCTCAGTGCCCACCTGACCCTGAGTTTCACCCCTTTTTTGTTGATGATACAGTGCCTGGAGTCACCAGGTATAACCTGCGGCCCCGAAAGAAGGACGGTGCGTCAGCAGAACAGTCCAGGAGTTAGGGAAGGACTTGAGGTTAGGGTGCAGGTGCCGTGCCTAAGGTGCCTGTATTAGATTAGAGTGAGCTACACTGGTGCACTGGCCTGGACACTGGACAGGATCGTTGAGGGCACTTGACCAGGAGGGAGGGTGCCCTATTCTGAAAGAATAGGATTTGTTTTCCAGCAAGGGCTGAATTTGTACAGCTCCCCCATGGGAGTGCTTCATAGCACCATTGTTGACGAACAGTAGGAGCCTACCAACGAGACTCTAGACGGATGCTGCGTGACGTGTGCGCCTCTGGTCAGTTGTATTTTTGTGGCTCTAATTCCTAAGGTTCCTTTTTATGTATCCATTTGGCCATGCAGTCATGAAGGAGGAACGGTCCCTGGTGGATCCTCCATTACAGCAGAAAGGTCCTGTGTGGTCTACTAGGAGTAGGGTAGTAGTGGGAGTAGTCATCCTCAAAGTAATGCTAACACTATTTGGGGTGGTCTGGTATTTAGAAGAACGGCATGCTGTATACACATTGATAGGGACTACACCGGCTCTATCTGAGCACCTATTTGTTACACTGGCCCCACATCAAGAGAGACATAGACAGACTTATACCGAGAATGCTTTCCTCCAGGTGCTTCATCGGGTACACAGTACCACTAATGCCACGAATTGTTGGGTATGTGGGTTACTCCCCTCTGTTTTGCACAAGAATGATTTGTTGATGTCATTGCTCTTGTTATTCTTGGTTTCAGTTGCTTTCTATGGTGTACATCCACTATCATGCTGATGCTATGAACATGGAGTAGTCTGATTACGAACCTTTTCTAAGCTAATGAGAATGTCACTTGGTGACAGAATGAAATGCTGGATGTCCAAGGATTTAATGTTACTGAATACTTTAAATGTTTCGGGAACGAAATATCACTGAAGACAAAGCCATGCCTGTCCCTGTGATCAATGCAACAGCTAGTTTCTGTGTTGAGGGCTCAGGGAACGTTCCAGTAGGACAGAGCAGTTGTAACTACATTTACCGATAGAACACTACTAGTAGCCCACCTTTGCTTACACCTCTAAATGTATACTTAATCAGTGGGGAACATGCTTATATATGGCTTCCCAGGGGATGGTCTGGTCGGTGTTATGTCTCTTTCCTCTTACCTCCCGTTTACATTGCACCGTCTAATTATCACAAGGATCATAAGCTACAGCGTAGGGATCTTCATTTGCATTGAGTTAAGAGAGTTGTCTATCCAGACGATATTGATCAGACAGATACCTCCCTACGGCAATTTACTGACATAATGAAGGGAATTCTGCCATTCTGGGGTGCCATGTTCAATAATAATAATATTCACCGCCTTGCCAGAGTAGTTGAGAGAGTTATTAACACTACTGCAGATATACTGACTAATCTAGGAGTCAAACTTCAGGCTACTAGGCTCGTTGCTCTTCAAAACCAGATTGTTTTAAATGTCATTCTTGCTGATAGGGGTGGAGCCTGCCGCGTCATCTGCAGCAGCTGCTGTGTGTACTTTCCTGATAACGCCTTTAATGTGTACTCCCCAATACAGAAATTACAAAGACTTGCTTCAATTATCCATCAGGATCATGGTTCATGGTCTCTCACAGGGTGGCTTTGGGGTCTTCTGACATCATGGGGAAGATACTACTTATCCTAATAGCTATTGCAGGTGCCATCTTTACATGTTGCTTATGTATTAATTGCCTTCCAGCTTGTTGCACCTTCTGTGTAGTAAGCTCACCCCTACCCCTAAATAGTCAAGATGAGATAACAAGGTCTCTACTGTGATGATGCAGGCTATCCAGGACATGATGCTCATTGAGGAGGACATTTTTGAATACTAAATGGATTTAAGCAGGTGGTTTTAAGTAACCCGGCTGGCCGCTAAGAGCCACTTCCTTCACAGGATATAGCAGTGTAAGATTTGGTAATTGACATCATCTGCAAATATTTGTAAACCCCCAATCCCATCCCTCACCCCCCGGCCCCCACCCTCCAGATCATCCTCAGAAAGTGTGGCAACAATATGAACAAAACAACCTTATCGCAATACTGGGTCCAACAATTTAACTTCGTCCAACTAAATTGTTGCAACACTTTAAACTCTTGCTATTCACTTGTGGGGTAAGCTGCTTACTTAATTCACATAGAAAACATTATACAATGAGCGGAAGTGCCCAGGACAGGCCAGTCCACAGGGCTTCCCACACCTTCCCTTTGTGTGTTACAGACTTCATGTCATAATAATAGTATCATATAAACTGGCTAAAGAGTCACCATGGCCAGATATGGCCTATCTGTAGGGCCGATTTAATTTGCTCAAGCTATAAGGAGGTAAAGCTCTTCTTTGTACACTGTCGGGTCAGCCCAAAGGATCTTGACTGACTAAGCTGTGTAGTTCCTGATAGGAATATTGCAACACTTCCTCCTGAGTCTGAGTCTGTGTTCGCCTCATCAGAAGGACTGGTACTGATAGGCGAACGTGGAATGTGGAGAGCCTCAGCGGACCGGAGGGCTTCCTGCCTGCCCTCCATTACCTATTGGTAAGAAGGGGGACTGGATCCCGTACTCTGCATTGTGAGACCCCTCCAGCGCCCCTGGGAGTCATGTTGTGATTTTGGTTGTGCTGTCTCTAAACGTCTGGTAGGCAAGACATCAGAGAAGTTCGTGCCCAGCCATTCCAATGCACTGTCTGGCATATCAAAGAAGAAAGAACGCTTCTTGTAGTTGGCTTTCAATTTAGCTGGGAAAAGCAATGCAAATGTGAGGCCTGCTGCCCGGACCCGTGTTTTGACTTCCATGAACGAAAAGCGTTGACGCTGAACTGCCAGTGTATAGCCGGAACTATGGAGATTCTTGCATTATCTACCTGTCACGGGCCATTGCTGCCTGCAACACATGATCTTGATCTCTATAATTCAAAATTCTGGCCAATATTGGATTGGGGTTTGCACCAGGTATTGTGCGACGTGTGGGGATTTGGTGGGCTCGTCAAACCATGAAATGTGTGGATAACCTGTAGGGGCCACAGAAGATTTCAGTCACTATGTAGATTGTTGCGTCAGGCTAGCCCTTCTGCATCGTCCACATGGGCTTGTAAGGAACCAATTTATTGGCGGATTTGTTTCAATTGTTCATCATGCTCTTTCACTTGGGGTACCACCATTATCAATGCTTGCTCTGTAGGATTGACTTTATCTGACAGTTTTCTGTGATCGCCTTTAAGCAGATTAAGATTGTGCCCAGTTGATTTTCAATAGGGAATCGTGAATTTCTTTCAGGATCATGTCCAGCTGATCCACTGAGGGATCAGATGTGACCTCCTCCTCCTGCTGCCAGAAGTGCCCATACAAGGTCTCCGAATGCGGTGAGCGTGATCCAATCCTCCCAGACCTTGAAGTTGTTCTAGTTTTCCCCCTGCCCATGATTACTAATGGTCAGATTGGTTATATATTATGCAATGAAAAGACAGGGTAACATCCTAACCTAATCACTGCCTCCGTTTATCCTCACCAGAGCGCAACCACGAGGCGCTCACAGCTCTTTGGGGTCCCGACCAAGAAGTACTTCCCTTTATCACCAGTGACCAGGCCCCATCTTCACTTGATGGTGTTGGTGGCTCCATACAGCAGAATGTCTCTTCCAGGCCAACCCCCAGACACAGCCCATGGCCACTTACAGGGACATAGCAACGTAGTCCTCCATAATGCAGGAGCAGATCTGGTCACTCCAGGAGCTCACCCACAAAAGAACACCACCAAATCTGGGGTGGGCCCAGAAAAAAGATGGGGGCTCCAGGCGGGTACAGAAAGAACAGTCCCACAGCCGCCCCACTGGCCCCCCTCTGTGCCCCAACAGTACCTCTGCAGCAGTCTCAGCTCCATCAAGGGCATCTCAATTCATGCCCAAATATTGCAATCTTTAGGCAGTCGTCGCATCTGCCACAGCTCCCGGGTACCAGCACAGAGGCAATCCAATGCCATCTGCCTCATTTAGGCCAGCCGGTCTCGGAAGGATCTCTACCACTGGCAAGGGCACCCCGTTGAATCAATGGTCTTGGGGGCACATCGCTGGGGGGCCACCAGGCCTGAGAGGAACAAAAGTAGGCCTCCCTGGTGCCGCAATGAACTGCCCCTGACGTCCAACCAGGCCTCTGCTAATGTCCCCGCTTCCCAAGGGACAACCAACACCAGGCAGATCATGCCGGGGCACTCCCAGCAGGTCCCCACATTAGCCACAGTTCCTGGGGCTCATCGTGGCAGTAACACCTCCCCAGAGTATTATGCAGGAAGTTGAGCCCCACCCATTCAGTGCTCAATCTTAGACTCCGGAGCCCGTCCCTGGTGTCGCAACTCCAGGATCTGTAAAGGGAGGGCAGCAGGGGGAGAGAGACCATCCCGCACTGATGCCGCAGGTCCACCACCACTTCTCAAGGGGGGTCTCCTCCTGGCTTCACAGCATCTCCAGGGGGGCGACTCATGCCGCACCTGGTATTCCAACTCCCACCTGGGAGATGTCAGGCCCCTCCCATCGCCACAGATTGGTATGTACTACTAGGCATGGAACTGGGGCCTTGTGTACGTGCTCAGGCCATCCTCAGACTCTCCTCCGCCATGTAAATTTCAGGAAAGTCCGCCGCACCAGAGGCCAATCCCACGCCCCAGGCCCACCGCATTGATGAGAGTCAACTCGGGCCAGACTCGGGCTAATTTCGACAACGGCCCCTCAGCACTCCTTTGTCATAGCCCTCCTGCATTCTGCTGTGCCCAGTGACTCTGTCAGAAGTCCAATTACAAAGGGATTGCGGATAATTAAATGGATTAGGCGTCCTGGACCCGGAGCTTGTCACTTATGTGACCTTCATCTTGGGCAGAAAGCCACGCCCCCCCTTGAGATTGTACATTGCACTAGTTTGGCAACAGTTTTTAATTCCCTATGAGTTTGGGTGACAATGGGTAGTTTGATGGGTGTTTGGTAATTATCTTCTATTTGTGAGTTAATTTTTGGTGCAATCATACGTTTTTACGTACTAAATGGGTATCGGTCCCTAGGGACATGTATTGCCTTGGGAAGGTAGTGAAGCCCAGGGCCGAGAGCGGGTTGATTCATGGCCTGATCTCATCAGTGATGTCACTGATCATGCCATGAATGATGTAAAATGTGACATCATCAGCATTGCGTTGTGGGGGCACGAGTTATAGTTAGCTGAACTAACTATAACAGGGGAATTTCTATGGTTTTGTATGACTGAAATGTCCAACTAACTAACTTTAACATGTCTGAAACCAATGTTTTTTTCAGTGAATTTCTAAGGTTTTTTAAATGCTAATTTCTAGCTATAATATGCCTCAAACCTATGATTTTTTTCAGTGAATTTCATAGGTTTTTTAAATGCTAATTTCTAACTATAACGTGCCTGATGCCTATGGTTTTTTCAGTGAATTTCAAAGGTTTTTTAAATGCTAATTTCTAAGTATAAAGTTAAAAAAAAACTATGCTTTTCTCAGTAATTTTGAGGAAAAAAATATTATATTTTGTAACTTTAATATACTCAAAATAGTTTTTGTAATTTTTGTATTTATTATTTAAACTATATGTCTTCTTGTTTTTAAAATATTAAACAACTACATACATTATGAAAGGGAGCCCAGCCCAGAACCACATCTGAAGACCAACACATGTCATAGACCTACTGATCAAGCAGCTCCAACACCTAAGAATGCCAAAACACCCACCACCACCCCCAGAACCCCACCACCCCTCCCACTACCACCGAGGCAGCGCAAAACAAGACAGCAAACTTTTCTGAAAACAACATGGTCCCTCAGCCACACAATAGCTGAAAATTGGGACAGGTGTGAACAAACTATCTGTGAAGGAAGCAATTCACCCATGAATAACATTGCACACAATGCAAAGTGTAGCGGTGATGTGCTGGAAACATCTCAGTATGCACAACACACACCTCCCATGTCCACAAATACTACTGGTGCTTGTAGTGTTGTGGAGAGTGGACCCAACCATGTTACGTCAAACATTAGGGAAGATCTCAGTCATGTAGCTATGCCGTCCCCATGTAAGCATAAGCGTAACAGGAGTGGGCTTGTCTGACATACGCCACTTCAGCAAAGGAGTGAGAATAAATAGGCCGGATCTCTGGGCGTGGGAAAGCCAAACCGTCTGGCAAGGCAGCACCCCTTACCCTGCCACAAGGCCGTTGTCGTGACCTTCAGCCTCCTCAGCCGATTGCTGGCTTCCACCACACAGGCCCTCTGCAGCACAGCACCGCAGACTTATGTCTGTACAAACTACTGCCTTCGATATACACTGCGGACAGCAAGGCTCACAATTCACATCGAGTCACAATTGCGTCCAGTAGGCAACAGACATTGTTCAAGGGAACAACATGTGGCTCTGGGCCCTTCCTCACCGCTGACTCCGGCCTACACTGTGGTGAGTAGGGCTCACAATTCAGATCGAGTCGTGATTCAAGATGACGCAGTCCAGTAGGCAACAGACATTGCTGAAGTCAACACGCCATGCCTATGTGCTCTTCCTGACCGCTGCCTGCAGCCTACCCTGCGGTGAGGAGGTCTCACAATACATATCGAGTTGCAATTGCAAATGACGCAGTCCAGTAAGCAACAGACATTGCTCAAATCAAGGACAGATGTCTATGGGCCCTTCCTCACTGCTGCCTCCTGCCTCCACTGTGGTGAGTAGGGCTCACAATTCACATTGAGTTGCGATTTCAGATGACGGACATTGTTTCCAGTACGGCCTACCTGAACAACGCATCATCGGCACAGTAGATCCCACATGTGCAACTGTGTCCTGAGTCCTAATGGCAGTGACCTCAAATCCATGGCAGCGACCACAGCACCAGACTCCCTTTGATCAGCGAGGCGTATTTTGATATGGAAGGCCGGCGACACGTGGTGCCACTAACACTGTTCAACACAAGCCGATCCCACATGTGGAACTGTGTCCTGAGTCCTCAATGGGAGTGACCCCAAGTTTGTGGCAGGGACCACAGCACCAGACTCCCTTCGGTCAGTGAGGCATATTTCCATATGCAAGGCCGTAGACACAAGGTGCCACTAACCTTGTACAACACAAGGCGCGTCACGTGGTGCCACTGACTCTGTTCAACGAAGCTGTGACACGTAGTACCACTAACCCTGTTCAACAGAAGCCAGGCAGAATGCAATAGACAAAAGACATTGGTTCAAGTGCGGCCCCCTCTGAACCATGCATCATCCCAGGGTATGTACACTCAAAGCGCCAAAGGTACTACCAACTCAGTGCACCATAAGTCATCGCAAGGAAGACTGAACAGTTTAATGTCAGCAGTGAGGCATACTATCACTCAAAATCCCCCCAAAATACTTAAAATAAAAAAAGAACACAACAATCGAAGTACATTAATGATTACAATGCCGTGATATGGAAGGCAAATATGGACATACAATATGTTGCAGATAAATGAATGGCTGTTTCTTGCTATGTCACGTCATATATTACCAAGTCTAAGGAAACAGAATTGAAATAAATGTGGGTAAAAAATTCACAGGAGAAGACACTTAGCAAAAAATTGTACAGCTTCAGCTTAAAGCTGCTTTCACATCGAGAAATTAAATCCTACAAATGTTGGCATCGATAGACATCTGTAAGTTTATATTCAAAGTCAAGAAGAATCATCTGGCTAAGTCTAGGTCTTGCTGCGGCATGAAATGGAGTTTCAATATAAATGATATAAAACAACTTTGTGATGATATAGAGTTACTTTTCTTTGGTAATCAAGAGAAGTATACAAAAAATAACACTTCGATAATTGTACGTGTTTCAAAAAGAAATAACAAAATTTAAAGTAGTTTCTGGTGAAAATCCCAACTAAGTATAACGTCCCTCAAATCTACACAATATCCTTGCTTCAAGAACTTGTTTTATATATTTACGTGGTGCCACTGAACGTGGGGTCACCAACCTATGCACGTGGCTGTGGGCCCTTGCTACCTCTGGCCTACACTGAGGTCAGCAGGGCTTACAATTCAGATAGAGTCCTGATTGCAGATGACGCAGTCCAGTAGGCAAGAGACAATGCTCCCAGTGCGGCCCTGCCAGATCACCCATCATCACAGGCTCATACATTCTCAATGCTTCTGGTGCCACTAACTGTGCACCTCAACTCAACGCCATGTGGCTTTGAGCCCTTGCTGACCGCTACCTCTGGCCTACACTCCGATCATCAGGGCTCACAATTAAAATTAAGTTTCGATTCATTAATTACAGAGTCCACTAGGCAAGTAACTAAAACCTATATAATATCCTTTTAGTATCCTTGCTTCAAGAACTTTTTTTATATCAGTTATAGCTTTAGTACAATCACCAAATTCATCTTCAAGCGCAAATGAACACTCAATACAAGTCACACTGCCTGGAAGCAGAGCTCTCAATTCGAATTTTGGACACGTGGTGCCACTAACCATGTTCAACACAAGCCGACGACATGTGGTGCCACTAATCCTGTTCAACAAAAGCCGATCCCACATGTAGAACTGTGTCCTGAGTCCTGAATGGCAGTGACCTCAACTTCGTGGCAGCGACCACAGCACCAAACTTCCTTCAGTGTTATTTCTTGTTGTTTTCTTTAGATAAAGTGTTTTATATGTAAATCTATCCATGACTAAGATACTTGATTGTCCAACCGCACAGGGACACTTCCGGGCCCAAAAAGGTTGTTGGGGGTATGTTGGTAATGCGGGAAGAGGGTGTGTTACCTGATGATCTGGGGAGATGCAGCGGGAATGTAGTAACTCTCACAGAAAGAACTCCGGTATGTTTTCAGAAATTCCATCAGACGGAAGCCAGCTGACGTACTGAATCACAAAATGGCTTTTCAATGCTTATGTAGTGTGACTTTTGAACAGTTTGCAAACATGCTCGCAGGGGGACAACTGCTGCCCGTCTGCTTGACTCACAGATGCAGTACTATGAGCCATCTGCATCATTGTGGCTATCCATGCCCTGTTCCGTTGTACGCCACGCTACGCCACTCCAATTACATTCAGACGTTGGTCCCACATAGCTACCTCTCACAGGCGTACTCGCTGTTGGTGTGAAAGTCAGTGGTCTAGTTGTCAACATGTCACAGCCACTCCCTGAGGGCAGGTTTGCAAACACAGCATACTCATCCAGCACATGCGTCACAGGCCATGTGACCAGGCAAATATAATTGATCGACAACGTCACATCCTTTATTGCCGGTGGTAACTGGATGGCAGACGCTCCACGGGTCTGGATCATAAAGAGTCTATGAAAAGTTGCGCAGAGGGTTAGTCGCACCCTGAGCTGTTTGACCATCATGGGCCTACTACCACGTGGTGCGGAATTGAATTGCACAGGCTTAGTGCCACCCGAAGCTGATGTGGCCATCAGGGGCCTAGCACCACGTGGCGCGGACTTGAGTTGAACAGAGTTTGTGCCACCCGAAGCTGATGTGGCCGTCAGGGGCCTACCACCATGTGGCACGGACTCAAGTTACACAGGGTTAGTACCCCCCCCCCAAGATGATGTGGCCCTCAGGGGACTGCTAGCATGTGGTGCAGTTGGGTTGCACAGGTTAGTGCCTCCTGAGCTGATGTGGCCGTCAGGAGCCTACCACCGAGTGGCGTGGCCTTGAGTTGCACAGGGTTTGTGCCACCCGATAATGATGTGGCCCTCAGGGGCCTAGTAGCACGTGGCGACAAGTTGAGTAGGACAGGGTTAACGGCACCAAAAGCTGATGTGGTCTCCGCCATTGATGACTCAGGACTCAGCGACATGTGTGAGATCTGCTAGGCCACGGAGCGGGTCCACATAATGTGCACCAATCCATGGTGGCGGGACCGGGCCCTGGAGCTTTCATGGGCATGTGGAGTGCCCACTAGTAGACTAGCAGCAGGAAACTAATTGGTCCTAGATGCGCAGGGATGGCAGTGTCTCTCTCTCTCTCTCTCTCTCTCTCACACTTCCCTCTCCACTCTCTCTCTCACTGTCTTCCTTCCTTTCCTTCTATCTCCTCCCCTCGCGTTCTCTCTTTCCCTTCTCCCTTTCTCACTCCCTTCTTTTCCTTCCCTCTCTTTTTCTCTCTGGATTTTTAAACCTTCTTTCTTTCTCTGTGTCTCACTCCTTTGATATGCCCATTATACACATCCTTATTTTGTGCTTTATTTTCCAAGCTGTGTCGTCGATATTCATGGTCCTGACAGGAGTCTTCCGCCTTGCTGTTTTGTGTTGAGTTTGTTAAATTTAGTTTATCCTCTATATGTACATTAAGGGAAAAATAAAGTTTGAGAAAAAAAATAACGTTTTTGGTTCTTACTTAAGTGCTGTGTGACTCTTTCTCGTTCGTATTACTGTTATTTGGTGGTGCCACCATGCTGTTAAACTTTGGGGCAGTTATCGTGGGAATACTGGTGATGTCTGTAGTTTGCACCAGCTTCTGAATAGTGTGTTACATTTATCTCAACTTTAGTTGCATTAAAGCGCTGATAATGAGATGCAGAGTAGGCGTTCCTGTGCAAAAAGACACGAGTTACACCTTTACAATTTATTCTAAATACCTAAATCCTATATTAAATTTCACTGTAGTAGTGGGTGCATTTACATTGTACACACAAAATCAATGAAGAAATCTCATTATATTTATATTTATTGGGAATAGTGAGTCAGGTGCTGGATCTTGACGGGATACACTGCCCGGTTTGTTTATATTTCTTTACACGAAAAAAACACATCACAACTTTCACAACGAAAGGCAAAAACTGTGATGCGAAACCAATTCCAGCAAGGAGCCGCTTTAACACAAGGGGCCTTATTTATGAAGGCCTTGCGTCAGTTTTGCGCAGCCGGTGTGTCACTTTTTGTGACGCACCAGCGGTGTAAAAAATGCGCCTCGTTGCGCCATATTTAAAAAGTGACGCATCTAGGTAGATGCGTCACTTTTTAAACCTCTGCGCCACATTATACCTGCGTCAGGTATAATGTATGCAGAGGGGGCGTTCCCCCGCAAAAAGCCTCGTAATAGTGACGCAGTGAAATCTATGAGATTTCACTGCGTCACTTTTAGGACGCTGTTGCGTCAAAATCTTGCGCCTGCCTCACAGCAGGCGTAAGACTGACTCAAGCCCTTTCACATGGGGCTTTCCCCATGTGAAAGGACGCATTGCTGGAGTTGCGTCACTTTTGTGACACACTCCAGGAATACGTCACTTTTGCGCTTACAGATACGTCAGAAATACTGATGTATCTGTAACTCCTTGCGACATGATGCGTCATACATTAAATATGACGCATCAGGAATGTCGTAAGGAGTGCACAGTGAAAAGTGACGCATCGCTGTTTTCACGCAGCGATGCATCACTTTTCATAAATGAGGCCCAAGGTATTTTACACCTGCTTTCTGCTGGTGTTAAGCAGGACGAGTACCTCCAACATGAAAGGGAACACAGCCAAGACCACACCGGAACACCCACAGGTGCCATAGAGTCAATGGGCATGATACACAGATACCCAGGAGGGCCACAACACTCATCGTAACAACCTCAGGACTGCCAATGCCCCCCCAACCCGCATCTGAGCAAGTGTGTCCTCTTGGTCATTGAGTTAGCACGATGGGCACAGGCCCTGCAACATCACACTGTGCTGTCTTCAGCGGACGTTACCATGTCACCTCAGCTTTGGCAGTGAGTCTGGACATGTAGCTACGCATGCATCCTCCTGCATGCACAAGCTGCATGTGCTGGTCCGGCGTACACAGGTCAGCGCAGGGGTGTGCCTATCCGGCAAGGGGAACGGGGGTGTCTCGGACTTGTCCGTCTGCAGGTAGTGCAGTAAGTGTCTCTCTGTGTTCTGGTGTGGCCGCCACAAGGGCTGCAGAAGTCGATGTTGTAAAGTGACATGCACCACCTCCAAACGGCAGTGTCACGGTGTGGTTGGAATGCTGCAGGACATGCGCAAATCAGCAAATAAATAGGCATTACAATTGTGTGCCGTAGGAGTGCATGGGATACAACAGCGTACAGCACAAAAGTGTGGTGTCTCGTGGGAGGGAGGAGCAGCTGTTTGGCAACGTAACACACAGTGAACCCGCCCATGGGCCACATGCTGGGCATCTCATCCATGATGATCAGGGTCGTGGACATCCCACAACACCCACGACTGGCCTTTGTACACATCCTGTATGAATGCAGCTAGAGAACTTACTGTAGGGATGAAAGGTTCTTTGTCTGAGCTATCTTGCGAGCATTTGTGTCCTGAGTTTGATTGTGCGAATGTTTGTGTTTGGGCAACATTGTGTTAGATGTTAGCGTACTCTGGTTCCTATGTATGTGTGCTGCATTGTGTGTGAGATGTCCTTTCATGTGAGCTTTTGTTCACCCTTCTCCCTTTTAGGCAGTGTGGTTTACATTTCTATGCTTGTTCAGTGGTGTGATGTTGGCGGGTTGTGTGACTTGTGCTCCTTGTTGGTGTGTTTCCTTTTTGGCCATGGTTTGTCTGTAGTTGTGCTGTACTTAATTGTGCGTGTGTGCCACTATGCCCATCTCCCCTGTCCCCCCACTCCCTGCTTGTTCCTCTTCCTGGTGTTGTTGTGTTTGTAATTTAACAGCACCTGCAGGTTAAAAGTTCACGATTGTTTTAAGTTGAAACAGTGCCTTCTAAATACGGGTAGCAATATGGTTGAGTTGAGCACATGTTATCCTATGATATGTACTCCATGTTTAAACAGCTTTTTCTTAACCAGTCACAAAGATGCTTTTCTACAAAATGAATGTGCACCCTACTTTTAAAAAACAATGTTTTTATCTCCCAATCAGTTATCATTTTCTATGGGGAAAAAAGAAGTTCCCCATCTTTAAATATATCTCTAATTCTACAAATGGACTGCATGAGCTACAGACATCTATAAATACCTCCCAGCCATCCCTTCAAAATGGTAGTGTGGATCGTAGGACATAGCTATGTTTTCTGGTAAAAAATGTATGTAGAACAGAGACATATTGACTTAGACCTAGGTTTACAAAATGTGGACATTAAATGGTTTGGACAGAGAGGATTGAAGTGACACTAATTGTTGCCTTTGGCTAAAACCTGTTTGCATCTCCAACACCTGACCTCATGATTGTGCACTGTGGTGGAAAAGACCGAGGCACATTGACTGGGGTAGGTTTGGAATTGCTAATGAAGGACACCTTTAGACAAGTAATGTTGATTTTGCCTCAAACTGTCTTTGTATATTCCAATATATGCCAAAGACAGAAGTGGAAATGGTCAAACCAATTTTGTCCTCAGATTGAAAAATCGAGGAAGAATGTCAACAAAGCTGTGTCTGCATACCTCAGAGACCATTGAATGGAGTCAATCTACAACAACAGCATACATTTTGATATGGCTGACATCTACAGAAGTGATGGAATACACTTCACAGAACAGGAAAATCAAGTTTTTCTGAATAACCTGAAGCTGTGCATCTGCACGTATATGTAGCTCCAACTAATAAACACAAGGGCTCTTTTTAGAGCCGCCTTATATTCCCAATATTGGTTCACCGAGTGACAGCTGCAATCTGGCTAGCACAGGGAGACCTGCGGGCCGTTGAACAGGTTCGCAGAGGGAGAGCTGCGGTCCGTCGGCTCAGCTCGCACAGTGTGCTCTACGGGCCGTCAGCTTGCAAACGCACACCAGCATGCTGGCTCGCAGAGGGAGAGCTCAAGTCTAACTCGCAAAGGGACACCAACGGGCCAACTTCATTGCTAGCAGAGACACACCTATCACCTTACGGACTGACTCACACATGTACAGCTAGGGGGCACCACGGTTCACAGCCGCACAGCTGCAAGCCGATGGACTGGTACGATTTTATGCTTTAGGGTAGTACAGTAGTGTTTGTTTACTGTAGGGGGTTCCTGCTAGACGTTGTGTTTTAGGGTTTAACGTAGTCCAGTGGTGTTTGGGTAGTATAAGAATCATGCTGGAGGTAGTGTTTTAGAGTGTACAACAATGCACTAATGTTTGGGTAGTGTAAGGGGTAATGCTGGGAGTACTGTTTTGGGGTATAGGGTAGTGTAGTGGTCTTTGTGTAGTGTAGGTGTCATGCTGGAAGTAGTGTTTAAGGATTTATGGCAGTACAGTGGTATTTGGGTAGTGTAGGGGGTCATGCTTGGAGTAGTATTTTAGGGTTTACAGCAGTGCAGTGGTGTTTGTGTAGTGTAGGGGGTTGTGCTGAGAGTTTTTTTAGGATTTAGGGTACTGCAGTGGTGTTTGGGTAGTTTAGGGGGTCCTGCTGGGGGTAGTGTTTTAGGGTTTACGACAATGCAGTGGTGTTTGCGTAGTGTAGGCGGTTGTGCTGGTGGTAGTATTTTAGGGTTTAGGGTAGTGCAGTGTTGTTTATATAGTGTAGGGGGTCCTGCTGAGGGTAGTGCTATAGAGTTTACAACAATGCAGTGGTGTTTGAGTAGTCTTTGGGTAGTGTAGGGGAACGTACCGACAGACTGACTCACAGTGCTCTGAGCCGACGGACGGGCTTCTAAAGGCATACCCGCAACCTGGTGATATGAGGAGAGGTAGCGTGAAAGGCATATCTCATGCAGATACAGATGCCAGTCTTGCCTCGTACAGGTAAAACTGCGAACCTGATGGCTTCTACACGGAGAGATGCGAGCTGAAGGAGTAAATTGCAAATCGGCTGCCAACACTTCCTGGTTTCAACCATTCACAGTCAATAAGCCGCAAGCTGGCGCTTGTAACCCCACTGCCAATCACATGTCAGAATTCTCAAATATCGATATCTGTAAAATTTGATATTTCTTAAAAACTACTGAACGGATTTACACCATTTAAACAAAGGCATGCTTTCTGGACCATTACCTTTCTCCCTGCCAGATTTGGCGTAATTCTGTTCAGCTGTTTCACTGTATTCTTCTGAAAAGTTTCATATGGAAATTGCATGGAGAAAACACATTTTAGGACCCTCTTTTTCTCAGCCCCTCCTACACCATTCACCCCAAACTTTCAATATAGGAGCTAATCAAAAAAAGATAAACTTTTTGGATAATTTCATAAAGATTCGTCAAACTACGCCAAAGTTACAAGCACATAGAAGACTTCAGGAGGGGGGCATTGTGACCCCCCTTCCAACACGAGTGAAGCCCCGGGACTGCGCGGACCCCCGCTACCCCTGCGAGCCCCTGCCATTATTTTTTAAGAATACCCCTGGAACCTAGCCCACCCAAGGGCCTCATTAAAATTAAACGAGAGAACCCGCTACCCCAGTGCAAATTTTTGCCAATTTTCTTTTTATAAAAATGATTTTTTGGGGCCCCCACTGAGCAGACCTAGTGGGTCAGGGTTTTTCTACCCTGCCCCCTTCTCTTGGTTTATACCTATGTTTCTCTGTTTTGACTCACTTCTACCGAGCCACAAGATGGCTGCCAACACTTCCTAGTTTGGAGTGCTAGCAGATAATCACAGTGAAACTGCCCAGATATCAAAACTTTAATTTTTCTAATTTCTCTGCAACTACTGAATGGATTTACACTATTTTTAAAAAGGTCGCTTTCTGACCCAATCACTACCTTTCAGTATTTTTGGCTGTAGCTTTGCACAAAGTTTCCTATGGGAAATTGATTTTTCCACTCTTATTTTTTGAATTTCTCAAAACTACTGAACGGATTTACACCATTTTAAAAAAAGGTCGCTTTCTGAACCAAGCTCTACCTTTCTGCCAAATTTGGGGTCATTCCGTTCAGCAGTTTGGCCTATAGGTCGCCGCAAAATTTCCAATGGAAATTAACATGGGGAAAACGTGTTTTGGACCCCCCTTTTTTCTCAGCTCCTGCTTGACGAATCACCCCCAAACTTTCAGGATAGGAGCTGACCTGGATAGACTTTTTTTGGGGAGAGAATTTCAGGAAGATTCCTCAAACGACACCAAAGTACTAGCAAATAAAAAAATGCTTTTCCTATGGAAACTAGGTTCTAACTATAACTATCTACTGACGACCACAAGTAGGTAATGTATATATATATATACGAAGCCGAAAGGTGAAACGTGTCTGTCGAAGGGGGCAGGGGGTCTGCCAATAAATCTTTTTTGAACTTTGACCTTGGAGTGCTGTCTAATTTCGTCGGAGAACGGAGTTGTTGTAAGAATATATATATATATATATATATATATATATATATATATATATATATATATATATATATATATTCACTGAAAAAACCATAGGTTTCACACCAGTTATAGTAAGGAATTAGCATTTAAAAAACCTAGTAAATTCACTGAAAAAACCATAGGTTTCACACAAGTTATACTTAGCTGGAAATTTTACTGACATAAAACCATTGAAATTCCACGTTATAGTTAGTTGGACTCACTATAAGTTGCGCGCCTGCAATGCACTGCTGATGATGTCACATATTACATCACTCATGACATCGTCAGTGACATCACTCATGACATCACTGATGACACCATCCAGTGAATGTGTGTCTTTCTAAAAAAATAATATGTTTAATATTTGTATTTGTAAAGGTTGATGGAAGAATAAATTGTTAAAGTGTGTAAATGGATGTTTTTAAAAAAAAAATGATTGGTTAACTGCCTTATTAAGTGTATTTTATTGAATACATATATTAGCTAATAACTTTTAAATATTGAAATATATGTATCAGTGTTTCACTTTGTGTATAAGTAGCTGCATGGGTTGGTGACTGACTCACTGTTTGTATGTGTTTGAATGAGTGTGTATATGTGTGTGTTAGTAAGTGAATGACTGTCTCACTATTGTCTTTTTTAGTAACTACATATATTTTAATGTAGTGTATGTGAGTTTTGATGTATATAAGTGAGTATATGTGAGAGTAAGACATTGTAAGAGTTCCTGTTTAAATAAGTATGTGTTTATATAAATGTCGGTGTGTAACAGGATGTATAGGTGTATCACTTCATATGATGAGTGAGTATATGTATGAGTGACTATATAGAACTGTTGCTGAATGAGAGGATGTGTATATAGATGGTGGAATGACTGAATTGGTTGTTGTAACTGGTATGAGTATCTCCATGTTTTGGAAAATGTTAGTTTCTATTTTTGAATGTGTGTTTCAAGGGTTACATTACACTGAAAGGAGGTCTGTCACTCTGTCACAAGGATGGTGTCATGAGTGATGTCATGAGTGATGTCACTGACGATGTCATGAGTGATGTAATATGTGACGTCATCAGCAGTGCATTGCAGGCGCGCAAGTTATAGTGAGTCCAACTAACTATAACGTGGAATTTCAATGGTTTTATGTCAGTAACATTTCCAGCTAACTATAACTGGTGTGAAACCTATGGTTTTTTCAGTGAATCTACTAGGTTTTAAAAATGCTAATTCCTTACTATAACTGGTGTGAAATCTATGGTTTTTTCAGTGAATTTCATAGGTTTTTTAAATGTTAATTCCTAACTATAACTGGTGTCAAACCTATGGTTTTTTCAGTGAATTTCATAGGTTTTTTAAATGCTAATTCCTTTCTATATCGAGTTTGCAACCTACGATTTTTTTTTAATTTGCTGTTTTGTGTGAGTATTAATTATTATTCTTTTTTTTTATAATAACATTTTTTTTTTAAAAATGTATCATTTTTTCCTGGGCGCTCTCGGTGCGCGCACCGGTAAGCTCTCCGGAAAGCGCACCCAGAGCGCTACTTGCGTTCGTGTAAAGAAATATGAATGAAAAGTAAATAATAACGCAAGACATTTAGTACCATACATATAAAAGCAGTTTTTTCAATAAGGAAATGAAAATACTTTTGCATTTCCGTGAAACTATCAAAACGTCACTTAGGCGCGCCGCGTAAGCGCCCCCGGAAGCGCCTACGTTCGCGCTGTGTATGCGCCCCCGGAAGCGCCTACGTTCGCGCTGCGTAAGCGCCCCTGGAAGCGCTTCGGTGCGAGCAGCGTAAGCGCGTCAAGTCATGTGACCTTAAAATAACAGTTTTCATTGGTTGCTAACAGTTTTTTTTACAAAGAATGAAATCCCCACCCATTTCCTTCACTTCTTCTTTCACTTTTGTGACTGAAAGACCTGCCTTTTTGCTCTCGGTTCTTTGTTGGATATCTTGGATTATCATGGTTGCCAGACCATCCAGCAGTGAAGATGACTCCAATGAATTTATTGATGAAGAGCCTCCTCAGCCGAAGGTCAAAGAACATTTCTTCTGGAAAAATTTTTCCATACCTGATGACCAGAAGAAGGTAAATGCTCCATAAGTGGAGTGCAGGATCTGTCACACAGTCCTGTCACGGGGTGACCCCACTAAGAAATATTCTTTTGGGAACTCCACAATGCTTCGCCATGTGGAGAGGAGGCCCCCCCAGAATTTTGCCCGGGAAAGTGTCAGGGCTCTGGCACAAGAGGTTCCCAGTGATGGGGCCTCTACATCAACCGGAGGACCAACAACATCGGTGAGGGGGAGATCACAAGAGCTGGTTCCGAACATTCAGCCTGCATTTAACAAAGGCGTCCTTAAATGCAGATACTGTGATCAGCTACTTTCCTTTGGGGAGAAAAGTGTTCTGCTCATGGTTCGAGCATTGGAGAACCATCGCTGCCGTTCCCAGCCCTAATTTTTTTTGTTTTCTTTGCTCCTGTTGAGCAGTTTCCATTCCCTGTTTTTGTTTTTGTTCTAAAAAAAGAAAAAAGAAGAAAAAAAATGTTCTTTTCAGAACTACCTCCAATTCTCATCAAAGAGCTATATTCTTAAAAAAATGAAAAAGAGTAAGTGAAGTGGAGTGCATTGATAATGGAAAGGAAAATGAGTAAGAAACAACAGAAAGGTATGAGAGGAGAAAGGAAGTGAAGTAGGGGGACTGAAAGAAGGTGAGTGTTGGGAAGGAAAGTAAGGAGAAGGAGAGTGAACATGGGGAATGTGGATATTCAAAGAAAATGTTGAAAAGGAAAGGGGGTGTGGAAGGGTAAGAAAAGATGCATTGCTGGAGTTGCATCATTTTTGTGACACACTCCAGCAATGCATCACTTTTGTGCTTACAGATACGTCTGAAATACTGACGTATCTGTAAGTACTTGCGACATAATACGTCATATATTTAATAGGACGCATGATTAGAAGACGGAAGGCCTCATTTATGAGCCATGCATCACTTTTACGCCACCGGTAGGTCACTTTTTGTGACGCACCAGTGCTGTAAAAAATGCACCTTATTGAGTCATATTTACAAAGTGACGCATCTAGGTAGATGAGTCATTTTGTAAGCCCCTGCGCCACATTATACCTGCGTCAGGTGTAATGTATGCAAAAGGGACGTATTGACGCAAGAAAGGGTCGTAGAGGTGACGCAGTGAAATCTATGAGATATCACTGTGTCACTTTTATGAAGCTGTTGCGTCCAAATCTTATGCCTGTTTCACAGCAGGCGTAAGACTGATGCAGGCCCTTTCACATGGGGCCTGGCCACACACCTTTGAGCCAGGTAAACTCGGGAACCACAGCGCCAATCAAAACACCCAATACATCATAGGAAACGTCGGTAAGCAGATGGACATAGGCTATGTAACAAAAAAAAAGATACGTTCTTTAAAAATTTTACCATGAAAAAAAGTAGTCTGGCCGCGACGTGCGTGCTGACAGGAGCGCGGGGAGGAGCGGCGTACAGGAGCGCGAAGAGGATCGGCGGACAGGCAGCCTCTGCAGTCAGGACAGGAGCATGGGCAGAAGCAGCAAGGAGCAACGAAAGAAGCGTGGCCAGAAGCGGTCAGGAGCAAGAAAATGGGGGCAAGGAAACAACACCCTGGGCACGGGATGCTGGTGAGTACGCCCTGCTGCTCCCGCTGCTGGCTGCTCTGCTGCGCGTCTCATGCAGCGGTGCTGCCCCCAGCCCCCTTCTGCCCCGGACAACGTCGGGGCGGGCTGCTAGTATATATATATATATGCATTCACTGAGAAAGACCAAAGTTTACAGGGACGTTATAGTTAGGCTGTCATTTCACTCGTACAAATCTAGAGAAATACAGCTGTTATAGTTAGCTGACCTAACTATCACTAACGCCTTTGTGATGCATTGCTTATGACATTACATATTACATCACTCATGAAATGGACAGTGACATCACTGATGGCATCACTGATGACATCATCCAGTGACTGTGAGTGTTTTTAAAATGTTTCTGAGTGTTTTATATACACAGACACACAGGTGTATTGATGAATCAGTGTGTGTATGAGGGCCTGTATCGATGCTTCTGTATGTACATGACTGACTGCATAAGTGAGCAATTAGGTGTCTCAGTGAATGTATGGGTCACTGACTAGGTTGTCTGAATGTCAGTATTAGTCTGTCAGTTGGTGTTCAAGTGGCTGTATGGATTGGTGTGTGGTTACATGTGTGTGGGTGTATGCATGATTGATCGGTTGTCTGAGTACCTGCATGGGTATATGAGGGTCTGTGTGGGTGAGTGAGAAAGTGTGTGACTGCCTACATTAATGAGCCAGTGGGTGTCAGTGGGTGTATGGGTTAGTGAGAGTAAGAGAAGGGTTGTATAAGGGACTGAGTGTGTCTATGGTTGTGCCGATAAGTGAATGGATGTGTCAGTAGTATTTGTGTGAGTTAGTGGATATGTAAAAAAGTAGTATAGGTAAATGTTGTAGTATATCAGTGCCTGTATGTGTGAGTAAAGGATTGAGATACTGGCTATATGGGTTAGTGAGTGCATGTGTGAGGGTCTGTATGGGTCAGTGATTATGTGTTAGTATCTGTATGAGGGAGTGGGTATGTGTATAACTTTATACGTGAGTAAATGGTGAGTGAGTAGGTGTGTGAGTACCTCTGTGAGTGACTGACAGTGTGTGAGCGGTTGTATAGCTGTATGAATGGATATATCAGTGGCTGTATTAGAGAGTGGTTTGGTGTATGAGTGGCTGCATGGGTGACTGAGTGGATGTGTTTGTGTAGTCATTTTAATAAGTGAATAGGTATGAAAGTACTGGTATGCGTGTGTCAGTGGTTTTGAGAATGGTAGTGTTGAAGTTGTAGTGGGTGTATGAAAGGTTACATGGAGGTGTGAGTGATTGAATCAGAGATTCTGTGGATAATGTCATCAGTGAAGTCATCATTGATGTCCTTTGAGATGTCATCAGTGATGTCATCAGTGAAGTCACTCACCGTGTCTGGAGTGGTGTAATATTTGAGGTCATAAGCAGTGCATTGTGGGGGTGTGAGTTATAGTTAACTCAGCTAACTATAACTGCTGAATTTCTCTGGTTTGTATGAGTGAAACGTAAGCCTAACTATAACGTCACTGTAAACTTTTTTTTTGGTGAATTTCTAAGGATTTTTAAATGCTAATTCCTCACTATAACTTAGCTGCAGCCTTTAATTTTTCTGTGAATTTCCATGTTTTTGTAAGAGCCAATGGACTTTGCAGAATACTGTGTAAAGGGGGCAGGGCCTATGACAAGCTGTCAGAAATCCCACTGAGTCGGACTCATAGAAAGTGCCAGGAGGGCTTCTTATTCGCCCGGTCCTTTAGCATCCAAGACACCTTTTTTCTTCAGCTAGTACTATGCCAGGAGGCATGAATGCGGAGTTATGCAGAAAGGACCTCCTTGATGATTGCACAGGTAGGGCCTGTATGATTGCCATTGCAAAGGACAGACTGCAAATACCTGGTGTTTTTGACAACATGTAAATCACATATATAGACATATTTGAAAGAAGGTTTTCAATAGAAATACATAAAAAAATCAATTTCTTCACAGCAACACCGGAGGTCGCAATGAGATTAGTAGTCACAAATACAAACGAAAAAGTGTAAAACAGATATATAGACATATTTTACACATAGTTTGAGTCTAGCTGTTTATTAACATATTGGTTTACCTTAACTTATTTTTTTGAAAACAACACTCAACAAATAACTTTCCACATCTAAACACACAAACACAAAATAACTTCCAAACAAACCTTAAACTATGAGTAATCAAGAACTACTAGAAAACTAAGCACAATGTCTGACAAGACCCTATCTAGAAGAGCGAACAAACAATATTCATGTGGGACAACGTCCATGTTATACCATCTAAAGGAGAGTGAAGCTCAGTGATTATCTACTTCAGTGGCAGCAGCAACAATTCCTGGTCAGAAACTCACTTCTGAGATGCAGACTACTGCAACAGATATGGCTCCAGAGTTGTCAAGAATCGCCACGTACTGGCAGGACTGTAGTGTTGTTATAAGTGCTGGTGAGCAGTGTGTTACAGGTATTCAAAATGCTTCCAGAAAGCATACATTCAGTTCTTTCCCTCTTTTTATCTTTTTGCACATTTCATAAGAGGACTTCAAGTGAGCAGCAAGAAGACAACACAAAGCTTAAGAACCCTCGACTTCAATAGCAGCACAACAACACCAACGCAGAGAGTCCATTCAAAATTTGAATTTGTAGCCTAACTTCACAAAATGTGTGACTATGTGATCCACGTGCATAAGATGCAGTCATATCATCATCCGTCAAATAAATGTCATAGACGTTCGAGAAGGTAGCAGGGTCAATTTCATGTAAAATTGAAACAATGCATACCACAAGCACACCTGGGATATTCTTATATCCCATAGGTATCTCGCAGAGCGTCTCTGATTGCCTAATGCACTGAATGAGGTCAAGTTACAGTTTTTCAGTGCCAAAGAATGGCTGAAAAGCCTGTTTAAAATATCCACAGTAGTTTTATATTTTTTGCAAACAATGTTGCTTACTAACACAGAGCTATGGGTGTTCTGCACCGCAAAGGTACAAACATGTTCAAATGCCTGTAATCTAAAACTATACGATATGAACCATCCGGTTTCAAAATCGGAGAAAGAGGATTATTCATCAATGACACACAGGGTTCAATCACACCCTGGTATTACAATTGAGTCAAGATGTCACTTACGGGCGCTAAGGAAAATGCCCACTTCAAGGGATAAGCCATTTTATCGTCATCAGGAACATATTGCGAAAAACAGGGTAGACTAACATCTTCCCCTCTGGAGGAAGCAAGAACAAAAGGGGGAGGTCAATCAACCTTGGCCAATAAAATATCCTAAGAAGTCTGATTCTCCCAAAAGACTGCATTAATCAGACGTTTAATATCACCTTCAATTTGGAGGCTTACTTCATGAAGCCAATTAGGAAGAGCAACTGGAGTATCAGCTGTTTCTACTTAATAAAAGTGTCAGTTGCTTTAGCCTCCAGACACTGTTTGGAGTGTCTGCCGCACTATGGTAACCTCTGCTGCACTGTTGAGAAGGGTTACTATCCAACTCCTGTTGAGGAGCAAGTTACTCACTGTCCGAGGAAATACTTTGGAGTCAAAGCGGCAACTTTTTTCTTCTGAAATGGGGCACAATATTGAGGTGGTTCCTCCTGCTTGATTTTCACATAAAACTGGCGCTGAGGGTTACGTCATGCTTGCGTAGAATCGCCTTGTCTGCGATCCTGACGTCCTCCTCTGCCGAATTGTTGACCTGATGATTCCTGAAAGGAACGAGGAGACTGAGGATCAGGAACGTGGAACCTCTCGGGCATCTTAATTTTCTAGCTGTCATGCAAATCATGTCTACGCTCAGAAGCATCAGGTGAAGGCGAACCTGCACGTAAACTAGGCTTCTGTTTTTGCTGCAGCTAGATCTTGTTCCAAGCCTTTTTAGGAAAGATGGACAACCCTCCTAATCAGGAGAGGGTTTACTTTGTGCCTGTGTAAATGGTCGAATTCCCAAACTATTGCAACCCAAAGATGTGCATTCATCTGCAATAGTAATCAGCAACTGTCACTGCTGGTCCACTTCCCCCACCGCTGCCATGCGTTGACAAGCTTGTAAGCAAACTGCCTAACTTTTAATGTTGGTCATAATCATATTGGAGACAGTAGGGAACATTCCCACTAAATTCATCCCCAAGTTCAGGGCTGGACCAGCCCCATGCTCATCTGGTACCTTCTTCAGACAGCTATGCAAAACGCTCAAGGAGGGGATACCAAAGCACAGTGTATACACTCATGCAAACACCGTCCCCCAGGTGGTGCAGTCAGCCAAAGAAAGAATCAGACCACTAGGCATACTCATTGTAAGGATCCTGTGTTTTTTAACAGGAGTAGTATGTGGAAAAAAACCCTCAAGATGCTCACATTTTTGTGCAAGACAAAATGGCAAGTCATCACGATTTTGAGGATGTTTGCCCATCACCAAATTAATCAAGACAGGACTAATCAAAAGCCCACCACTGCGTCCAAGCAGTGGAAGAGCAGCTCCAGCAGGAGCTGCTTGAAGTGCACAAGACATACATTGTATGACTCATCTATGAAGATGAATAAACAGTATATACAATTGACGTAGCTCTGCGATAGTAACAGTGAGATAATTTGGATGTGGTGTAAAACCAGCCAAACAGGCCAGGTGACCCCATAGATAGACAAGGGGCCCACTCAAACCCAAGAAACAGGGTGAGGAAGGGCACCATTAAACCAAATGGTATGCTCCCATGATGTCAACAGAACATTAAGTAAAGCTTTACGACAATACGCTGCTTGAGGAGCAGCAACCGTATATTCATGAAACAAATTATCATTTCCATCTACTGCTGGAAAGTTAACCCAAGAATAAAATACCTCAAAGCGGAATGCTAGATTAGCCTCAACCACGAAAATAATGTTTACCTCTGCATTGTGGACTCCGTGTTCGGCTAAGTAAGCTGTAACCGCAGCTCTGTTATGTGCCTCAATAGCGACTGGTTGTGCCATTTCTATAAAGAAAGGAACAAATAAAATGGCAGCTCAAAACAGGGTCAAATACCTTTTAAACTTCAAGCTTGAAACACCTATAGAAACAGGTTTACCCTATAAATACAGGAAGCTAAGTCCCCTCATCATGGACATCTCCGGGGATGGTGAGAGGGTATTTTGGACAAGCATAAGTGCTACTCAGGGGTCTTGTGAATAAGTACCAGACCAAACGTTGGCAGCGCCATGTTGCAGGGATTCTGTAAAAAACAGAACTATGTGCAAGATTATAGGACCTTAGTTTATAGGGACTGAGTCATCCTACCACCTTTGTACCCATAATCCCAGGACCAACTAGCTATAGTGTCTCACTTGCTCTCCTACTCACTCACAGAGAAACAAATGATTAGACACCCCAGAACATAACACTCCTAGATCTCTCAGGACTCATGGTAACAAGACACCCCTTTTTGCTCGCACTCCTGTACTTGTCCACAATAAGGTCTGACAGAAACATGAAACAGTTTAAAATATGTATTTTAACTAATTTGCCCTAACATGCAGCATATGTGTCGCAACAAGCAGAAAAATGCATAGTAAAAATACAGTTAGCATATCCGCTAGTCCATAAATCATGAAGGATGTCATCATGAAAAGACAATAGAGCTTAATCTCCGTCCCTTTGCTAAAAAGTAGTATTAATATATATTAGAAGATCTCTGGGCTTTGTCAGCAGACCCCATACCTTAGCCTATATTTGGTAGATCTACATCATAGGTGCAGTCTCCCTCTTCTCCGTGGGAAGGTCCCTCTCCAAGTGTGTGCTACCTATTTGTTTATTCCAATGTAACCAAAGTACATTGTCCAAACAACAGCTGCATTGGTATGTTTTGTCTAAGGGCTAAGGCCTAGGCAGAACAAAATAATTAGGGGCATTGTTGTTCAACCTTGATCACAGTGTTCAGTCAAAATCCTAGGAACCTACAGAGAGTGAACACAGCAATGAGTTCTAATGTGAAAGCAGCCATAGAAATGATTGCAAAAATAAAATTGTGTAGTAACGTGCGCAAAGCAGCAGGCAAGCTGTGGCGTGCTCATGCTAACTTAGAGAAAACGACAATGTCCCTGTGGCAATGTGACACTTATACTTGCATTACACACAGTATAAGATAGACTACCTCAAAATGTTCACGAAATTTTACGATAAAATGTCACTTCCAAGATTTAGATTTTAGTAATACCAGACCGTACTTAATGCTTTTTTATATAACTGTTCCTTCAACACTTCCTAACGAATAGCACTATGTACATATAATGACAATGAAAAGCATGCACTTCTCAGCTCAGTTGTTAATTCTTTTTGCACTACCACTCAAACAGAAGCTGCAAGTGATTCAATCAATTAAAGCCAGTACCGGCTCCTAAACATTTTCAGATTTCCCTTCACAATTACAGATTACGTCATGCTCATTTGCATTTCTTTCAGGCAAGTAGCATTCTGGGAGATAGGCATGTTTCGGTATCTATAAATCCATAGAGATTACGCCTACCCTCATTCTCGCACCAAATCTATATCACTCACTTGATGAGAAGGACCTTGAACCCGGGGTTAGGAAAAGAATAATTTCCCACTTAAGATGGACCTGTTGGTTCCACATAGGTCAGGGGAACAAAAGAGAGAAAGGAAATGGAAAAAGAGGGAGTAAAACAGTACATAAGTCAGCAGTAGAGAGGGAACGTCTTGGGAACCCAAAAGGTTGTAAATACTAGGCGTGGGCGATGAACTTGACTCCATTCGTGGAGTTTGCGGGGTTTTCTGCACTCCGTAGAGCTCGCGGAGTGCAGAAAACTCCACTTCGCGATGTGCAGCTAGGTTTTTCCCCCACTCGCGATCGCAAACAGTAAGTGCGCGATTCCGAATGGTAAGTTCGCGTGTAGGAGTTGCTGCTCTGGTAGAATATCTACCCGAGCGGCAGGAATACTAGCACAAACTGCAGTTCGCACTGCACTTCGCCACTCGTGGAACTTCGCAGACTTTTTTTGTATCTTTGCGGAGTTCCGCATAGCAAAACTCTGAGAACTACGCCCAGGCCTAGTAAATACTGCCCTCACCCACTCAATGAGTGGCATGCTTAATCATAGGGCCACTGCAACACCCCGATGCAGACCAACATACAGGGTGGAGCGCAAGGAGAATTTTTAGGAAAGTAAAGGAAGAATTCCAAAAATCTGGATCCCTATTGTAAAGAAAAATTATTAAAACTTTCTAAGTGGGCACCCAAAACCTGTACTCTGGGTCCCAGTTGGAAGGAATATAAAAGCGTTTAGGGGTATATGGAAGAAGCAAGGTCACTGTATCAATATTTTTCTGCCCTTGTTTGCAGCCCAGTAGGGTCATTGGCATTTATTAGGATACAGTTCCCAAAAAATGTCTTAATAGCACTCCCTCTTAGTCTAATCACAATTTTGTAGGGGGCCTATCAGTGCCAATACTTGCCCTTTGTAGACACACATCAACTGAGTACCCGAGTTCCATAAATGATGCACCAAAACCGAGCGTAGAATGGCGACACCATCCTATAGTCACAGTTTCCTCAAGGTATGGGTGTTTTTGACTTGGTCACTCTACTCCCTCCGACTAAAGTATTGCAACTGATAGGTCCATTACCAGCTAGAGATTAGACAAGGAAGGAACGGACCTCTGACTCTGAAGGGCCTTTCTGGGTTGGTTACGTGGGGGTGGAATTGCCACCTGCATTTCAAGGGGCAGGGTCTTGGCCCCACTAAAGACTGTGATCAAACCACGTCGGGTAGGATGGCTGACAGGACAGAGAGGGCTTGTGCATTTCAAAGGTGGCCTTTTGAACTGATTGTATCTTCAAAGGCCATGATGGGATTAACTACAAAACATAACATCTTTGGCAGAGCATCTGGTGGGCTCTCAATTTTCATCAATCATGCTCATGAAATAGAGGTAACATCAGTAATTAAAGCACAATTCCAATTTGCAAGCATTGTTGATCGGAGGTATCAAAAATAATAACATCTTAATTCGCCTTTTGTTAATTAAGTGCCACTCAGAAAAAAAAGCTAGTATTAAAAACATTGACAAGAGAAATGGACCACCTCATAAATAAATATGCTTCACATTTTCCAATTATCGTTGGGGACATGAACACCAGGAAATTGGGGCACACAACAGGGGAACCTACAAATAACTTAGAATCGGCTCCTCTGCAGTGGCTCCTTTTTACGCAAAATATGGTTTCCGCCCACACCATCAAGAAAGCTGTGGACCCTCTCTGGCATCCTCTTCCCACCTTCAGGGACAAATCAACAATTGATTACATCTTTATTTCGGATAACTTGCTAACCTACTTCAACATCTTTGAAGCGGAAAATAGGGACGAGAGTGACCATAGACCTCTGAGGGTATCCATTGAGCTAAATGGGAAACCTGCAAAAAAACTGGAAATCTTGGGAGCTTCAACTGGAGAAGAGCACCATGATGTTTTGAGAAGAATAAAATGGACCACAAATATAGGCCCAAAGCTCTTGGAGTGGATAAGATACAAAGAGTCAAGTCTAATAGACAGAAGTACTGCATCCCCATTGGAGCTCTGGAAAGGACTCCGTAATGAATTAAAAAAAAATTCTCTGACGAGATACTGGGAGCCCTAAAGCACAGAACTCCTATTCACAAAGCCAGCCATCACAATTAAAACCAAGGGCCGTAGCGCAGACCAAACGAACCTCTGAAAGGCCTTGAAGTCAAGAAGAACAGGTACCACAAGTTCCCACATATCGGAAATAAAAGTGCTTCGTCGGGAACACAGGAAGAAAATATGGGAAAATTGAGGCAGAGTGGCTGAAAATGTATAATCTGCTTAGGGAAAAGGGTCATATCCAACTCTGGAGATACATCAAACAACAGAGCCATACTGGCCAAAGCAAGGAAAACGGGGTGGGAGCCGCTGAGTGGGTCAAACACGCAAAGCAACTGTATACGACACAGCAGAATACGACTGAAATCCAAGTACAACAAAGTACCCCAGAACCTCATAATAAGGACAAAATGCCTGTTATTACCAAGGTGGAGATTACCAATCTGATTAAAAAAATGAGGTCAGATGGCGCCCCCAGTCCTAATGGAGTCCCAGCAGCAGTGCTTAAAGCCTCCCACGGATTTTGGGCGGATCAGTTAACACCACTTTTTAAGCACGCGTTTTCCACTTCTACAGTTCCAGCCTCGTGGAAAGGCTCAATACTCGTTCCGATTCATAAAAAAGTGGATTGTACGAAACCTGAAAATTATCGGCTGGTCGCTCTATTAGACATTGAAGCAAAAGCATATGCCAGATTACTGTTGAAGGAACTAGAAACCTGGGCAAAAGATCATAACATCCTTCATTTCTTCCAGTCTGGTTTTAGGCTCCAGAGTTCCACTATAGTCAATATTTTAATACTGGGACACTTGTCATTGCGTGCGACCCAGACATCACGACTACCATTGTTTTGCTGTTTTGTGGATTACCTCACAGCTTTCGACCGAGTTGACCGCGGAAAGCTATGGGAAAAACTTAGAAACTGGGGCATACCACAAAAGCTTTTAAAGGCAATAATTGCCCTGCATGAGGGGACCTGGGTACGCATCAAAATCAGCCAAACGTCCGTAACAAACAAGGTTCTAACCAACAATGGCCTGAAACAAGGGTGCGTTCTGGCCCTTTTACTCTTTAATATCTACACAGCCGATCTGGGGAAAGCCCTGGAGGACGAAACACCAAGGCTGGGGAATGTGAGGCTCCAAATCCTCCAATATGCTGATGACATTGTTATTATGGATCACACTAAGATAGGTCTACAGAAAGCCTTAGAAGCGCTGCATAGATTTAATCAAAAGAACAACCTCCTGGTGAATCAGGAGAAGACCAGGATAATAATCTTTGGGAAGTACCATCAAAAGAAGACAGCTCTATGGCGTCTAGGTAAGTTGCAAATCAGAACTTGCAAAAGCTATAATTATTTGGGTGCCAGGATATCGGAAAGGGCCAATTCCTCAGCCCATTTGAATTATTTGAGAAGTAAGGGGTCCAGCATTATCTGTAGCCTGAGAAATCTCAATCAAAGACTACACAGCCCAAATGCAGAACCTATTTTGAAAGTCTTAAAAGCAAAAGTAGTGCCCTCCCGCAATTAAGGCCACCTAGTATTTCCTGGTGCTCTTACTAAATTCCTTACGAGCCACCAAATCTCTGCATACAAGAAGGTATTAGTCATCCCGCGACAAGCCAGGAAAGACAGAGTAAGGTTGGAGCTGGGACTTACCTGTCCGGACATTACCTGCCTAGGGGACACAGTACAATATTACATTAGCACCTTGCGAGCTCCGGTAACATCCTTAAAAAGGCAATTAAAACAATTTTTTTCGAAGAAGGCAGATCCCCATGGCAGATGTAGTTGACAGCAGCCATAAAATTGTTGGAAATAGATGTGCAAAATTTGCACAACTCAAACATCCCAGTTGCGGCATGGAAAAGGTCACTGAATAGACAATCCAAGAAAATATCATATGAAAGAGATTTGGATAGCTTACACCATCAATTCAATCTCCTAGCTCTGGACACCTCCTATAAAGTGGGCAAACTACAGCCTTATTTCGAGCGAGTACTGTCAGTCATGGCCCAGAAAAAAATTACTTACATGAGACGTCTGGCACTGCCTAATGTGGACTTTAACCAAGCCTGGGCCAGGCAGGACAATTTAGTCACATGTCGACTTTGTAATTACCACCGTGAATCCTGGCTCCATCTGCTGTGCTGCTGCCCTAAGTTAGCCAGTGAGAGGCACCGACTAGTTCTTCCAATCTGCAGAGCCAATGGTCTTGCACGATGCAGTGAAGTCTCTAATTTGTGTTTCTCTGTGAAAACAGCTCAAACAGCAGCGCGGCTGGGGAAATTTATAGATTTAATCCGAGCCACCTTGCTGCAGTATATAGAGACAGAGAAAGAAACCATTTAGCTAACAAGCAAGAGAGACTTTGACAAAATGCTCTTTTTAATTCTAATGCATTTGCACTCTACAGTCAGTGACGATAATAATTTTAAGGTTTTATGTTCTACCAGTTTGTAATAACATTCACAGGATTTTAACTTGGTTCTTCTTTTATAATGACAGTATATTGTAACGATTTTAAGTAATTGAGCAATAAAACTATATCACCTTACAAGGGCTTCGGCCTCCGAAAGTAGAGACACTTTGGGGTTTGGAACCATACTACGCTGATTCGAAATTTGAACACTGGCATGAATAATTAGGACAGGACTGCAAGTGGACTATCCGCAGACTTGTGGTAGCTTATACCTGGTCTTCCAGAAGGGGGTTATCACTTGGTGGATTTTGCCTGGACGGTGCTGGCCTGCAGCTAGTGCCAAATGTTGTGGCCTGGGTCTCGAAGTACTCTCCAAGGGCTTGGAGCTGATCTCCTGTCCACAAGATCGTAGGAACACAAAGGATCTCACTGTATCCACAAGATCATAAGGGCCACAGTGAGTGCAGTAGAGACAGGTGGAAGTGATCATGGTTGGGGCAAGGACTGTCCTGACATACACCACCATCTTGCTCTGCAAGAGCAGTGTGTGCACAAAGATCAGCAGCCATCTGAGGTGTCAAGACATGAAAAGTTTAAGGAATGCAAGGGGAGCTTATAAAGTCCAAGGGGCCTGTGCTTGCAACCGAAGGGACCTGTGTTTGCTTGTGCTCCAAAGAGTGTGGTATCCGAGGGGTGTTGTGGGAACATGAGCCAAGTGCTGAGACTTTCTCCAGCCTTCGACTTGGAAGACAGTAGTGTCTGTCATCGCGGCCTCTGTCCCAGGTCATTGTCTTCCTCTACCTCAACCAATGCCACAGGGTTCTTTGTTTTGGAAAACAGCTTGACGAGGTCCAAGGACTTTTGTGTGCCTTGTGGGCATCTGCAGCTGACTGCTGGGGGTCTAGGGCTGGTCACACCTTCGCTTGAGAGGAAAACATTTCTCCAGATGGGAAGCACCAGCTTCCTGGGTCAAAACGTTGTGTTTATGGGGGTATAGCGATCCCCCCTCCCCTTGTGCAGGTACTGTCAGGTGCCTGGAGGCCTAAACTGGTTGGACAAAAATAAGTAACAGTTTCTTTCCATTTTAGGTATTTCCGGCTGACTAGTTAACAGGGTGCCAGCAGAGGCAATGTGTATTGATGGCTGGTAGAGTTGAAAGACTGCGGGATGGGGTCATGAGGCCTAGTCAGAAATTAGTGACTGACCTTTCCACGTACCCCCGTAGAACTACAACGTGCTTTTGTGAGATATAACACTTTCATGGCCAATCTGGACCTGAATAGTAATATTAAAAAAACTTTTGTTATGTCTTCCGGATCCAGAATTGAGAAAACCTATTTCTAAAATAATGCCAAACCTGAGAGCACCAACACATACCCATATCTGGGAATAGTAATAGACCATAAAATCTCCTGGAGACAGGCCATTGAGTCTAGGAAATTGCTTTTTATGAGGGCTACTGTTGAACTAGTACATTTTTCACGAAAGCTGGGAAGAAGGTCCCCCCCCGAATGTATTGAGATATAAGGCCAAATCTTTAACTGTTGCAACTTACGGGCCGGTGTGTTGGGCTATGGAAAGATAGATGCATTGCAAAAGGTTGAAAATAGCTTTTTAACGTATCTTCTTGCTGTCCCCTGAGGTACCGCGACCTTTTCGTGCCATTTGGAATTGGGTCTACCTCATCTGACAGATATTGTTAAAATCCAACCACTCCTCTTATGGCATTGTATATGGTCGTCAAACAAAACTATTTTCTGCCAAGGGTTCATACAGGACTGTATTTCCTTAGAGAATGCTCATAAGATTGGGTGGATAGCTTATGATAAAAGCTCCCTGTACGATCTGGGTCTGGAAAAATATTTTCATTTTCCCCTCTCAATCTTAGAACTGTCTAGAAAAGCATTCAAAGCGCAGTGTTTAACACATCTACAGTGCTTAATTTGTGCTGGTGCTTTCCGGTGCTCAGCACCGGCACTTATTTCAAAGGGCCGTGACTATAAATCTCTTCTCCCACTGTCAATATTCTCAAAAACTTTTCAAAATAAATATGCCTGCCTGAATGGCTGCCTGATATGTTTTCATAGCCTGCCCATCTCTGATTCTGGCATGATGCATGTGGATTGTGCATCAGTGTTACTTTTCGGGACTCTGTGCCTTTCTTGACTCAGACAGAGACCCTTCAAGTGTTGCCCGTACTGATCACAGGCGTCCGGGCGAGTTTTGCGCTGTGCAGTCTCAAAGAGTGCAAAAGGGGATTGATCTGTATGACGCTGTGGTCGAACTGCGGAAAATGTTGAGTTCGACAATATTTCCACTTTACGGATCAGGATGAACTCCAGGCTTCCCAGGCCACTAAATCAAGGGAAAATCTGCTAATGATGCACATCCTACCTCCTTGTCAAAGATGGGGTTTTGCGCTGCCTCAGACAGAGTTCTATTTGTATCTGTCTTTTGCCCTCCTCTCGTAAAGGAGTTTAGAGCTCCGGTTTGGAAATTGTCACTTTTTTTTGTTTATGCAGTGCTTCATTTTGGTCATTAACAGGTTTCTAAGCACTCCTTTAGCACTTGAGAGGCAAACTGATGCCAGGAGATGAAATAACATAGTTATGACCAGATGATAAAGGGAAGTTAGGAAGGTGGAATTAGAAATCAGTGGAAAACTTCACACGCTTCGCTTCTTCTCCCGGCATCTGCACAGTGGCATTAAAGGCTGTGGTGGGCGCTGGGCATACTCACTTGCCTGACACACTGCAGGCTGCATCCCTGCACCACGGTCCTAAAAATGCCTAATGCTGCATGTGACTGTAACATGTGCCATGGTACTTCAGTGCTGTGACTGTAACTTGTGCCAGGGCACTTCATTGCTCAGAAACAGCCTCTCTGGCAGTGGCGGCTGGTGACATTTGAAAGTGGCAGGGCGTAAAAGTTGTGGATGGCGCACTGTGGCGAGAAAGCGCAGCCAGCAAGCATGAACGAAAATAATAACATTATGTAACATGCAGATCACAGATTTGAATTGTATTTAGCGAGGTAAGTGGGCTGCTGCTTTAGACACTGGAGTCATTTTGTTAATTACAGTTCATGCGTTGCAAGCCTTCTAATATAGCAAAGTGATATATTTAGAGACGACCACACAAAATATCTAGAGCCCAGATTGTGTGCACCCACAAAATGCCTTGATTCAGAAAGGAGATAAAGGAATGAGACGTGCCTGCCAATTTTGTATCATGCTAGTTAAATTTGTTTACGCACAAAACCGACCAGACCTAAAAGCTGAGTAGAAAACGGGTGCCAACGTGGAATCAACCTACTTGCATATGTCAAACCAGAATCACTGAAGACAGGTCAAGGAAGCTACCCAAATAAAGAAACACCCACCAAAAAAGCAGTGCACGGAGACTTGAAAGGAGGGGATAGTTCGATCCAGTTTTCCCAGACTCCAGATCTCATTGGATTTAGCAGACGAAAAAGGTAGCTGGTTTCACTGCAAGGCAAGCATTGGGAGTCCGGCAGATTCCAAGTAGCCAGACAAAAAGTACTGGGTGCGAGAGTACTGGGCTAGATGTGTCACGGTTCAGATCTGCATCTGTGAAACGAACGAAGGTTCTGAGGTAGGCACCCAGGTCCCGGTCTACCCACTCTTTCAACAATGATGTAGCACACAATACTCCTCCTGCCCCTGACAGCCTCCCCAACCCACGGCCCCTGCACAGCAACCTCGTGTCTCACCCCTGCTGAGTCACACTCACTTCTCTTCAAATAATAAAACAACAAAGTCAATAAATGTAACTTTCCTTACCTTCCCGCCTTCAAGTTCATTCCGACTCCAGACGTCCCGAACCCGCCTTCCTGTTCATGAATTCATCGTCACTCGTCACGTTGGAAGCCAGGCATCCTCCCTCCCCTCCACCACAGCGCAGCGCTGTGATTGGTTTGGCCGGCTGCCCCAACACCACATCATTTCTCTGTATGCTGCAGCACACAGAGAACAGGGAGAGTGGGAGGGGTTACTCGAGGGCAGGGGGGAGCGGCTTGCCCGCTGTTATTAATACAGTTATTACTGTCTGTTTGGACAGCCTCTCAGGCTGCCCAAACAGGCAGTATTAACAACAGTGGGGAAAGCCACTCCCCCTGCCCTCGAGTAACCCCTCCCACTCTCTCAAGAAGGAACTCCTGCTTTCTCGCCGTGCGAGAAGGCAGAAACAAATGGTAGTTCTCTACAATTTGTTTCTGCCTTCTCGCACGGCGAGAAAGCAGAGGGGCGGCGCCCAAACGCCCCCATGGAGGATCCGCCACTGCTCGCTGACAAATGGCGCTTTACCAAACTCACACACTTTTAGGGAAATTACTAGATTCATCAACAACACCGCAATATGTGTAGATGTATTCTTCTATTGAGCACACGACTAAAAAAGATAGCAGACAAAATGTGCACGTTGGGAGCAAAATAATAGTTCCCATGGCTACACAAACCCTCATAATTCACTACACAAATGGCAAACGCTCATAAATTCACTACGAAATAAACAAAAAGGTCTGTAGCGTGGACTGTTTAATCACCAATGGACATTACAGATCCTGGATACCTTGGATGTTTGAATGACCAGACTTGCATACAAAACCATAAAGGAAACTGCTATCCTGCCAGCACCTCCTTAAACACTACACACTTTCACATTCAGTCGATTCTATCCAGAAAAAGTTAGTTGCACTCAGAGGTGTTGTTTCATCTTCATCCTCTTACCACCCCAAAACGCAATGTTTATACATAAATGGATGCCCTCTCCATAGCACTTACTGCAGAACTTCAGTGCATGTAGGCACTTCATAGAGATTACCATATGGAAACGATACATAGTGAAGTCGATAGAACACAAGACTTCAATTTATAGTACAGGTACTGGGTTTCTGCTCAGGCATTATAATGTTTGGTAGATATGATAATTTCCCTCATTCAAATACATTGTGTTTGAATGAATGCAGTTGGGAAACAAGTGGACTGTTATAATATATGTCATGATTCTCAAGCAGTAATTTATTTTTTATTTTTGTGGCGTTCGCGCTGTCCACAAAGGCGGTGGGCATGACAATTGTACAATTGGGTGGTGACAGGAATGTAGCTGGGTGAATTAACTGGACGAATTTGCGGCTGCTTCCGAAGAAAAAGTTTGAGCACTGGTACTTATTTTTATACAAATTAACCACTGCACATCTAGAACAACTGCGGCTGGCCAAAGAGGTCAGCAAAACATCAGTCCAACATATGCTGTCAATACAAACAACTTTGTCCATGCAACCCTATCTAACTTTTATTATGACCAGCTATGAAAGATTTCTATTATTTGGTTTAGGCTAAATTCCTTCTACCGCCAAGTTAGCTTCCCAAAAACAAACAACTGGGCTACAGCATTACCACTCTGCCCATGGGACGATCTCTCTGCCCAATCCACAATTCATATAATTTTATTTTGTAAGTTCTATAGTGAACCAAGAAGGCTTTGGTTGATTCCGATCTTAAAAACTATGGGTCTTCGAAGATGTCGTCCTGCACTCCTCTCCTTGCAGTTTCTGGATGAGAAGTGCTCAATGAAAGCTATAGCAAAATTTTTGAAATTCATTGTGCGGCATAGGTCAAACTTAGATTAGACTATGACATTTTTTTCCAGGACTTCTTTTTTCTCATCGTATTGCTTAAGATTTTTTTTAAGACGTTTTTATACTGTTTTTAAAAGGATTGTACACTTGCACTTTATGACTTGTTATAGTCCACAATGAATTTTACTTTCCACCATCTTTTAGAGATATGTATTTCTATAATTATTGGAGTGGGAAAAAATCTACGCGTACTTTTATGGTTTTGTATCTGATGAAAACTGAATAAAGTAATTTTTGACTTTGACTTGGTCTGACCTTTCTGCCATTGGAAATTCGGACAATTGCATACAACTGTAAAATGTATATACAATGTGTGTTTCATTTTGATTTTAATTGAGAAGATTGACAATTGTGTATAACTGTAAAGTGCATTTACAATGTGTATCTCGTTTTGATTTCAGGGTGTGTGTGTAATACAAAGACAAGTGTTTTCATTAGATATGGTGTCAAGTCTTTTTGTGGTGATGTAGTGTGTTGTGAGTGGGGAGCTGGGCCAACGCTTTACAACTGAGCCCTGAGGATAAGCCTGACTGATTGGTGCAAGTTACCAGACGGTGAGCACAGGTTATCAGGCAAGCCTATCAGACTCAATATATTTGGAATGGTGGGTTCTGACTGCCTTTGATGAGTCTTAGCCAGCCTGAAACCACTGGGTCTAATGGAAGATTATATACTTTCCCTATAATTAACCACAATATAATAATTACAAAACCAGTTAGCAGGTGACATAGATGAAATCAAAAATCCAGTTTCTTCCCACTCTGCAAAGTACACAACTTATTGGAGCAGTGGCAATAACCATGGTAGTTAATTCAAATGGGTTAGATTGAAGAAAAGTTGATGAAATGGATTAGAAAGCTTTGGCAAATCATGGAAACATGCTTGCATTTTATATAAATTGCTGGACATATATTATTGCTAATATTGTAGGTCTTTGTAACACACAACTGTGACAGAGAGGCCAAACAGTAATTGACAATAATTTTATCAACATTAGAGGGGTAATAAATTAAAAGACTTTCTCTGCTGTTGTAAATGAATTTAGGACCCTAGTGTAATTTTGCAAATTCATGCCCATATATAGGTATAAATCACCCTATCCTTATTTAGGCATTGAAATCATAACCATATTTAGACTTAGCCCATGCAGTCCAAATACGGCATGGCTACTTCCACTAGTTCCGAAAATCCACAACGATTTCTTGGAAAAACTCGCCTTCAGCAGTCAGGGACTTCCCCTTGCTTGAATATTAATTTATCCCAGAAATCATGGAGTTTTCAAAGAACTGAGTCTTTGATGACGTTATTATGTCCAACTTTAAGTCCATCTCGGCATCTTTAAGGTATAAATATGCCCACATTTGCCTAGGCAAACACACAGTGGGTTGGAGCAGTTCGACTATCTACTTGCCCGATGCATCTCGCCGTAGCAAGTGCCGAAGGAAGCCGACCCTCCAGCAGACGCACTGAGAGAGACTCTATGTTTTCTCTTGCCGAGAAATCCAGCTCCAGTGTTTCCAGGCCACCCTTGTGGGTTGCTGGGAAATCGAGTCCTGAGAAAGAGATACAAGACCTCCTTCATTCTAAAACCAAGGTACGGAGCTGATTAGACCCTTAGAGAATTCTTGAATAGATTCATGGCAAAAAATACTAAACTTAAGCTACACCTCACTTATTTCTCCCTTGTACTAGACCTAGTTTAGGTACATCGGGGTAGGCGTATTTTAGAAGCACCAGTTGAGTACTGTTAGTCTTTATTTATTAATGTATGTATTCTATGTATTTTATGGCTTAGAAACCATATCATGCTTTTACAGTATTATTTTATAATACTCTTCGTACTGTACGCATTGTAGTTTGCAACCAGTACTACGATTGTAGCAGTTAATTTCTTCTACATGAGAAAGAAGACTGTTCAATAAATACTTTTTATTGAAAACACCCGTCTCTCTCTTTCTCTGCACCTCTGGTGAAACAAAGCATCCACGATTGACTGAGTAAAATAACTATCTATTGTTTCCGCGACTCTAGAGATACATTTCTTATTCTTGCGAAACAAAGTTGTCATGTTTATGCGGTTATCAGAAACTAATCCCTTCTGGTGTATTCGAGAAAGTTTCTAGTGATCCCTGAGCTAGCTGGCACTCACAATTAAGTCTAACATATTCGATAGAGACTTAGTCGCCCCTAGTCCTACGTCTAATCTATAGTATATGTTATTCCAATGCGCAGAGCCTATTGGGAATATAGGAAGTAAACTACACCGCCTCACTTCAATGAACAAAGAGCTGGTAAATAGAATATTTCAATCAATCCCAGCTGTTGTTTATTAGTTTGAGCTGCATTTCACCCTGTTGGAATGGGAAAGTCATCTGCATTGTAACAGATGTGCACACCTGTCCTGAGTGCCCAATTGTACGGATTTCTGTATCCCAAATGCTGATTTTTGTTGTCATAGGCAATCACTGAATTCGTGTGCCATGACAACGGCATATCTTACAGATTGAGGCCTTGTTGGACCAGGAGGGTTTTAAAGTGATACCCTCATAGTGGTGGAAGGCTATTGCCTTCACTAGAAATTAAGCAGCATGAGTGTGGTTGTGGCAGCACACCTTGTAGTGATCCGCAGTGTGAACAGGTTCCTTTCCCCTGTGTCACTGGAGTAAGGCCTACAGGCGCACTCACTTTTGAAGTTTAAATGCTGTGTTCTCAGCCCACCCTTGGCTTACAATGGTTTGTTGTGTAGTGCTGCGTAGGCCATGAATGCTGTATCTGCACTGGGTGCATGCATGCCTGAGAAGAGTACAATGCTGGGATAATGCATTACTGAGCAGTGTGTGCATGGTGAATGCATGTGGTGGATGTATATGTGCCTTTGAGTGGTACAGTACCTGAAAGATGTAGTGCTATATAGTGTGTGCAAGACAAATACATGTGCCTGTGGGTTGTACAACACATGAAGGATTTAGTGTGTGAATGATAAATGCATGCACTGGATATATATATCCCTTTGAGTAGTAGAGTACACATAGGATGAAGTGTGTGTATGAAAAATGCACGTGCCGGTTGTATATGTGCCTTTCAATAGTACAGTATGTAAAATATACTGCTTTTAGCAGTGAGTGCATGTGAAATACATACTTTGGATGTATGTTTGCCTATGAGAGAAACAGTGCATGGAGGATACAGTACTGTAAAGTACATGGATGTCGTACATATGCTCTGGGTGTATGTGTGCCTGTGGATGTAACCATACATGGAGGGCCATGGCTTCCATTTTTGGAGACCCAGGGATGCTTGGTGAAACATGGAGAGGAGGTAGAGAAATTCCCCCAGACACATTTGTTTATTACTGCATTACTGTAAGCTGGGTGGGACACACACTAGGAAGGGGAGAGCGATAAATACCCGGTACACTTCAAAGGGTGTTCTTTGATTCAGTTACAGATCACAAGGAAGGGGCCTGGGCAAACCTCAGGAACAAGAGTATGGTAAGAGAATCATAAAGAGTAGGACTGAGGGCTCTGGACTAAACCTTTGTGCATATAACTGTTGCTGACATCCTTGGGTAAACTTTAGTTATTCCCAGGGTCTGTGTTGTGGGACTATCAGCTTTGGAGACACTCCTGCCATGACATAAAGTTTGTCAAGAGAAATAGGGAGCAAATGAGTGGACACTTCAAAAGAAGCATATCCCAAACATAACGCTTCAAAGACTCAGACCCTAAATCACATTTGGTGTCTGGAAATGGTCTATAAGTAGGGGAGCAAGAATATACTGGAAAATGTAGTTACGGTCTCCTCCCTTTGAAACTTACTGACTAATGGGTAACAGCTGATCTGGCTTGAGGTCATGTATATTAACAAAAATTGCCCTTTTGATCATAAGGAGACAACGTTATAGGGCTCGACTAGAAAGTAGCTGCCTTAAAGGTGCTGTTTAAGCTTTTGGTTAACTTTGACTCTATTAATCATAATATCGTGCTGCATCTTGCAGTGTGCTGCCTTTTAACACTGTGTATATCCTCTGTATGTACACTTGGAAGATTTGGGGGGGGTCACAAATCTGTTGAATATTTTTAGTTCTTTTTTTCCTTAACTGCTAACTTTAACCTAGACCAGCAATAACTAAATCCACACCTCTATCTAATTCAAAAATGGTTGCGGAATAGAAGTTGGCCCCATTTTGTGGGCAAAAGGGAGTGGTTGGCTGCAGGCCCGTAACATTCACTTTGCAACTTGGACTCAATCAATAACTGTGGAAAAGACACAGAAATCCATTTCCGTAAGAAATAATAAACATTGGTCTTCATCTTTGTTTCTCATTGATCTTTTTAAAAACAAGTAAACACCAAAACGAAAAACTGAAGCTATTATACTTACATCTTCAGAAAGCTGCACGTTTTTCTAGGCAATCATCTACAAGCCATTACCTGAGCCATCACCAGATCCCAAACGTGTATGGTACCACATTAGTTTTGCTTAACAAACAGCAAGGTGATGGATAATTTCTTGAAGCAATCTGAGCCCTTGGCAATCACTCATAGCTGCATTCCGGTTCATTGGTGTTGTCCACTATGCCACTCCAGACAAAGGCCTGCCAAATGTAACTCAGTCTTGGTCATGCTCCAATAAGAACAGTCTTCCAGAACTGCCAAGGCAGGTCCCCTCGAAATGGAAACACAAGCAACCGCAGACTGTTTTTGGCCTTCATAGGCCTCTTCACTGAGGAAATGGCTAAATAACTAATCCTGTGGCACAGTGAGCACAATGTATGAGCATACCTGTTGCAGTTAGGGCATCAATTGCAACAGACAACAAGGTGTTGGATGGATTGCTCGAACAACTCTTAGCCACTGTCGATCGCTCGGGGCGCTTTGCTCTCGATCGTTTTTCACCCACTATGATACTCTTCACAGAGTCCTTCTGCAAATCATTATTGGTCCTGCTCCACCCAGACCTGCCAGGCTATGTCCCCTCCAGATGGAAACACAAGCAACCCCTAACGGTCTACTCAGTCATACGAACATTTGTTACAGTTTTGCTGTTACAACATCCAATAATGATTTGGTGAACCTGTTGGCATCAGTGTATCTAGGTAATATCAATCAGGTAGTAAATTTGTTCCTACATCATCAGGACAGCCACGCAAATTCTAGAACCTGCTAATCTTTATATGTACTCTCTTTCCAAAGTGATGTTAAATCACTAAATAGGGGTTTGTAGTACTTCATATATCCAAAAATACAACTATAACAAATAAGTGAAATGAAAGTTTAATTTACTTGGTACATTTCGGGTTGGAGCAAGTGATTGATACCAATTTGAACCACATTCTTGTTCTTTGCAACCAATGTCAAACATCACAAACTATCAAGCCAACTTCATAGGAAAATTAAGTCAACTAATGTGGTTTAAAAAAGATTTTACAGATAATAAAGTTACCCTTTTTGGTGCCCTGACTCAAGCGAAGAATGAGTAATGAAATAATTGTTTGGGAATTGCAAGGCCTTCTGCCAACGTAATCTAAACAAATACTGGAAGGAAGGAAAACATTGTTTAAAATGTCCCCTCAGAACGTCCTGAGGCCTGCAGTAACTTGTAATAATATTACAGCGTTTTGAAACTTAAGAGTCACTGATTAGTTACAGCCTAAATTCCAGGAGTGTTGTCTTTTAACATGAATGGCATTATTATACTATTTGTGAATCAAATATGTACAAATCAAGTTAAATATTTCATGTAATTCATTATTGAAGACTGTAGAGGTGATAAAGCCAAAAGGTACATTAGACATGTGGTCCTGTCATTTTATTACCAAGCATGCTAATGTTTAATACATCTTTAAATAGTAGTTTATATTATCTAAACTAAGAATGTGTAAAAAAAAGTCCCCTATTGAAAGTAAACCTTCTGTGAAAGGCACCTTCAGTACATTTTAAGTACTTTGAAGGAGATTGGTACACAAATCGGTAAAACATGTTCACGATCTCTATGAATTATATAAGAAGCAGAGAACTCTGGGTAGTTCTCAAGTTTAGTTGGAAAGCAGCTCCTGTATAGAGCCCTCTCAACACCGGTGACACTCTAGATCTGCTCACCTCAAATGTCTGCTTTTCTATCACAGTCTTGAAGCTTAGGACAAGCACAGTGCTGTCAAAGCCGAGCTGTAAAATGAGAGAAGCAATATACCACTCCAGGCACAATATTACAGCTTTGAATTGGTAAAATGCCAACCTGAAATGAGTAAAAGCAACCCCTGACAGAGTGTTTCGCTCTACTTAGAGCTCTTCAAAGAGGTATAGTTTTGTCCAGACACAACGGAGCACCCAGTGTAAGTCAAAACACCCTTTCAGGCATAGAGTGAAGCATTAATTATGCAAAAAAGAAGCAGAGAACTCTGGATTGTTCTCTGGTTTAGGCGGATAGCACCTCCTGTATAGAGCTCTCTAAACACCAGCGACACTCTAAATATATATAATTTTTTCAAAATGATCTACTAATGGATATATTTTCAGGAATGCATTCATTTAATAACATTTTTTATTGATTTAAACTTATCAATGTTGAACAAGTCTCTTTTACATACTATGAAGGAAAGAATAGCATGTTCTCGCTTTCTGTGACTATTGTTTTCAATTTGCACCTGTCACTTTAAAAAAAATCACTGCAGTGTTTGTCATGTGATCAAGGCCTGCACGGGCCGAATGCGTAATGGCTGACTGAATAAATCAACTATCTTGCACTGACTGTGTGGTCGTGGCTGTTTTGCCGAAGTATGGCGGAAAGGAGCAGAAGAATCGGATATTGAGACAGGGACAGCATTCCCTGGTCACACACGGACCCCCCTTAAACAGTAAGCATGGGCGAATTTTGCGAATTCGCAATCGGCGGATTTGCGAATTCGCAATCCTCAAAATTCACGAATTCGTGCGAATTTGCGGATTTTTTTATTTTTGCGTGTTCGCGGAGCGCTTTGCGTGTTCGCGGGGCGCTTTGCGTGTTCGCGTTTTTTTTTTTGCCTGGTTAATCACTGCCACCCTCTCGTTTCTGTGCCCTTCTGCCCTCTGCCCCACTCATTTTTTGTCCCCTTCTGCCCTCTGTCCCTCTTTTGTGCCCTTCTGCCCTCAGCCCCACTTAGAATGATGCCGGCAAGCTGCCAGCGCCATTCTAAAATAGCTACAAATAGCTTCAACAGGAAGCACTAACAGATAAAGTAAAGCAGCTGCTCAAGTTGAAGGTCAAATTAAGTTACACAATCATTAATCACCCCAAGTTTGGGGTGATTAATGAATGTGTAACTGAATTTGAGCAGCACCTGCTTTACTTTATCTATTAGAGCTTCCTGTTGAAGCTGACTTTTGTAACTATTTTAGAATGGCTCTGGCAGCTTGCCGGCGCCATTCTAAAAGAGTTACAAAAGTCTGCTTGAACTTTTGACCCAATCCATTCCGCTCCCGGATTTTGCTGGAAATTTGCGAATCTCGCGGATTGCAAATTTACCCAAAATCCGCAAAATCCGCGAGCCGAACGGATTTTCCGCCCATGCTTATTAAACAGTGGAAACATGGAGAGATGAAGTCAAAATCTCTGGTGCATGCACCGGAACTAGAACTTTGCCTGGAAGGACTGACAGCGTCAGCCCGCCATCCCACCCCAGCAATGAAATCCTTGTTTCATCGTAGGTGGCAGATCTCGTGTCGGAGGACGCAAAAGATGCTACAGAGTAAGGTAGGACTTTTTGCAATAGTGGGACAGAGAGGTGTGCATGAAAGGAGGAGTAGCCGCGTTCATTGGAGAATACTCCTTTACTTTCAAACATATTAAATGAACATTTGACCACAATGCCTGCCAACGTGCTGCGGGACCAGGAGGTGGCTGCGGCTGAAATGTTCAGTAGTAAGCCCTCATCTGAAGTACCTAGGAACATGAGCAGTTTTTTTCCAAATAGTGCCATCAATGATTTAAAAGACAAGGGGCCCAATGTAGGTGCCCTAATACCAGTCGGAAACGGCTGAATTCGGCCGTTTCCGACCGGTATTACGTTTCCAGATTTAGGGCATGCATTTACAGAATCGGTATTTTACCGATTCTGTATTAACCGATTCGGTAAAATTACTGAATCGGTAAATACAGACTCAGTAAAATACCGATTCTGTAAATGCAGATGTAGCTGGCACATGTCAGAGTGCCACAGGGCTTTAAGAATCGGTATTTTACCACCCAATCCTATTGGGTGGTAAAATACCGAATACAGGTGTGCATGCGCATGCCCAAAGGGCATGTCTGTGTGTCACATGGCACACGTGCCTGAATTCAGGGTGCTAGAGGGTGTCAAAGTGACACCCCCTGCACTCTTGCAAAAATCGGTATTTACCGAATCGGTAAACCAAAGAGGTATAGTTTTGTCCAGACACAACGGAGCACCTAGTGTAAGTCAAAACACCCTTTCAGGCATAGAGTGAAGCATTAATTATGCAAAAAAGAAGCAGAGAACTCTGGATTGTTCTCTGGTTTAGGTGGATAGCACCTCCTGTATAGAGCTCTCTAAACACCAGCGACACTCTAAATATATATAATTTTTTCAAAATGATCTACTAATGGATATATTTTCAGGAATGTATTCATTTAATAACATTTTTTATTGATTTAAACTTATCAATGTTTGAACAAGTCTCTTTTACATACTATGAAGGAAAGAATAGCATGTTCTCGCTTTCTGTGACTATAGTTTTCAATTTGCACCTGTCACTTTAAAAAAAATCACTGCAGTGTTTGTCATGTGATCAAGGCCTGCACGTGCCGAATGCGTAATGGCTGACTGAATAAATCAACTATCTTGCACTGACTGTGTGGTCGTGGCTGTTTTGCCGAAGTATGGCGGAAAGGAGCAGAAGAATCGGATATTGAGACAGGGACAGCATTCCCTGGTCACACATGGACCCCCCTTAAACGGTAAGCATGGGCGAATTTTGCGAATTCGCAATCGGCGAATTTGCGGATTTGCGAATTCGCAATCCTCAAAATTCACGAATTCGTGCGAATTTGCGGATTTTTTTATTTTTGCGTGTTCTCGGGTGTTCGCGGAGCGCTTTGCGTGTTAGCGGGGCGCTTTGCGTGTTCGCGTTTTTTTTTGCCTGGTTAATCACTGCCACCCTCTCGTTTCTGTGCCCTTCTGCCCTCTGCCCCACTCATTTTTTGTCCCCTTCTGCCCTCTGTCCCTCTTTTGTGCCCTTCTGCCCTCAGCCCCACTTAGAATGGCGCCGGCAAGCTGCCAGCGCCATTCTAAAATAGCTACAAATAGCTTCAACAGGAAGCACTAACAGATAAAGTAAAGCAGCTGCTCAAGTTGAAGGTCAAATTAAGTTACACAATCATTAATCACCCCAAGTTTGGGGTGATTAATGAATGTGTAACTGAATTTGAGCAGCACCTGCTTTACTTTATCTATTAGAGCTTCCTGTTGAAGCTGACTTTTGTAACTATTTTAGAATGGCTCTGGCAGCTTGCCGGCGCCATTCTAAAAGAGTTACAAAAGTCTGCTTGAACTTTTGACCCAATCCGTTCCGCTCCCGGATTTTGCTGGAAATTTGCGAATCTAGCGGATTGCGAATTTACCCAAAATCCACAAAATCCGCGAGCCGAACGGATTTTCCGCCCATGCTTATTAAACAGTGGAAACATGGAGAGATGAAGTCAAAATCTCTGGTGCATGCACCGGAACTAGAACTTTGCCTGGAAGGACTGACAGCGTCAGCCCGCCATCCCACCCCAGCAATGAAATCCTTGTTTCATCGTAGGTGGCAGATCTCGTGTCGGAGGACGCAAAAGATGCTACAGAGTAAGGTAGGACTTTTTGCAATAGTGGGACAGAGAGGTGTGCATGAAAGGAGGAGTAGCCGCGTTCATTGGAGAATACTCCTTTACTTTCAAACATATTAAATGAACATTTGACCACAATGCCTGCCAACGTGCTGCGGGACCAGGAGGTGGCTGCGGCTGAAATGTTCAGTAATAAGCCCTCATCTGAAGTACCTAGGAACATGAGCAGTTTTTTTCCAAATAGTGCCATCAATGATTTAAAAGACAAGGGGCCCGATGTAGGTGCCCTAATATCGGTCGGAAACGGCTGAATTCGGCCGTTTCCGACCGGTATTACGGTTTCCAGATGTAGGGCATGCATTTACAGAATCGGTATTTTACCGATTCTGTATTAACCGATTCGGTAAAATTACTGAATCGGTAAATACAGACTCAGTAAAATACCGATTCTGTAAATGCAGATGTAGCTGGCACATGTCAGAGTGCCACAGGACTTTAAGAATCGGTATTTTACCACCCAATGCTATTGGGTGGTAAAATACCGAATACAGGTGTGCATGCACATGTGTGCATGCACACCAGTGCCATGTGGCTTTGGGCATGTCTGTGTGCCACATGGCACACGTGCCTGAATTCAGGGTGCTAGAGGGTGTCAAAGTGACATCCCCTGCACCCTTGCAAAAATCGGTATTTACCGAATCGGTAAATACCGATTCTGTAATGACCATTGATTCCTATGGGCTGTAATGCCCATAGGAATCAATGGGCTTTACCGATTTGGTATTTACAGAATTCTTAGAATTTACAGAATCGGTAAATACCGATTCTTAATGATTCGGTATTTACCGAATCTGAAATACCTACATTTCCCCCCTTCTAATTTACCACTTCTTAAATACTGAATCGGTATGATTCGGTATTTTAGAAGTGGCAATTTAGAATTACCTACATCGGGCCCAAGATGAGCAAATTAGAGAAAGTTATGAGACAGGAACAGGGGAAATGATGAGAATTCAGATCCCAACAGAGATATTTGGATTTGGGGAGAATTCTCCGGGGACTCAGAATTTTAATAGCATCATGCTATGGAAACCATAACCCAAATATGATGAAAGAATTGGCAGGGTGCAACTTGAAATCTTCTAAAAGACCAGTACAGATTCTAGTCAAATATGCGGAATCAGACCGAGTGGATCTACAAACTCAAATTGACAAGCTAAAGGATGTATTAAATGCCATTGGGCAAAGCGGAGACATGACAAAAATGTGTGAGGAAAGGACTACCAGACTTCGCAGGGATGAAGAAAAAATTAAGGAAAGGAAAGCCTACAAATTCCAGCTCGATAAAATAGATTATGAAAATTGGCAAATATTTACGTTCTCCAAGAAATATGACTCATTGGAAATCTCTAATTTAATCGCAGAAAGGACAACATATCTGCTGCAGCAACAAGTAGAGAATGTTAAGCCAATACCTCAAATTCTGACCTTAGCTCTGCTGTAGTAAGTGAGTCTGAGTCAGATGTATATTATGCAAGATCAGGACTGGTACCGCAAAAGCTTTCTCTAGCCAAAGAACTGGAATTTTTATGCCAAGATCGGAGGCAAACTTTCTGCCCCAGAACACAGAGGAACAAAATATAAAAAGGAGAAATGCCAAGTGCAGGCAGAAGAGAAAAGCGGGCAGACAACAAAACAAACTACAAAAGACAAGGGACTGGGAGACGTAAGCTTAAGTAATACAAAGCCCAGAAACCAATTGGATTATAATCAATTTGGCCAACATTGACGTAAATGATGCTGAAAGACAACTTCTATCCCTAGGATTAACCTACGGCCCAGAAAGTAACTTTAATTATGACCACACAAGAATGGATGTTTTTCTGTTTGTTCAAAAACTAAAATTGAAAAAATACCATCTATTACGAACTAAAGAAAATACAACAAATGAGGACAACCAACTAAGCGAATGCTCATCACCAATGAATCTGAGAATCTCAGATATGCCTCCATTAAAGGATCTGCAAGAGCTGCAGGAGGAAAATGACATGGCCGGCACTCAAATATGGGCAAAAGTAGTACTCCCTTCAAACCAAAGCCAACATTCAAACCTATTGCACCAAGGGATTCCATCGACATCTTCAGTGAACAGGTTGTAGCATAAATGCAGATCTTAAATCATAAAGTGCAAAATACAAAACCAAAGTTCAATAAAGAAAACCTACAGTACCATCAATTGATAATAAAGCAGCAAAACAATAACCAGATTGTAATTCAGAATTCAGATAAGGAAGGAAATATTGGTATTTGGGGAAAAGAGGATTACATTGACAAATTCTTATCTCAACTTAACAATAGGATTTGTTATAAAAAAAAGCAACATATTGTCACTTCGGGCAATTTAAATTGAGTTATTTGCAAAAGTGTTAGCTTGAAAAAGTGCAGGCTTGATTACATAGGAAGAATATAAATTCCTCAAAAAGGAGACTCCAACAGTACCAGTCATCTATTTTATACCCAAAGTTCATAAAGACCAAAAGAAATCACCAGGAAGACCAATAATATTGACGCAAAACAGTCTACTAGAGAACACATCACAAAACATTGATTTTTTTCTTACAAGAACATGTACAGAAGTTACCATCCTACAACAAGGAAACTAGCAATTTTCTAATATAATTAAACAACTTTGTCTGGCAGGAAGATTTTCTACTGATGACATTGGACGTAACGTCACTCTATACCAATATAAATCACAAGGAATGATTAAGAGCACTGGAATTTTACCTTGATAGTAGACCAATGCAAATGTCCAACACAATAAGATGCTTATCAGTATGGTTAACATTTGTTTGAATAACAACGTGTTCATGTTCCATAACTTGTACTACCAACAAATGCAGGGTGTTGCCATGGGTGCCCGTTTCTCCCTCAGCTACGCATGTTTACACATGGGCTGGTGGGAGGAGCTGGTCCTGGGCAACACACATAATACCTATTTGAAAAAACAAGTAATATTGTGGCTTCATTTTATTTAGGAATTATTTATAATCTGGAAAGGCACACAGTCAGTGCAACTGAATTTGTATCTGCTATTAATACCAATGAAATTATTCTAAACTTTACAACCATGATAAGTGAAATTGTTTTACACTTTTTAGATGTGGAGCAGTATATTGAAAATGAAAACAAGGTATACCGCATAGAAACAGGGGGGAAGACATGACAAGCTTCCCCCTCAGGCATTTGGTGGAAAGCATACCCTATGGGGAAATGCTTAGATTAAAAAGAATATGCAGCACATTTGGGAAATGCAAAGCACCCAACAGGCCAACAAAATGAGATTCTTAGAACGTGGGTACTCGAGAAAGTCCATGGATACCTTCATTGCTAAGACCAATACTCATCATAGACTCAACTTATTAGCGCCAAAACAATCAAGTCCCAGCAATATTGAGCAAACCCTTTCCTCAACCGCTGAAACGAATGCGAAAACCATAAAAACCATGACCAAACTCAGAATGACATTAGCATACAACAAGCAGGACAAGGCCCTGAGAAACATCATCAGACACAACTGACCGGTCGTTCTTAATGATCCCATAATCGGTCAGTCCCCCAAAAATTGTCAATTGCACACAGAAGGGCACCCTCGATGAACGATTGCCTCATAGAAAGCAGCCTTGAGGTAGTGGAGCAGAACACTTGGCTCTCACAACGCAAGGGTTTTATCAAATGCAAAACCTGCCAATAGGGGATAAATAAAAACAACTTGCAATACATTGTTTGGCAAGAAAGAATGCAAAATCTCCAAACCGCTAACCTGTAAAACGGACCATGCAATTTATGTGCTGGAGTGCTCATGTGGCTTGCGCAACGTTGAAAGCACCAAACTACAAGCCCACAAAAGGATAATCCAGCACATATGTGCCATAGTCAATCAGGATCCAACTTACCCAGAGTCCGTAATTTCAAGGAAAAACACAATAAAAACCTTGAGCATTTCAAATACTATCTGATTGATGCAGTACCACTTAATAGAAGAGTAGACACAGAGAAGGGTCTTTGAGAAAATTAGAAACACGTTAAATTCTGGAGGTAGACTCCAAACACCCGGGAGGTCTCAATACGACAGAAGATCTGTTTACTTGTCTTTAAATTCATATCTCTAGTATGGCTTTAAAAATTTCATTATAACAAATGAGATATAATTATAGGTACAGCTAAACAATACAAGGAGGAGGGGCAAACATTTGAGACATAAATCCAGCTCTGACCAACGTTTTTTGAAAACTCGATCATTTCAGTAATGTATTAAGACTAGTATTATTAATAGAGTATATGTTTACATATGTGCATATCTGCTGCTATATATCCCACAAACCAAATATACAATGGTTTTTAACATCAGCACTTGCGCACTTTAATTTAAGGAGAATAGCCTTGCACTAAACCAATGGAGATTATTTGTCCATAAGAGGTCAAGCATACTGTGAAGACTATCAAATGCATTTAAGCTAAAATTCAAAATGATACATTTACGAATATATTTATAGGAATGTATTTATTTAATATTTTTTATACTGATTTGAAATTTCAATGTTGAACAAGTCTCTTTTACATACCATGAAAGAAAGGATAGTATGTTCTCGCTATCTATGACTATAGTTTTCAATTTGCACCTGTCAGTTTAAAAAGGGTAAAAAATCACTGCAGCGTTTATCATATGCTCAAGGCCCACACCGGCCGAAGCTCATAATGGCTGACTGAATAAATCCACTATCTTGCACCCACTGTGTCTTCTGTGCCTGTTTTGCCGAGGTATGGCGAAAAGGCGCAGAAGAATCAGATAAATATATGTATATATATTCACTGAAAAAAACAATGGGACCTTACAGTTAGGCTCACATTTCACTCATAAAAAAACAGAGAAATTCAGTAGATATGCATATATAGTTAGCTGAGCTAACTTTAACTGACACCCCCATAATGTACAGCTTATGATCCCACATATTACATCACTCATGACATCTCAAATACCATCACTGATTAGATCTCAACTGACATCACTGATGACATATCCACTGATGCTGAGTATTTTCTCAACGTAAGTGGGTGTATAGAAGAGTGAGTAGGTATTTGAGAGACTGTATTTATGAGTGACTGGCTTTAAGAGTGACTGGCTTTGTGAGCTTTGTAAGGGTGAGTGAGCTGGTATGTCAGTGGCTGTAAATAGCAAATTAAAGGGTGCATGAGTAGCTGAATGGTTTGAAGTGCAGGGTATATGAGTGACTGTATGGGTGCATGAAAGGGTGTGGAAGTGGCTCTATGGACGATTTCGTAGATGTGTGAGTGGCTATATGGATGAGTAAATGAGTGTATGACAGACTATATGGGTAAGTGAGTGTGAGAGTTAGTATATGAGAGAGTGGATGTGTGAGTGACTGTATGGGTGTGTGAGTAGGTATGTGAGTTTCTGTATGGGAGGCTAATTCCAATGAAAATGGATGTATGGGTGTATGAGTGGGCATGTAAGTATCTGTCTTTATGAGTGGAGCCATTGCTATGTGGAAATACCTGCCAGTACTCTCTTGGGTAAGATATGATCTATGAAGCCCATAATAAATAATTAACTTGAAGCGTGTGCTCCTGGAGACTTTCGGCATTCATTCTAGAATAATATACCAGTCAATGACATTGATAGGGATCCCCACATCCTCCTCCCACTGGACTTGCAGGTGCTCCAGCGGTCATTGGAAATCAGTGCGTAATGCTTTGTAAAGACAGGAGACCGTCCTAATGGTGCCTGCAGGTAAGGTCACATTTTGACAGCGCATGAGTGCTTACGGTTCAGAAGAGCTAGTGCCCCAGTGCTTTCTTAGCATTGTGATACATGCTCTATGCAGCAACAAAAAGCCCTGTGGCAGGTCAAATTATACACAAAACTTTTCAAAAGGCAATATCTCCAAGTCTCTAAATAGATCTCCCATCTTTGTCATCCCGGCTACCGTTCAAGTGCCAAGATCCCTCCATTATCCGCCATGGAGCAGCTCTTTTAGCATGGAGAGGGGTAAGTTTGGGAAATATGGTATTTTCCTACAAGTTTTTTGAAAGCATCTATTCCAACAGATAGTGATCACCTGGAACTCATGGGTATCTCCAGTCTCACCCTCAACAATATCTTGGTGAGGTCTGAGTGAGTCAGTGCAAATGGACTTGGGGTCCTGTCTGGATCTCTCCTGCTCACCAGCCATTGGATTACCCAGTTAAACTGGGCTGTTATGTATCATGTCTACATGTCGGGGACTGCCAATTCTCCAGTTGCCATTACGCGCTGCACCATGGCTAGTGCAACTCACCTACGGCCTACTCCCCATATAAAAACGGTGAATAAGGAATCCAGGTCGCGCAACATGGCAAGCAGGACCAAGACTAGGAGCATTCCAAAGAAGTAGAGGAAATGCGGCATGGCCACCATCTTCAGGAAGGCAATACAGCCCACCACTGAGAGCGGCAATGTTTTCCAGAAATCCACATGAGAGCAGTAGGGTTTTGGATGGCCTGCCCATCTAATAGGTCAGTGCAATCATAGTGGATTTTGACCCCCAGGTATGCCAAAAAGAAAGGTTCCCACTGTAGGTGCACCTGTCCCTCTGTCGGGTCCCTGCTCGATACTGTGGGGAAGAGTCTGGACTTCTGCAAATTAACTTTTAAACCAGACAGCATGTCAAATCTCTCCCACATGCCTCTGGCACTGTCTAGGTCCTCCTCAGTATTGTGGAGGAAGATCAGTAGGTCATCCACGCATAGTGCTATGCGATGGTAATGACCCCCAATACATTAGCCCCAATAGCTCTGGCCTGTTCTTGCATAGTTGGCCAAGAGCTTCATGTCCAATGCGAAAATCAGGGAGGACAAGGAACAACCCTGTTGCATTCCAAGTCCCACAGACTGTCTCGCGGATATGGTCTTTCCTGTGCTGACTCTCACAGTCAGAATTGTGTACAGCAGTTTTGTCCATGCTAGGAAGTTCTGTGAAACCTGAATTTGCTAAGTTGCCATGTGCCACATCATCTTTGTGACTTCAGCGTCCATTTCACCTCTGTTCCACTGACCATGTATGTGCCGACCTGCACTCTAGCTGATCTTTTCTCCGCACCCATGCTAAAATGTTCCAGGAATGTTGAGATGGCAGATGACCTCGCCTAGGGGTTCCATTCCTGTTCAAACTACACGGCAAGAGGCAGGTGATGTGCCTAAGGCTTAGACTGCCCCATTCCAGCATCAAGCTCTGTAACAAAGGGCAGGTGATCCGTATCTCCATCCCGCAAGCTATATGAACAGTCTCCCATTACCTACCTTCAGTGGGTCACGGACATTTTTCCATCATTCCTGTACAAGATTAATAAACCTGTGTTTCTTCACTCCCAGTGGTGTGCTCTCCCATTTTTTAACGTACTTGGAGGAAGCTGTGGACTTGGGTGTTTCCTGCACCACTGGGTGGTCTACTTATAAGACCCCCCCGGTTCTACAATTGGCGCATCAACGCGGGGCTCCATCAGAGACTTGGTGGTCTCAGCTTGACAACCCGGAAAGGAAAGGAAGATCGGTAACTGAGGAGTGCACCTGCGGAAAGCAGACTTGAGTTGCCTGGATCTGCTTCCCTCGATGGTGTCCTTGACTACAGTGGCCCCAGTCCTGACTAGAATCCCTTCTGGTCCATCTACCCTGTCTGGAAAATAAGGAGGAGAACCACCCGGGAGCGGAGGAACACATCGGGTATTCTGGTAGGGTCGCTTTAAGCGACATAAAACGGATTCTTATATACTGATTCAGTTACGCATGCATGTATCTGTTTTTCTGTTTTAAGGTTTCTGATTCGATCTTTGCAAAGACCGAAGGACAGGTAATGTGTTCCTGATTTGGAACTGTCTGGTTTCTGAGAGAAATATTATTTAAGTACAGTGAACATGCCTATTTTTAGTAAGTTTTGTAAACTCCATTGTTGTTGCTCGAACAGTCAGGATGTGTTAGAAGAAAGTCAGCCAGCCCCTCCAGAGGGGACCCCTAATAAAGAGATGTACATCAAATCTGGTATTTCCGGTATAATTTATACTAAATTATGGCAGAGATACACAAAAAATAATGCTGAGTTACAGTGGCCAGAATTCGGTTCTTTTGAGGTACCTAAACTTACATATTTGGAAGAGCAGTTGCATAGACGGAAGGTGAGAACGAGTATGTTTGATTCCTTTCGTCTATGGCGGAAAGAAATTAATGAAAGAAAGAGAAGAGCTCAAGCTAGAGAGAATAAGACACTTAGAAAAACTGCTCAACATGAAATAGCAGCCCTTAGTGGGCGAGAAATAGAGAGAAATATAGAAGGATGTGATAGGGAACACCGACGTAACACAACAAGACAGTACCCCTTACTGCCCCAAAAATTGACAAAGTCGATGCTTTGTTGCTTTTTAGACCTCCCGCTTATCATGAGACACAGCAATTGATACAGACGCAGCCAGCACCTGCCCAGAACGCTCCCATTTCTGACACTCCAACCCCACCAGCTCAGGTGGAGGTACCTGACTCAGAGACTGAAACCCTTGCCCCTGTAGTTATTCCTAAAATTGTAAAGAAATATGACAAAAAGGCACTCCTAAAGGAGGTTAGAGATTCAGGCAGCAGTTATGATTCCGACCCGGGCGAGTATAAAAGGTCACATTCTCCTAGACTTAGGGACGAGGAAAAGAAAACAATAGATTGCATAGCTTACAAACTAATTATAGATTGTGCCTCCCCTTCAGACATCCGCGCCGCAGCAGGGGGCCAGGTACATTCGACAAGAAAGAGCTATTTTTTAGAAAGAATGGCTTACCACCTTATGGCCAAACAGGAGGACCAAAGGGTGGAAGTACCGCTTGATTTCCGGATAATTTATAGGCACTTGCACCATGGTGAATCTACAGAAAATGACAGAGATGCTTTACTAGCAATGATAAAAAATACTCTGCATTCCAATAGTCTGACAGAGAGTATTGTTCAGATGCCAGTCAAAGAGGCTGCCCTCATCTATGTCTCCGCGGGGTACTGGAACAGTCCTGAATAACCCAGATGACCCGAATGCCTATTCCAGATTAATGTTTAGCTTCGTATATACTCCTTGGACAAAGGCTGAGATGTTACAGTTATGAAAAGATATACCTGGCATCAGAAAGAATCCTACGGGATTCTATGAGAGTGTCCAGCAGATACTGAACACTTATACCCTAATTGACATCACTAAATGTTTTGGCCTTATATTGCCAGCCGAGCTTTGGAAAACGCTCAGATATGTTAACAATCAGTCAGCTTTCCATGGTACATGGGAAGACCTAGAAACAAGGGAAAAGAGAGAAAACCTGGTGAAAAGCCGCATGAAGATATATTAGCACTGCCGAAAAGACTGTTAGCCAAACTAAAAACTATCGCTCCAGAGAGAAAGATAGATTGGACCCTTCTCAATGCTTGCAAACAGAATACTGATGAATCAGTCTCTGATTTTTTTACTAGACTAGGAAAGGCATATACCGATTTCAGTGGTCAGGATGTCGTGACTGAAACTGGTCGCCACCTGCTTATTCAGACATTTTGGTAAAGGGCTCTTACCAGCAGTGGGGAACAGGCTTATGGCCAGTGAAAGTAGATGGCCACAGGCAACGCCCACCACTATATTGACAATGGCACAATATTAAGAGGCTCTATACAAAAACGCAGAAGAAAAAAAGGAGACAAAAAAGAAGAAATTAAAAGAACAAGTGTTGCTTAGCCAGGTAGACACCCGTAATCGCCCTCGCGACACAAATAATGTCTGTCAGCAAAATGCCAGGTTCACCCCGAAAACACAAAACACTCCAGTACAGAACCAGCAATCATATCGATCTGGTCCCCAGTCTACTGATACTTGTGCCTATTGCAAGAAACCGGGACATTGGAAGAAGGATTGCCTGATATTAGCTGATAACATTTCCACAGGCAAAACGCAACCGCGACAGTTCAACACTCCCTCCTGAACCCAATATCAATATAGAGGCAACAGGTTTGATAATAATTCAGAATGCCAGGCTACCCTTCAGGATTATGCCGATGACGATACTGAGAAAAACCCAGTAAATTGGTCAGCCTAGGGAGGTCAAGGATGGGAGAAGGAACCAGTGGAGGTACCTGTAAATAAACAGGGACCCTATGTTACAGCATCGGTGGCTGGTGCTAAAGGATGTTTCCTTGTGGATACAGGAGCATCCTGCAGCACCTTGACCACCCCACTGATATCGAGGGCTCCTCCATCCGGCAAACCAATTACATCGACTGGGTTCAATGGTAAGCCCTCTGTGGGCTCCTCCATCCGGCAAACTAATTACATCAACTGGGTTCAATGGTAAGCCCTCTGTGGGCTCCTCCATCCGGCAAACTAATTACATCCACTGGGTTCAATGGTAAGCCCTCTGTGAACCCCTTTCCAAACCTACGCCATTCTCCATCAACGGTGCTGATACTTTTGCAACATTCTTGCTATCACCAGATTGTCCTGAGAATCTCTTGGGATTGGATCTGTTAAAACATTACCGTGCCACTATCAGATGTTCCCCAGATAATGTTAGAGTAATTCTGTATGACAATGTTTCCCCGTGCCAATTGTCTGTACAGCTACTCCAACTTCGCGACATTCAGGAAGATTTAGCTACAATCCCAAACACCTTAAGGGCAACTTCTGATACTGATGTTGGTACTATCCAGATGCCACCAGTTCACATCACTGTCAGGGAAGGTGCACACTTGCCTAGATTACCACAGTATAAAATATCTAAAGAGGGAGAGCTCGCACTACAAAACATTGTAACAGACCTCATTCAGGCTGGCGTGGTGGAACAGGTTCCTTCCATCTTCTGCAACAGCCCCATTTTGCTGGTATTAAAACGATCGACTACACACCAAAAGGTGTACAGATTTGTGATTGACTTGCAGACCATTATTAAGATAGTAGTACCACAATTTCCGGTAGTTTCAGACATAACTACTATCCTCACCATGATTCCACCTACAGCTACAGCCTTTACAGTAATTGATTTAGAAAATGCATTATTTTCCATTCCCATTCATGAAGACTCAATTTTTCTTTTTGGCTTCACCCTAATGAACAGATAGTATAGATTCATTTGCGCCGCTCAGGGCTATACAGAAAGTCCGAGCATTTACAGCCAAGCATTGAAAAAACAACTTGACCAGGTCCATCTCCCAGAGGGAGTGGGTATTATTCAATATGTAGATGACACATTGTTAACAGCAGATACTACCCAATTGGCTAGACAGGCTTCATTACTGACCATCAAATTCCTAGCTGAACATGGCCACAAGGTATTCAAAGACAAATTGCAGTATTGTAGAAAACAGGTGACTTACTTAGGTCACCTGTTGTCTAAGTAGGGACGCACTCTTAACCCAGACAGAATTCGGACTATTTTGAACTTCCCTACTCCAACCACCCAAAGAGACGGGAGAGCACTAATAGGTTTCACCTCCTTCTGTTGACAGTGGGTCCCAAATTTTTCACTCATTATAAAGCCACTCCTTTCCCTGATGACTAAAGATGTTTCTGATCCTATTCCCTGGACTTCACAGCATGCAGAAGCATTGATGACCCTCCGACAGGCTCTGTGTTCAGCCCCAGTCTTAGGTACACCTGATTATCAAAAGCCATTTTTTCTCTTTTTACACAAATGGTCAGGTTGTGCCCTCTCACTTCTCTGTCAAATGCATGGTACACATGAACAACCCTGTGCCTATTTTTCTGCTGTTTTAGATCCAGTTGCCCGAGCTTTGCCTACCTGTCTGCGCGCTATAGCAGCGGCTGCTGTGGCAGTGCGCCACACAGAGGGTATAGTTCTAGAGTCCCCATCAACATTTCTGGTACCACATGCCGTTGATATTCTGTTGCATAAAACCAAAACCCAACACCTTACTAGTGCCCGACTGTATGGATACGAACTCACCCTGTTAAATGCGCACATAACTATTCAACGCTGTACCACTCTGAATCCCGCTACACTTTTACCCCTACCTTATACCAACCTCCTCACTCAGCCACCCCATCATGATTGCGTATTCTGAACAGAAGCAGAAACAAAGGGAAGGGTGGACCTTTTAAGACACAGCCTTACCAGATGCAGAAGGCCACCTATGGGTAGACGGTTCTTGCCTGAAACTCCCGAATGGCACCACATCTGCAGCCTATTCTGTCACAACAGCACTTACAGTAGTTGAGACTGCCTAAATATTACAGAAATCAGCCCCAGCGGAAGAGATAACAGTACTTACGCGTGCTTGCATCCTCAGTACATTTATCCAGAAAAACAATGGTTCCTGTGGCATATCACTTAGTGAATCTATGATAAATTGGGCACTTAATACCTATCCAACTATTAGAGAGAGGGTGGCAAAGAGGAGAGACACAATTAAATCAGTATCAGACCATTCTTTTATATGTTTCGATTGAAAAAATCAACAATGCTTTCGACTACAACATATACTACAATATATAAAGTGCAATGTGTCCCCAGTGATTTGTGAAGTAACCAAAGAAACAACGTGTGTACATTTAGGTGAGCTATACAGGTTACAGTTGTGACTATTTACAAAAAAGAGACATGACTCCAAGAAATTATTTAAATCAGTCGTAGAACAGTTGCTACACAATCATAAGCACTGTATGAGTCTCATTCGCCTCCAGTACGTCGTGTAGTACATCCTCAGTACAGGCATGACTGTAAACATCTACACCGACAGTCAGTATGCTTTTGGGGTAGTACACAATTTTGCACTACTGTGGAAAGAAAGAGGGTTTCTCACTTCTCATGGGACGCCTATACAACCTGGTTAATTGGTTAATGCCATTTTTGAAGCCATCACTCTCCCTGCTAAGTTAGCGGTGATCAAATGCACAGCACACAAGAAAGTTATTGACGAAGTAGGACAGGGGAACGCTCTAGCCGACAGCACAGAAAAGGAACACAGCCTTAGGAATAATACCTGCACCAATGTACGTCCTAAAATCACAAGCTGAGAAATGGCATGATGCCAGGCAACGGATTATTGACATACAAGAATCCGCTGCCATAGAAGAAAAAGAACAGTGGAAAACAGATTGTATGTTAGATGGGGAGGGATGTTGGAGATCTCAGGATACTCTTAGGTGGAAACTACCAACAGCATATCTTATTCCCTTACTTACAATGACACACTTACCTGCACACATTGGGTCCCAAGCCATGTATACTATGCTCAAGGAAGTATGGGACCATCCCAAATTGAGACCCCTGGCCGAGCGATTTGTCAAGCACTGTCTGATCTGTTTAAGATACAATGTGGGAAAGGGAACAAAGGTTCCAACAGCAGGATTTCACTGCCCTCTGCCCTTTTGAAGTCCTTCAGATGGATTATATACAAATGAACAGAGTTAACTGCTACAAGTATGTCTGTGTGGTGGTCTGTGCATTCATTAAATGGGTGGAAGCATACCCCACCAAGGATAATACTGCCATTACTACAGCTAAGGTACTCCTGAAGGAATTTTTTCCCCGGTATAACCTTTGTAGATTGATGCAAAGTGACCGAGGATCACATTTTATCAGCCAGACAGTCAAATATATCTTAGAGGGACTGGGGGGTCAAACAAAAATTAATCGCTGCATTTTGACGCCCAGGCAGCAGGATTAGTGGAACGTTATAATGGAATCCTAAATGAGAAATTAGCTAAGATAACAACTGAGACAGGATTGAATTGGGTAAATGCTCTACCTCTAGCTCTGCTGTCTATATGATCAGTCCCACATTCTACGTCACACCGTACGCCCTACGAGACAGTTTTTGGTAGACCTATGAATATTTGGAATGCCCCATCTCTGAAATCCCTGACTGACCTTCCCCAGGAAGTGTTGACTGATTATCTGTATGAAGTCACTAAAACAATGTCTTCACTCCATGAACAGGTCTGGTCCTCCGTCACAGACAGATCTCAGGGCCCAGGGCATGATATCAAACCCGGAGACTTTGTTCTGGTGAAGAAATTTGCACGCACCCAGTCTCTGCAGCCTCGCTGGAAGGGTCCCTTGCAGGTGCTGCTGGGGACCAGAACGGCCTTGCGAGTAGAGGGAGAGAAATCATGGGTCCACGTCTCCCACTGCAGAAAAGTGGATCCCATAACTGAAGACAACTTGAAAGTACACAAAGAAGTTCTAACCCACAAAAGACCAATAGACTGTGACTCAGATTCTGAACCTGAACTAGAACTTTGTGACAAGGGAACAGACAGATACTACCTCTGATCCAAGGCTAAGCTGAAGAACCAGCCCAGCTCCAAGGGCCGTTAGTACTCCGCTGTCCGTTGCTGCAGGGCGGTAGTAAAACCTGACTGAGGGTCCTGGGTACCCCTAGTAGTGGGTTACCGGGGGCAAATATTGGTCAGTGAAACAACCAACAACTATTAGGGACATTGCAGTGCTCTCGGGACACTTGTAGAGCTATCATGGCTGGAGGTTAAGATAATGTGGTACCAATGTCCCCAAAACCCGGATATGTGACGATCCGTCCTATTCATGAGTACCAAAGACTACGCACCCCCTTGAACAATGATTACCAACAAGGGCCATCATCCAGGTCTGCCAATGTTCCCCCAATGAAGAAAACAGCCAACGATACGGGAACGGTATGAATCCAGAGGCCACATGGACCCGTGGTACTACCCCCAAGCTGAAGAAAGCTAGAATGAGAGTTTACAGTTCCCGGACAATAGTACTGATTGTCCTCACTACGTTAGCTGTTCTGTTCAGTGTAGTGTTCTGGATTATTGAAGAAACAGCTCCAGCCCATCACACTGTCCTGCCTCACACCCCACAACCATCTGAAGTTCCTGAACATTCGTATGTTCCATGGCCTGATTCCCACTTCAACAGACATTTTGAATTCAGTAATAATACTTTCATCCAAATGCTGCACCAGTTTAATCAAGTTGCGGGTGCAATTGACTGTTATGCTTGTGGAGTTCTACCTCATGCAACTCAACACACTGTACAGTTCCTAGTGTTCCCTGCCTCGTCAGCTTATACTTGCACTCTGATATACAACCTGACAAACGTCTTTCTCTCAAATGGCGACACTGGCAACCTTACCCCATTCCAGCTCTTTCTTTGGACATTCCTTGCCCACAACAATACCATCTGTAATGCCTCTGACTCAGCACCAATGCTTACCATCATGTCCACCCCTATGTGAGGTACGTGGGGTTAAACTTTAGTTACCATTCAAGCTAAAACAGTTGTCATTTATGTCACGCCACGCCCTGGTACATTATGTCTGCAAGGTCAAGGAAAAATAGCGGTAGGAATCAGTCTATGCAATACTACAATGACTTATGACAATTTCACCCCATGTCTCCGCCTTCCTACAGGATTGCATTTTGTGTGTGGAAACAAAGCTTACACATGGTTACCTCCCGATTGGAGTGGTACGTGCTACATTGCTTTCCTCTTACCACCCGCTTTCAACAGAGACAATATGTATCACCGCCAAAGAAGACAATTGCCAGATGTGGACCAGACAGACACCACAGGTCAACAGTTCTATGATGCTATGAAAGGACTGTTGCTGTACTGGGGTCCTGTGTCCAACGGCCTCCAAATCAGAAGACTAACCAGAGTCCTTGAAGCAACAATTAATATGACTGCAGGAATACTGACCAACTACTCTGCCGAACTTTATGCCACCCGCATGGTTGCCCTCCAAAATAGTATGGTGCTGGACGTAATCTTAGCAGATAGGGGAGGAGCCTGCTGCATCATCGGCGCAAGCTGTTGTATGTATATTCCTGATTCGTCACCGTCTGTATATGATGCTATCTCCAAGCTTCACCGAATTGCCTCCGAAATCTATCAAGAAACTGAAGTTCCATGGTCTTGGAGCTCTGGATTCTGGCAACTACTTGTCGCCTGGGGTTGGAAAATTATAACAATCTTACTGATTCCGCTAGTTCTCCTGTTCTTCTGCTCTCTGTGCATCCACTGTGGCACCGCAATCTGTTCTATCTGTGCTATCGGATGTACACCACCTACCACGCTGCCTCAACGGACCAAAGATAGTAAAATACTGTATCAACAAGCTGTAGAGGAGCTTATGCGGATCGATATTGACTGAGGTGTTGCCCATGGCAAAAGGAGGGACTGTGAAACCTGAATCTGCTAAGTTGCCATGTGCTCCACCATCTTTGTGACTAAAGCGGCCATTTCACCTCTGTTCCACTGACTACGTATGTGCCGACCTGCACTCTAGCTGACCTTTTCTCCGCACCTATGCTAAAATGTTCCAGGAATGTTGAGATGGCAGATGACCTTGCCCGGGGGTTCCATTACTGTTAAAACTACACTGCAAGAGGGAGGTGATGTGCCTAAGGCTTAGACTGCTCCATTCCAGCATCAAGCTCGGTGACAAAGAGCAGGTGATCCGTATCTCCATCCTGCAAGCTATATGAACTTCCTGCGTTCCTTCTCTGCGAAAGGAGTGTCCACGTCCTATAAAGGATGCTGCATGCTCCTTGCAAATTGAACAGTCTCCCATTACCTAACTCCAGTGGGTTACGGTCACATTTTCCTCTGTAGAGATTCCTGTGTAGGATTAATAAACCTGTGTTTCTTCACTCCCAGTGGTTTGGTCTCCCATTTTTTAACGTACTTTGAGGAAGCTAAGGACTTGGGTGTTTTCTGCACCACTGGGTGGTCTACTTCTAAGACCCCCTGGTTCTACAATTTCATGCCAGTTCTATAAGCAACAGCACTTTATAGAGGTAGTGCCACTCTAGAATGTCAAACGCCTTCTCTTTGTCAACAGAAAACCCTGCAGCACTCATCTCATCATAGTATCTGGCTTCCAGTATGGCCAGCGATAAATCCTGACTGATCTGGGTGAATCAGTTTGGGCTTGAGGTGCCATAATCTGGTTGCCAGTATTATATTTCATATTTTATAGTCGATGTTTTATATCGAGAGCGACCTATATGCTTTGTGATCATGCCCCAGTTTCCCAGGCTTCAGGCTGGGGATGATAAGTGCTTCCTTAGTGGTGTCTGGCAAGGACCTCGTGTAATTGACTGCAGCATACAAGGCAGCTAGTCTGTGTGTCAATTCTGCTGCTTCTTGCTGGTTGCCCCTTATTGGCATGCTTCATCATCGGGTTCTTCTCGTCTCGCTGTGGATCGGGGCAACCCTGGTGGGTGAGAGACGAGGCTACCACTGCTGTACTAGCAAGTCATGATTGGAGGAGACTGTTGAAGCTTCATACTACCGATATTAGGGTTTCACTAAGAAGCGGTAGGACCGACAGCCTACCGACCCCGTGTGGAGTAGGTAATATGTGATGCCGTCCACCTTGTGTAGATAGTATTTTAAAAACGTTATAGGTCCTGATGAATTGCACTGTATCCCTAAGAACTACTGAATGAAACATGTCGACCAACCACTAACTGACCTCTTGGTAGAGTAGACTCCCTTGGATCATTGAACCAGGAAGTATACCTCACCATATCTCTTTTAACAAGGTAGACTGCCACGCTAATAAACTACATAGTGGATTGCCTAACCTTTTTTAATCCTTTCACTATCACTCACACACATCTACACCCCCTTACATTAGGCCCTCACACCCCCATGCACCAATTGGCAGGGACAGAAGACCTCCGACAAAGAGCCCCATCTGGGTGCCTGTCAGGTATTGCACCGTCAGCTTGACGAGGAGCAAAACCCCATATGATGAAGCATGACACCTAGCTTGCTGGGTGTGTGAGGGTATTAAGTCCCGAAAGGGAGGATCCACATCCCCATTTCCTCGGCTCCTTCTTAGTCTTGTCACCTGGGTCCTGCTTCTCTTTAGTTCACTCACTCAGAGTAATCCTTCCCTTGGGAACTGCGTACCTTTCTTTGTTGTTGATTGAGCGCACGTAGACAGATAACTTGGGTCAATTTGTGGCAACCTCAGGGACATGAGAGGGATGTACATTATATTTAGTCTCTGTGTGCCTACCACCGGTTCTTCAGGCCCTGGCACTAAGTGACCTTGGCGACCTCCTGCTCACCCTACCAGAGGGTACATTCCTAATTTGGGGTGACTTTCACTCAATTGTTTCCGAGTCTTTAGATAGGTGGTCCCCAAGATCCCCACAACCCGCACATACACAAATTCATAATTTTCTGGGAACAATGGGCCTAGTAGACAGTTGGAGGGCACTCCATCCCGTGGAACAACAATATACATTTTATTTGAGGGGGGCTCACCTCAGTTTGTCTAGGATAAACTATATCATAACAACGGTGGATCAGTTAGAAAACATCCAAGAGGTGAGTCACCTCGCCGGATGTATATCAGATCACTTGCCCATCTGTGCCCAGATCGAGGTGGGAGAACCCAGAATTGGTGGAACGGCCCGATTAATCCATTGTATCTTGAAATCCCCCAGATAAAAAAGACAATTGTACAAGATACAGAACTTTATTTTCAAGAAAACCAGCATTCGGTGAATTCAACCCAGATATTGTAGGAAGCATACAAGGTTGTAATTCGAGGGGCCGCTATCTCTCAAAATACCGGGGTTAAAAAACATAAACAGGCAGAATACTTGTGTTTTGAAACAGATATACTTGAACTAGAGGGGAAGTTCCGAGATGCGGACCTAGATGAGACAAGACATGCTTTAAAATTAAAAACAAAAGAATATTCTACAGTGGCCACTGATGTGAACAAGACACAACACAGGGCAACGCTCAGAAGGATCTACGAAGTCAGGGATAGAGCTGGGAAACTACTGGCCTGGTTAGACTGTAGGGGACAGGCACATAGAGTGGTGGTGGAGCTCGCAGCGGAGTCCGGGGAGAGAATCACTGAGCTGCAGGAGTTTGTGGATGCCATTGGTGCTCATTATCATGGTATATATGCGTCTCAGACGCCACACGCAGAAAAAGATATGCCCTCCTTTTAGAGAGATGTTTCTTTGCCCGTACTCTCTGAGGAAGAGCAATTAGAACTTGAACTGGAACTGGAATTGAACAGCACAGAGGTAGAGAAAGCCATGCAAGACTTACGTGTGCGGAAGGCGATGAGCCCAAATGGTTTGCCCATTGAATCATATACGCTGGCCCAGAGTAAGATTGCACCTTATCTGACTAGAAAGATTCAGTAGAGTATAGAGGTGGGATTGCTCCCCATTGACCAGAGGTTGCAGGCGATTGTGGTTATTCATAAGCGTGAGGAACCCAAGAACCTATGCTCATCGTATAGACTAATAACACTGTTCTATGCAGAGGCCAAGATATTGGTGAAAGTCCTATCCACTCGTTTAATAAGCATTATAACAAAATGAGTGCGCCTGGACCAATCAGACTTTATGCCAGCCAGAAATACTTCTCTTAATTTGAGGAGATTACAGGGAGTGCTGGACCGAGCCAACACGATCACAGAAGACACGGTGGTGGTGTCCTTTGACGCGGTCATTTCATTCGACACAATTAAATGGTCCCATAAGTTTGCAGTATTAATATAGTTGGGATTTTGGCTGGGCTACTTAGGGTGGGTCCGCCTCCTCTATTCCGAACCTCTAGCCCAAATAGTGGTCAATAAAAGAATGTCTCTGTGTTCAAACTTGATAGGGGTGCCAGACAGGGCTGTCCCCTCTCTTCGTTGCTCTTCGCCCTACTGCTTGAACCATTGGCGATGTGGATACAGAAAGATCCCATTATCAAGGGGCTCAGATGGGCTGAGGGTTGGGAGGACCGTATTTCACTGTATGCCGAAGACATTCTATTGTACTTGGCATCCCCGGCGGCCCCCCTAATAAAGTGCTTTCCATTTTCTTAGTATTTGGAAGATTCGCTAGATACAGGATCAATTGGTCCATATCAGTCATCTATGTTCTTAGTGGAGGGTTGCCTTCCTTGCCTAGGGGTTTCACTATAACAGAAGCAAAGACGGGGTTTAAATTCTTGGGTATCCGGGTCTGTAAAGACCTAGCTTATTTCTATTAATGTAATCTCCTGCCCCCGTTGCAGAGACTTAAGAGTGATGTCCTACACTGGAGGCCGCTCCCATTGCCTCTGCTGGGGCGTGCAGCCTTATTCAAAATGATGTCCCTTCCACGTTTTTTGTATGTCTTACAGAACACACCCTACCCAGTGGGAGTAGAATACTTTAGAGCCATAGAAGATGCCCTGAGAGACCTCCTGTGGGATGGCAAACTGCCCAGAATTGCCATGCAAAAGCTTACATGAGGGTGGTATGAAAAAGGGATGGGTCTCCCAGACATTAAAAGAAATATTAATGGGCGACGCAACTAGCCGCTTTAAATCAGTGTACATACAGGCCACAGGGAGATCGTGGGTTTCACATGGATAGTTGGCTGCTCAAGGGGGGAACTTTTGCAGGAGCAAGATACACTAACCCCGCCAGGATTAGACTGTCGGGACCCACTAGGCATGCGATACAAGTGTGGTGGGCTACTACGAGGAGCCTGGGTTGGGAGGGTAAGATCACACTGGCCACCCCACTCTGGGACACTGACCTACTTGGCAATCTAAGACACACCTGTGGATTTGACACGTGGGACTTAATAGTTATCTCTAGGTTTGGGGTCTCTGGAAGGCAGGAGGAATCATGCCCTTTGCCCAATTGCAAGTGGAGTATGAATTTGCCGATACTGAGTATTTTGGGTAACTACAGACACGCCCTGCTCGCAGTGATAGCAAAGGGAGAGAGGCCGCCAGACTCCGCCCCACTAGAAGATAGGGTCCTAGACGGGGATGTTCCACCAAATGGAAACATATTTGGGGAAAATGGAATGACTACAGGGGAGGAATATGTGATCACTGCAGCCAAGGTGGGATGCTGATCTGGGATGGCCAGTTATAAGTGGCTCCAATATAAATGGTTTGTAATACTATGGTCTCAGATGTATTGTTCAGTTTGTGCCAGTACAAAACCTCGAATACATATATCTGTATGATGTCTAACATGTACCACTACCAACCTTCTCCCAAATAAAAGGTTTTATAAAAAAAAACTAAAAGATACTAGAGGCTTCATTTACAACAATTTGACTTAGGACAGCGCTGTATGTAACGTTGCTGCGCTGCCCTGCATCAAAGGAAAAACAGCAGGAATGTACTGTATCTATAAGATACAGCACGTTCCTGGCCTCTTACACTGCACTGGTGCACAACTGGCTATCTATCACAAACACTGGCAACCTTGTACCGTGGCGCAAAGGTGCCTGCATCAAAATCAGGTTGTTTTTTGCAGGAAGGTAATCTCACTGCACAGATCAACCTGTTACACCACCCCTTGGGAGGTGCAGGCTTTTGGCACATTCCAAGATTTACACTATGTTGTATATCTGGGGTTGTGTCAAAAACAATGGGCGTTGAGTGGAAACACCCAATGCAATGTCCATGGCACAACCCCCCCTCCCCTCCATAGCAGTGTGAGGCAATGCAGCGAATTGTGGTGCAATGCCTTACACCATATCTACGAGGCCATGAAAAGCCACATAAGGTGGCTTTCTGTGACCTTGTAGATATGATTGAGCAGCCTGCGACTACAGAGCATCATTAAAAGGTACGCTCCTGCAGTGTGAATGAAGTCCTAGGCCTTGTATTAACATATTACAGACTCAGAAGCACTGCCTCTTTTACTTACAGCTACATTCAAATTAAACATTTCATTTTTTATCAATCCACATTCTAATCTCTGTCTCTTAGAAGCTATATTAACAAATATGCACTTCTAGAAACCACTTTTCACTGAGTAAACCTTGAATAAAATAGCTTTTCCAACAGTAGTGCACTTACTTACACTTCTCAACAAAGTTCAGAAAGTATATTTTAAATTACCTGAACTTGAAGCGGTTTCTTATATCCAGCGGAAGACAACGGTAAGTCTCACACTTCTGTTGAGCACAACTCAAGCAGGCTTCATTCTCCTTCAAATCACCAAGAACAATGTGAACTATATCACCCGATCACATCACAGCATGTATTCAACCATGTCATAGCAATGGTGGTTGAACCTTCGTCCTTTTTTTCTACTTCTCTGATTGAATTATTTTATTAACTGTATAATTACTTAAAATTTTTACAGTAAAACACAATAAATGTCTAAAATACAATAAAATGCACCATGCCAGCATGGGCGCAGTTTTTCACAGAATGCTCCTAAATGAAACTACGTCACCATGAGAAAACGTTAGGTATATGCTCCAATTCACCCCAGCTTCTACTTAGACCCATTACCATCTCACGAGACTCTCGCAGGATCACAAAACACCTTGTGGCAGGCTCAGTAATTTTCCATCAGGGTCTCCCAAGCCTCTCATGAGATTGCAAGTGTCCTTGCTCCCTGAAGCTTGTGGTCTACTCTTGAGAGATTCTCTCATAATCGTGACAAAATTGTAGGGAAATAGTAGTATGTAGGATGGAGTATCCTCTCCACTGAGACCCATCTCTTATATGACAGGTTTGTGCAGTAGAGCATAGGTAGGTACTCGCCTCTCCAAACAGACCTCTTTCTCAGATTACAGGTGTGCAGAGTATTGTGTGTTGAGGGACTGCCCTCTTTACTGAGAACTCTCTCACATGGAAGGTGTCCATTGAAGAGTGTGTGCAGAGAAACTGGCCCCACCACTGAGATCTCTGTCCCAGATGACGGGCTTGTACAGTAGGGTGTTGAGAGAGACTAGCCTCTCTGCAGAGTCCTCTCTCTGTAATAATTGGTGTGCGTAGTAGGGTGTGGGGACCTAGTGGGCTTGCCTATCAGACCTCTCTTTCAGATGATGGGTGTGCATAGTAGGGTGTGTGGAGGTACAGGCCTCTCAGCTGAGATCTCTCTCTGTTTTGATGGGTGTGCATAGTAGGGTGTTGTGAGGGACTGACCTCTTCTTTTAGACCTCTCGCTCTCATTTGACGGGTGTTGGTAGTAGTGTTTAGGGAGGGACCACCCTCTCTGTCAGACTTCTCCTTCAGAGGACAGATGTGCACGGTAGGGTGTGTGGAGAGACACTGGCCTCTCCGCTGCGACTTCTCTCTCAGATAACTGGTGTGCATACTAGGGTGTGTGAATGGAGTGGCCTTTCCTTTAAGACGCCTCTCTCAAATGACAGGTGGGTTTAGTAGGGTGTGAGGAGAGACTGGCCTCTCCTTTGAGATGTCACTCTCAGATGAAGGGTATGCATATTAGGGTGCATGGGGAGTGATTAGCCTTTCCACTGACACCTCTGTCTCAGATGATAAGTGTGCATAGTAAGGTGTGTGGATGAGCCTGAGCTCTACTCACAACTCTTCTCAAACCAAGGACTATAAATAGTAGAGTCTGATAAACATCATCTACATTAAGACTCCTTCCGATAGTAACAAGTGTGGATAGCACAGTGTACTCAAACATCACCTACTCCTTTCTACTTTTTATGACCTGATGAGAAACTCGTGAGATTGTAACATTATTATTTTAAAAAGAATTAACCTTCTAATCATCACAGTACTTATCTAGCACACACTTCCTCTCATATACAAGGATTACATTATGGATTCCTACTAATAGAGTGTATTGAGCACTCATCTACTCCTTTTTTCTATTCACGGTCCAGCAAGAGTCCCACAAGATCCTAAAAAGTAGTTTAAATCAATATAGATTTATTTTCATCACAGTAGCTATCCCTTGGACAACTTCTCTCCAAATCTAGAGGGCCAGCATGCCTTTCTACTGCCCGGTACATGGCTTTTTTATTTCATTTTCACAACACCTCGAATGTTTCACAGTAAACAGTAATGGCAAACATTTTATTTCTAACATTCCAACAGCCAGGCAATCACAGTGTGACAGCTCATAGGAAAAATGGGCCTCTCAATCAATCACAGGACTCCATTTTTTATTTTGCGCTCTGGGACTCTCGCAAGCCCAACTGCCAATGAATACAAATATTTTTCTCCCTTAATTTCTGAAACACTTCTGAACGGATTTACTCCAAATCACAAAAAGCACACTCTGCAGACTAAGATCTAGGGGGTCTATTAGGATGTCAGGCGGTACCACCACCGCGGTGCTGGCAAGGCGGAAAAACACCTTTTTCCGCAATAGCAAAACATAGTTCATTTCCCGTCCGCCGCGGAGCGACGCGCACCGCCATCAAAGTGTGCCCGCCACCACGGCAGTGGTAGCCAATGGAGACTCACCACCATGCGGAATGACGTCTGCACCGCTAAAGAGATTAAGATGGCCCAAACAGGCAGAAGCACCCCATCGGAGACACCGCCCATCCAGACACGGCGGAAACTCGATAGCGGATCGCCATAGCTCAGAGCCTGTCATCACCACCCGGGCATGAACGCCATGGACCCAGCCCTACATATGCATCCGGTCATGTGCCTGTTGCTGCACTACCATCAACTGGGACGGACGACGCCGCAGGTACACTAATACACAAATACAACACACAACACACGGGCTGACACAGGGTCCAAGTCCACCACAGACACCCTGCTGGGCGTCACAGCACATCCACAAGGGCACCCAATTGCCAACAAGTCACTTCTCTGCATCCGGGACACACATCGACTGCGAACTAGCAGCAATGTCACGCTCCCAGTCACGTCACCGCAGCGTTCAACACATGCGCACAATGCACAAGGCAAGGCCACAGCAAGACATGGGCATGGCACAGAGACCACAGGGATACACCACCCCCAACCACACATCAACACACACCAGCAGGTCACAGGCCAGGTGCCCATCCTGTGCACCCCCATGCACAGCAACAAGCACAGGATCAAGCAAGCACAATACACCCTACACCACACTGCAGACAACCAGGGTGACAGCCACTGCAGGAGTGGCTGACAAGGAACACTCAACACCTGTACCTCACACACTGAAGGCTGACAATACTTCCCAGCACGTACACACACAAACAAACACACACCATGGGTGTATTCACAAACAGAACACACACACAGGGTAGCCTGAACAGATGCCTGCCCAAACCTACACACAAACACCACAGGAAAACACACACAACCCCAACAGAAGCAGACATACCCTGCCAGCCAAACCGTGGAAAGATCAAGGGAGTACAAACACAACATCACTGCACAACATCATCACTCACCAACAAAACACACACAACATACCACAAATCACACAAGAATTGCACCTGCACAGCCACATCAAACAAACCACACATGCACCTGAAAGCACAAATAAACAAACACCACAGGACATCAGGGGATGCACATCAGGCAATGCCAAGCCCATATACCCACAACACTGTATGCACAACAAGCAGTGTGTGCACAACAAGCACAACAGCTACACACAGACATGACTGACACAACCTCAACACACACACCACAAATCAGCACAGCACAAAGCCAACAGCACACCCAGGAAGTGAAGCTACACCACAGCCAACACACAGACACCCTACACAACAACAACAGGATGCACCACTCTGGGATACAAGAACAAAACCATCGACACCAGAGCACTGGGCAGCACACAGAGCTCAAGTGCACAAGGGCAATGCACACTGATGAATAGCACAAGAACATCACACATAAACCAATGTGGCCATGTCCAGAGTGGAACAGCACTCTTGGCCCAAAAGCTGCACCACAAGGCACAGTCTCACAAATGAAGGGATGGGGTGGCACATACACATGTAAACAAAGGGGACAGCTGACATCCAAATCAACTGACTTGCATGTCAGCATTAGACATGTGAGGTGTGTACCAAACACAAATAGAGGGAATGCAGACCCACAATGGCTAGGCACAAGTGTCACACATAGAGGATGGCATCACACCACACACCATGCCATACAGGAGGAGAAAAGCCACCATGTGCCTCCAGTGCAAGAGAAAGTCACACACAATGCCAGTGAGGAGCAGCAGGGCCACATAGTCCACACAAACACACACAACAGACATTGATGATCAAACAAACACAACACTGATGTGCAAGTCACACACTTTGCACACTCATAAGTGACCAAAACAACAAGGAGGGGTCACACAGAACTGCATGGACACATCAACATACTGCACAGTGCACAACAGACAACTCACACAAGTGCATACAATCATTTACACAGGGTAGGACAATCCAAACACTTGGCACACAACTCCTGGCTAACACATGTGTGGCTAACACAATCCAGGGGCACACACACATCCAGACCCACTACAAAGTCATACCCTTCACACTGCACACCCCCTCCCCACCCAAGAGCACACATCTCATGTATGGCAGAGGACCAGGACTAAGGGCCAGCACAGTATGACCATACACATACACAGCTAGGCACCTATACAGGAATTACACACACTCATCATAACAGTGCCCAGCCTGCATGCAAACCTGTGTACAACAGCACACCCTGTGCTGGCAGTGTACCCCAACCTGACATGGCAACAACGTAGCCAACAACACAAAACCACTCACAAGAGAACTGCATGACTGCTAAAAGAGCCAACACAGATAACACAAGCATCAGTGTCTCAATGGACTGAAGATCCTGTTACCCCTGTTCAAAAATGTGATGCAGCCAAAGAGCTTGGCAATGTTGAAGTGACACATAGAGCATGGGGTACAGGCAACCAAATGCACACACAAAAAGATCTTTAATCAGCATGTACACTGACAAAACAGACAACAGGAGTAACTGTCTTTATTCACATATTGCACAGATGTGATAGTAGAACAACTGTACACAAGATCAAGAAACAAAATGCAGATCAAATGCAAGATATCCTGAACAAGCAAACTGTAAACTGGAAGGCAAGTGGGCATGGCACAGGGGAGACTCCTACACAGCAGAGCAACAGGGCCAGTGTCCAGGCCACAGGTGAGACTTCAACACAGCAGAGCAACATGGCCTGTGTCCAAGGCAGGTGGCACAGCAAGTACATGAGAGGCTGCACAGGTGAGAGTACAACACAGCAGAGCAACAGGGCCAGTGTCGATGGCACAGGGGAGACTCCGAAACAGCAGAGCAACAGGGCCAGTGTCCAGGGCAGGTGGCACAGCAAGTACATGAGAGGCTGCACAGGTGAGAGTACAACACAGCGGAGCAACAGGGCCAGTGTCAATGGCACAGGGGAGACTCCAACACAGCGGAGCAACAGGGCCAGTGTCCAACACAGCAGAGCAACAGGGCCAGTGTCCAGGGCAGGTGGCACAGCAAGTACATGAGAGGCTGCAGAGGTGAGACTCCAACACAGAAGAGCACCAGGACCAGTGTCCATGGCCCAGGGGAGACTTCAACACAGCAGAGCAACAGGGACAGTGTCCATGGCAGGTGGCACAGCACGTCCATAAGAGGCTGCACAGGGGAGACTCCAACACAGTAGAGCAACAGGGCCAGTGCCTACGGCAGGTGGCAGAGCACGTACATAAGAGGCTGCACAGGGGAGACTCCAACACAGCAGTGCAACAGGGCCAGTGTCCAGGGCAGGTGGCTAAGCACATACATGAGAGGCTGCACAGGGAAGACTCCAACACAGCAGAGTAACAGGGCCAGTGTCCATGGCACCTGGGAGAATCCATATCAAGGGGGGCGTAGGAACATCCCACGCTGAATCTTGAGGAGCACCAATGGGCCTTGGCCTCAAAATTATCAAACGTTACTTCATTTTAAAGCTGAATATATCTTTATTCCAATTGTATCTTCATAGTTGTATATTTAAACATCATATAATCAACCGTAGATCTGTCATTGGTGTCAACATTTATGTTTCAATCCTTTGTAAATCCAATAGTTAATCCCAATGCATTTCGGAACATAGAATCCCTTCATCAGGGGATCTATTGAGGAGATAAACATCGTATTAGGGCGGACATAAGAACAGGGCTCATCTAACACACATGTGAAAAAGGAAAAAGAAAGTAAGTGCTCCGCGCAAAAAATGTGGCGTCTCAGACCAAAACCAGGTACTCACTATATAATCCATCCCTAATCGAGGTAGTGAAAACATGCAGGTAGTTAGAACTGATAAAAAACGTGTACAATAAGAAAATGAAGGTCCTAGCATGTAACTGGAGCTACAGAAATCTTAACACGAGTGAAACGAAAATCGGGTTGAATCTAACAGAAGTATCTGTTAGAATACCATAGCGATAGTGAATGTGAAAACAAAGTCGCCGACATGAATATTCGGGGGTGCAGGAGCCAACACAGAATCAGTAAACAATGTTACCGGCGTGAATAATCCCAAGTGCTCAGTGCGCAAAGATTCTGACGGACCCTAAAGTCCGATGTAAACTGCTTAGTAGAACTCACCAAAGAGTCGGGCGTGTTGCTAGTGATCAAGCGTTTCCGCGTTCTGTGCGAGTGATGGCGTGCAGGGGCGGGTAATAATGTAAAAAACGGACTAGCGAAAAAAAGACGAGAAAAATAACAAAAAAAACGGACTCGGGGGAAAGTGGCATGCAAGGTGGTGGATGACTAGAAAACGGACCATTTAGAGAGGCTGAGGCGCCTAACACAAACAAGGGACTTGACATAACAAAGCTGTCGGGTATATTTACAAGTGGACACAATTCAATGATAGTTCAATGAATGTAAATGATGTGGTATAAATATTATGGAAGAAAAAAGAGTATGATATATATACACAGTAAGAAACAAGTATGTTGAGCAAAAAATATACGAGGGTAAGGGAACTAAAGATAAGAAAAGTTCAGAAAAGGGATGTAAAAAGTTGAAGAAAATAGTTAGGTGAAGATGAGCAAGATAGGTATTAGAAAAGACAGTACTTATAGGAAACAACTGTATTCTGTACGATCATTCAAACCAAAAGGTTGACAAGAGTCCAGAATTTTCATCCAAATTAACTCTCGTTGTAACAATCTCTTGTGATTGTCGACTCCCGGTCTCAATGGGACAACCTCCAGTGCAAGGAATCTCAGCTGACTGATGTTGTGTGAAGCTGATATAAAATGTGCAGCCAATGGGGATTTCACATTCTGGGTTCTAATGGTACTTTTATGTTCCGTTAAACGGATCTTTAATTTTCTCTCAGTCTTTCCCACATATGGTAAACCACATGGGCATTTTAATAAATACACCAAGTTCATGGAGTCACATGTAGCATTGGTTTTAAGATGTATGATTTTGCCCGTACGTGGATGATTGATGGAATTGCCACTGATTATATTGTGACAGTGACTGCAATTGTGGCATGGTTTCGTTCCAGAAAAGGTATCAACTCTGTGAGGTGGAATGTGTTCTAACATATTCTTTAAGTTCTTTGCTCTTTGGTAGGCAAACAAGGGGGTACTGTTGAAAATTCCCTGGAAGTCAGGTTCTAGTTGTACCATTGACCAATTGTGTAAAAGAATTTTTTTGATGTTTGGGCTATTCGAAGAATATTTCGACACAAATACCGGTCTCTCAAGTTTTTTTTGGCGTGTGCACTGAGACAATAATTCTTCTCTGGTTTTTGTCTTTATGCGTTCTTGAGCAGCTGATAAGATCGTGTCTGGGTATTTTTTGTCTCTGTATTTGTGTAAGATGTTGGTTTCAAATTTTAGGTAATCTTGTGTTTCAGAGCAAATTCTCTTAGCCCGTAGCAATTGGGAGTATGGTAAATGTCTCTTCAAGGAAGATGGATGGCAGCTGGTGTATAGTAAGGCGTTGTTGCGATCCGTTTCTTTGATGTACAAACTGGTTTTTAATCTACCATTGTCGATAGAGACCTGAATGTCTAGAAAGGGCAAACTGTTAGTGTCAATGTTGTGAGTGAACCGTATGTGGTCGAATCCAACACAGCAGAGCAACAGGACCAGTGTCCAGGGCAGGTGGCACAGCAATTACATGACAGGCTGCACAGGGGAGACTCCATAAGAGCAGAGCAACAGGGCCAGTGTCCATGGCACAGGTGAGACTCCAACACAGCAGAGAAACAGGGCCAGTGGCTGCACAGGGGAGACTCCAACACAGCAGAGCAACAGGGCCAGTGTCCATGGCGCAGGGGAGACACCAACACAGCAGAGAAACTGGGCCAGTGTCCAGGGCAGGTGGCACAGCAATTACATGACAGGCTGCACAGGGAAGACTCCATAAGAGCAGAGCAACAGGGCCAGTGTCCATGGCACAGGTGAGACTCCAACACAGCAGAGCAACAGGGCCAGTGGCTGCACAGGGGAGACTCCAACAGAGCAGAGAAACAGGGCCAGTGTCCATGGCACAGGGTAGAATCCAACACAGCAGAGCAACAGGGCCAGTGTCCATGGGACAGGGGAGACTCCAACACAGCAGAGCAACAAGGCCAGTGTCCAGGGCAGGTGGCACAGCAAGTACATGAGAGGCTGTAAAGGAGAGACTCCAAAATAGCAGTGCAACAGGGTCAGTGTCCAGGGTAGGTGGCACAGCAAGTACATGAGAGGCTGCACAGGTGAGAGTACAACACAGCTGAGCAACAGGGCCAGTGTCCATGGCACAGGGGAGACTCCAACACAGCAGAGCAACAGGGCCAGTGTCCAGGGCAGGTGGCACAGCAAGTACATGAGAGGCAGCACAGGTGAGACTCCAACACAGAAGAGCAACAGGGCCAGTGTCCATGGCACTGGGGAGACTCCAACACAGCAGAGCAACAGGGCCAGTATCCAGGGCAGGTGGCACAGCACGTACATAAGAGGCTGCACAGGGGAGACTCCAACTCAGCAGAGCAACAGGGTCAGTGTCCAGGGCAGGTGGCACAGCAAGTACATGAGAGGCTGCACAGGGGAGACTCCAACACAGCAGAGTAACAAGGCCAGTGTCCATGGCACAGGGGAGAATCCAACACAGCAGAGCAACAGGGCCAGTGTCCATGGCGCAGGGGAGACTCCAACACAGCAGAGCAACAGGGCCAGTGTCCATGGCACAGGTGAGACTCCAACACAGCAGAGCAACAGGGCCAGTGTTCAGGGCAAGTGGCACAGCAAGTATATTAGAGTTTGCACAGGGGAGACTCCAACACAGCAGAGCAACACGGCCAGTGTCCATGGCACAGGGGAGAATCCAACACAGCAGAGCAACAGGGCCAGTGTCCATGGCACAGGGGAGAATCCAACACAGCAGAGCAACAGGGCCAGTGTCCATGGCGCAGGGGAGACTCCAACACAGCAGAGCAACAGGGCCAGTGTCCATGGCACAGGTGAGACTCCAACACAGCAGAGCAACAGGGCCAGTGTTCAGGGCAAGTGGCACAGCAAGTATATTAAAGTTTGCACAGGGGAGACTCCAACACAGCAGAGCAACACGGCCAGTGTCCATGGCACAGGGGAGAATCCAACACAGCAGAGCAACAGGGCCAGTGTCCATGGGACAGGGGAGACTCCAACACAGAAGAGCAACAGGGCCAGTGTCCAGGGCAGGTGGCACAGCAAGTACATGAGAGGTTGTAAAGGAGAGACTCCAAAACAGCAGAGCAACAGGACCAGTGTCCAGGGCAGGTGGCACAGCAAGTACATGAGAGGCTGCATCCACAGGGGAGACTCCAACACAGCAGAGCAACAGGATCAGTGTCCATGGCACAGGTGAAACTCCAACATAGCAGAGCAACAGGGCCAGTGTCCAGGGCAGGTGGCACAGCAAGTACATGAGAAGCTGCACAGGCAAGGCCAGAACAGCAGTGAATGACAAGGCCGTGGGCATGGCAAAGTGCAGAGTCAGTGAGTTATGATGGGTGTGTTGACCCATCTAATCACGCACTGTTCACACGATGCTTCCGCACCTAACTTTAACTTATTTGCTTATTCACTGGAAACCTTGTTTTACTATTTTTTTTGTTTATTGTATTCAGTATTCAGTCTGTTATCAAAAAGTTTTCATTATTCAAATCATAATCATCATCAACTGTTACATTAGAAAAGAAAACAATATTTGCATTAATTCATTGGTATCGCAATAGAACAATTTTACATTTTTTCATGATCACAAGGTTTGTATCAAGCCCAATGCATTTCGGCACCTGATTAGTGCCTTCATCAGGGGAAAACCTGATTATGTTGACCTGTATGCAAAATATGACCTCTTGTGTACCACGAAAGCAGCTAATTATCTTACTAACTGAAGACTGAATACTGAATACAATAAACAAAAAAATGGTAAAACAAGGTGTACTGTGAATAAGCAAATAAGTTAAAGTTAGGTGCGGAGGCATCGTGTGAACAGTGCGTGATTAGATGGGTCAACACACCCATCATAACTCATTATCGAATTAAGGAGTGACTATCCTTATTAATCACAGCACCAGTGGATTAATGACATAACTTCGAGTACAACGGAGTGCTCCACACAAACCCAATAACTAAAAGTGCAGAGTCAGGACATGAGAAGCTGAACAGGCAAGGCCAGAACAGCAGTGAATGACAAGGCCAGTGGCCAGGGAGAAGTGCAGAGTCAGGACAGGAGAAGCTGCACAGGCGAGGCTAGAACAGCAGTGAATGACAAGGCCAGTGGGCATGGCAAAGTGCAGAGTCAGGACATGAGAAGCTGCACAGGCAAGGCCAGAACAGCAGTGAACAACAAAGCCAGTGGCCAGGGAGAATCTGGTACAGACACTGGCACTCCCTCTGGTGATGTGCTGGATCCTGCGGAACGCTTTGTCTGGCTACGCCTCTGGACCACCTTACCCTGCTTACCAGGTGTCCCACTTACAGAGCCCTCCTTTGCCTCTTTGCCAGGTATCCCACTTACAGTGCACTCCTTTGCCTCTTTGCTTGAGGTGGCCCCTACAGTGCCCTCCTTCACCTGCTTCACTGGGCTTGGAATTTAAGTTGATGTGGTGGGGGGATGTGGGCCTGTGCCCTTCCTAGGTGTACCCTTGCTATACAACACCTCCTCAGTGGGCACAGACACTGCACGCCTAGCTCTGCGTGACGTTTTAGGGACTGTAGAGTCCTTAGCTGGTGATGCCTCAGAAGTTTGTGAGGCTGATGTCAGCCTCATTGCTTTTTCGGCCTTGCTCTTCCCTGACGGGCTCTTGTCTTTGTATTCTGGGATGGCTCTGCTCTTCTGGGGGGATGGTGTCTGTGGGCGGGACAGCTTGGTTTGTGTCTGCTTTGTGCTCCTTGTGCTGTATCGTGTCGGTGACGCATGCCAACCGTGGTCACTGTCCTCTGATGTGGCCACTGACTGGGGGGTGGACAAAGGCACCTGAGCAGGAATGGGAGCATGTGCTTGTTGAAGGGCATACGTTACTGCCGATGACAAAGCCTGGACAGTACGGTGGAGCCCACCCACGTCAGAGTGTATGCCCTACATGTAAGCAACCACCTGCCCTAATTTCTTGTCATGGTCGCTGAAGGCATTGAGCAGGGCAGTCTGGCCCACACAAAGCTGGTGCAGGAGCTCTACAGACTCAGCACTGAGGGCAGCAGGGGGGACAGGTGCAGGCCCAGCGGTGCCAGGTGTAAATGTAACTCGTCCCCTCTTACAGACACAAGCAGTACCAGAGAAAGTTGGTGGGAGGCTGGGCACTGGCCGTTGAGTGGTAGATGATGTAGCAGACTCCCCATCCCCACTGCCTAACAACATGGATGCATCACCACTCGCATCAGATGATGTAGTACTCTGTGTCTCAGCCACGGATTCCTCCTGCATACTCCTGTCCCTTTCAGATGCGCTGGTGAGCTCTGTTTCACTGGCCTCCGGTGCAGCTGTAGTGCTACTCTTGCCACCACTGGTTTCCGGCTCCTGTTCCTCCGAGCCCACTGGCGATTATGCATGAGAGAGAGATGCAGGGTTGTATAAATGACATCATCAGGACAAAGCAAATTCAACAATGCATACTGGGGATGCCCAAATCAACATGCTGACCACCACACCATGCATAAACATTGCAGCAACACAGTACATACACCACAACAGTGCCTGCAACACTGACTACCTGCCATGACTGAGCCATGTTTAGGTCACACAGCACAACACCATGCCCGTGGATAAAGTGTACCACACACAACTTGCCATGCCCACACCTATCATGTCCCAACACTCATTGCCACTGACAGGCCTTCAGGGAACCTGAGGGGAGAACACACACACCTATTAGGACATGACAGTCCACAATGCCAAGTAGGCCATAATAAGCACCATGTGGTACTCTGGGGCACCTTGTTGTCATGCGTGTGACCCTCAACAATCATGGTACATGCAAAGTCGGAATACATGAACTCACACTCAGATAGTGGACCCTTATGTTAACCCCCTAATACATATCCCACACCATCACAATGCAGAATGACCATGTGGATCCAAACACACATGGCTATGATAAAGCACAGCAGGGATGATCAGCCATGTAAGGGCTGTTTGGCACAATGCCTGACACTAACATACATCCCTGCTGCCACTCACATGACACATCACAGCACCACCCCACAAACATAACATGGCTCACCGCTGCCACTGGCTCTGTACACATGCATCCGCTCCCAGGCAAGGTCACCCTCCCCAAATACTCACCCCTGCCTTGCTGGCGATGCCCCTTCAGACGTGCATCCAACTCCGGATTAGTCACTGCCAATATGCGGAACATCAGTGGTGTTAAGTTGCATTGTGCCAGACGCCAAGTGCGCGGTTGCAGCCCCAAGGTCATCTCGGCCACGTTTTGTGCTAGCTGGCTGATGTCATCCAACCTCTTGTTTACCAAACAACCAAGGGCTTTGACTCTCTTCAGTAAAGCAGAGTCTAAATAACTAATCAACCAAAACAAGTGCCAGTACTGAGACCTGATAAACTAAATAATTTGACCAACAGACTAGAAACTTAAATTTTTAGTCTTGTGATTGCGTTAATCCATCAAAATTGCTTTTTATTTTTCAATTTTTTAGACCAGAGAACATACAAAATATTTATAAATATGTGCAAATAGACATGGAAAATATAACAAAAACAGTTGTGAATGAACAGATCACAGTGCTATAAAAATCACTACACACACACCCTCTTTCACATTCACTCCCTCACTCGAAACTGAATCCTCTTCACACAAACTTACATACATACACAAATAACACACTTGGTGGTGCAAAGGAAAGATTTGGAAATGTGATGGGACCTACGTGATCGTATTAGCACAATTGTTACATTATAAATTAAAGGCTTGATAGGTGGCAGCCTGAAAAATGAATACAAATATTGACCTGCCCCTAAACATTTGAATTATATCTTTATCACCAAAATTTTGCAAAATACAGCTGACTTATTGCGTAGGTCAAACCAAAACAAGACAAGGTCGACGCGTTTCAAACCGGACCCTTTTGTCCGGTTCTCATCAGGACCAGAAGATAACCTTGTTCTAGACAATGGCTCCGCGACCGTCGGCATAGGGATCACCGCGGTTTCCTGGTTGTGGCACCCGGAAGTTTAGCGTCTGCCTAAGATTGGTAGAGAGCGCCCACGTATTGATGCACCACGTGGGCGCTCTCTACCAATCTTAGGCAGACACTAAACTTCCGGGTGCCACAACCAGGAAACCGACGGTCGCAGAGCAGCGGCGTTGAAGTTATCCGTTGGATCGAGAAAAAAAGAAAAAATCGGAAAACGGCGCCCACGCCGCAGTGTGCATTCCCCGACGGAGGCGAACCTCCTCCATTGATCTATGAGACGCCGTCTTCATTTTTTTTAAAACTACAAGTCCCAGACGATTCGGTCCCCCTGGCAACCCACAACCCACAGCTCAGCTTCTTTACATCCCTCTGGAGAATTACACTCTCCCTGAGATTTGACTGAAGCCATTGTCTAGAACAAGGTTATCTTCTGGTCCTGATGAGAACCGGACAAAAGGGTCCGGTTTGAAACGCGTCGACCTTGTCTTGTTTTGGTTTGAGCTATGCTATAAGTCAGCTGTATTTTGCAAAATGTTGGTGATAAAGATATAATTCAAATGTTTAGGGGCAGGTCAATATTGTTATTCATTTTTCAGGCTGCCACCTATCAAGCCTTTAATTTATAATGTAACAATTGTGCAAATACGATCACATAGGTCCCATCACATTTCCAAATCTTTCCTTTGCACCACCAAGTGGGCTATTTGTGTATGTATGTAAGTTTGTGTGAAGAGGATTCAGTTTCGAGTGAGGGAGTGAATGTGAAAGAGGGTGTGTGTAGTGATTTTTATAGCACTGTAATCTGTTCATTCACGTCTGTTTTTGTTATATTTTTCATGTCTATTTGCATATATTTATAAATATTTTGTATGTTCTCTGGTCTAAAAAATTGAAAAATAAAAAGCAATTTTGATGGATTAACTCAATCACATGACTAAAAATTTAAGTTTCTAGTCTGTTGGTCAAATTATTTAGTTTATCAGGTCTCAGTACTGGCACTTGTTTTGGTTGATTATCCAACCTCTTGTGGCAGTGGGTGTGTCATCTGTTGGATACCCCCAGGGCTCGTACCTTTGCAGCAATAGCCCTCCACATGGCCTTACACTGGTGTACCTTGTGCTGCAGGTATGGGAGAAAAGTAGGGTAAATGACCAGTTACACAGTGTCATGTACCAACATCTATCACAACAGTAGCAATACACAGACACAGGACCAATTGTAATCCCCCTAATTCCCAAACTGGGGGACACCTCACAAGGGCACTCTGCATGGCCAAAATAGATATCATAGCATGCATACATGAGGGCGTAGAGGCTACATGCCAATCACACACACATGCAGGATGACTGAACTGAAACCCCTCAATGGGTCGCACACATCACCGTCCCATGAATGTCTGACCCCACCTGCCCAACCTCACCCTGTGATGTCAACATAATCGGCGCCACCTTGTCCCCACTCAGGCCCGTACGCTCTAGCAAGCAGCAGCCATTTTGAAAGTGCCATGGCCCCTCTGCCCCTCGCCGATCACCAGCGCGTCTCCCTGGCGTTGCAAACCCCCCCCGCACTCTCTGACCACCCCGCTCTCTCGTGCATTAACCTTTTACCCCTCCCCAGCGCAACCCGACCACGGAAGCAAAAACCCCCCCCGGCCAACACCTCCCCGGCCTTTGATGAACCCCCTTCCTCTGCCCTGCCCCGCTCCCAAGCCACCACCTGGCCCTGCAGCTGCCATTTATTGGCCCCCTTCCTGTAAGCAGTTGCCCCGATTCAAAGGATCTCCGACTAATCAAAGGCCTCCCACCCCGTGCAATCCGATCAGATACACCCGTTCCGGGAATCGACAGAGTATCCTGCTGTGGAATAGCCATCACTTTCTGTAGATATGTGTGAGAACGAGCTTGAAGTGGGGATTCCAAGAATGTCTTTCCGTACATCAAAGTCTTGACAAGAATGTGTCACATGTAATAAAGCAATAAACCTGTGTATAAGAGGCCAGGCCTCAGAGATGTGGTTAGAGCACCTCCCGAAGACATTCTGTGTGCGTGTCCGAAATGACAGGCTCTCCTCATGAGAAATAAACCCTGTTCTTGCGTTCCAGCTTCCAGCGCCTGTCTCTTTATTTGGTAACTATTGCTATGGGAAATTAGAGGCGTCCTTGCGCCAACAGCCTGGGCATTCAACAGTAACTGGCTGCTTTTCCTCAACCCTCAATTATAACTTACCACTACATTGGGGCCACCATACAGCCTTGGGTACTGTGCCAGCACCTCATCCACTAGCACCTCCAGCTCCTCGCTTGTGAATGGACTGGCACGGATCTTCTCAGTTCTTGTCATCCCTGTGGTCATGTAACACTTGTGGTTGAAGTGAGTGGTGAGGAGTCCCAGGCAGCAGGCACTTGTGGCAGCAGCAGGAAAGGGTCCCAAGCAGCAGCAGGAGAGGGTCCCAGGCAGCAGGCACTTGTGGCAGCAGCAGGAAGAGAGTCCCAGACAGTAGCAGGAGAGGGTCCCATGCTGCAGGCACTTGTGGCAGCAGCAGGAGAGGGTCCCATGGCAGCAGGCACTGCTGGCAGCAGCAGGAGAGGGTCCCAGGCAGTAGGCACTTGTGGCAGCAGCAGGAGAGGGTCCCCGGCGGAAGGCACTTGTGGCAGCAGCAGGAGAGGGTCCCAGGGAGCAGCAGGAGAGGATCCCAGGCAGCAGGCACTTGTGGCAGCAGCAGGAGCGGTTCCCAGGCAGCAGGCACTTGTGGCAGCAGCAGGAGAGGGTCCCTGGCAGCAGGCTCTGTGAGCAGTGGAAATGTGGTGCTCACTCCCACAGATTTATAACTCCCTGGGCTCGTTTTTGAGGTGCAAAGCTGCAATTATTGGATGTGCAGGATTGCCTCATTCAAAAGCATCCAATGACCGGCTTCGCGGTAGCGGAGCAGGCCTTCCACAATTTTCAAACCTGCATCATGCCACCGCAATCATCGCTCCCTTTGGCTGTAGGCAATGCTCCATGGCGGTGATGAACCGCAGGGGCCCGGGTGCACTACCGCGATGGTGCATCGTTCAAAATCGTCCAATGACCGGCTCCACGGTGGCAGAGCATGCCTTCCACTATTTCCAACCTGCATCATGCCACCGCAATCATCGCTCCCCTTGGCTGTAGGCAGTGCCCCATGGCGGTGATGCACCGCCGTGGCCAGGCGGTAGCAACTGCCATATATGTGGCGCAGCATGCCCACTGCCAACAACCTATGTCTCCATGCCAATGTCTACCACACTTGTGTAGGGGGTGGTGCTGGTGTCAAACCGCCGTGGACAGGCGGCAGCAACCGCCATATGTGTGGGTCAGCATGCCCACGCCAGCAACCCATGTCTCCAGGCCAATGTCTACCGCACTTGTGTAGGGGATGGTGCTGGTGTCACACCGCCGTGGACAGGCGGTAGCAACCGCCATATGTGTAGAGTAGCATGCCCACCCGCGGCAACCCATGTGTCCATGCCAGTGTCTACCGCACTTGTGTAGGGGGTTGTTGGACTTGGCCCTTCTGGCAGGTTCACCCCTAATCTTTTTTCTTTTAATATATGATCTGTGTTGATGATTTTTGGGTCTCTGCGCACTTTTTCCCTGTGTCCCAGAGTAAAGTGCGTGCGTGTGGTAAGGCTGGCCTGCCCTCCCATAGGAATGCATGGGGAATGTCTGTGTCCCTGGTAGCTCCTGATGCGTGGGGAGTGCAGGCTCGAGTTTGGTATGTGCGGACTCGTGAGAGTGAATGCTTTGCAATGATGTATGTGGAATGATTGTGTCTTGTGTGGAAATGCCACTTCTAGGAGTTGGCATATTAGTGTAAAATATGCCTGGCGTGTGATTGGCTAGGGCTGGCTGGTGAGCCTGGCTCCAGGAGTCTGGATGGGTCTGCCCGGTGGTGAGTGTGGAGATTAGCATGCTGATGGCTGGGGAGGAGTGCACTTGGGTCCTGAATAGGGCGGGGCTTTACCCACTCAATGCTGGCTCCGCCCCCTGTGGTGCCTCTAATGACCCTAGCCTCCCTAGTGAATAGAAAGGGTGGTTGAGCACATGAAGGGTGCTCCAAAACCAGCTGCAACTGGTTTCCCTCCACCCTGCACCTCAGACAAAGGAATTTACAGTATAAGAAGGGGCTGTGTCCCCTTACAAGTTGTTCTCTTCTAGGATCCGATCTGAGGGGGGCTGCTGCTGCTGGAGGCCAGGAGGAACCGCCAATTGGGACTGCCTTCCTGCCAGGAGGTCCAAGTGAGCTGGCCCCTGGCCCAGCCTTCCCCCCCCCCTGCCTTCCTGTATTCCTGAAGTACTTTTTGTTGCTGAATTTTCTACTTATAGCGCTGGGGAGCGCTTTGTGGCCTGTTGGCGCTCGGAGCGCTTTGTTTGTACTTTCGCGGCTGCCCACACCGCAATTTGCCGCTGTTTGCCGATTATTGAAGACCCTGGCAGGTGCCCACCCCGTCAGGAAACGGCTGCCATTTTTATGCCCCCTATTGCTAGGAACTCTTTATTTTACTTATTGCCAAGAAGGGTGCCCTCCCCTTGTGTTGCCCGGAAGGCTGCACCGCCGCGGGCCGAGCCGCTAGATCATCCGCTTCTGGGCCGCTGCCCAACGCGACCCGGAAGGCAGGCGAGGTAGAATGCCCAAGAGAGAAAGAAGAGCCGCCGCCTCACAACCCGGCCGCGCTGGGATTGGCCCAGCCGGCTGAGCCTCCCGCCCCATCATCCAGAGAGAACCGGCAGCCTCAAGAAGAAGAGAGGAGGGGCACGAGGCACAGTGCCATGCCTGCCCCCGCCCTAGCGCTGAAAGGACCCAGCCCGGAGCAGCACCAGAGGAGTGTCTCCACCGTCCCAATGAGTGCGGGACAGTTTTCCGCTTGTTCTTAGAGCGGCCCCGGTTGTCAGAGGGCCGCTCCAACGAGTTGGGCATTTCCTTGTTTAGAGCCCGAGAGGCTCAGGGGCATATTTGTTGTCGAGCCCTAGGGGCTCCACCCAGGCCCATTTGATCTACGAGCCCCGGGAGGGTCAGACCAGCCCATTTGTGTTGCGAGCCCTGGGAGGCTCGTGGGGGCAGGTTATTTTTAGAGCCAGAGAGGCTCTGGGCTGGCATTTCGTTACTTGAGTCCCCCACGAGGGACTCCCAAGATCAGGGGCATTCTTTGGTGCAGGGCAGCGAAGCTCCTAGGGGACAGCCAAGTTGGTTAGAGCCCCGAGGCTCCCACGCTGTGTTGCCCCATTGTGTTCTTGAGTGCACAAGGCTCCAACATTGGCATCATCATTGCTTACAACTGCCCAGCACTTTGTGGGCAGTTGCCGTGTTTAGGTTTGTTCTTTGCTGCCTGCGCAGCCTGCCCTGACATTTTGGACTAAGGGCATTTCAGCCCTTGCGAGGCCAGTTGGCCTGGGGGACAGTTCTAGTGTTGTGCCATGTGCACCATGCGCAATTTATGATTTACCTTTGCTAAATCTGACCTGCTTAGTTGATTGTTTTATGTTTTTTTTTACCTTTGCTAAATGTGACCTGCTTAGGTGATTGTTTTATGTTTCTTTACCTTTGCTAAATGTGACCTGCTTAGGTGATTGTTTTATGTTTCTTTACCTTTGCTAAATGTGACCTGCTTAGGTGATTGTTTTATGTTATTACCTTTTCTAAATGTGACCTGCTTAGGTGATTGTTTTATGGTTTATAGGTCCTGATAATAAGGTCCTAGGTCCCTGCGTGATTTTCCTAAGGTGGTTAGGGATGCGTAGGAGGTACCCTTTACCAGTAATTACTGTTTGTGTGCTACATTTACTATTTTGGTGCTACAGTCATTATATATCTATGTACTAAGTGTTATACCTACAAGTATTATTACTCCTACAAAGTGCTAATTACAACAACTACTAATTCTAAAAGTGTCTACCCCTGACGATGGTCCAGGTGGCCCTGTCCTGTACATAATCCCCTGTAAATTCTGACCATGCCTGTTGGCACATTGTAAAGTGTGTGTTTTATCTAATGTGTTTTTGCTATAATACAAAGGCTATTTTTTATATAACCTTGTGTGGAGTTTCCTTTGTGGTGGACCATGGGTGTTGTTGCTGGGTGCGCTCGCAAACGCTTTACCCATCGCCTCCGAGATTAGCCTTGCTGCTCGCGTCACGTTACCTAGAGGGTGAGCAGAGGTTGTCTTGGTGTGTAACTCCCTTGCCCTGACATAGAAATGGTGATCCCTGACTGACTTTGGCGCGAGCCTTGGCCAGCCAGGGGTCCCGTTTCTAACATTGGTGGCAAGTGATGCGGATTGGACTTGCGTTTGCGCTGTACCACTGTGGCGACAGGCCACACTACAAAGCTCTGCATTTTAGATGACCACATTTTGGGGATTATTGTTTTTTAGGTGAAGTTTCAGTATTGCTTCTCCTGAAAGGTGTCATTTTGTAATTTTGTCCAGTACCTTGATCCCCGTCCTGCTCCCAGATTGGTACCTGTGTCGCTTATGGTCAGGTTGAGAAATCAGGGGTGGTAGAAACTGCCTTACCGAGGGGGGGGGGGTGAATGAGTTGTGTGTTACACTGGACAGAGGAGTGCAAGTTATCCAAGATAGGGAGCTTGCTGAATTTTTTTAATTGTGTACTCCTGTTAAGCTCAGACCCCCAGGTTCCCTGTGTCAAACTTTTCTTGAGAACGTCCGCCAAAATGGAGCCTGCTTTTGATCTCTGTGGTCTTTTTAGATACAGTAGGTTAGAGCTGGTCAGATTTGTGAAAAGGGAAGCATAGAGGTGAGTGAGTCGGATACTCAGTCCTAGCTTGGGGACAGCCTGATCCTATGGCAAAAGGATCAGTGGGATCATGAGCACAGTGAGAGAGAGAGGGCCCGGACCGCACGCCGTGAGGGTGGTGAGTCTGAGGGGAGCCCTGAAGAATGTGAAGTTGATGAAGATGACAGTGAATGGGCTGCAGCAGATAGTGAGGACCCCATAGGTAAGGAGTCCCTTGCTGGGTCCAGTGTCAGTATCAGCGCCCCATCCCTTGTCCTGTCCCCAGAGGAGTGAGAAGATAGGGAGAAAGAAAGGGAGTATCAGCTAGCGATGGAACAGCTCATGTTAGAGCATGCCCAGGCTATGGCGCAGCTGGGTGTTAAGAAGCAACAGCTAGAGATCGAGAGGGTCTTAGCGCAGCAGAGGATAGAGGAGGAGAGAAGGGCCATCATCGGTGAGAGAGCAGCCCTAGAGGATAGACTATCCCCTGCGCACAATTTTAATTTTCTAGATTCCCCAGGGAGGGTTGAGTCCAGTGGTGGCAGCTATTTAAATCTCAGTGTAGACAGTCCCACTCCCAGTTACCCAAGTATGGTACCTGTTTCCCGAGAAGAGGAGTATCGGTTGAAGTTCAGGAACCTTAGGAGGCTGCCTCACCAGGATTGGGGGGAGTTAATGTTGTTAATGTTAATGTTATATGGGCTTGTATAGCGCACAGCTGCCCCAGCCAAGGGGCGTCCCGGCGCTTACTGTAAGAGACGTGAACAGAGGGAGGGGTCGGCAGAAGGAAGGAGACTAGCAGAAGAGGTGAGTTTTTATCACTTTCCTAAAGGACTTCAGGTCCTGTATCCCTCTGATAGGGTCAGGGAGGTCGTTCCAGAGCTTTGCGGCCAGGTACTTGAAGGAACGGCCGCCCATCCTGGATAATTTGATACGAGGTACTGTTGCCAGATTTTGGCCTTCTGAGCGTAACGTACGTCGGGGAACGTAGTTAGACAGGAGGGGGCTGAGCATGGGTGGAGAGCCATTTTTAGAATTTTAAAAGCTAGGCACAGTGTTTTGAAATGAATTCGTTTCTCCATTGGGAGCCAGTGAAGTTTAGTGAGAGTACTGGTTACAGACGCGTGGCGGGGGGTGCCTACCAGTGCCCTGGCGGCAGCGTTCTGTACTCGTTGGAGTCTAGCTTTTTCAGCTACGTTGGTCCCTAGGAGAAGGGAATTGGCATAATCCAATCTGGAGAGAATGGCTGCCTGTACTATCGTCTGACGGGTTTGGTTGTTGAAGAATCCAAGGATGGGTCTGAGATTTCTTAGAATACCGAAGCAGGTAGCTGCCACTTTTTTTGTGTGCTGAGTAAATTTAAGGGCGGAGTCTACCCAGACTCCCAGGTTTTTTACACAGTCCTTGGGTTCCGGTGGCTGTCCTAGGTCTGCTGGCCACCAGTTGTCCCCCCAAGCTTTAGTGTTTTTTCCTACTACCAACACCTCGGTTTTTAGGGCGTTGAGCTGAAGGTAGTTCGCTGTCATCCATTCTGTGATGTCCACGAGGGTGCGTTGGAATTTTTGGGTACTGGGTCCACTTTCATCGTTTAGTGCCACCACCAGCTGAGTGTCGTCAGCGTAGGATACAAGCGATAATCCGTGTCTTCTGGCTACCTCAGCCAGGGGCTGAACATACACATTGAACAGGGTGGGGCTAAGAGCTGAGCCCTGGGGTACGCCCTGTTCAATGGGGCATTCCCTGGAGAGATGGGGGGGGGGGTGGAGACTCGGAAGGACCGGCCCGAGAGGAAGTCTCTGAACCATTCAAGGGCTAACCCTGTTACCCCGACCTCTTTTAGACTGAACAGCAGAACCTCGTGTGACACCGTGTCGAAGGCAGCACTGAGATCTAGAAGAATCCGTGCTGCCGTTCCACCAGAATCTAGAATGGTGCGGAGGTGTTCAGTCACACTTAGTAGGGCTGTCTCAGTGCTGTGGCCAGCCCGGAAGCCATGTTGAGACCAGTCTAAGATGTTATTAGATGTCAGATGATTGGTCAGGGTGTTGTTTGCATGGGCTTCTGCTACCTTGGCTGGCCAGGGGAGGAGGGATATAGGTCTAAAGTTTTCGGGTTTATTGGGGTCAAGTGTAGGCTTCTTGATGATAGGAGATATCCGGGCCTGTTTCCACTTGGAGGGGATTATGCCAGTGGAGAAGGATTTGTTGATGATCCCTCGCAGAGGGCCTAGAACGATTTCATCTGCTTCTCGAAAGGTTTCAGGTTTGAGGGGGTCTGCTGGAGAGCCGGACTTGATTTTGTTGCAGATTTTCGAAAAGTCTTCTTGACTAAGGGCCGGGATACTAGCGAGGTTGGGTTCGTTAAAATCATCAGAAGGGGTAAGTTCTGGGGTAGGGGGAAAGGTGCTGTATATTTTTCTGATTTTTTCTAGGAAATAAGAGGCCAGATTGTCGCATAACGTAGGTGAGGAGTTTAGGTTAGCCGTTGTTTTTTTGGTGCTCAATTCTTTCAGAATTTTAAAGACGGTTTTTGATGCGTTGTGGCTATTTTTGATCTCCGTGGCGTAGTAGGTTGCCCTGGTCTTGCATATACTACGATGGTAGGTTTTTGGGGATTTTGTGTATAGAATCTTAAGGGCGGGATCATAGTTTTTTCTCCAGCATCTTTCCGCTTTTTTGCATTCCTTTTTTAGTGCTGCAAGTTCTTTGTTATACCAGGGACTGGATTCATGGGTACGTGCTTTGATCCATTTAGTGGGGGTCAGATTATCCAGGGCTTGGCTGATCCAATTGCAGAATTGGTCGTACTCATGGTCAGGGTTTTCACTAGGTTGGGGAGGACACATAGTGAGGAGACCGTGGAAGTCCTCAAGACGGAGCTTCCTCCAGGGTCTTTTCCGGACCTGCTGGGAGGGAACATTTAGCAGGATGTTTTTACAGGGAATTGACATGGATACTAGATAATGATCAGTCCAGGTCATGGGGATGGGCATTTCGACCCGTGCATTGGTGATGTTCGAAAAGATGGGGTCCAGGAGATGACCACCTGTGTGAGTGGGGCCCTTTACAAGTTGGTCTAATTGTAGAGCCCCCAGGTCCGCTAATAGAGTGTTAATTTTAGAGTCTCCCGTCTGATCAAAATGGATGTTCAGATCTCCAATTATAGTGAAGTTGGCGGTATCAGTAATCTGGGAGCATAGGTTCTCAAGGAGTGAGGTGATGAATTTACCATCATTTCCTGGGGGTCTATAGATCAGAAAACCTACCAAGCTGAGCTGAGGGTTAATTTTAATGTTGTAGCGTGTACATTCGCTATCTGAAATGTCAGTTTTAGTTAGTTGGCATGTAATATTTGTTTTGGTCATCATGGCAATACCACCGCCTCTGGAGTGTCTGCTGAGAGTGTGAGTCGTATAGCCAGTAGGGGTTGCCAGGTTCAGTACGGAGTCCATGTCATCATGCAGCCACGTCTCAGTAAGAAATAATATGTCCAGGGCATGGTTAGAGACCAAGTCGGAGATTTCAGCGTGGTGTTTGGGCATGGATCGGACATTCAAGTGGCCGATTTTGATTGTTGGGCTTTCAGCTGTGGCAAGGGGGGCTTGCCGGTGGGGAATCGGAAGGGAGAACCCACATGAGCATACTTGGGGAGAGTCTATGAGGGAGGGGTTGAGGCTAGCGCATCCTTGCCTGTGGTGTCGAAAATTAAGTAGCTCGGTTCTAGAGTATGTAGGCTTACCGCTTAGGCGCGAAGCATGGTGTCTGGCGTCTGGCGCTGCGCTCGTCCGCTGCGCTTCCGGTATTGACTCATGTTATACAGTGGATGCTCAGGCGTCAGAGAGGGGGCGTGGCCAGCCGAGGTGGGCGTGCCTGGTGACTCCCTCGAGCAAGGTGATGGCGGCGGTAAACAAGCGTTTTCAACCAAGACAGCAATTCGATCAGCTGCTCGGCGTGCTAAGGGTGGGTGCCTGGGTCAATACCATGTGCAGAATGGGTTTAAAATCACAATATACAATTTTTAAAAAGCGAGTCTTTCCCTGTCCACACTCCCGGCTTTCCGCCTCAGGAGAGTCTCTGTCAATGGAGCAGCGCTAGCGATCAGCGTGCTCTATTTGTGTCAATGAGAGGGGGCGTGGCCAGCCGAGGTGGGCGTGCCTGGTGACTCCCTCGAGCGAGGTGATGGCGGCGGTAAACAAGCGTTTTCAACCAAGACAGCAATTCGATCAGCTGCTCGGCGTGCTAAGGGTGGGTGCCTGGGTCAATACCATGTGCAGAATGGGTTTAAAATCACAATATACAATTTTTAAAAAGCGAGTCTTTCCCTGTCCACACTCCCGACTTTCCGCCTCAGGAGAGTCTCTGTCAATGGAGCAGCGCTAGCGAGCAGCGCTAGCGATCAGCGCGCTCTATTTGTGTCAATGAGAGGGGGCGTGGCCAGTTGAGGTGGGCGTGCCTGGTGACTCCCTCGAGCGAGGTGATGGCGGCGGTAAACAAGCGTTTTCAACCAAGACAGCAATTCGATCAGCTGCTCGGCGTGCTAAGGGTGGGTGCCTGGGTCAATACCATGTGCAGAATGGGTTTAAAATCACAATATACAATTTTTAAAAAGCGAGTCTTTCCCTGTCCACACTCCCGGCTTTCCGCCTCAGGAGAGTCTCTGTCAATGGAGCAGCGCTAGCGATCAGCGCGCTCTATTTGTGTCAATGAGAGGGGGCGTGGCCAGCCGAGGTGGGCGTGCCTGGTGACTCCCTCGAGCGAGGTGATGGCGGCGGTAAACAAGCGTTTTCAACCAAGACAGCAATTCGATCAGCTGCTCGGCGTGCTAAGGGTGGGTGCCTGGGTCAATACCATGTGCAGAATGGGTTTAAAATCACAATATACAATTTAAAAAAAAAGAGTTTGTGGATGACTGTTCAGATGCACAGTGTGATTGGCTGGCGTCTAGGCCGGAACAGAAGTATGGGGGAGCAATGGATATGTTCCTCAAAGAACAGTTCCTCAGTATCTGTTGTCCAGAGTTGCGCCAGCACCTGTTGAGGTTAGAATGTTTTAGTCCTTGGGACCTTGCAAAGGAAGCAGACCGCTGGGAAAGTGCGAGAGGTTCTTTAGAGTCACTAGTGAGTGATTCCAACAATAGTGGGTCAGGTGTCCTCCAGCCCAGCGTGGTGGAGGAGGGTGAGAGTAGCCCAGCTACGTCCCAGTATAGTGAGGAGGGTGTAGGGGCTTACTGCCTGTCTCAGTGGAGCGGGAGTGAGTGTGAGACCGAGAGCCCCCAGACGCCCGAAGCCCTGCCGCATAGCCTGGATGGTTTCTTAAGGGAACACCAGGATGGGAACCTAACCTTACCTGTTAGTTCACTTGAGGGAGATCTCCTAGTGTGTAGAGGACCTGGAGCATCTGTAAGCAGAGCTTCTATGGTTCTAGAGTCTGGCAGTACCGCTCCAGTAGGGAGAGTACAGGAGTCCAGCGAAAGGAGTGATTGGGGAATAGTATGTGAATCCCCAGAAGTCCTGGAGTGCCAGACATTGGTTCCACCAAAGGTTTTAGTCCAGAGGTTGGGAGACCAGGTTCAGGATTCGCCTGACCTGAAGGGTGGGACTACTGTAATCAGTGTCCTGACCAGTTCTTCATCCCGAGGTACCGCCCCGGTTGGGAGGGAGCAGGACTCTGGAAGGGGGTGCAGAGGGTGGGAAAGCCCACCTCTGACCCCGGTGCAACCTGAGGGGTTAAACCGTAGGTTGGGAGAATGGTGTTTTGAGGGTACCCCTCACAGGAGGAGGAGGAACCCTAGGAGAAGAGGTAGGGGGAGGAGAACCTCCTGGTCTGCCTGAGGTTGTAGACCCTAGGCTGGAGAACCAGTGGCAGTCTAGCCCTGTCTTACAGACAGGAAGAGTGGCCAATGGCTATTATGTGCCAGGGGTTACCACCCCCCACCTTGTGAGTAGGCAGGAACCAGTGGCACCTGGGTGGCCTAGGGCCTGGTCCTGGCCAAGGGCAGCTGGAAAGTACCAGTGGGGTAGCCCAGTTCGTCCCTAAAGTAGTTTTAGAAAGAACACCAGGGGTTCACGGTGGCGTAGAACAGGAGGGTGTCCCTGCAGTTGTGGGCCCGCGTCCGTGTTTTATCGCCCCAAGCAGGGAAGCCCATCACGGTGGTGATTGGTCTGCCCTGCGTTTTAGCTGGAAGGGGGTTGTGTTGGACTTGGCCCTTCTGGCAGGTTCACCCCTAATCTTTTTGGTTTTAATATATGATCTGTGTTGATGATGTTTGGGTCTCTGCGCACTTTTTCCCTGTGTCCCAGAGTAAAGTTTGTGCGTGTGGTAAGGCTGGCCTGCCCTCCCATAGGAATGCATGGGGAATGTCTGTGTCCCTGGTAGTTCCTGATGCGTGGGGAGTGCATGCTTGAGTTTGGTATGTGCGGACTCGTGAGAGTGAATGCTTCGCAATGATGTATGTGGCATGACTGTGTCTTGTGTGGAAATGCCTCTTCTAGGAGTTGGCATATTAGTGTAAAATATGCCTGGCGTGTGATTGGCTGGGGCTGGCTGGTGAGCCTGGCTCCAGGAGTCTGGATGGGTCTGCCCGGTGGTGAGTGTGGAGATTAGCATGCTGATGGCCGGGGAGGAGTGCACTTGGGTCCTGAATAGGGCTGGGCTTTCCCAACTCAATGCTGGCTCCGCCCCCTGTGGTGCGTCCAATGACCCTAGCCTCCCTAGTGAATAGGAAGGGTGGTTGAGCACATCAAAGGTGCTCCAAAACCAGCTGCGACTGGTTTCCCCCCACCCTGCACCTAAGACAAAGGAATTTACAGTATAAGAAGGGGCTGTGTCCCCTTACAAGTTGTTCTCTTCTAGGATCCGATCTGAGGGGGGCTGCTGCTGCTGGAGGCCAGTAGGAACCACCACTTGGGACTGCCTTCCTGCCTGGAGGGCCCAGTGAGCTGGCCCCTGGCCCAGCCTTGCCCCCCCCCCTGCCTTCCTGCATTCCTGAAGGACTTTTTGTTGCTGACTTTTCTGCTTATAGCGCTGGGGAGTGCTTTGTTGCCTGTTGGCGCTCGGAGCGCTTTGTTTGTACTTTCGTGGCTGCCCACGCCACATTTTGCCGCTGTTTGCCGATTATTGAAGACCCTGGCAGGTGCCCACCACGCCAGGAACCGGCTGCCGTTTTTATGCCCCCTAGCGCTAGGAGCATTTTTATTTAATTATTGCCAAGAAGGGTGCCCACCCCTTGTGTTGCCCGGAAGGCTGCACCGCCGCGGTCCGAGCCGGTAGATCATCCCCTTCCGGGCCGCTGCCCAACGCGACCCGGAAGGCCGGCGAGGTAGAGTGCCCAAGAGAGGAAGAGGAGCCGCCGCGTCACAACCCGGCCACGCTGGGATTGGCCTAGCCGGCCGAGCCTCCCGCTGCATCGTCCAGAGAGGACCGGCAGCCTCAAGAAGAAGAGAGGAGTGGCGCGAGGCACAGTGCCGGGCCTGCCCCTGCCCTAGCGCTGAGAGGACCCAGCCCGGAGCAGCACCAGAGGAGTGTCTCCACCGTCCCGGTGAGTGCAGGACAGTTTTCCGCTTGTTCTTAGAGCGGCCCCGGTTGTCAGAGGGCCGCTCCAAGGAGTTGGGCATTTCCTTGTTTAGAACCCGAGAGGCTCAGGGGCATATTTGTTGTTGAGCCCTAGAGGCTCCACCCAGGCCCATTTGATCTACGAGCCCCGGGAGGGTCAGACCAGCCCATTTGTGTTGCGAACCCAGAGAGGCTCTTGGGGGCAGGTTATTTTTAGAGCCAGAGAGGCTCTGGGCTGGCACTTCGTTACTTGAGTCCCCCACAAGGGACTCCCATGATCAGGGGCATTCTTTGGTGCAGAGCTGTGAAGCTCCTAGGGGACAGCCAAGTTGGTTAGAGCCTGAGGCTCACACGCTGTTTTGCCCCATTGTGTTCTTGAGCCCACAAGGCTCCAACATTGGCATCATCATTGCTTACAACTGCCCAGCACTTTGTGGGCAGTTGCCACGTTTAGGTTTGTTCTTTGCTGCCTGCGCAGCCTGCCCTGACATTTTGGACTAAGGGCATTTCAGCCTTTGCGAGGCCAGTTAGCCTGGGGGACAGTTCTAGTGTTGTGCCATGTGCACCCTGCGCAATTTATGATTTACCTTTGCTAAATGTGACCTGCTTAGGTGATTGTTTTATGTTTTTTTACCTTTGCTAAATGTGACCTGCTTAGGTGATTGTTTTATGTTTCTTTACCTTTGCTAAATGTGACCTGCTTAGGTGATTGTTTTATGTTATTACCTTTGCTAAATGTGACCTTCTTAGGTGATTGTTTTATGTTTCTATAGGTCCTGATAATAAGGTTCTAGGTCCCTGCGTGATTTTCCTAAGGTGGTTAGGGTTGCGTAGGAGGTATTTACCCTTTACCAGTAATTACTGGTTGTGTGCTACATTTACTATTTTGGTGCTACAGTCATTATATGTCTATGTGCTAAGTGTTATACCTACAAGTAGTATTACTCCTACAAAGTGCTAATTACAACAAGTACTAATTCTAAAAGTGCCTACCCCTGACGGTGGTCCAGGTGGCCCTGTCCTGCACATAATCCCCTGTAAATTCTGCCCGTGCCTGTTGGCACATTGTAAAGTGTGTGTGTTTTATCTAATGTGTTTTTGCTATAATACAAAGGCTATTTATTATATAACCTTGTGTGGAGTTTCCTTTGTGGTGGGCTTTGGGTGTTGTTGCTGGGTGCGCGTGCAAACGCTTTACACATTGCCTCCGAGATTAGCCTTGCTGCTCGCGTCACGTTACCTAGAGGGTGAGCAGGGGTTGTCTTGGTGTGTAACTCCCTTGCCCTGACTTAGAAATGGTGATCCCTGACTGACTTTGGCACGAGCCTTGGCCAGCCAGGGGTCCCGTTTCTAACAGGGGTGTTGCTGGTGTCACACCGCCATGGACAGGCGGTAGCAACCGCCATATGTGTGGAGCAGCATGCCCACCGCCAGCAACCCATGTTTCCATGACAATGTCTACCGCACTTGTGTAGGGGTGGTGCTGGTGTCACACCGCCGTGGACAGGCGGTAGCTACCGCGTATTTGGTCACATGCAATGGAAAATTCCATCATGAACTCTGTATCAGTACACAGCAGCAACATGTTTAATGGCACATTAATGTGCACACAATGCCATTTATTGGTTTCATGCACAGGTGGTAGCATGATATGTGTGACGCACATTGGTCTGTGGTCCCTGCAATGTCACTGATGCATTTGATGGTTGATGATGCCTGACAGTGTTAAGCTGGTGTCAATAATGTGTAACCAATCAATGTGTTGTGGGTCAGTGCTGACCTTGACAAGGCTTGTCTCACTGTATGGTGTTGTTTCATACTTGTGCTACCATATCAGCCCATGCACACAAGTTTACCATCTACTGTGATCATTGTTCACTTGATGTGTGCCAGCTTCACATGATGCATTGAGGTGTGACAGGTACAGCAGATGTGTGTGAGGCATTCATGGTCAGCTTACACACTTTTGTGGATGGTACGGTATGAGGCGTGCACATGTGGAATGTCGTGTTCAGAATCTGTGCATTTACATTGACATTCTGTCATGTTTGCGGCACCTGTGTATTGAAAATGGATTGGTGTGTCCTCTGTGTGTCTCAAATTTTATCAATTGTAACCTTGTGTGCCACGCATCTCTCATGGAATTTTAAGGTTTTGCGTGGCATGCTTAATGGTATGTGCTGAGTCCACCTCATGATGGTTGTCATTGACATGTGTCCATGTACATCTCAACTAGGAGGAGGCCAAATCTCATATGTCACCTGACAGTGCTGGGGGACATGGAGGATATAGCGATCATCAGAAAATTCCACCTCGACAGAGCGACCAAGAAGACCCTTTGTGATCTGTTGGAGCCCCACCTGCAGCCTCGTCGCCACTACCCAACAGCCTTCACACCCACATACAAAGTGATGGCAGCCCTCCACTATTTTACAACTGGTTCCTTCGAGGAGACTGTGGCCGGCGCTGCAGGGATGTCGCAACCCATATTCAGCATGGTGCTGAGGGATGTTCTTGCAGCTATGATGAGATATAAGGATTGTTACATACATTTCCCCAGTGGAGCAGAATTGCCAGGTGTGAAGGGTGACTTCTATGCCCTTGAGCACATCCCCCATGTGGTTCGTGCCATCGATCGCACCCATGTCGGTATGGTGGCACCACAGGCCACTGAGCATATTTTTAGGAATCGCAAACATTACCATTCAATAAATGTGTAGGTGGTGTGCCTTGCAGACATGACGATTTCACATCTGTGTGCAAGATTTCCCGGCTCTGCCCATGATTCATACGTCATGAGGAACAGCATGGTGCCCCGGATGTTGTCTAACCTGCATCCCGATCGAGCAGGGATTGTGGGTGAGTATGCCGAGTGATATGGCGTGCTGTGTGTTTGTGACCTGCTGCCCTCTGCCTGTGCAACATTTCAATGTGTGTTTGTCATTCCTAGGTGGCTCTGCATATCCCAGTCATCCATGGCTGCTGAGTCCACTGAGAAATCCCAGGACCCCGGCTGACGTCAGGTTCAATGAGGCCCATGGTAGAACCCGACCTGTTATTGAGCGGACTTTCGGCCTTCTCAAGTCAAGATTCCGCTGCCTTGACAGGACTGGAGGTGCACTGGCATACTCGCCTGGGAAGGTCTGCAAGATCATTGTGGCATGCTGTATGCTGCACAATATGGCCATTCACAAGGGGATTCCTCTGCTCCTGGATGACGGAGAGGAACCAAGGCCTGCGCCTGCCCAAGGACCTGAGTCCAGTGATGAGGACAGTGGAGAGGAGGAAGGAGTTGACATTCGTCAACAGCTCATCAACCGTTACTTCACTTGAAGGTGTGTGAAGATATACGACTTGTACATTGTCTGTTGTGGTTGTTGTTGTTGTGAAGGGCTATGGGTGGATGGTACAGACAGGCACATGCTGAGTCACCTGTGTGTAGGAAAGGTGGCATTGACATTCCATATGTGGACGTATGCTGGACGTATGCTGGACTCTATTTGTTGACACCTGTTGCACATAGTCTTGTATGCCTGTAGACGCATGTGAAGGTTTTGTGTAGTGTTATGTCTATGATGCCACAATGACACCAGTGACTGTTGTTCTGTTGTGTCTCCCTAGGTGCTTCAGGATAATTCAGCCCTACATACTGTACATTATTTGGGCACATCATGGATATTTTTTAAACTGTAAATATTGCACTAAAAACGATACAGCACAAAATCTGGTGCGTCAGGTATTTTATTTGCAAAGTGGACATGTGAGGGGTGAGGAAATATTTACATGAAGGTGGTGAAGGAGCAATGAGTTGACAGTCATGGTAGATGAGATACAAGAGTAGACACCACATGGATGTGGTGACCCAGTCCAACAGACAAATGCCATTGCCAAGGCAGTGTGGGGGAGGACAGTCCAAACAGTCAATGCAGTGGGGAAGAGGGTTTCCATCAGGGCTGGCTCCGTGACTGGCGTGTTGCTGGTGCTTTTCCTCCGGAGAGGCTCTTCTTTGGATGCCCCCTTGATCTTTTTGGCGGCGGGGGGCCTGCTGAATGGCCAGCAGCATCTGAGGACTCACCCCTCTCTGTTGGCGCAGGGAAGAAAGGTGCACTGTCATCCTGCAGCACAACAGAAGGAGACAGATGTGTTGGTTGTGATGCAGGCCTGTCCCTCAGCAAAGCCACTTGCTGGGCCATAAGGTCCAACATTTGACCAATGCGTGTGTCGATGGACCTCATCAGCAGGATGAGTTCACGATATAGTTTGTCCGACCGGCCACTTGATCCCTGGACCTGTTCCTATGCACCGATGACTCTGGTGAAGTGGTCCAGGGATGGTGTGCCAACCTCCTGAGGTCTTGGGGGACCCTGGCGCTCCCACCTGCCCTGCTGCCACGGGCCTGTTGCCTCGCCACGGTGGGTCTTCGCACTCTCCCTGCCCTCCACAGTTGGTGGTGTGTCCTGTCATCCCCTGGGACAGGGAGGGTGATGGTGGTGGTGGTGGTGGATGAGGTGGCAGCGGTGGAGGCACAGGCCGTGACTGCAGGGGTTTGCTGTGCAGTTGTTGGTGCATGTCAGGCCTCCAGATAGAGTTGCGGCGGTGCTCTGCACTGGTATGGGCCTAACAAGCCAAAAACGGCCTGAAAACAACTGCTGGATAATGCTCGTGCGAAAATGGCACCACAAGATGGCTGCTGCATCCAAAACTGAGTAGCGGTCTAGTCTTTTCACTGCAGCTGCTCGGAGATGAAGTGATGCGCGAGCGCGAAAGGAAATGCGCACTTCACCGAGAAGTTTACAGAGAGAGCAGCTTCCGAAGTGTCTCTGTAGTTAGAAAGAATAAAAAATAGTAATTACCGGCCGAAGTTGTAGAGTAGGGTTATTTGTTATATTCATGAAGAACAAGGAATCGGCAAGTCCAGATATAGTTGAAGGTTACCTGAGGAGAGTCCATATCGCCGATCCCGTTCCCCTGAGGTTCGTGCGGAGAAAATACAGCAGCATTTCAAGGCACCAGAGCATCCGACCTGAGAGAAAAGATAGGAAACGGAAGTACAGAGCTAAGTGACTCTGCAAATATTAGAATGCTTAAAAAACTCTGAAACGAGAATTTGTGGAGTGTAAATATAGATTGTAAATACTTACCAAGAACTGTTGTTTAGATAAGGCTCAACTCAATTCTGAAAACAAGAAGAAGGAAGAGTCAATACTTAGGCATTATAGGAAGCCACTAAAGCTATAGATAGAACTAATAGAATATAAACACACAAGAAGGATAGAAGATAAAATACAATTCTCCCACAAACAAGAAGAAAGTAAGTAGACCAACATTAAAATAGATAAATTATCTAGGTTAAAGTGAGACAAGGATTAATAATATATTTGTGTTTTCAGGGAATAAAGAAATAGTAAATAAGGAACATAATAAGAATTACCACTGCATGAAATTACAAGAGTACACCGAGTAGAGAAGTAAGTAGATATACTAAGAGATAGGAAAAGTGAATAGTCAAGCAGGCATAAGTAAATAGGATAACCTTGTGTTTCAGATACAGCGATTACTGATGTGGACAGTTAGTCAGGACTATCACAGGAGGAACAGAAGAGAAGCACAGATCTTGGAAGATAAGGGTAGGTGAAAACAGGCAGTACGATAGAATAGAATAGATAGAGTAGACAGGAGAAGCTAATTGTGTTTACCTTCTCAGGTTCTTCTAGAAGAATAGAAGTCTGCAGGTCGGGCTAGAAAATAGAAGGACCAGTCCAGGACCAGTCTCTTCTTTGTTTATTATTTTATCCATTCCCCCTTCCCCCGTGGAAATAGTCTGGAGGTTCAGCATTTATTGACCCCCGGAGTATTTTCTAGAGGGATTTGGGACCAAGCATCTCTTTTCCTGCCGAAGTTTATGGTAAGAAAGTGTATAGTCATTAGACAAGATTTTAAGGAGTCTGACAGTGCAGCAGACGTGGTGGTGGGGAGGATGGGGTCCTGGAACCAGTTGGGCCTTGGCACACCAGATTGGCTGGCCCGGAGCTCATCGTCTAAACTGTCCTGGGTGTCAAAATCCAGGAGTCCATGTACCAGTGGTGGAAACAGGCTCTGCTGGTCATTGTTGTCCTCAGCAGCAAGATCTTCTTCACCTGTGAATTAGATAGGAAATGGCCAGTGTTGGGCAATGTGCAAGTATTCTATTAGCTGCATGTCATCTGCTGTCTGTACACTACACAATTGAGACAACTTTAGTATTTTTGTTACATGCAATACTGGCTGTTATTACATGGTGCATGAAAACATCAAATAATGAAAGATGTCTTGTGTTGATGCATTGCATGCAATTGGTGCTGTGTGTAGTGTTGCAGGTCTCACAACCACAAACAGCCAGACCTGTGACGATGGCTACCTACCAGTTAGGTGAGGGTGAACAGTGCAATGGCTGACACATGCTCCTGGGTGGGGAGGCCTCCATGCTGCTGGAGTGTGGGACAGGGGGCATGCTGGGAGTGGTAGTGCAGGCCGCTCACGCCCAAACATGTCTCCCAGTGAAGATGGCTGCCTACCTGTTAGGTGAGGGTGAACAGTGCAATGGCTGACACATGCTCCTGGGTGGGTAAGGCCTCCATGCTGCTGGGCTGTGGACCAGAGGGCATGCTGGGAGTAGTAATACAGGCCTCCCACCCCCAAACAGTCCTCCAATACAACATGCCTACCTACCTGTTAGGTGATGGTGAACAGTGCAATGGCTGACACATGCTTCTGGGTGGGGGAGGCCTCCATGCAGCTGGGGTGTGGGACAGGGGGCATGCTGGGAATAGTGATACAGGACTCCCACCCCAAAGAGTCCTCCAATACAAGATGGCTACCTACCTGTAAGTCTGTTTGGTGAACAGTACAATGGGTGACACATGCTCCTGGGTGGGGGAGGCCTCCATGCTGCTGGGGTGTGGGACAGGGGACATGGTGGGTGTAGTGATACAGGCCTCCCACCCCCAAACAGTCCTCCAATACAAGATGGCTACCTACCTGTTAGGTGATGGTGAACAGTACAATGGCTGACTCATGCTCCTGGGTGGGGGAGGCCTCCATGCTACTGGAGTGCGGGATGGGGGGCATGCTGGGAGTGGAAGTGCAGTCCTCCCACCTCAAACATGTCTCCAGTGAAGATGGCTGCCTACCTGTTAGGTGAGGGTGAACAGTGCAATGACTGAAACATGCTCCTGGGTGGGGAAGGCCTCCATGCTGCTGGGGTGTGGGACAGGGGGCATGCTGGGAGTAGTAATACAGACCTCCCACCCCCAAAAGTCCTCCAATACAAGATGGCTACCTACCAGTTAGGTGATGGTGAACAGTGCAATGGCTGGCACATGCTCCTGGGTGGCAAGAGACCTCAATGCTGCTGGAGTGTGGGACAGTGGGCATGCTGGGAGTGGTAGTGCAGGCCTCCTACCGCCAAACATGTCTCCCAGTGAAGATGACTGCCTGCCTGTTAAGTGAGGGTGAACAGTGCAATGGCTGACACATGCACCTGGGTGGGGAAGGCCTCCATGCTGCTGGGGTGTGGGGCAGGGGGCATGCTGGGAGTAGTAATACAGGCCCCCCACCCCCAAACAGTCCTCTAATACAAGATGGCTACCTACCTGTTAGGTGAGGGTGGACAGTGCAATGGGTGACACATGCTCCTGGGTGGGGGAGGCCTACAAGCTGCTGGGGTGGGGGACAAGGGGCATGCTGGGAGTAGTAATACAGGCCTCCCACCCCCAAACAGTCCTCCAAAACAAGATGGCTACCTACCTGTAACTCTGTTTGGTGAACAGTGCAATGGGTGACACATGCTCCTGGGTGGGGGAGTCCTCCATGCTGCAGGGGTGTGGGACAGGGGGCATGCTGGGAGTAGTAATACACGGTACAAAAGGGGATGGTGATGGACAGAGCATCTGATTCAATCAAACACTCATACCCCGTCAAAAGTTCTGGGTTTAATCCATCACCGTTCTTTAGCCCACTCTGCCACCCCAGTTCAGACATGGCTATATGCAGATCAGTCTGACCCTGTGCCTCATTGGAACAGTCCAGCCCGAACTGCCAAGCCATGTCTTCCCTGGACCGGAAACAAGCTTCTGAGGACCAGTTTCTGGCATTCCAGCCGTCTTCAGCCCGGCTTGCTTGAATCCAGTGGCAAAGTGAGCAAGGGACTCACGTCTGAGCATACCGTGCCACACTTATAGCGGCCAAAAGCGGTACAAAAGGGGGTGGTGATGGACGGAGCATCTGAATCAATCAAACACTCACACCCAGTCAAAAGATCTGGGTTTAATCCATCACCGTTCTTTAGCCCACTCTGCCTCCCCAGTTCAGACATGGCTATATGCAAATCAGTCTGACCCTGTGCCTCATGGGAACAGTCCAGCCCGAACTGCCAAGCCATGTCTTCCCTGGACCGGTAACAAGCTTCCGAGGACCGGTTTCTGGCATTCCAGCCGTCTTCAGCCCGGCTTGCTTGAATCCAGTGGCAAAGTGAGCAAGGGACTCACGTCTGAGAATACCCTGCCACACTTATGGCGGCCAAAAGTGGTACAAAAGGGGGTGGTGATGGACGGAGCATCTGAATCAATCAAACACTCACACCCAGTCAAAAGATCTGGGTTTAATCCATCACCGTTCTTTGGCCCACTCTGCCACCCCAGTTCAGACATGGCTATATGCAAATCAGTCTGACCCTGTGCCTTATGGGAACAGTCCAGCCCGAACTGCCAAGCCATGTCTTCCCTGGACCGGAAACAAGCTTCCAAGGACCGGTTTCTGGCATTCCAGCCGTCTTCAGCGCGGCTTGCTTGAATCCAGTGGCAAAGTGAGCAAGGGTCTCACGTCTGAGCATCCCCTGCCACACTTTTGGCGGCCAAAAGCGGTACAAAAGTGTTTTGTGTATTTGTGGGGCATGGCTACTTTGATTTGTGCTCAGTTAGGCATCGTTGCGGTGATTTGGCTTCGTCCACCATGTTTTTCATGTACCGTCCGCTACGGTGGCTATGCTGCAGCTCTTCCGCTGGCTCTCCCATTCACTGCTGTGTGCGACCGCGGCGGTCGGAAACAGCGGTTCGTACCGCGGGACCATCCGGGAAATCCTAATTTCCCGTGCGGTGTGTCCGCTTTGCTTGCAGCAGGGTGTAGCTTTTCCGCTGCTTTTCTGACCGCAGCGGTCGGATTTAGGTCGTCAACGCCCTCGTCGGGCGGTTTTTGTGAGCCCGCTACCGCCGCGGTCGGTCTTTTTTGGCGGTTGATCCTAATTTGACCTCGGCGTTCAATTGTTTTCCGCCTCCATGGAGGTCGGGGGGGTTTTCCGCCCGCTATCCTAATGGGCCCCTAGTTTCCTGCCAAATTTGATTTAATTCTGTTCAGCAATTTCCAACACTAGTGCAATCTATCTGATCTGGGGCATATGTATCAAATACCGTTATTGCGATTCTCAAATAGCGATTGTTAGAGAATCGCTATTTGAGAATTGCAAAATGGGATGTTATAAACAATTCGCAAATATTTTAGGATTCCTTGGAATTCCTTAATTCCAAGGCAATTAAGGAATTCCTTCCCATTCATTCCTATGGGCCAAGAGGCCCATAGGAATGAATGGAAAGACATTCGCAAATTGTGAATGCAATTTCAGGGGTGCAAGGGTGTCATAAGGACACCCTGTTGCACCCTTGAAATGAGCATGTGTGCACATGTGGCACATGTATGCACGCCACATGGCACTTTTAAAAATGCCAAAAAAGTTAATTTTTCAAAGAAATCGCTAATTGCCATCAAATTGGAGTTGGTGGTAATTTGCAATTTCCTAACCTCTTCAGTGTTTTTGACGAGACCAGTTCGTCATGAGTGACGGTGGAGCTGTGTTCATGACGAGCTGGTCTCGCGCGACAAATTCCCTGCCTGTGCAGGCAAATTAATCAATTGGCAGGGTTGTGACGAGGCCAGCTCGACATGAGCACAGCTCCGCCATGACTCATGACGAGCTGGTCTCGCCACAAGCACCGCTGCGCCGCACTCACCGCTCCGCGCCCCCACGCACTGTGGGGGAATTACCCCCGCAGGGAAGGGGCTAAGGAGAAATCAAACAACTTGGGTGCTTTCTACATCGCATTTAAGGAATCGCAAATTGCGATTCCTTAAATGCATTCACAAAATAGGGAATCGCAAATTGCAATTGCCTATTTTGCAATGGTCTTTTGGGATGATACATCCCAAAAGGCTTTTTGCTATTCGCAAACGGTCCGATTCTGAGAATCGGCCCGTTTGTGAACGGGAAATGGGCTTCATACATATGCCCCCTGGCTATTTTCTTTGAGTTATCATCTCAGGAATTGTCTGATTGTGTTTTACTCTCTTTTCACATTGCTACAGTTTGTGGATGAAAATGCACTCGCAAATTAAATTTGAGCATTTGACTTCTTACACCTCATTTTCAGAAAATCGTACAACAAATATAAAAAGCACATATTCGAGCTAATCCAAACCAACATACATAGAGGATCATATGGAGCTGTAACCCCTTCCTGCTGCCTCCTTAACACTTTATCAGGTCTACCTTACTGACTTTCTTCCACATTTAGATTTTGCCTATACATGTGTATGCTGACAATTCATTTTCTGCTGCTAACCTGTAATAACATATGAAAGGTTGTTTACAATGAATTAAAGGGAATAGGATTCGGCTACAAAAAACCCACTATATTCAGCATGATATCTTGGCAAAACATGAGTGTTTTGAATATTGAGGAATTGGATTAACTTGAAATCTAACCTAATCGGTTTATTGGAATGAGGTTGTGGTTAAAACTTGTTTTTCAAGACATAAAATGATAGTTTCCCTTAATCACTAAGTCATTTTTTGAGCTAAGGTTTCATTATCGTGTTAGATGTTGTGCAGTGGCATTTTCGAAATTAAGGTATTGCAACAGAAATGTTGGAATTCATGTCTTGAGCTTGTGGTAACCCAGGAGCTGATCTTTACTCTTCTCTGATGAAATTAAATTCAGCCATCTAAATTATTCACTAATCCAGTGTGCAAAATTGTAGGTCTGAATTTATGCATCTTTCTTGGAATTCTTAGAAAACGTCTAAAAATTTGAATCAGAATTGTAGATAATTAGCCTTTCGAGATGAAGTGCATGCGGGGGCAGATGCCAGCAAAAGCTATTGTGTGGGAGAAAGGGAGAAGAAGAAATACATTTTTCAAATAAATACACGTTTTTCTTCAAAATGTCTAATTCATCAAGTCGTCTGTGGTTCGGACCAGGTTGTGCGCTTCCTGTTACAATTCGTTGGCTGCTAGAAACACCCCAGGAGCACTGCCTATTATAGGTTTGTTTGCATGCACCTCTGACTTAACATGAAACAGAGGCCATTTAAGGTCTTTGGTGGCTGTGACACAAACAAAAACTCTGGTTTTCAAAACCTGAAATGTCTATGGCCTTTGCTCAGCACATGTTGCGAGAAAATCATATGTCCGAGTAGAAAGGACTTTGGTAGACTTCACAGAATTGAACTCTCTCGAAGGAGGCACAATGAAATGTATTAAAATGGTTGTGGCATCAAAATTCAATTACGTGTGTGGGATGCTTCCGGGGAGGACATGGCCAGGCAATTCAGGCTGGACTTTCGTAATGGAGCAGGGTCAAGACTTATTTGCATATGGCAGGGTTTAAGTGAGGTGGCATGGTGTGCAAAATAATAATGGACTGTGATGCGGCTGGAGTAATTTTCAGTGGCTAAAATTAATTCAAGCATTCCATCCATCACTTTTTTGCATTCATATTTAGTTATGTTTATATGCTGTTCGAGTTGGAATATTTTCTCCTTATGCAACTGATTAGTCTCTTTTCAATGTGTATTAGAAATTTTGTAACTAAATTGCTTAAAAATAATTGCACTTCCTTAAGTCATGGTAGTAGTGACTATAGATTCATGGCTTAGCAATCATCGTAATGGGGGACCCCGCATGATGACAAGGTGACAACGTCAATGCATCACCAACATCTACATTGAGAAGGGCGGCAGGAAGGAGAGACAGAATTGGGCTACTTCTGTATGCACTCTCCCAAATGAATATCAACAACACATCGAGCAAACGTGTCCCATATGAGGTTGAATGAAATACCTCTGTATCCTCGATAGAGATTACTACTCCTTTTTTGGGATACACTCGTAAGTCCCTATTCTCAGATAGAAGGACCTTGATGATATGAAAAAAATATACGGGCCGACTTCACATACCCCTGGGTGTCATGCATCTTCATTAGTCATTCCGCGCTCGCTAAAGAATCCTCTAATGGCCAATGTGCCCTGGAATGCGTTGCGGGGACTTGCGGGGGAGAAGTGATAAAGGACCCAGAAAAGGATATAAAATCCCACCTAACCTCCCCTACAGATATTCTACTTTACTAGTCAGGTGACGAGGAGAAGGGTATAAAGGGAATATAGGATGTGTAAGGGGACATATTTACAAAGGGATATTGCCACCAGAACGTCACTTTTAGAGATGTTCTGGTAGCAATATGCCTTTCTCCATATTTACAAAACAGCATTAAACCACTTTTTGTGGCTTAACGTGGCTTTGTAAATAAGGTCCCTTCACACGCATCACTTAGCGTAAAAGGGGTGTGCAAAGGGTGTTGCTGAGGATGTTCAACCGCAAAACCCATTGCTTTTGACGTTGCTCCAGATTTACAAGGAGATGTAAATCTGAGGCAGAGCCAAAAACTAGCAGCATGCAAGAAAAGGCGTAAAAATGGCAAAATGAGGAGAAATAATTTTAATTGCATTCTGCAGCACACATAGAAAGAGCAAAATTTCAATAATAACTGTTTATGTGCAGGAAGGTGTCCCTCAATCATTAATTCATTCTGCAGCACACATAGAAGTAACAAATTGCCATTAGTGTTTGTTTATGTGCAGGAAAAGACACATATCTGCACATAAACATTTATTCCCTGCAACGCAGGCACCATTTCGCTGTGGTGCAAGGGTGCTTGCATTGGTGCAAGGCAACTAAATTTAACACCAGCGCTAGGGAAAACAAAGGGACACACTGTATTCTCGTGATTACGGCGCATCCCTACATTTTGAAAATGTTGGAGCACGTTGCTGGCAAATTTGGTGCAGCTCTGCGCTCTGACATTTTCTCATGATTATGCCTCTATTATGCGTCCTATATCCACTTATGTCAACATGTATCAGCCCTCCTAGTGGCTTAAAAAGGGTCTGGGTCTTTCTTCAGGACCAGAATCTGACTTTCACTGAGATGAATCCCTGTCTGTATATGTACATCGAAAAACCAAAGGGGGTGATGGATGGAGCGTTGACATTAAAAACACTCACCCCCAGTCAACTGATCTGGGTTTAATCCATCACCGTTCTTTAGCTCACTCCGCCACCCCAGTTCAGACATGGCCATATGCAAATCAGTCTGACCTTGTGCCTCATGGGAACAGTCCAGCCCAAACTGCCAAGCCATGTCTTCCCTGGACCGGAAACAAGCTTCCCAGGACCGGTTTCTGGCATTCCAGCAGTCTTCAGCCGGGCTTGCTTGAATCCAGTGGCAAAGTGAGCAAGGGACTCACGTCTGAGCATACCCTGCCAACTTAGGGCAAACAAAGAAAAACCAAAGGGGGTGATGGACGGAGCGTTGACAATACAAACACTCACCCTCAATCAACTGAGCTGGGTTTAATCCATCACCGTTCTTTAGCTTACTCCGCCACCCCAGTTCAGACATGGCCATATGCAAATCAGTCTGACCCTGTGCCTCATGGGAGCAGTCCAGCCCGAACTGCCAAGCCATGTCTTCCCTGGACCGGAATCAAGCTTCCCAGGACCGGTTTCTGGCATTCCAGCCGTCTTCAGCCGGGCTTGCTTGAATCCAGTGGCAAAGTGAGCAAGGGACTCACGTCTGAGCATACCCTGCCAACTTAGGGCGAACAAAGAAAAACCAAAGGGGGTGATGGACGAAGCATTGACAATACAAACACTCACCCCCAGTCAACTGATCTGGGTTTAATCCATCACCGTTCTTTAGCTCACTCACTCACTTTAGCTCCGTCCATCACCACCTTTGGTTTTTCTTTGTTCGCCCTAAGTTGGCAGGGAATGCTCAGACGTGAATCCCTTGATCACTTTGCCACTGGAGTTAAGCAAGCCCTGCTGAAGACGGCTGTAATGCCAGAAACCAGTCTGGGGAGGCTTGATTCTGGTCCAGGGAAGACATGGCTTGGCAGTTCATGCTGGACTGTTCCCATGAGGCACAGGGTCAGACTGATTTGCATATGGCCATGTCTGAACTGGGGTGGCGGAGTGAGCTAAAGAACGGTGATGGATTAAACCCAGATCAGTTGACTGGGGGTGAGTGTTTGTATTGTCAATGCTCCGTCCATCACCACCTTTGGTTTTCCTTTGTTCGCCCTGAGTTGGCAGGATATGCTCAGACGTGAGTCCCTTGCTCACTTTGCCACTGGAGTTAAGCAAGCCCTGCTGAAGACGGCTGTAATGCCAGAAACCGGTCATGGGAAGCTTGATTCCGGCCCAGGGAAGACATGGCTTGGCAGTTCAGGCTAGACTGTTCCCATGAGGCACAGGGTCAGACTGATTTGCATATTTCCATGTCTGAACTGGGGTGGCGGAGTGAGCTAAAGAACGGTGATGAATTAAACCCAGATCAGTTGACTGGGGGTGAGTGTTTGTATTGTCAACGCTCCGTCCATCACCACCTTTGGTTTTTCTTTGTTCACCCTAAGTTGGCAGGGTATGCTCAGACGTGAGTCCCTTGCTCACTTTGCCACTGGAGTTAAGCAAGCACTGCTGAAGACGGCTGTAATGCCAGAAACCGGTCCTGGGAAGCTTGATTCCAGTCCAGGGAAGACATGGCTTGGCAGTTCAGACTGGACTGTTCCCATGAGGCACAGGGTCAGACTGATTTGCATATGGCCATGTCTGAACTGGGGTGGCGGATTGAGCTAAAGAACGGTGATGGATTAAACCCAGATCAGTTGACTGGGGGTTATTGTTTGTATTGTCAACGTTCCGTCCATCACCACCTTTGGTTTTTCTTTGTTCGCCCTAAATTGGCAGGGTATGCTCGGACGTGAGTCCCTTGCTCACTTTGCCACTAGAGTTAAGCAAGCCCTGCTGAAGACGGCTGTAATGCCAGAAACCGGTCCTGGGAAGCTTGATTCCGGTCCAGGGAAGACATGGTTTGGCAGTTCAGGCTGGACTGTTCCCATGAGGCACAGGGTCAGACTGATTTTCATATGACCATGTCTGAACTGGGGTGGCGGAGTGAGCTAAAGAACGGTGATGGATTAAACCCAGATCAGTTGACTGGGGGTGAGTGTTTGTATTGTCAACGCTCCGTCTATCACCACCTTTGGTTTTTCTTTGTTTGCCTTAAGTTGGCAGGGTATGCTCAGACGTGAGTCCCTTGCTCACTTTGCCACTGGAGTTAAGCAAGCCCTACTGAAGACGGCTGTAATGCCAGAAACCGGTCCTGGGAAGCTTGATTCCGGTCCATGGAAGAAATGGCTTGGCAGTTCAGGCTGGACTGTTACCATGAGGCACAAGGTCAGACTGATTTTCATATGGCCATGTCTGAACTGGCGTGGCGGAGTGAGCTAAAGAACGTTGATGGATTAAACCCCAATCAGTGGTCTGGATGTGAGTGTTTGTATTGTCAATGCTCCGTCCATTACCACTTTTGGTTTTTCTTTGTTTGCCCTAAGTTGGCAGGGTATGCTCAGACGTGAGTCCCTTGCTCACTTTGCCACTGGAGTTAAGCAATCCCTGCTGAAGACGGCTGTAATGCCAGAAACCGGTCCTGGGAAGCTAGATTCCGGTCCAGGGAAGACATGGCTAGGCAGTTCAGGCTGGACTATTCCCATGAGGCACAGGGTCAGACTGATTTGCATATGGCAATGTCTGAACTGGGGTGGCGGAGTGAGCTAAAGAACGGTGATGGATTAAACCCAGATCAGTTGACTGGGGGTGAGTGTTTGTATTGTCAACGCTCCGTCCATCACCATCTTTGGTTTTTCTTTGTTCGCCCTAAGTTGGCAGGGTATGCTCACACGTTTGTCCCTTGCTCACTTTGCCATTGGAGTTAAGCAAGCCCTGCTGAAGACGGCTGTAATGCCAGAAACCGGTCCTGGGAAGCTTGATTCCGGTCCAGGGAAGACATGGCTTGGCAGTTCAGGCTGGACTGTTCCCATGAGGCACAAGGTCAGACTGATTTTGTCTGAACTCGCGTGGCGGAGTTAGCTAAAGAACGGTGATGGATTAAACCCAAGTCAGTGGACTGGGGGTGAGTGTTTGTATTGTCAATGCTCCATCCATCACCACCTTTGGTTTTTCTTTGTTCGCCCTAAGTTGGCAGGGTATGCTCAGACGTGAGTCCCTTGCTCACTTTGCCATTGGAGTTAAGCAAGCCCTGCTGAAGACGGCTGTAATGCCAGAAACCGGTCCTGGGAAGCTTGATTCCGGTCCAGGGAAGACATGGCTTGGCAGTTCAGGCTGGACTGTTCCCATGAGGCACAGGGTCAGACTGATTTGCATATGGCCATGTCTGAACTGGGGTGGCGGAGTGAGCTAAAGAACGGTGATGGATTAAACCCAGATCAGTTGACTGGGGGTGAGTGTTTGTATTGTCAACGCTCCGTCCATCACCACCTTTGGTTTTTCTTTGTTCGCCTTAAGTTGGCAGGGTATGCTCAGATGTGAGTCCCTTGCTCACTTTGCCACTGGAGTTAAGCAAGCCCTACTGAAGATGGCTGTAATGCCAGAAACTGGTCCTGGGAAGCTTGATTCCGGTCCAGGGAAGACATGGCTTGGCAGTTCAGGCTGGACTGTTCCCATGAGGCACAGGGTGAGACTGATTTGCATACGGCCATGTCTGAACTGGGGTGGCGGAGTGAGCTAAAGAACGGTGATGGATTAAACCCAAATCAGTTGACTGGGGGTGAGTGTTTGCATTGTCAACTCTCCGTTCATCACCGCCTTTGGTTTTTCTTTGTTCGCCCTAAGTTGGCAGGATATGCTCAGACGTGAGTCCCTTGCTCACTTTGCCACTGGAGTTAAGCAAGCCCTGCTGAAGATGGCTGTAATGCCAGAAACCGGTCCTGGGAAGCTTGATTCCGGTCCAGGGAAGACATTGCTTGGCAGTTCAGGCTGGACTGTTCCCATGAGGCACAGGAACAGACTGATTTACATATGGCCATGTCTGAACTGGGGTGGCGGAGTGAGCTAAAGAACGGTGATGGATTAAACCCAGATCAGTTGACTGGGGGTGAGTGTTTGTATTATCAACGCTCCGTCCATCACCACCTTTGGTTTTTCTTTGTTCGCCCTAAGTTGGCAGGGTATGCACAGAAGTGAGTCCCTTGCTCACTTTGCCACTGGAGTTAAGCAAGCCCTGCTGAAGAAGGCTGTAATGCCAGAAACCGGTCTTGGGAAGCTTGATTCCGGACCAGGGAAAACATGGCTGGGCAGTTCAGGCTGGACTGTTCCCATGAGGCACAGGGTGAGACTGATTTGTATACGGCCATGTCTGAACTGGGGTGGCGGAGTGAGCTAAAGAACGGTGATGGATTAAACCCAAATCAGTTGACTGGGGGTGAGTGTTTGTATTGTCAACTCTCCGTCCATCAACACCTTTGGTTTTTCTTTGTTCGCCCTAAGTTGGCAGGGTATGCTCAGACGTGAGTCCCTTGCTCACTTTGCCACTGGAGTTAAGCAAACCCTGCTGAAGACGGCTGTAATGCCAGAAACCGGTCCTGGGAAGCTTGATTCCGTTCCGGGGAAGACATGGCTTGGCAGTTCAGGCTGGACTGTTCCCATGAGGCACAGGGTCAGACAGATTTGCATATGGCCATGTCTGAACTGGGGTGGCGGAGTGAGCTAAAGAACGGTGATGGATTAAATCCAGATCAGTTGACTGGGGGTGAGTGTTTGAATTGTAAACGCTCCGTCCATCACCACCTTTGGTTTTTCTTTGTTCGCCCTAAGTTGGCAGGGTATGCTCAGACGTGAGTCCCTTGCTCACTTTGCCACTGGAGTTAAGCAAGCCCTGCTGAAGACGGCTGTAATGCCAGAAACCGGTCCTGGGAAGCTTGATTCCGGTCCAGGGAAGACATGGCTAGGCAGTTCAGGCTGGACTGTTCCCATGAGGCACAGGGTCAGACTGATTTGCATATGGCCATGTCTGAACTGGGGTGGCGGAGTGAGCTAAAGAACGGTGATGGATTAAATCCAGATCAGTTGACTGGGGTGAGTGTTTGTATTGTAAACGCTCCGTTCATCACCACCTTTGGTTTTTCTTTGTTCGCCCTAAGTTGGCAGGGTATGCTCAGACATGAGTCCCTTGCTCACTTTGCCACTGGAGTTAAGCAAGCACTGCTGAAGACGGCTGTAATGCCAGAAACCGGTCCTGGGAAGCTTGATTCCGGTCCAGGGAAGACATGGCTAGGCAGTTCCGGCTGGACTGTTCCCATGAGGCACAGGGTCAGACTGATTTGCATATGGCTATGTCTGAACTGGGGTGGCGGAGTGAGCTAAAGAACGGTGATAGATTAAACCCAGATCAGTTGACTGGGGGTTATTGTTTGTATTGTCAACGCTCCGTCCATCACCACCTTTGGTTTTTCTTTGTTCGCCCTAAGTTGGCAGGGTATGCTCAGACGTGAGTCCCTTGCTCACTTTGCCATTGGAGTTAAGCAAGCCCTGCTGAAGACGGCTGTAATGCCAGAAACCGGTCCTGGGAAGCTTGATTCCGGTCAAGGGAAGACATGGCTTGGCAGTTCAGGCTGGACTGTTCCCATGAGGCACAGGGTCAGACTGATTTGCATATGGCCATGTCTGAACTGGGGTGGCGGAGTGAGCTAAAGAACGGTGATGGATTAAACCCAGATCAGTTGACTGGGGGTGAGTGTTTGTATTGTCAACGCTCCGTCCATCACCACCTTTGGTTTTTCTTTGTTCGCCCTAAGTTGGCAGGGTATGCTCAGATGTGAGTCCCTTGCTCACTTTGCCACTGGAGTTAAGCAAGCCCTACTGAAGACGGCTGTAATGCCAGAAACCGGTCCTGGGGAGCTTGATTCCGGTCCAGGGAAGACATGGCTTGCCAGTTCAGGCTGGACTGTTCCATTGAGGCACAGGGTGAGACTGATTTGCATACGGCCATGTCTGAACTGGGGTGGTGGAGTGAGCTAATGAACGGTGATGGATTAAACCCAAATCAGTTGGCTGGGGGTGAGTGTTTGTATTGTCAACTCTCCGTCCATCACCACCTTTGTTTTTTCTTTGTTCGCCCTAAATTGGCAGGGTATGCTCAGACGTGAGTCCCTTGCTCACTTTGCCACTGGAGTTAAGCAAGCCCTGCTGAAGACGGCTGTAATGCCAGAAACCGGTCCTGGGAAGCTTGATTCCGGTCCAGGGAAGACATTGCTTGGCAGTTCAGGCTGGACTGTTCCCATGAGGCACAGGGTCAGACTGATTTGCATATGGCCATGTCTGAACTGGGGTGGCGGAGTGAGCTAAAGAACGGTGATGGGTTAAACCCAGATCAGTTGACTGGGGCTAAGTGTTTGCATTATCAACGCTCCGTCCATCACCACCTTTGGTTTTTCTTTGTTCGCCCTAAGTTGGCAGGGTATGCTCAGACGTGAGTCCCTTGCTCACTTTGCCATTGGAGTTAAGCAAGCCCTGCTGAAGACGGCTGTAATGCCAGAAACCGGTCCTGGGAAGCTTGATTCGGTCAAGGGAAGACATGGCTTGGCAGTTCAGGCTGGACTGTTCCCATGAGGCACAGGGTCAGACTGATTTGCATATGGCCATGTCTGAACTGGGGTGGCGGAGTGAGCTAAAGAACGGTGATGGATTAAACCCAGATCAGTTGACTGGGGAGTGTGTTTGTATTGTCAACGCTCCGTACATCACCACCTTTGGTTTTTCTTTGTATATGTACATCTCCAGCACTCATACATACAGTACCAGTGTAAAATCTCTGCTGGGAGTAAACATTTGTTTAGCATTTAGTATTCATGAGGTCTTGTTGTTGTAAAGTACATCAGGTCCCGCTCTGAGTCTAAATTTTTATTTCCCGTTTTATCTTCACATCTTTTTCTAATGATGACTTTTTATATGTTTTACACTTACACAATAATTTACTGAGAAGCTATTCTACATGCAATTCATTTCCTAGTAAGTATTATTATCATATAGTTCATATGCTCTGTAAAAACGTAGGTGCTTATTATGATGGCGGAAGGACCGGCGGTGGCGATCCTTCCGCCATCATACTAAAAATTTCCACCGCCAAATTAGGATGGTGGTGGGAATCATAATGGTTCCGCGGCGGATCGAAAGTCCATCCGCCATGGTTCCGCAAGGCAGTCCTTTTCCGCCTGCCTTGCAAGAACCAGAACCAGGGCAAAATTGCGGCAGTGCCATGCAGCAGATATCTCGCTGCAAAAAGACAGGCAAAACTGGCTTTGAGGGCCCGTTGCTGGGCCCCTCTGTATGTGTGGAGGGTGCACTGGGGGGGTACCCATGGTACCCACCTGCAGTTCCATGCACCAAGTGGCAGGTACTGCGTGGTGCCTGCCACGTGGTGCAGGGAAATGCTGTGCATGCTCTTTTGTCATTGCGGACGGTGCTGCAGCCAGTAGCACCATCGCAATGTTAAAAGGCCAGGATACGTCCGCCAGAATGGCGGGCACATCGTAAATGCACTGGTGGGACCGCCGCACGTCTGGCGGGCAGTCCCAAAACCGTTAGGATGGCAGGCGGACTAATGTCCACCCACCATCATAATGAGCCCCATTGGCACATAGAATGCAATGCCCTTGCATTTATGTTGTACCTTTGGAGACAGCTTTAAGGGTCCAGACAAACCATCGCATCAGCTCTGCACCTTTGACTCAGTGCGATAAGAACTGTGCTTTCATTATATAAATATAAACGTCCCCTTTGCTACATTCGACAGAGAAGCAGGTGTGCTGGGATTATCCTAGAATGTGGTGCACTGTGACCAATGTTCCCTCTAATTATTTTCCTCTGTGTGTGGCAATTAACCGCTTCTGAGCACTGTGACCAAGGCTGTGTGCCCTGGAGTCTAGTGAAAATTCACTATGCAAGTGAGTGTGGTGCGTGAGCTTCTGAAATTAGTTGTGTCCACTCTGATTAAGGTTTATGTGAAAATTAATGCAAAATGCTTCATTTTGATTCAGCTTATCAACTTGTGAAAGCCACTTTTAAGGCAACTGATTTAATGTTATTGCATCGCAAACCAAAATGGTCACATCAGCACCTTTTACTTTGGGTTCACTTATGGAAATTTGAAAACATACACTCTCAGCTAATTTTTCAGGTGTCAACCATTTTTTTCCATTAGTAGAAAATCCTCAAGATAAACAATAATACACACCTGACTTCCTGATTTAAAAGAGCATAGAGGAGCTCCATGTGTCCTAGACATGGTCAATTCTGAGAAACTCAGTAACTTTCATTAATCAATTAAGCTATCTAACTGGTTAGTGTCCCAACCTGTCCTCACCGTCTATTCCGTAAGTGATAACTGCAATTGTGAGGTTAAAGATTCTCTTGGTCCACATGCATATGATCTAGGACCCAACATCTTTCATCATTTGTATGCCTGCTAGTTTGAGCCACTGTTTCAAGGGCATTTAGCCACTCCTCAGCAGCACAACATGATTCAATAAGTCTCCTTTTCATCAATAGATTACAATTTCTTGTTCAAATGCAGTCACTTACTGTGATGTAGTTTCCGGTACGGATGACTCAAGCCTGTGAGATGAGGATGAAAGTGACTTAGTGGATTTTAGGGTCCTTTAAAGCTCAGTTTTGTGGAAGCAATGTTTCCACTAATCCTATTTCTCCATATGCGTTTATTGAGCATTTGTGTAAGCACTTTCATCAGCCGTGTGCAAACCTGAGTGGTTTTTGTATGTCACTACCCTATCCCTCACTGAATGGGCTATGTATAGGGTAGGGGAAATGTAAGAGGTATCCTCCATCACTGTACTTCGACTTTGTGCAAATTAGACTCATACAATTTTAAAGCATTTTTATATAACTACTCAATTAGACACTTAATTGTAGACAAAAAGCTTGACAAGCTGTAAAAACACAGGGCCAGATGTATCAAAGGGTTTTGCCCATTCTGTGTCTATGGGGAAATGTGTTGATACATATGGCCCACAGTTCCCAAAGGCGTGTCTTTCTCATCTTTGAGGTCCCGTGCACCTAAAAACTAAGTAGGAAAGTATATTTTATAGAGTGCACTCTATGAACTGAATCACCTCTGGGCACTTAAGTATCATGTCCTGAATGGAAGTAAGCAGTAGAGACAAATTTGATTAAAGAAGAATAGCAGTGCACATTCACATGCTATGGTCTTTGCTAACTCGTATGGTAAAATTTATGTATGACCTTCTGGAAGAGGGGTTTAGGAAAGGACATCACTTGGTGACTGGGTTAGAAAATATCACATCTTTCACTGAATGTATCCATTTTCTTGGTCAAACAATAATTTACATATGAGTACAAATTGTGTATCTAATCTGTATTATGTGACTATAACTGAAAAGACCATTGAAAATATGAACATTAAAATACAGGTAAACTTTATAAAAAGGGAGACAAGCAAACCAGCACTGACCTTTGTAGAACTTGTAAACTGTGGAAGGACAGAAGAGTAAAATATAACTGGCCTGGGTCGAGCTGATAAAGTCTGTGGAAAGGGAGATGAGTGAAGGACAACTGCTCCTGACAGGACGAGCAAAATCTATGGAAGGCAAGAAGAGTGAAGCAGGCGGGAAACCCTTTGTGGGTATCTGTGCGCATTACAAATGCAAAAAATAAATAAATAAATATAAATACATTTTCCTAGTTGGGACCGATTCATTCTATGGCTGGAAGAAGATAAGAGAAAAGCAGAACTGCCCTCTTCCCGCTTTTGCCCTTTCCTCCATTAATTTCTTATTCCCTCATGCCTTCTCCCTTATGTTATTGATATTTCATATAGTACTACACACCACACAAGGTATTTCTAAGTGCTGAAAATACCAGATATTAACATTTGCCAATTTATGATACCCTTGTTGCGTTGATGGGGCTTCTATTTTACGTAAGGCAGTGCTCCCAGCTTTATAGAGGTGGGCGAGCCACTGAGATCTCAAACAAGGCTTGAGCTTGAAGCCTGGCTCTGGTCAACTCTGGGTTCTGTTGCAACCTTGAGTCCCTAAATAGCTGAGCTTTCATGTGGTTTCTGCTTGCCTCCGTCCCTCTACATAGGATGTGGCATTACTGCCAGAGCTGCCAGCTATGGAACTTACAAACCAGGATCCAATTTCAATGTTGCTCAACATCCTGTGATTCTGGGGGCATCACTTAATTTCCCTATGCCTATAAACAATGCATTTGACCTTGTTTAATGCAATTGGGCACCTATTATGACAAGGACACAGGTGCGCCATCCATAAACAGGGAAAGTGAGCCTGATTATGTTGAATGAGCTGTTCTCAGGGCATCCTGGGGCAGCGCAATCAGGTGAAACATGGAGTGGTTGTCCCGTGTTTCACTGTGTCATCAGCAACCTGCTTGCATTCCAAAATGGATTAGAGATTCCCTCGCTTGTGGGTGCAGTGAGTGACTGCACCCGCCTGAAGGGGGATGTCGAGGGGGTCCATGGGACCCACGTCCATCCCTCGAGACAGCTGCACTCACGAGGCGCACTGGCAGTGCACCTCTTGACAGCTTCTTTGCCTCTGTCCCCACGTCCATAGTATGGCGCTGATGCAGAGGCAAAGAGATTCCGCCATTGCATGGGGTCATGCCCTCATGTAAATGAGAGAACGCCCTCTTGAGAAAGTGCTAGCACGGCACCTGCTCCAGCACTATCAGTGTTACAGAAGAGGCCACACAATGGGTCTGCGGCCCCTCCTGTAATACCAAAGTGCCCTGGGAGCACACACTCAAGCACACATGCCTGCTGTGCCCCCCGGGCACTTTCAGTAATATGGCCCCTGGTGCTCATTTAAAGCTCTTAGCCTTTGAGTAGAATTTGCTCTGTATTAAGAACCTGCAGAAAATGAACTAAGAGGTAAAAAAAAAGCCTTAATATAAAGAAAACTCATAGAGACCCATTTTCTGGCTGATTTGTTCAAAGTAAAATAAGAAAACCTGGATAAATCACAGCCTCTCCACTTAAAGTGTGATCTTAAGCCAATACTTTATTTCACCCAAACTCTTTTTTTTCACTATCCCATATAAAAAGCACTTTCGAATATGTGAGTTCAGACTACCAGTACAAAATATCACTTTTAATATGAACTTCTTAGTGCAGTGCTATAAAGTACCTTATTAAAGTTAAAGCTTCCACATGTTAAAGAAATAATTGCATTTTGGAGAGACATTACCATATGTTATGCAATGTTTGTTGCTTTAGTTACGTAGCAAATATTTGATTTAAGTGCTTAAATTGAGCCAGTGGTTTCCGGTGCTCGGCACAGGCTTTTGATTTGTCAACACTGGCACTTATGAGACTCTACCACAAAGTGGCACTGTCTGGCTAACCACAACAACTTTAACTATTAATTTAGTATAGATAGAAAAGGATTATTACCTGACAGCCAAGCCATTCTTATAGGTTTGGTTTGACCGGAATACATGCACAAAGAGTCTGTGAAACCAAGAAAAGACTCAGCTGACATCGTCATAAAAAAGGAAGAGAAAGTTCCCCAATTCAGAAAAAAGAAAGTGTCAGGTATTTCCACTAAACATGCCACACATATTGAGAAGCTTCTTCAGAACAAGACATAAGCATTGACACTACTAGACAGCGTGGCAGAGGTCACAATAGTTCACCAGAATCTTTAAGAGTTTCTGGTTTTGAGGGCAACTGTTTATTTATTCAAGTTGAAACACCAGGTCAGTGGGTTAACCCTCCCAATAGACTCCATGATTTGGATATCCAATTTGAGGGTGACATACTGTGTACTATTAAAGTAATATTTTGGGAAAGGTCAAAAGTCACCTTTGACATCCTCTTAGCTGAAATGGTTTGGCCACCTGAGTTTGTTAGACAAGTCCCACAAGGGGATGATGTAATTATATCTTCCTTCTCTGTTCTTGATCCTGAAGTTGTCAAACAAGCACATGCCACAGAATTGGCTCATGCACAAGCCCGGCATTATACTGCAATCATGTAGGCTTTGATAAGGACAAGCCTTATTATGCTATACACATATGGTCCAGCCCGTAAGTGCAACCACAATATCAAATTAAAAATTTATTAAAACACCTGGTTAGGGAAATTCTATTCCAAATAGGGTATCAAGGCATAATCGAGCCTTGTATTTCAGGGATCACTGAAACAATATCGACAGACCGAATATCGACCTTAAAAATTATCGACGTAATTATATCGACTACAAAAATATCGACTCGCTATACTTAAACATAAAACTACAAAAATATATACTCAAAAATATTGATACTACAAAACCTCGAAAACAACATTATCGACCCTAAAAAATATCACAATTAAAATATATCAACTTTCAATACACATAAAGAAATAATCAAAAATATCGAAAACTAAAATATAGACCACTAAAACTTCGAGAAAAAAAAACTTATCGACTGCACTATACATAATAAATATGGAAATATATCTATAAAAAAACACTTTAATCATGACATAAATCAGCATACTTATATAACATATAACATACTACAATTAAACAATAAATAAACAGCAACATTTAACACATATACATTTTTTTATAAAACAATAAGTTCACATGATATAATCATATAAAACATTATACAGGTCACATTACAAAACAATATTAAATAAAAAAATAAATGCACCACAATGTAAAATCATTACCTACCATCTACAAAACGATTCACTGAACTACCCAAAAAATTCAAAATGTCTCAAACAACCAATAAAACACACCAAACAATTAAATCGACCAATGAGATCAACCAACACATAATTCAAACATTATATAAAGAAATAAAACACACAATTAGACACCACTTGGTGCTACAAAACGTGAAGAAGGGGAAACTCTGCCAAATTTTCACCTGAACAGAAAACTACTACCATCAAACAAAGGATAAAGAATACCAAAGTAAGTACCTGACATTAACTACTAGGCTTAACACTACAAACTACAAATAATAAATTAAACAATAAACTAATCAATTTCTTTCATTTTTACCATTTATTGCAGATATACCACAATTAAAGAAAAAAAGGCCAACATTTACAAACCTATCAACTCTAAAAACAAAGTAAGTATACAAACTGAAATAACAGAGACAAATTATAATACAAAACTTAGAAAGAAAACGTCCAAGTGAAAAGGAATCCAATACTTGAGAACAAAACATATACAATAAATTGTTTTTCTTTTACCAACACAGCCATCTACAAAAGAAACAGAGAAGAAAACCATCAAAACACAGAGCACAGCCCTCCAATCAACTGAAAAACTGGTAAATATACTGTGCAAATGTGATAAATGTAATGATAAACGTAAAACAAACCTAACTTTCTCTATGTAACATTTATTTACTGTAGAAAGAAACGAGAACAATGACAGAAGAAGCTAAATTTGTAACTTCACAGAAAGGGAAAATGCTTCTTTGTTATATGGGCTACACATATATCCAAGAAAAACAACATCAATTGAAAGTGTTTTGGAAATGCAGTAAATATTACAGTAATAAATGTTATGGTCGTGCTATAACTAATGAAACAACTGTATCTAACACAACAGAACATAACCACCCTCCAAACGTTACAGAAATAGAAAATAGACAAATGCTTGACTCACTAAAAGAAGCAAGCACTAACGCAGACCGCCCATCTACAATTATTCTTAAAGACCATCTAAGAACTCTCCCCCAACATGCATCAAGTCAAGTCCCTTCTATAGATTCTCTAAAAAGGACAATAGCTAGGCAAAAAAGAATAACTACAGCTATACCACCTGCCCCAAAAACATTTGAGGGAGTCCAAATACCCCCTGAACTAACAATAACCCATAATAATGAACCTTTCATCATATATGACAATGCATGTAAAGAAAAAATAATTATAATGTTTGCTACAGCTAACAATATGGTGAAATTACACCAATGTGAAACATGGATGATGGATGGCACATTCTCAGTGTGCCCAAAACCATTGTACCAATTATACACCATCCATGGACACTATCAAAACTGCAATATCCCCTTCATATATGCCCTACTACCCAACAAACAGCAAGCAACCTATACTGAGGTACTAAATAAAATAAAAGACCTAACAAATAATTACTTCCCCCAAAACATTATCATTGACTTTGAGAAAGCAATGATAAATACTATTCTAAAAACCTACCCTCACACAGCAATCCAAGGTTGCTACTACCACTTTAACAAATGTATGTGGAAACATATACAAAAATCTGCCCTAAGCACCCAATACTGCACTGACAGTACTTTTGCCTACCAGGTAAAAAAATTAATTGCACTAGCCTACGTCCCAGTTACAGACGTAGCGGAGCATTACAACTTATTAATAGACAGCCCCTATTATAAAAAAAATGAAACTAAACTAAGCCCTCTCTTAGATTATTTCGAGGATACATGGGTAGGGAGACTACACAGATCTGGACCCAGAAGGCAACCCAAATTCCAAATCCCCTGGTGGAACGTCTATCTAAGTACACTAAATAAACAAGCTAAAAGCAACAACGCTGTCGAAGGATGGCACAATGCTTTCCAAGCAGGTACAGGCAGAGGTTCCCTAACCCTACATAAACTCCTTCAAGCATTACAAAAAGAGCAAAGCTATCAAGAACTCCGAATGGAGCAATCTATAACACAAATAGGCCCGAAACTAACTAAAGAAACGAAAAAAATGTCCAACACCTTACAAAGCCATGTAACCCTATACCCAACTACCAGAGATCTACCATACCTATCTACCATAGCTAAAACAATTCTTTAAACATAATTCACATACCTACTATATTCAAATAGTAAACATAAAATATAGATATTAAACACATGTTAGAAAATGTAACAAAATTATTGAAATATATTTAATATATTTATTTAAATATATCTAAATAATTTCCTTACAATTACTAACATATACCATAAAGTTACATAAAAAATAACATAACAATCCCACCCAATAAAAAAAATGAAAAATACTTACTCACTTTGTTGCTGAAGAAAAACCATTGTAACCAAATAAGTCATTCCTTCGAAATATTCCACCAAAACAATCCAAAAGGGGTCATCCAAAAATAACACGAAATCCAAAAAAATCTGCTCCAACACAATCCACTAGGAAACCCTTAAAAAACCCGAAAATAGTTCACAAAAATAGAAAAAAACGCTCCATGGAAATGAAATAGAAATAAAATTAAAAAAACAGATCCATAACGATTCTTCTCCATAATGGATCCAGCGATAAGCCATTAAAGATCCGAAAATAGTGTAAAACATAAAAAACGCTCCAGGAAAAACCGAAAATGGTAGAAAGTGTGTCTCTAATATATTAAAAAATAATAGAGACCCTTCTTATGAAAAAAACGCAATCTTCTCCCAAAAACGAAATCCACATAAAGTACCTGTAAAATAGAAAAAATACATACCCACCCGCACACAATACACCCCAACATACAATGTAAAACATTATTTAACACAATACAAAACATTACGTTACATTTCTAACCCTATTCCTACCTCATCAACATACTAACCCAAAATTAGTAAACGGAACCAAAACGAAAACCGTAACTACCTCCTAAAACACACACATCCTACAACTACCAAACAATAGAAAACTTACACACACTCCACAAACACTCAAACTAAACATATAACTTATATAAAGTACTTAAAATTAAACTTACCCTTCCACACGCGAAGCAGGCTCCAACCGCAAGCTCTTCCAAGTCGAAATGACCCAAAATAACATGGCGCGGTTACAAAATAGGCCCAAACAAACAAATAGTCCCATTTCTATTAACATTAAATAACATTTAAAACTTATTTTACACATGTTACAATATACATTATGTAACTTGTTATAAATATATAAATATTATTTCAATGTACTATATGTTATTTTCAATGACTTTATATTAAATACAAAAACATTTTTCTTATTGCAAATTACTTACATGACTGTATGAATATACAATACTGTTATTAATATTACTATTATTTACTGTTTGTACAAACCAATGTTTTACCTAAAAACATTAGCAACGTATCTGTAAAACTTATTATTATTAATATTTTATATATTAATAATAAAAAATTCTTTCAAAAAATACAAATGTAAATATTATAATAATGTTAACAAAACCTACCTTTTTGTATTAATAATTATAAATATGTGTACTACAAAAAATGTTTAAAAATATTACCACAAGGTTAGAAAATTCTAAAAAAAAGTTGTTATATATAACGTGTCAAATACATTTTATTTTTCCAATAAAATCTGTGAAATAAACAAATAAATTTACACTGAATAAATATTACTTTACTTCAAAATAATTGTAATAAATTATGTTTGCAATAATGTTTTCAGACAAATGTACAACTGTGATGAAAATGTAAATATGTTTTATTGATTTAATGAAAATAAAAATGTACAGATAACATTGAAAAATGTCAATAACATTATTTTCTGATTTCTTATTTTACAACCTACTTTTTGAAAATAATAAAATATTTTAAACATGCTGTGACTCTAATTATTGTTATTTTAATTACTAACAATTACAAAAATAAATTATTATTGTGATAATAATTTTACCATACAACATGAGTTCAACATAGCTAATATCATTATATGTACTTTCACAAAATACTAAACATTCACATATTATAATTTACTATTCCCACTCCACCAAGTACAAACTCAAAAAAGGTGCAGGACACAAAGCCCATATCATTTACTATTCCCACACCACCAAGTACAAAGTCATGGAAGGTGCTGGACACAAAACCAATATAATTTACTATTCCCACTCCACCAAGGTCAAAGTCCGAGAAGGTGCTGGATACAAAACCCATATAACTTACTATTCCAATCCACCAATTATAACCTCAGGAAAGGTGCTGGACACTCAAACAATGTAATTTACTATTCCCACTCCACCAATTAGTAACTCAGGGAAGGTGCTGGATACCAAACACATATAATTTACTATTCCCACTCCACCAAGTACAAATTCAGGGAAGGTGCTAGACACAAAACCCATATAATTTACTATTCTCACACCACCAAGTACAAAGTCAGGGAAGGTGCTGGTCACAAACCCCATATAGTTTACTATGCCCACTCCACCAAGTACAAAGTCAGAGAAGGTGCTGGATACAAAACCCATATAACTTACTATTCCAACTCCACCAACTATAACCTCAGGGAAGGTGCTGGACACTAAAACAATGTAATTTACTATTCCCACTCCACCAAGTACTAACTCAGGGAAGGTGCTGGATACCAAACACATATAATATACTATTCCCACTCCACCAAGTACAAACTCAGGGAAGGTGCTGGACACAAAGCCCATATAATTTACTATTCCAACACCACCAAGTTCAAAGTCAGGGAAGGTGCTGGACACAAAACCCATATAATTTACTATTCCCACTCCACCAAGTACAAAGTCAGGGAAGGTGCTGGATACAAAACCCATATAACTTACTATTCCAACTCCACCAACTATAACCTCAGGGAAGGTGCTGGACACTCAAACAATGTAATTTACTATTCCCACTCCACCAAGTAGTAACTCAGAGAAGGTGCTGGACACAAAACCCATATAATTTACTATTCCTACTCCACCAAGTACAAACTCAGGGAAGGTGATGGACAAAAGACCCATATAATTTACTATTGCCACACCACCAAGTACAAACTCAGGGAATGTGCTGGACACAAAACCCATAGAATTTACTATTCCTACTCCACCAAGTACAAAGTCAGGGAAGGTGTTGGACACAAAACCCATATATTTTACTATTCCCACTCCACCAAGTACAAAGTCAGGGAAGGTGCTGGATACAAAACCCATATAACTTACTATTCCAACTCCACCAACTATAACCTCAGGGAAGGTGCTGGACACTCAAACAATGTAATTTACTATTCCCACTCCACCAAGTAGTAATTCAGGGAAGCTGCTGGATACCAAACCCATATAATTTACTATTCCCACTCCACCAAGTACAAACTCAGGGAAGGTGCTGGACACAAAACCCATATAATTTACTATTCCTACTCTACCAAGTACAAACTCAGGGAAGGTGCTGGACACAAAAACCATAACATTTACTATTCTCACACCACCAAGTACAAACTCAGGGAAGTTGCTGGAAACAAAAAAAAATTATATTTTACTATTCACACTCCACCAAGTACAAAGTCAAGGAAGGTGCTGGAGACAAAAACCATATAACTTACTATTCCCACTCCACCAAGTACAACGTCAGGGAAGGTGCTGGACACAAAACCCATATAATTTACTATTCCCACTCCACAAAGTACAAAGTCAGAGAAGGTTCTGGACACAAAACCCATAAAATTTACTATTAGCACTCCACCAAGTATAAACTCAGGGCAGATGCAGGATAATCAAACAATATTCTTAAGTAATCCCACTCGACCAACAACAAACTCAGGTAATATAGTGTACACAAAACCATTATATTTTACTATTTTTTTTTAAATAGTTATTTACTTTTAATTTAATAGTAAAATTTTAGTAAAATATTATACAATTTCACATTTTTCAAACACTCCGCATCCTATACCCATAAAAACCCACATCCCACTCTTAAATTTTAATTTTAATTTTTCAAATTTTGATCAACTAATTACATTTTTTGAAATTTTGAAAGAAAAATGTTTTAAATTCCAAATTTTAAGGTAACTACCGTCCATATTCCCATAAAAACACACATCCCATTTCTAAATCTAAGTATACATTTTGAAAATAATTTTTTTTTAAATGTTTTTTAACAATTATTAAAACTTTATTAATAATAAAAAATGTACAATATTCCCCACCCTATTCCCCTAAAAACCCACATGCCACTCCTAATTTTTTTTTAAATGTATTTCAATTTTTATTTTAAAATTTACATTTTATTAATAAAAATGCAAAATTTTAAAAAAACCACCCAAATGCCGTAAAAACCCACATCCCACTCCTAATTTTTTTCAATTTCTTTTAATATTTTTACATTTTTTTTGTTTTATAAAAAAAAAACTATTTCTTAAAAATTCAAATCTTTACAATACTCCCCACCCTATTCACCTAAAAAAACACATCCCACTCAAAAAAAAATGTACAATTTTTTTGAAATTTTGAATTTTTTAAAAAAAAATTTACATTTAAAAATCTAAATTTTTAAAAACACTCCCCACCCTATTCCCCTAAAAACCAACATCCCGTGCCTAAATTTCATTATACATTTATTAAAAGATTTTTTAATTTATAATTTTAAAAACAACATTTTTTTTCATAAATCACTTTTTTAAAACCCTCCCCACCCTATTCCCCTAAAAACCCACATCCCGCTCCTAAATTGTATTATACATTAATTTATAAATTTTTAATAAAAATAAAAAAATTTAAATAATTTAAAAAAATCAATTTAAAATACAAATTTGTAAAACACTCCCCCCCCTATTCCCCTAAAAACCCTCATTAATTTATAATTTTTACATAAAATTTAAATTAAAAAAAAAAAATTAAAATACAAATTTTTAAACCACTTCCCACCCTATTCCCCTAAAAACCCACATCCCGCTTCTAAATTGTATTATTTAATAATTTATAAATTTTAAATAAAAATTACATTTTTTTAAAAAATAAAAAATTGAAAAACACATTTTTAAAACTCTCCCCACCCTATTCCCCTAAAAACCCACATCCCGCTCCTAAATTTTATTATACATTAATTTTAAAAGTTTAAATACAAATTTTATTTTTAAAACAAATAAAAAATATAATAAAAAATAAATATCAAATTTTTAAAACACTCCCCACCCTATTCCCCTAAAAACCCACATCCCATTCCTAAATTTTAATATACTTTAAAAAAATATATATATATTTCAAAATATTTATTAAAAATTATTTAATTATATATATATATATATTAAAATAAATGACATTTAATATTTAATAAACTAAAATACAAATTTAAATATTCTTACACTCTATATTTATAATTTCGATATGTTACCTTTCTATATTTTTACATTCGATATTTTCATACTCAATATTTTTACTTTCGATATTCTGACATTCTATACTTTTTACAATCAATATTCTGACACTATATTTTTACATTCGATATTCTAACACTCTATATTTTTACTTTCGATATTAATTAATTACTAACAAAAATGATATTTTACACACTCGATATTCACAACTCGATATTACTACCTTCAATATTTTTTTTCACTATTAAATTCGATATTACTTACCTCGATATTACTAACCTCGATATTATTGCAGACTTGATATTCCTGACTCGATATTATTTCCATTCGATAAAAAAACTCGATATTTAGACTGCATACCGTATTTCAGTAATGATCAATGCACTAGTTCATTTAGCCGAACCGGATCACTCCTATCACGTAGTTTTAGACTGCAGACTTTTTTTTATTATCTTTTTTATTAAAACTTTTGCGATAGTACAGAGAACGGTTGTGGGGCCACATAATTATCAAAACACACAAGATGATGGACGGAATGTTGCACAATGGTAAAATATTCACCCCCAGTCACAGATCTGGGTTTAATCCATCGTTATTTTGCTCACCAAGCCACCCCAGTTCAGACATGGCCACATGCAAATCAGTCTTGACCCTGTGCCTCATGGGAACAGTCCAGCCCGAACTGCTAAGCCATGTCTTCCCTGGACTGACTCACTTTCCCAACCAATTAGCAGTCCCTGACGCGTTTTGATGCCTTGCCTTCGTGCCTTGCATCTGAATCAGGCAACATGGCCTGATTCCAGCGCATGAAGAACTGTCATTGGCAAACCGGAGCATTTTCCTGAGGCCCACTGGAGGGCTACAAATATTATGTGCAGCAATTGGGGTGCAAAATCCAAGCAGGAACTTGGACCCCACTGGAGGGGTAATATTTAAGACTACAATACCCAGCAGGTCGCTCACTAAAGGGTGGTTGCGAAGATGGGAGAAAAAAGACTGCAGTCTACTCCAGGTTTCTGTTCTTCCCCCGACCCTATGATTAAGATACAAGGCATCGAAACGCGTCAGGGACGGCTAATTGGTTGGGAAAGTGAGCCGGTTCGGAAATTAAAGTTCGGTTGAGCTTCCTTTGTGTGGAGTGTGTCTTTGTGCACAGGGGCAACTCTGAGAAATGTTCTACATGGCAGCTCCGGCTGTGGAAGATCGCACCGCCTGGCTGACTGAAATACAGGTCTGTGGGTCTGCAAGGGAATGGCAGCCTGATTCCAGCGCACGAAGAACTGTCATTGGCAAACTGGAGCATTTTCCTGACCCCCACCGGAGGGCTACAAATATTATGTGCAACAATTGGGGTGCAAAATTCGAGCAGGAACTTGAACCCCACTGGAGGGGTAATATTTAAGACTGCAGTACCAAGCAGGCTGTTCACTGGAGGGTGGTTGCGAAGATGGGAGAAAAAAGACTGCAGTCTACTCAAGGTTTCTGTTCTTCCCCCGACCCTATGATTAAGATCTAAGGCATCGAAACGCGTCAGGGACTACTAATTGGTTTTGAAAGTGAGCTGGTTTGGAAATTAAAGTTCGGTTGAACTTCCTTTGTGTGGAGTGCGTCTTTGTGCACAGGGGCCGCTCCCCTTTCCCTCCTTTATTCGCTGTCTACTTCCCCTGCTCCTACCCCCTCTCCAATGCATCTCTCCCCTTGCCTGCTTTTTCACTTACGCATATTGTCCTTATTGCTTGTCTCAACCTAAAATGTAACTATGTAGCTATGCTCTAATAACTGTGTAACCTTTGTAACGATGTAACCTGTAACTATGGTCTGATACTCATGTAAAGCGCTCTGATACCTCCGGGTCTAGCCAGCACTATATAAAACCTTTCAAATGAATAAAAGTTTTGAGTGGGAACTGTAAATTTGGCCCCTTTGAAGTTGAACACTTTTCCACGTGTGGCTACGTTTGGAGTGGAAATAGTAAATCTGACCCTTTACAATCAACAATTTCCAAAATCTGTCTTCATTTGTATTGGAAATACTAAAGTCATACTTTTAGAGTGCAACACTTTGATATATTTTTCCCATGATCCATCTGCACAGAAAGTGACATCACCTGATTTTCCCGTGATCAATCTGCATAGTAAGAGACATCACTGGTTTCCTGTGAAATGCATCCTTAAAAGAAGAATCCAAACAAGAGGATGTTATTCTCCATCACCCATCTGCACAGGAAGCGGCATTACTGATTTCCTCCCAAAATCATCTTTACAAGATGAAGCCAAGCAAGAGACCATTATGTTCTATTGTTCTACCCTACAGCTGCACAGGAGGTGACATCAATGGATTTACCATCATCCAACTGCACAGTAAATGACATCACTGCATTTCTCAACATCCATCTGCATAGTAAGTGACATCACTGGCTTCTGCCCAAAATCATTTTTAAAAGAACAAGCAAAGCCAGAGGACTTCATTTTCCATCATCCATCCATCTGCACAGAAAGTGACGTCACATCACTGGATTTCCCAACATCCATCTGAACAGGAAGTGACATCGCTGCATTTAACATAAATAATTTTTACAGGATGTGACTTCTTTGGTTTGCCACCAAAAAAAGAAGAAACAAAGTAACATCACTGAATTTCCGTCAGTCACCTGCACAGGAAGTTACATCATTGCATTTCGCATAATCCATCTGTGCTGGAAATGACACCACTTTTTGCCTTCTACCTACTTTAATCAATTCTTCAAGGCATCCCATCACCCAGTGTCCTCAGCAAAGAGCAGACACAGACAAAGGGATTGCCTCTTTGAGCCTTTTGGGGCCAGAAGTGGTCTTGGGCCTGAACCCTTATTTCACTGAAATGTGTAAGGTAAAATATAAGTGCACACCTCTCCCGACACTGTCAATCCCCACAATTACAATCAAGCATACAAGACTTAAATACTCACATAGCATTGCCACAAAACATAGACCCAACATGTTACACACATCCACTAACTACCACATGCCCCCAAATTACAGGACACACTTTCAATTTATGCTCATAAAGGCTCACTCTGCAGTATATCACACACCAAACATCATAGAACTCATCACCTATTACAAGCGTAATGCCATCTTCATCACAGAAACATTCTCGCACATTTTAGATGTCCTTCTATATACAGGCTACAGCCTCTAATGTGGGGAACACACACAGCAGAAGAAGGGAGGCGGCCTCTTTGTCATCCATATGTCCTGCTGGTCCTGTACCCTAAGCAAGTAAAGCTGAACTGTATACAGCTGCTAACAGCCATTTCTCACTCTCTGAAACTCAGATGGCCACCTTTCATCTAATGTTCAGGCATCCCAGGAAGAAAAAGGACTTCATTCATTAATTCTCAGATCTCCTCACATCTCATGAGACATGCTCATATCATCCCCTTGGGGGTTTCAACCTCCCAGGCAACGCACGCTCAAAAACAATGAAACACTCTCTGCAACCTCATCGACATACTCAACATGTTACAGCATGTCAAATAACCGAGACACTCCGATTGCCACATCCTTGACCTTATCTTCTCAACATCACCAACAATCCAATGTAGACCACCCTTTCCCGGGGACTGAACTGACCACTTTGCCATCCCTGTCTCCCAGATCAGCTTCCTACCAAGGTCAACAAATAAGAAAAAAACAAACTTTTAGATCCTTCAACCACCTCTACATAAACAATCTTATGCTTGAACTCATCTCTCACCCTATCAACTCCACGTCCGATGCCAACACCTTCCTGAACAAATAAAACACTTTTTTTCCAAAACTATGTGAACATCCATGCTCCAATTACAACATGCAAGGGCAAATGACCATGGCACTCTAAATATATTGCTGTCAATATATGATCCATCTGCAGACATGAAAGAAAAATGAAGAGAGACAGAACTCCCAATGACCTCATGATACTGACATCCGTCTGAGCAATACGCAGTCTGGTCAGTCAAATCAAAGTACTACACCAACACCATAAATTAAGCCACCAACAGAAACAAAACTCTTTTCAAGATAATCAAGCACTGCATCAAACCCCTGCCAGATCTATCTAGTCCTCACTCTACAGAAAAGTATAAAGCCATCAACCTCTTCTATAGTGACAAAACACAGAACAGCCTAAGGCACATCAACAACAACAAACCTGTTGCACCTTTTACACCTCCTATATATAATCCCATATTGGTCAGCATTCAAAGCCCTATCTCTCACAGATCTCACCACCATAAGCAAATCCCTCGAAGTCAGTTGTTATGAAGATGTCTTACCCTCGTCCTTCATCAAAGCTCTCTCTAGGAATGCTCTCTCACCTCGAATCACCATTGCCAATGCCCCCTTTCCTGAAAAAAAACAATGGACTTAGGCCCAAGATCTCTTTACTGGGGGTGAGTGCTTGACCTAGTTCAGCATATCATTCATCAATTGTTCATCTTGCATTTGTCAGCCCAAGTGGGATGGGGATGCCCACATGTGGGTCCTATGCTCGCCATAATACTGAATTCAGGCTATCCTGGCTGATGAGGGGTGATACCCCGAAACCGGTCCTAGGATGCTTGCTTTCAAGCCAGGGAGGACATAGCCTGACACTTTGGGCTGGACTGTTTCCATGGCAAGCAGGGTCACGGCTGATTTGCATATGGCTGGGTCCAAACTGGGATGGCGTGGTGAACTTAAAACTATGGATTTAGGTCCTAGTTACTGTTCTGAGAGTGAGTGTTTGACATTGTTCAGCATTCCGCCCATCAATTATTCTTTTATCGTCCTAGAGAAAGGGCGAATTGACCGTGGACCAAAACAAACAACTATCAGAGGTTTCTGCTGCCCGAGATACACTATCCCATGCTTCCAGTTGCAGCTCCCTCTTCCTTTTTGAGAGTGTCTTTTTATAGTCACGTCTCAAGAGTGTGACTTGGTTCTGATCCCGTGGTCTAAGTGTTAAGGCCTGTTTGAGTTGGGCAAGGAGGGCTGTACAGGCATGGTCAAACCAGCTTTTTTTGTGTACAGCATTACCTGACCTACGTCCTGTAAATATGGAGTCAATAATTTTACTAATATTAACAAAATTATTCATAATGGCAACAGGCGCACTACCTGCTGCCAGAATGCCCTCAATATCTACCAGGGATTTTGATATGATTATAGGCAATACTGTAGTAGATTTTTCTCCTTTCCACCTTAACCTAGTCCGATTTGGCCTGTGTGGCTCAGCACTAACTAGGGTTCTTAACACGCCCTGACTTCTACAGTGCCAGGACTCTATTCTTAGTACAGTACAATTGTGATCACTTAAAGTAGGATCCTCAATTACCGAAGTCCTATAGTGTGGTACAATACTTGATGAAACCATAACGTGATCTTTATTAGAATTAGTATTCCTTCCAGTGTATGTAGGAGTAATTTGACCACTATTATCTGACACTGGCCCTAGTAGCTCTAAATCGAATGTTACCATGATATTATTTATGGTCTCCCCATAGGTGTTATGTGGAAAGTGGGGTGTTTTCTCACCTTTATTATTTAACACCACACATGCCCTGGAGGACGAGAGTGAACAATCGAAGAATTAAAATCACCACATTTCCCAATTCCTCGATAACCTTATGCCGTGAATTATCAAAGATATTGTTATAAAAATTAATTAAAAGCAGCTCTGAGCCTTCCTTCTGATGTACCCATAAAATTTGGGAATGACTTCCAACTGTTATATGTTTAACAACAGTCTACAATAAGTCCACAGATATTAGTAAGAGCAAACCACCCTTTGCCCTGCCATACCGTGTCTCAGTAGCTTCTAGACTATAACAGACAAACCCTTCAAAGCTAGGTTTGGTGGGACACCAGGTTTCCTGAAAACATATAATATCGTATGACCTGATCATGTCCACCCATCCCAATTTTTCCCCTTTGGAAGCCCAACCAGCTATATTCCAGCTAACAATGGATGTACCCTCCATAGTACAACATTTGGGTTGATCTAAGACATTATACGATTAACAACCTCTACGCAGGGTACAACCTCTACTTGACCCCCATTGGTATCCTCGATAAATGTTAAAATCCGAGCATTCACCACACTCTTTATAGCAGAGGCAGGTTTAAGCCTCTTTTCATAGTGTAGTGTGGGATTCGCTACCCGAGATCGCTCAGGCTCTATACTAGTCCCATTCAAGTTTCCAACCTGGGCATTTACGGTTATACTCGGACAGGGCCTACTAACCTTTGAATGTCAATCATTCAGGTCCAACCTGCTCAGGGCTTGGTATCTATTCTGAGTCGGGATCTCAAAGATTGGTCGCTTGTAGGTACTGGGAGGCCGACTTCGGTTATTAAGGTGAGGTACCTTGCTAAGATGAATATAGAAATACCCCAATGGGTGCACACGTACATCATTCTCATCCGGTGTTAGGGAGACTGCTCTAAGTAGAAGACTTGCGACATTTTGAGGGTGTTTAAAATTTACCATGACGCATTCACCCCTACAGGTTTTCCTAGCATCACCGATCCAATTTACCCTTCTCGTTGTGAGTATTTGGTCAGAGTAATTTATTGGGAACCCGCAATTCCTGTTCAGCCAGGAGACAGTTTTATTTTTGAGTGAATCATGTGATTCCTGAAGGGGTTGAGTCAAATTAGAATCTAAAGGCGGGACTTTGGAAAGCACAACAACATAGGGTGCACAATCTGGTGGGAGATTAGTAAAACGGGTTTTCCTGGTTAATGGGATTGGTGTCCGCGCTATACTTGCAGGGATCGCTGCGGCCAGTTCTATCCGACCATCCTGTGGGCCCGGCCCGCCTGGTTTAGTAGTACTAGCCTTCCCCACAGGTAGCATCTGTACAACATTGATGTTTAATATATCCCTTTCTTTAGGATTAGGGATCTCATTGTTCATAGTATGGGCACCCAGTAGGCTACCTAGTCTAGACACTTCAACTGTCAGTAGATCTATTTTATCCACTAAAGGCTTAACAACAGTTTCGAACTTAAACTCAATCATATTAACTAATAGGTCGAGTTGCTCAGAGTTCATATTAGCTCCAATGTTATTAGTCATAGTCTCCTTGTGTTGGACAGAGCTCTTGGGTGTAATTTCAGTTATTTTCTTGTGAAGTACTCCGCCACACTTAATCTGTACTTTTCTACAAGTCCTTACTACTCTCTTAACTGGAGAGCGCCGTGATGGGGTATCAAAAGGAACATCCGGTGTGTCCTCGACTGGTACATCCTGAACTGTTGCTGGTACTACCGGAATTTCCCCTAGTGAAACATCAATTGTGCAAGGAGGGTTCAGAGGCGGTACAGTATTATCAACGGGGGACGGAGAAAGTAAGGCTGGTGGACTTACCTGGCCCAACGATTTTCTTCGGTCATTATTAATCTTGCTCACGACTTTAACTAGATAGTTGTCCATAATTGATTTCTGTTTGGACATTATTTTGACTGGTTGGTAGTCCTAGAATCGTTAAGAGGTACAAACAATGGGCTCAGAGAAGTGTCAATTAATATCGATACAGTGTACTATAGCATAGGAACTATAAGGTTATCAAAATATAGTCATAGTAATATATCCACAATGCTTACTGGTTTAGTAGGGTAGCAGCAATCAGGGGGCGGCCCTGCCCGGCCTCGTTCTGCCCCGGACTGCCACAGACTGTCCCGCCCTTGTCCCGGGTTTCTCCCGGGCAGATCCCGCGTGCGACTCGCGGGGCGAGAGGCGTTCCGGTCTTTTAAAACGCCTCCAGGCGCTTGCAGGTCGCTGGTGCGCTGGTGTGCCCTGACCTGACCCCCGGGGCACTTGGGAGTAGTAGTCCTCAGCCGTTGCCCTCACGGCTTCAGGAGGACGAGAGGACGCGAACCACAGAAGCCGTTCCCCTCACGGCTGGTGCTGGTGCTGGTCTGGCGTGGTGAGTCTGCTTTTGCCCCCAGGAGCTCTAGGTGCTCCGGTCTTTTAAAACGGCTCTGGGCGCTTGCACGTGGCTGGTGCCTGGTGCGCCCTGACCCCCGGGCACCTGGAAGTAGTAGTCCTCAGCCGTTGCCCTCACGGCTTCAGGGGGACGAGAGGACGCAAAGCACAGGAGCCGTTCCCCTCACGGCTGGTGCTGGTGCTGGCGTGGCGTGGTGAGTCCGCTTTTGCCCCCAGGAGCTTTAGGCGCTCTGGTCTTTTAAAACGCCTCCGGGCGCTTGCACGTTGCCGGTGCGCTGGTGCGCCCTGACCCCCGGGGCACCTGGGAGTAGTAGTCCTCAGCCGTTGCCCTCACGGCTTCAGGAGGATGAGAGGACGCGAAGCACAGGAGCCTTTCCCCTCACGGCTGGTGCTGGTGCTGGCATGGCATGGTGAGCCCGCTTTTGCCTTTCCATGGTGGTTCACCCGCCATGGAAAGGCTGGTGGGGATGGACTTTGGAGGCCCCTAGCGGGCACCCTTTCATCATGGGCACTTTTGTTTGAGAGTTGGAGGCACCTATGGTGACCCCTTACATTTCCCTGCACAATATGGCAGACATTGCATCGTGCCTGCCATGTAGTGCAGGGAAATGTACAGTGTCCTTTTTGCATTACGGCGGGTGCTGCACCCACCGCAATGCAAAGTATGGTGAGCGTGACCGCCATTGTGGTGGTCGCATACTAATGAGGGTCTGAAAAGTTTCACCTCTCTCTCCATCATCTTCTTATGTTTGCTTTGTTTGCCCTAAGTTGACAAGGTATGCCCAGACGTGGGTCTCTTGCTTTCTTTGCCACTGGATTTAACCTAGCCTGGCTGATGAAGGGTGTTACCCAGAAACCGATCCTAGGATGCTTGTTTCCGGTTCAGGGAAGACCTGGCTTGGCAGTTCAGGCTGGACTGTTCCCATGAGACACAGAGTCAAGGCTGATTTGCATATAGCCGGGTCTGAACTGAGGTGGCGAAGTGAGCCAAAGAATGATGATGCATTCAACCCAGATCTGCGACTGGGGGTGAGTGTCTGAAAAGTTTCAGTGTTCATCTCCTTGTGTTTGCATCCTAATACCCCCTGTGGGACCACCACCTTGTAGGACCACCGCCTTGTAGGCGGGCGGTCCCACTCCCCGAGTTGATGGCAGACGGAATGAAGGCCATCCGCCATTGTAATCAGCTCCTTGCTTCTGATGACCTCACCAGTTACTAGCCCATTACTCACCTACCATTCATCAGCAAGATCATTGAAAATGCAGCCTGGTTCAACTGCAATATCATAACAATGATAAACATTTTCTGTACAACTACCGGTGTGGCTTCAAATCAAGCTGGAGCATGGGACAGGCAGGCCAGAGAAGAGCACTTTCCTAAGACACGCAGTTTTAACTTCTCTGCTAATATACTTCTTTTTATTTTTTCACTACCCACTTGTGTCGAAATTAGCATATGAGCATTTCAGCATTTCAGCATTTTAGTTGTTCCACAAATAACCTTATCATAATAGCAGCTCTTTAAATCGGTACCTGTAAAACTTCTGTATTTTTACACATATTCCCCTAGGCTCCCCGGTCCTTCATGTCTCTGCCGATTGAACGGAGGGAGTTCAGGACATGAAGGCAGTGACGAGGCAATTCCACGACAGCCACCAACCATTGGATGGCAGCGATCTAGCTTTCCTGCATACATTTCAAACCTGGCACCGATGCGCAGCAGACGCGTGCAGTGAGAGCGCCAAAGGCACGCTAAAGTCAAGCCCGTCTGCTTGCCGGGAATGCAACTTCACATGTTCCACATCCAAACATACACCATTAGTGGACAAGGAGGTTAGTCCTCCCTTACATAAACAGGTGTTTAAAGCCTCTCCCCCTCCACACCTGGATCCCCCAATGAATCACAAAATGTTCCATCCACACTCAAATGCATCTACTTCAATGCTAGGTCGAATCCCAAACACAACCAGATCTGTGTTTTATAACAGAGACATGGCTACACCAGTCTGCATTGCCCAGTATCCTGATAGCATTCCCAGAAAATTTCAAATGAATTTGGCAAGAAACGGAACTTCAACTAGGAGGAGGAATAGCCATAGCCTTTAGGGACTTTCTGAGAGTCAAAATACTGGACTCCCTACTCACTAACTGGGTGGAATTGATCATATTTAAATTATATCTCCCAAAAGGCAACTCCTGGAATGGTGCTCTCGTCTACCACTCTCCAGGACATAAAAAGGATTTCTCCCTCAACTTAACAGAGAGACTGGCACCTTATGTGCTAGCCACACAAGACTTGCTCCTGATTGGCAACTTTACCTAGCACACCGATTTAACCACAGATCCCAATGTTCCTACTTTGCTAACTTACCTCAGAATGTTAAACCTACCTATCACAAAAGCTGGCCCAACTCTCTGCCGGTCACACGCTGGACCTCATTTTTCTCACTGAGAAGCTACCACAAAATGACACACCAGTGCCCTAACTTACAGATCTCTTCCTGATCAATTTCTGTATTTCGATTATGACTGTCTATGATAGATCCAAGGTCCAGAACCAGACCATCACGAGACCCTGGAAACAGATCACTCCTGATGCGTTTCAAGCAGCAAACAACTCACATGACATAATGTAGCTTTCGTACAGCTAGATGACTCTCTTACCTATTCATTTGACTTTGTGGCTCCCTATAAAACTCTGCCAAGGAAAGATTTCAGACCCAATGTACCCTGGTACACAGGCTGAACTAAAAACTGATAAGTTTTGTGGTAGAAGGATCAAGCGCAACTGGAGGATGTCCAAAAGTAGTAAATAAGCAATCATTCAAAGATACCATACAGACTTTGCACATCTTCCTTTTGTTTCTTTTTTATTCTCTGGGTGCCCTGTTTACAGCTAGGTCACCCACAGTAGTACACGTTTTTGAGGGCTGTGGAGGAACCTCCAGGGCCCCTGTGGTCTGGGCTGACTCCCTGCATGCCCCTCCCATACCGTGCAGGAGCTGGCAGTCACCTGTCATCTCTTTTCCCATGCGCTGGTCTCTTTCGGGCAGGGGGAACACAACCTTCATCCCCATATACGGGGGGAGGGTGGCCTATGGGGCCCAGGGATGGGGTTCCAGGCCCACTGAAGAACTTGCCCGGCCACATCCTTTGTGTGTGGCCCGACCTGATCATGTGAAGCTGAAGCTTGTGGATGGGGCATTTGGGGCTGAATGCGCCTTTAGGGATGGTGGCCATACACAGCCCTTCTCTCTGAAAATTTGTAAAACCATCCTTGCACTAGCTCAGCCACTGGTTAATCTTCTGAAATACGGCACATACCCAGGTGCTATGTTTCTCACAAAGGTCATAGGAAAGAAAACTTTAACGCTGAATAACCCGAGCCCTGTTGGACTGATTTCCTTATTCTTGGGTTCATTCTTTTCCTGGTGGTGTACCTTGCAGGGAGCTGGTTTCACTGGCTCTATGTGTTAGCCTTCTTCTCAACTTAAATATCAACACACCCAGTCTTCCCTCATCTTGTCTTCAAGGGGAGTAAGTGGACTATCATCTCTTTCTCAGATATTGCTTCCTCTTGTGTGGAAAAATATACTGGCCATCATTGTGTGACTGTAAATAGTTATGGCCAGTGGAGACATGTGACGTCGCTTTGGACGGTAATGAAGTGAATGCAGGTTTAGAACGCTGAGTTCTTACTAAAGATGTGTATAACTACTCTCCATGTGTGGCGTAGCTATTGGCGAGTGGCTGGGCTGGTTAAAACATTACAACTGGTGATGAGTAGGGGATAAGTAACTTGTAGATGGACAATGTTCTCCCAGACAGTTTGCTGTTGTCCAGCAAAGTGCTTGTTGGTGCCACATGTGCATCAATCGAAGTGCTAAGTCGTCATTGGCTCCCGGGGAGTCTCACTGCAATGCAAGACTGAGTAAAGCTTATGCAGACTAAGAAAGTATCAAGGAAAATCTATACCTCAGCGATCGAGGGTAGAAAAAAAAGGCTGCAAACACAGGTACCATGCAACTATGCAAATTAATGCTATATGTCATCCAGAGAGTTAATACTAAAAGTGGATGCAACTAGGTTTTGAAAAGCAGTGTATTGTGACAATCCAGTGCAGTGCATAGAATTTTCTGGCAGACTGGATCTCCTCATAAAGCACTGTAATTTCAATCAATTTAATGACAAGGAAGCTACACAACTCAGAGTGAAAGAAGAATGTCTGTCAGATTCCTTTTGACAATGATGGCTAAAGGTCACTCTGAGCTTAGTGCAAGTCCTCATGACTGCTCTTGCTTTAGAGTGTGCTAATGTAAGGGGCTGGCATAGAGGCCACAGGTGCTCAAAGTGAGTCAGTCATGAACATGAAAAGTCAGCCAAAGTCTGAGCTGAGGGACACAAAAAGGATGTCTCCACAGAAAAAAGAAAATGTGCTCAGATATGGATTGTTGTTTACACGCCATTGGACAGATATGCAATGTCTGTGGCACAGCAAACCATTTTGTGATAGTTTTCAATGTGAAGGGAAAAGTAAGTGCATCATAGCATAAATATAAAATGGCTGACCGAGTGTTGCTATCTAGTAGAGATCAACCAGGTGGTTACAAAGAGACACTTCAGCACAAAGCCAATTGAATATCATAACGTTATCCACCTATCAAATCATTTTAATACAGGATGAATTGTCTATGTACTGAAACAACTCAAGAAAGTCATCATTGCCCTACCTGCTGTGGAGTGGCTCCAGAGAGAGGGCTGAGGTTGTTAGCTCCGAGCTGTCCATAAATGAAGTGGCCCACCACAAAAAGCTGCCAAGTGGAGGCTCAAAACAACCATGCAGATATCCTTTGAAATGAAGAGCTCCAATAGAGAGCAAGGACGAGGCCAAAGCACCTCCTGTTGTCAAGGTTGACCCTGACGCCAGCATGTCACGAGGATCTAGAAATGGTTAGCATGAGCAAGTTCACCAAAGTGTTAGAGAGACTACTGATGTACCCTAATAGGTTTACTACTGCTGTTTTCTTAAAATTGCAATCATCATTTGATACTCCCAAAAAACACAATATTGGCAATTGATGGACAGCTTGGAAAGTGACTTTTGAGGACTTTATAGCTGCAATCAATGAAACTGATCAAACAATCAATCAATCAGGGTTCTTATAGAGCACAGCTAGTCACCGGTAAGGGACTCAATGTGCTGGGGGGGGTTCTGCAGTTCAGATAACGAGCCAGTTCAGTCAAAGAGCGAGGTCTTGAGGTCATTCCTGAATTGAGACAGCGGGGGGGATTGCCTGGGATGTAGAGGAAGAGAGTTCCAAGTCTTCGCAGTAAGGTAGGAAAAGGATCTGAGATGATAAAAAGATTATCAAATATCTAAATCTTCACTCTCGAGGGAAAAATACAAATCCTGCTGATTAATTTTCAAGAGTGCCATTACAATGCCATAAAAAACACATGAAAGTGAAGGCAATCACATCCAAGCAACCTTGAATTTCAAGTTAAACCCAGTGCCAAATGTAGATTATGAACGATACATTTTCAGTCAAGAATGCCAGAGAGTAAGTGAAACCATAGAATTTTTTGGCAGACTGGATTTCCTCATAAAGCACTGTAATTTCAATCAATTTAATGACAAGGAAGCTACACAACTCAGAGTGAAAGAAGAATGTCTGTCAGATTCCTTTTGACAAGTCCTCACGACTGCTCTTGCTTTAGAGTGTGCTAATGTAAGGGGCTGGCATAGAGGCCAGAGGTGCTCAAAGTGAGTCAGTCATGAACATGAAAAGTCAGCCAAAGTCTGAGCTGAGGGACACAAAAAGGATGTCTCCACTGAAGAAAGAAAATGTGCTCAGATATGGATTGTTGTTTACACGCAACGGTAGTTGTCTCGCCATTGGACAGATACGCAATGTCTGTGCACAGCAAACCATTTTGTGATAGTTTTCAATGTGAAGGGAAAAGTAAGTGCATCATAGCATAAATATAAAAAGGCTGACCGAGTGTTGCATCAGCAAGGTTCGCCGTGCTTCCACAAGAGCAAGCGGTCACACCAACTGAGGCAAATTGACACTAAACGAAGTCAATTGTTGTCAAAATTATCTTCAAACAGCTTAGTCTTTGGAGATACTCTGAAAGAGCAAGACAACGATCTCATGCAAGTATGTTGTTTGCTAAATGCTGCTGGCTTGGGTTTGAATGCCTACAAATGTAAATTCCATAGTACAACATTTTTATTCTTTGGCTATATCTTTTCTGACGGTGGTATGACACCTTATCCAGGTAAAGTACAACCAATATCTACTGCTAATCTCCTACAGGACATTTCTGTTACGTTCATTCCTTGGAATGACCAGTTATGTTTCTAGATACATACAAGATGTTGCCTCCGTCAGTGCACCATTATGAGAACTGACGAAAAAGAATGTGGTGTTTTACTAGTTACATGAGTTTGAGGGAAGCCTCAAGAGAATTAAGCAAGCAATCTATTGAAAATACCACTGAAAAGACCTACTTTGATCCCAAGTATCATACAAAGGTTGTGGTTGATGTCAGCCCTGTCGGGTTAGGTGCGATTCTCGCACAGCACAAAGGACGACCAAATGCCCATAGCCATATCGTGGCTTATGCGAAGAAAAGCTTGTCACAGACTGAACATGCTTATAAACAAGCTGAGAAAGAAAGCTTGGCAGCGGTGTGGGCTTGTGAATATTTCCAAGTGTTCTGAAATGGAAAGCCATTCACAGCAGTGACTGATTTTCAAGCACTATTGACAATTTCTGGCACTCATAATTCCAAGATGCATCCTTGTATTGAAAGCTGGGGTCTGAAATTACAAGACAACTACACAGTTGTTTACCGTCCCAGGAAAGATCAAAATACTGCTGACTATTTTTCAAGGGGCAATTACAATGCCCTGGTACCCCATCTAATATGACTGAAGCCTACAAATATTTTATTATAAAGTCAACCACACCTGCTGCCATGCCATTAAAACAAATTGTCACTGCTACTAGTCAAGATAGTGACATGCTGAACTTGAACAGCATTATTGCTCACCAGTCTTGGAATAAGCACTCTAGACCACTCACCTGTGACTTCGAGTATTTAAAATTCTGAAATGTCAAAGATGAATTGTCTGTAACTCGCAAAGGCCTCATCTTGTGAGGTCCCCATGTTGTCATTACCGAGAGTTTATAACAACAAGTAATTGAAGTAGCCCATGACGTACACTGAGGAATAGTTGTCTCAAAGAGAGCTCTTCAGGACAGAGTCTGTTTTCCTCTTCTGGACAAAAGGGTTGAAAGAGACTTAAAGGCATGTCATTTATTCAACTGTTGCGTATCACACATTATCCTGCACCCTTTAAACATGTCAGAAATACCTAACCATGCTTGGGAGAGAATTGTTGTTGATTTCTTTAGTCCTCTAGAGAATGAGCTTCATTTAATGGACATTGTTGATGAATACTCCCATTTTCCATTGGTAGAAGATCTTTCATCCATCACTCATGAAAAGGTTATTGAAAGATTTGATGGCATCTTTGCAACATAAGATGTCCCTGTGATCTTGAAATCTGGCAGTGGCCCACACTTCAATAGTTGAGATTTCAAAGACTTTCTCAGCAATCTCAACATAAAGCATCAGAAAAGTACTCTTCTCTAGCCCCAGGCCAGTGACCTGGTCGAAAGATTCATGAGGATTCTAAAGAAAGCTGTGGAGCATGCTGCTGATAGAGCGCGCAGGTCACCCAACTAGAATTTATACGGATACTCACCTGGGCCCATATTTTCAAAATCATATACCTTAACCTTTATTTGGATAACTCACGCTCTACTATCAGTATACTATGATTGTTTATTACTACTTCCTATACCAGTATCCTACAAATCTCTGACACTAGATACCTTTACACAATGGATCAGGGAATTGAGTCCAGAGTAAGGCACTCAAATATCATAACATTTGCAATTATAATAACCACAGAGTCAGGGTAGGTTCAAAGTCTTTATCTAATCATCATCATCATCATATGTCATGAGCAAAAAGTTGAAAGCGATAAGACTATCAATAACTAAAATCAGAAATAGCGTATAGATATGAATAAGATAGAGTATGCAAAGCATTTAGAACTTAAAGTAAAGGGAAGGAAAAACAAGGAACATGCTAATTTTAGAAAAAAACTATCTTTTTCTTATCTTGATTAAAGGAGGGTAAAGAAAGGGAACATACTAAACCCAAAGACTTTCGCAATATACCAACAGTTTGAAAAAGGTGAAATGCAACTATGTTATTTCAAGAATTCGGGTTTAGAACAATAAACTATAGGGAAGGTAAAGATTGGAACATACTATTAAATTCAGCCTATCTCCTTAAAGGGAGGGTGAGATAAGGGAACATATACTATATAGAAACGATTTAGCATTGACTAAAGGTGGGTTGAAAATTGGAACATGCTAAGAGTCAGTAATACATGAATATCTCATTTACCAAGGGACGGGAAAGAAAAGGAACATATGCAATCAAGCTTTGCAAATTCAGGATGGGGAAAAAAGGAATACAAATTAATAATCTACAAACACCCTCACAGACTTATATTTACCTAGGGTAGAGTGAAGACCAACCCTGGCCAGGGGTCAGTTGGAAATGACAGGAGAAACCCCAAGGACTTCAGTGCCAGTAGGCGAGCTGGTGCAGCTCATGGACAATCAGGTTAACCCTAAGATTTGGATCAGGACCAGTTCACCAAAGGTTAAGACCAACACCCACAGCTTCGGTTGCAACGCCTACGCTACTCCCTCTCTGCAAGGAATCTGCCAAAACCCCGATTGGGTTATAACTTTTATCAGCAAAGTGCTTCGCCAGCACTTTCACTTCCCAAAAACCCTCGATTGGGTTCTCGAACTTCCCAACGGAGTGCTCCGCAGTTCTCTGCTTTCAGTCACCTATTGAGTGCGTTGGGTCAGTGACAGGTCAGCTAATCAGACAAGTTAGACAATTTCTCTAGCTAAACCTATGCTAATTATACTGTTTTTCAGGTCAGTGTACCACCCCCCAATGTTGCAAGTGTAAGGATCCCCAATTTTGATTGGACAAAGGAGGAGGACAGGTTATCACACCACCTATTTTCTAGACTTTCTCAGGATCTTTATTCAGATTCCGTTCACGCCCCTAAAATTCCAGGTTCTCATTACATATGCCTTTGGTTAACAATGGTGAATATAACATTGAATACAATTGTAACAATTTCAGTACAGTTCAGCTTCTTCTAGCTGGGTCACAGAGTGGGTTCCAAGGCGCATCTTGGCTGTTGCTGCCATCTGGCTGGGCTCCAATGCTGCGAAGTTCATTTTCCCTCCTTGGCTGTCATGCGTAGAAGGGACTTCGAAAATGGAGTAATAAGCACCTCCCAGGCCCAAAGAGTACGATACATGAAAAGTAAAAGGAAACAGTTTGGAATACAGTAATAAATGATTACACTGTATACCACGAATCTCTATACTATACCCATTACTTCAGTATATACTACAGCATTAGGATTAAGTCAAATGAACAGCTTAGCGAAAGCAGCAATGCAAGCTTCTCGCATGTGAGAACATAGAACATAGAATAGCCATTTTAGCACTAGTGCGCAGATGCGAAAGGGTTCCCTCCAGAACTGCGAGTACGTCATGTCACGTGGGTATGACAGACGCATGCGCAGTAGAAATTCCCGCGTAGCAGCAGCCATTTTATATGCAAAACACATAAGCAAGCTTCACTCGAACACCCAAATGGGGAAAGAATAGGGAGCAAATTAGTAAGACAAACATGTTGATTACATAGTTAGGGTTATTCGAGGTTCATGAGTACGAGCAAGTCGCTTTACGTGCGAATCCTTGCTCCATCACTGCCTTAGAGAAGCTTGACCTCAATGTTTGTTTTGAATACCAATCTTCGAACTTACCGTTCGACCCCTCACTCGACTAGCAGGGGAAAGCTCTCCAACCTTACTGTTTAGGAGAGCCATGATGATCGAATTACCTCAGCAGACCAAGCTCAGATCAAAGACTCAGAAAGACATTTGCACAGAAGATCCAGGTTGCAAACAAAAAATAAATATCATTCTGTCCGACTTGCTCCCTGCGTTCTCGTGTCTATCACCAGGCGGCTGAACTGTGGGACTCTCCTGTGTTCTAATAAGCATCCAGACCCTCCCTTTCATGTACATAACAGACTTGGAAATGGCTTTCCTTTCCCAATTTATGCTGTGTTTTGTGGAAGCCAGCCTGCTCATGCCAGAAACTCCTTTACTTAGAATTCCCAGCTCACTGCTTCATCTCCACCCCTGCAGGCCAAGAATGGGTGGCGGAATTCAGCTCACCTGTGGCTGGCTTCTGCTAGCCTGCTCACACCTGATGCATGCACTTACTGTGAGCTCTTTTAAGCCCCAGCTCCCTTCAGGCAAAGGTTGGTCATTGTAGCTGTTTACTGGTGAGACGATCCTTGTATCCAGTGCCTTTGATATCCTTGTTTCCAGTGTTTCCTGAGATTTAGTTCTTCCTTGTTCCTGAGCTCCTGCTGTTTTCTTTATTCCGGAATTAGCACTGCCTGCAGTGCTGCCTTGACCCCTGAGCCTTAGCATGCTTTCTTCCTGTTTCTGAGCTGAAGCTATTTCTTATTCCTGATTTGAACTGCTTGCAGTGCTCTCTTGACTCCGTGTTTCCTGAGCTGTAGCTATTTCCTGTTTCATTGAACTACCACTGCCTGCAGTGCTACCTTGATTCCTGACCTTTTTCTCAATTCTTGTTCCTGCCCCAGCAGTACCTTCTATGCTACTTTGTTTTCTTGATTCCTGAACCTGCACTGTTCTAGTATACCCTTGAAGCCTCCACTTCTGTATTTCCTTTTCCAGTCCCAGCCGTTCTTCCCATTTCCTCGGTTCCAGTTCCTAGCTTGCAGTCTTTCTATTCTGCTGTCTTGCTTCTGTTGCCTTGTATGTTTGTTACCTGCTTTCTGCCAAATGTGTCCTGCGATTTCCTTAATTTCCTGTTAAGCACTCCTCCTTGCTAGCTGCGTGTCTATTGTGCTTGTGTTTAGTTCTACCCCCTTGCTGTTACTGCCTTGCGTGTTCCTGTTTGATCGCCAGGATCCGTGGGCACAGCTGACTACATAGGTGGTGTTTCTTGTTCACTGTGAGTAATGTCTTTGAGTTACATTTATAACTCACCATAGGTATAAGCTCCACAGACCCTGCCTTTGCATGCATATCCTATATGTGGGTATTTGCAGTCAGTATCTGTGGGTAAGAACCTTACTGAGCTTCAGTCTTACCATGTGGAGCTCCTGAGTGCTTTACCTCACACTCCCCTTTATTGTTAATGTTGTTTCATATATATGTCTTGCACATTCGTCCTGGTTGTAGGTTTTCTGAATGCTAAATTACCTCATAAATGTCTGCCCTTTCTGGGTCTTAGCCATCTTGTTCAATTGTACAGGCTTCCTCTTTTAGATCCCTTTTCCTCCTCTGACTTCCTGTGTGACCCTGACCAGAGCTGGACTACTCTTTCTGTGTATGTTTTCTACCTAGTCCCCCGTCCTTGCCCAAGTCCCTGACTGTGTTCCTGACATAGTCCCGGACAGTCTCTGACACTTTCCTGACAAACAACGTCATGTCAAAGATATCACTTTCTAGAGAGGAAATAAAGTACTTGTCGATAATCTAGAAAACTAAAATATGATGCTCCCTTCGAGGCTGAGCCCCTTACTATCACAACCACCAAAGGACTCGTAGTGAGCACCCAACATCCTGGGAAGTCCCTTATGAGAACTTCTTCTCACTTCAGACATGTGGCTTATCCTTCACCAAACATTGCTATCACCGCAGAGACTGGGTCCAGACAGACCGTCAATGATCCTGCAACAGTTGTTGTTTCCACCTCACCTATGCAGATCATTGAAACTTGACTGCTAGCTTTCCATTTCTGATGACCCAATCAGGGTGTGTGATCCAATCGCTACGAAGGCTTATTGAAGAACTATAAGCACGTATGTATTTATTTATTTATTGTAAAAGGTTTTAATGTTTTTTTAGCAAAGGGGGAGATGTAGTGTGTGTAAATAAAAAATAACGGAACCCTTTTGGTTCCTGATTTACTCTGTAGTCCTGACATAGACATTGGAGGGTAATGAAGTGAATGTAGGTTTTAGAACATTGAGTTTTTGCTTACACACTGTAGAATAAAGACCTCTTTAACTACTCTCTGTGTGTCGTGTAGTCACTGACGAGTGCCCGGGCTAATTAAGATGCTACAGACGTTTAAGTGTCTGGACCTCATCAAATGCATCACAGGATTCGCAGTGAGCTACAGTTAATTATTCCATGCAAGCACATGTTTATTTCGCTAAAGTTTAAGTATTCTTGGTCAACACATTTTACCTGTAGACAGTTTACCATTAGTGGTCTAATAGATGTATCATAAACTATGCAGAATGTTCTACCATAGGATGTGAAAAGAGTGTTTTATACAACATTTCTTATTTTAAAATGTATAACATTCCAAATGATCTGTCACCCTCTTCAATCCATGCGTAAACAATTACCGAATGAATTAGCCAATAATCCTTAATACAAGTTTGTTATTCTATTCCAAATTAACAAGTCATTTAATCAGATTTACCAATGGTACCCATTCACTTGCTGTTTCTACACAAAGATCACTCAATGGCCCTCATAAATATTGCTAATTCTGTTTCTGTGTACATTAAATAAACAGCAGCAAGATTTCTATCACATTCAAGTAGTCATGAGCATTCTTACATTTTATTAGGCCCATACAAGTTTGCTAACACTAAATGTTATTGACAGCTATGGAAAAATAATTAACAATAAAGGGGAATGTGACTCCATCTTCCTCTGCATGGTGTAACACGCTTTCCTGCTGTAACAGAAATAAAATTCAGGCTATCCAGGCAACATTTCCTTCTGGGAAGGGTAGCCGGGAGGGGTCCTTGTTGGGACAACCTGTTCCATCCACCAGCTCTCTATCAGCATTTAGAGCAGTTGACCCCTCGGAATCCCTTAAAATCCTTAGGGGGCTTAAGTCCAGTTCTCCCTCAGACTCTTGCCCGGCAAGGTAGCTGGCAGCAGTTGCAGAAAGTGTTAATATAGAAGTGAACCTTATCATTAACTTGTCTCTTCAGACAGCGGCCGTTCCTCAGGGGAGGAAGCAAGCAAAGATCCTGCCTCTCCTTAAAAAACCTTCTTTGGATCCCGTTAACTCAGAGAATTATCGGCCTACCTCCTTCCTTCCGGCCATCGCTAAGGTATGTGAGAAGGTGGTCAATAAACAGCTTACAGAGTATGTGGAGAGCGAGGCCCTTTTGCATCCTGCTCAATCAGGGTTCCGCGCCTCTCACAGCACTGACACTGTTTTAGTTGAGGTTGCGGAGGCCATTTGGGAGTGCCTCGAGGTCGGCGGGAGATCAGCACTGAGTTTTCTGGATCTCTCGGCGGCGTTCGATATGGTCCCACATGCCCTCCTTTTGGCCCGACTGCCAGGGATTGGAGTGTCCGGAGTTGTTTGGGGCTGGCTTAGGTCTTTCTTGGAGGAGTGTATCAAGCAGATATGTCTTCCTCCTTTTTCTACCTCCCCTCAACTGGTTACCACTGGAGTCCCGCAGGGATCCTCCCTTTGCCCTCTCCTCTTTAACATCTATGTCATGCCACTGATATATCTGGCAGAGGAGCTTGGGGCTAAGGTGATGGCCTATGCGGACGATACCCAGTTGCTTTTCACCTGGGATAAAACAACAGACTCCGTCTTGGCGGCGCAACAGTGCCTAGCCTCTATTTTTAAATGGTTGGCGGATACACAGCTTAAGTGTAATGAACTGAAGTCTGATATCCTGCTATTTGGCATGTTCCCCTCTGTCTTCCGAGAGCAGCTGTGGCCGCCTGACTCTCCACTGCCTCTATCCACCGGACAGCATACAAAAAACCTGAGTGTATGGTTCGATGAGAGTCTCTCTTTTTCGACATATGTTAAGAAACTGGCTGGCGGCTGTTTCGGCCCTCTTAAGGCACTCAGGCACTTTTTCCCTCTTCTTCCACAAGCGGCAAGAGACACTGTTACGTGTGCTTTGATCTTATCACGTTTGGATTATGCCAATGCCCTCTATGCGGGCGCCCCAGGCTACCTGCTCAAAAGGCTTCAGGTGGTTCAGAATACGGCAGTCAGATTGTTATTGGGCATTTCGGGCAAGAAACAGTGTGGCTCACCAACTGCGCTCCCTGCATTGGCTCCCTGTGGTGGACAGGGTCAAGTTTAAATCTCTGGTTCTGGCCCATCGCGCTCTCCATGGGTGTGGTCCTCTTTATCTTCATATGCACTTCTCTATTTATGCTCCTTTGCGTGCTCTTCGATCTATGTCCCTTCGTTTTGCTGGGGTTCCGCCCTTCAAGTGTCAGAGGTTAGGGGGCAGCTCCTTTGTGGTGAAGGCTAGTGTGGCCTGGAATGCCCTCCCTCTAGCTCTAAGGTCTATCCAGGACCCAGCTGTGTTCAAAAGGAAACTCAAGACCCATCTCTTTGCCTAATAACCTCTACTAGCACCCCTCTGGCATCGCGCCGGGACACTCACGAGTATCCGAACACGTTCAAAAGGGATATAACATAACATAGCAATGAACATAATATATTCAACTGCAAACTATCTCAGATGTAATAAATATGTCTAACTCTTAAATTACATAAATTACATTCTAGCCCATAAAGTTGATCCAGCAGACTTAATTATGCATATATGAAAGAACCTTTTGCAGCATATGCTAGTACAGTCTTCTGTTTTTGAGTGAATAGATTCACTCCCACGTCCCAAGGTGGTGTTGGGTGATGTGGTTGTGCTATGGGATATGGAGGATAAGTCTGGCGGTGGCGTTTTGGACATCTGGAGTTTGTGGAGGAGTTTTTCATTGATTCCGACATAGAGGGCATTGCTGTAGTCCAGTCTGCTGGCGATGAATGCATAAGTGATAGTTTTTTGTGGAGGCAGAGGGGATCCACTTGAACAGCTTGCAAAGTATGCAAAGGGTGTTGAAGCATGTGGAGCATACACCAGTATCCCCTTTTTGGTGTGTTTCCAAGGGAAATCCTTTAGAACTAAATATAGGCTAGTCAAGCGTGGCGCATCAGTCCATTTCGGCAGTTTACTTCGCGATGCTAGGGGCAGCATTGGTGTTTCTGTAGCGAACTATGTCTATTTTGGCCAGGAGGGTATGCGTAACTCTTTTAAAATGCACAGCAGTACAACCCAAATGGGAGAGCTCCAAGGATCTCCCAAATGACCTCTCTCATTTTTATTTCTATGGTTTACTAGTACTTCACTATTAATTGGCATGTCCAAATTACATGCAAGATATCTGCCTTGGGGATAAGCACCGGGGGCAGTCAGATGTGTTTCATGTCTTGTGTCCCCAATCCTCCATAGCTGTTTGGGGGTAAGGGAGGTTGCTTGCAAATAGTGAAGATGGATAAGCCTTAGGCGGACAAGATGGCAAGGGTGCAATTTCGCCCAATTTCCCTGCTGCCAGCTGACGCTAAAATCCTGGAGGCCCATTTAAACAACCATCTTACAACCTTGATGGATGACTTTAACCTTCTGGATAGCTCACAACATGGCTTTCGACGCACTCACAGCACGGAATCCGCCCTCACTGTTGTGATTAACAACATTAGTTCTAGGGTTGACAGGGATCATACCACTCTTTTAGTCCTTCTTCGTCTCACGGCAGCCTTCAACACCCTGTCTCCCTCGGTCTTGGTCTCCAGGCTGGGGTAGATAGGGGTTGGAGGCTCGACCCTTAGCCTTTTGGCCTCCTTCCTTCACCAAAGGGAACAAAGAGTCAAGCTGGGAGAGTTCCTGTCTCCCACCAAGGCCGTGCAATGCCGGGTCCCCCATGGTTCTTCTTTAAGTCCCTTATTGTTCAACATCTATGTGACCCCCCTTGCTAGGGTTGTAAGATCCTTTGGGTTTGAGGTGTTGTCATATGCTGACGACACCCAAATCATGGTATCACTCACCCAGTCGGTGGCTGACTCTGCCTCTAAGTTTAGGGCCTGTATGGAAGCGGTCTCGCAGTGGATGCTCCGAAACTTTTTAAAACTTAATGGAGAAAAAATGGAGGTCCTGATTTTCGGGGGCAATCAGGACATCGGGTCCAGTGACTGGTGGCCGCCCTCCCTTGGGGACTGCCCTGTTCCCTCTCACTCGGCCAGAAATCTGGGGGTCCTGATTGATACGTCACTTTCCTTTGACCTTCAAGTCAGAAGGACTGTTTCCACCTGCTGTGGTATCATCAGGATCCTCAGAAAGATTTCATCCTATCTTTCTCCTGCCGCCCGGAAGCAAGCCACAGTGGCTCTGGTCTCTTCAAGGCTGGACTACTGTAATGCCTTGTATGGGGGTATGAATAAGATTTCTGTTCACCGTCTTCAGATGGTACAAAACGCAGCGGTCAGGATTGTTTTGGATGTTCCTCGGCTCTCCTCAATATCACTGGCCCGGAAAAATCTTCACTGGCTTCCGGTTCAGTCCAGGATTTCGTTTAAACTTCTCTGCCTTGCTCATGGGGCCTTCTATGGTTCGGGGCCTGAAGGTATTAGGTCTCTCCTTCAACCCTAAAGTTCTCCGCTCCTCTTCTAAAAATCTCCTCTTGGTTCCGAGATTTGCAAAGGCAAGATGGGGAGGCGGAGCCTTTTCCACTCTGGCGCCCAAGCTCTGGAGTTCCCTCCCTCCAGAGCTGGTTGGTCAATCCTCGCTGGGGCTTTTCCGCAAACAATTAAAAACATGGCTCTTCTTGGAGGCCTATCCGTAGATCCTGGATTTGGTGCTGTAAGTCTACATGCCTTTTATTCCTCCATCTTGTTGTGGATGGTGCGTTGATGCCCTTGGGCTAAGTTGCGCCCTATAAGACCCTCATTCATTCATTCATTCATTCATTCATTCATTCATTCATTCATTCATTCATTCATTCAAGGGGAATATGGGCATTCGTCCTGTCAACCTCCTCCAGGGCACCCAGCCAGGATTCCCATTTATGTTTAAGGTAGTAAAATGTCTTTGGGGAGTTAAGTATGAGTGTTATATATATCTGTGAAATCCACCCTTTCCCTAGTGAACCTTGAAGGAGTTTAGCCGCCTCATGGGGATTATATTCTGGGAGGTTAGTGGTGTCTCCTTGGTAGCAGGAGAGTGTGCGTGTCAGCTGCAGGCATTAGTGGAATTTGGTGGGAGAGAGTAGAATTGGGACTGGAGATCCTGAAGGATTTGATGGCTGATACACGCCAGACATCTGGGAGTCGCTGGGGAAGCGGACCCCTTTACAGTACATGTAGGACATCTATCTAATACTAAATAAGCCAATTCCAGTCTATACATAGGGTCTCCTCAGGCTCCATTGGACTATTTAGTAACTACTAGTAGTTGGGCGGCCCCATAATACCGGCAAATATCCACCATGCTCATGGCAGCTTCATATGCTTGTTGGCAACATTAACTGAATGCCATGCATGGGGGCCGTCCGGCCCATAAAAAAGGTTCAAATCTGGGAACTGATATTACAGAACCAGGTGCAGCGGATTTCCGTCTGCAAGTTCTGTAGGGTATAGCTGGAACAGCGCCACTCTGTCCAATATATGTAGCAGGAGCGGTGACATGGTGTTCTGTTCTGTTTTATGTGAGCCACTAGAGGGCCTATGTTGAAGTACCAGGTTAGCATTGGGAGCACTGAGATATGAACAACTAAGTATGGAAACTGAGCCTTTGAATTGAATCAAGATTTGCCACACCTCAAACTCAAAGTTCCCAGAAGAGATTTAGCTCAGTTAGTGCAGAAACCTGATACCTCCTCATACAGCAACAAGAGCTGCAGCATTTGGGGGCCCATTTTGTGGGGTGTGTGAAGGTAAAGGAATATGTCATCTACAAATAGCGAGATTCGATTGTCGTCATCTTCTCCCCAGTGCCAACCCTGCAGGTGTGCATCACAACGAATAAGCTGAGACAGATCTGCAATTGCTAAGTCAAAAGGTGTTGATAGGGGAATGCTTTGTCTAGTGCCCCTGTGGATTGGCAAGGGTTCGAAGAGCATTCCATTGATGCACGCTTACGCATCTGGTGAGAAATACAAAGGACTAACATACCGACGAAATCTCGTACTGAAGCCCAGGCGCTGTAGTATGACCTCTAAGAAAGACTAGTGAATGGAGTCAAACACCTTTTCAAAATCGACAAGGGGCAGAGCATATGGGTCTTTGATCTCCTACTTATGAGCCAGCACAAGGTAGAGTCATCTAATGAAGAGCCAGGTGCTACTTCCTGGCATAAAACCACATTGATTGGGGTGAAATAGGTTTAGCAGCAACTGAATGAGCCGTCAGGCCGGGATCTTAGCAAACATATTTTAGTTTGGCGTTGATTAGGGAAATGGGCCTGTACGAGGCGCAGTGTTCAGAGGGGGCTTCCAGATTTTATAGTGATTAGTATGGTTGGTAGGACTAAAACACTGGGGAATACACCATTAGTTTTGGCTACTAAATACAGGTCAAGCAGTGGGGGTGAGAGCATCTCACAGAACTTTGGGGTAACCATCGGGCAGGGTGTCTTACCCGCATTCATTTGGTTAAGGCTTCCTCCATTTCTTCCAGAGTAAGGTGGGAAACAAGATCCTCTTTTGGAGAGGAATATAGGGTTGGAAGAGGGATATTGGGCAATATGGGACAGGGAGTGTACAGATTTGGCAACGGTTTCGGCCATGGCAAAGGCTGTGTGTCAGTTTGTGTGCATGGTCCACAAAGTCAGGGACTGCTCTTAAAGTTGTGCATCAGACCAGTGCACCAATTTACTGGATTCATTTCCATATTCATATAGATGCTGGAGTGAGCCCCACCAGCACTGCCAGTCCTCCTCCAGAGCTAGGTGCCATAGTGAAGTTTTATAGATTTTTTTTTAATGCTTTTTATTGAGCTTCGAGAAAAGGCAATTCGCAAAGCCGCCACACAGGGCGGTATACTGTCAACGACAACAGAAAAACAACAAATCAAATGTGATTGATACTGTTGCGTAAACACACACAGAAGATGAAATACCACCTATTACTTAATAAATCACAAGACAATGAGTACAAGTTACATAATAATACCGCTCAGTCATCAGTTATGGGATCACTTTAACTCTTCGCCATCAGATATTACTGTAATGGCTCCCAGATGTCTTTGGGTTTAGAGGATGACAGAGGTTCTTCAGCATATAACTCAAGAGCCTCCCTGCAATATACCATGTCCTTCATCCAATGGTCAGTGCGAGGGGCCAGGGAGCTCTCCCAAGTCAACGCTATTCACAGTTTTGCTAGTAACAAAGCGATCCGCAAAAATTTCCCCAAAGAGCCTTTTACCTGAGGCAGAAAGCACAGTAAGCAGACTGAAGGCGCACATTGCAAATTCTGATTGGACATGACCCGAAAACAATGTATTACTTCTACCCAGTATTTTGCAACAAGATTACAGTGGCATGCCAAATGTCTGCATCGGGTTGGCCACACCTTTTGCAATTACTTGGGTCCTGGAGGCCAATTTTGTACAGTTTAAGAGGCATGTGATAGAGCTGATGAATATATTTAAAATGAATGATTCTGAGATTTCCATTCGAGGTTAGCTTACCAGTTAGTTTGCATATGTGCTCCCACTCTGATGGAGTCAGCGGAGGCTCTAATTTGTTTTTCCACCAAACCAAGCTATGGTCCTCCCCTCTTACCATTTCAGCGCACACCGCCCTATACAGTTTAGTTACCAGTTTTTGTCTCGAGGGTGCCACCAATAGAAACTGCAAAGACTGTAATGGAGGTGGCTCCACAGGAAATGACTCATAACGTGTCTTGAGCGCAAGTTTCAGGCGATGAAGAGTGAACTGAAATAACGGTGTCTGGTTGGTGATGTATTGAAGGTCCTCAGAAGTGAGAAAGTGACCTCCAGTGATATGCTTAACACCATACCACTTGCATTGAGCGGATCGAACCCGTTTCTTGTGCAACTGAAAATGATGTGTGATGTGCAATCGACAGAGCGGGCATACATTGGGAATTTGCCTGCCAATTTACCAATAGCTAGCCAACCGGCAATGGTAGTGTCTACAGTGTTTATTTCCATCTGGGGTGCCTCTATGTGTATGTGTGAGTATCCCAGTCAGTGGAATGGGGTGTGTATCTCCGTCCTCTACCGCAACATGTGGTTTGAACTTTGAAGGCGTTTGGGTTGTGCCAATAATAGGCGTACTGCGCCTGTGCACAGAGGTAGTACATGTATAGATCTGGTGCGCAGAATCCACCTTGAGCATAATCTAGAGTGAGTATATGCCAGCCTAATCTAGATTGCTTGCCATTTCAAATCAGTCTGAGTAGGTGGGTTCTTATTGTGCGAAAGAGCTGTTTTGGTAGTCTAATTTGAATATTATTGAAAAGATATAGAAACCGTGGTAGCATGATCATTTTAATAATGGCAATGCAGTCGGCTAGAGAAAGTGGCAGAGAGGAACATCTGTCTACTTGAAGTTCCAGGGTCGCACAAGCTTTAGCATAATTCTCCCTTATGACAGTCTAAGGATCGCAATGTGCCCACACGCCCAAATATTTCACAGGGTCTATTGACCAGATCAGCGGGTATTCCATTTGTATGGGTGCCGTTTATCAGCAGATCGGAAAACAAGCTGAAACAGATATATTCCCGCAGGACCGGGGACAAGTATTTTTTGTGGTTCGCGAATGAAAAGCACCATGTCATCAGCATATAGGGATATGCCGACAGGGCGATGGCTGAAATTTAGTGCCGATTCCCTGTGACGCTGACGTATCACAAAGGCCAAAGGCTCAAGCATGAGGGCAAATAAAAGCAGCGAGAGAGGACAGCCCTGCCGAGTGCCCCTATTAATGGAGAAAGGCTTGGAGGTGAGACCCCCCCCCTACTCGAACTCACGCCAACGGGTCAGTGTACAGAAGATGCACCCATCTTAAAAAAACTTTTGTGAACCCCATCCGCCTTAAAATATAAAATATATAGCGCCATTCGATAGAGTTGAACACTTTAGCTGCATCTAACATTACTGCAGCAGCAAGGAGATCCGGGGTTAAGATAAGAAACATGGCAAAAATTGGATTCATCAGGCAGCACTAGACAGGACATCAGAGGATGGCGTTTAGTACCTAGTATTTTGGCTAATATTTTAGCATCTAAATTGATTAGCAACAAAGGGCGGTAGGAATCGTATTGAGAGGGGGATTTATCTTTTTTGAACAATGTAATAATTAGGGCCTGTCGCACAGATGGCGGTAATATGTCAGCCTCATGAGCTTCTGCATACACGTCTAAAAGGTATGGCGTTAAAATATCAGCGTACTCTTTATAAAACTCTGCCGTGAGTCTGTCCAAACCTGGGGATTTTTTGTTTGGAAGGGATCGGATCGCTGCTTTGATATCAGTCTCGTCAATTGGTTGGCTAAGGTACTCCCGGTGCCTATCTGCCAGCCAGGCGCAAGTAATATCGGAAAGATAACCATCAAGTACATCATCACCCATGATCTCGCGCGAGGTGTACACCTCCGAGTAACAGGATCTGAACTGTTCAACTATCTCTTGGGGCGTGAAGTGCCCCCCAGCGTGTGTATACCATTTTTGTGATGTGATGATGTTCAGTTCTGAACTTGAGTCTGTTGGCCAGCTGACGACCCGGTCGGCCCCCTTCGCCATATTTTCATGCAACATGATGGCGTCATAGATAGCGGGTTTCGGTCTCCGCCATTGTGTTGTATTCCAGTACCTGTTCCTGAATACGCGCCAATGTGGTGGTGCTTGGATTTACTGTGTATTACAGTTCCTGGTCTGCCAATGTAGTCTCTAGTTTGGAAAGTTGGCCCAGTATGTCCCGCAATATGCCTGCTGTTGTGCTTATACAGACCCCCCTCACGGTAACCTTAAAGGTCTCCCATAGGGTGGTGGCACTCTCCACCGTGACCAAATTTTTTTCAAAATATTGTGCTATCGCCTTTCTTATGGTGTCAATATAGATCCGATTCTAACAGCAATTCAGCCCTGAAGTGCCATGTGAATGGACGGTGTATAGTGGTGGGGATACTGAGACACAATCTCACGGGGTTGTGATCTGATAAGGTGCATTGAAGCGGAACGACATCAGTGACCCAATTGTTGGATTCTTCACTTAAGAGCCAATAATCTAGTCGGGACCAGCTATTATGTGTTGGTGTGGCGCGTGTACCTCTCCTAATTTCATCATTGCATATACGCCAAGCATCTACCAACCCCATCTCCAATATAGCATCACGTGTACATTGAGCGACTTTTATGGTGCATGCTTCCTGCGGGTTTGACTTATCTCTAGCAGGATCCAAATTCGTATTAAAATCACCTCCCTCCCCCCCATAAAATGGCTGGATCTAGCCAGGTACACAGGATGCTAAATTTTCGAAGAAATACCTGTGGTTCATCCAGAATGGAGCCATAAATGTTAATGACCATGATCATCAATAGTCCCAGTTTTCCATGAAACATAGCACAGTGCCCCTCGTCGTCTGTGTATGTTTTGAGTGGTGTGAACTGCAGCCCTCTTTTAAACAGAACAAGAATGTCCCTTGCGTATGTGGAGTATGAAGACGGCAACTTATAACTAGCCCATTTAATGTAATTCTAGCCTCCGAAGATTTGGTAAGATGTGTCTCCTGTAGGAGAACTATCTGAACCATATGTCTGTCCAAATATGCCATGCCCTGCCGGATTTTTGGGGGGAAGTTGAGCCTATGTCATTCCATGGCAGACAAGTGTAACAATCACACATAAGTTGAGATGATGATATTAAGTTGAAGCGAGTACTGAATCAAAGCATGTATGACTGTAATAGTAGATACTCAATGTGGCCAATATAGAAGTACAATCACAAGGAACAATTTCCCTTTAGAAACAGTGAAAACCCCCACCCCCACCCACTTCAGCAATCCTAATTTGCCAAAGCCATATTCCCAAAATACAACAAACCCCAACATAAAGAACAATTGTAAGACTTGTAGTGAGGTATACCCATTGGGGGACACTGTGGCACAACAACTCCCAGATGGACCAAGGAGGTGGCACATTCCCTGAGTTATACATGTAGCATCATCAGAAACAATTTACGGAGGCAACTGCATCCAAGCAACTGGCAATGCAGTATGTGTGCATTATCATCAATACCTACATACGAATAAAGTATAACAGGGTGTCGAGAGAAGAGACAGTCCTTGACAAATAACGCAGTGTGAATCACCAAACCAGCTAGTTAGCTAATGAGGAGCCCAAGGACAGCAGTTGTGTAACACATCCCCAAAACATCTATTGCTTATATGAGAGCCACAAAGAAGCATAACAGTCACCAACTTCAGTCTTCATTATCTGATGTATCAGGAGAAGCAAGTTTCTTGCGACAGAGAGATTTGGCGGACTCCATGGCCCTCTTTGGGCTGTTAAAAATCCGGGCTTTGTCGTCCACACCTATCCGAAGGCGAGCTGGATACACAGTTTGGAATCCTTCTGCGCTGCTTGAACGGTGGTTGTAAAGTCTGGGTAAAAGGATAAGGTATTGCCCTGGTAGGAGATGGATCTTTTTTGACGAGAGTTGCGTAGGATTGTGTCCTGGTCCCTGTAGTTCAGCAATCGGTCAATAATCCGTCTGGGCCGGGTACCTGGTGGCAGAAAAGAAGCCAAAGACCGATGAACCCTCTCCACAATGAGCAGGTCAGATGGAGTATCAGCACCACAGATTTCGCGAAACATTTGTTCTACATAGGTTTCCAACTTGCTCATGTTTGTAGATTCTGGCAGCCCCAAAATGCGCACATTGTTGCGCAGTGAGCACGCTTCAAGGTCTTCATTTTTTGCTTGGATGACTGCCAGAACCTTTTGCACGTCAGAGACCTTCAAGGTGACTGCTGCAGCCCATCTTCAGCATTGGAAATACGTTGTTCGGCCTTGCCAATACGGACATCATGTCTGTCTAACTTAGCGGATATAGTGTCCATTCGACCATTTAGGGCCTCGATTTTGCCATCTCTAGATTGTAAACCAGCTTGAATGGAAGTCAGAGTCTTTTCAAGTGCAGTTGACGGCGCACTGGCTGTGTCAAGCTCCGAGTCAGATGCCGCAGTCTGCCGCTGCTTGCCAGAGTTTCTCAGTTCAAAAGTAAGGCATGGCTGAATATTATCTGGCTTACCCATGGTGGCACAAACGCAGTAGCCTGGCACAAGTGTAATGCAGTAGAGTCCCACCGCCCTTGCGAAGCGATAAAACGGTGTGATATGTATTGACTGGTCCACAGACTCAAGGGACCTGGGCCTGTCTTATATGCGAGTATGGGCGGTCTCTGCACGCTAGAAGATGTGTCCTTTACAAATGAGCACCACTTCTTTAATACTGTAGCCTGAAGATAGCCCACACAGTCCACCTGGTCATCGCCAGTGTATGCAGCCAACCACAAGCGAACACCGCAGCGATATCAGCACAATCATCGTGCCAAGGCAGCAGTAACTTGGATCGATGCAGCTTGTCTCAGCCAGCACCCCGAAGGCCTGTCAACATCTGATAGGGGCCCAGCACGCAGTCCAGTCACACGGACCGGCACTGCACGAGCACACCAGACTGATCAGCAGCAATTGGGAGACAGCCCTCCCGCAGCACAATCCCCACTCCCAGGGCCCGGGTACTCACGGTGGACGATCCAGGTCTCAGGCAGCTTGGGATTCACACCTCCGTTGGGAGCTCGCATGGTCACCGAGGCAGCAGGCATCCCATCTGATGCTTGGAAGCCACAGCGTGAGGGCCCCGCCAGCAGGCAGGTAAGACGTTCCGGCCTAGCAAGCACACCCACTTCAGCAGACACCGCACAGGCAGTATGGGCCGCAATCTTTAGCAATGATGTCTGGTAAATCGCCAGTCGTCGCCACAGGCCCAGCCAGCTGCACAGCTCGCCAGTCCCAGAGGGCAGGGCTTAATATTCTCCCACTTGAGCAGGCCGCGGTCAGATTTAGCAAGCGCCACCGAGTCCGGCGCGTGTCTCACCGTCCGCCGCCCACACAAGCGATGAGATTGCCGCAGCTTGCAGTCCGCTTTCACCACTTCAAATATGCGGTGTCCGGTGCAGCGTCCACACTGGCGCCGCCACTCACACCGCCGCCATGTTGCCCAGGGGCCTGCGTCTTGAAAACCAGCTGAGACAGCTAACAGAATCACCCAGAGACCTCCAGAGCAGGTAGTCAGCGTTGCATTGTTGCACGAGGATGTTAGCCATGTTGCCTTGCAATATGGGACTCGGATGGCAGCCCGGGATCAGGATAATTACAGGATAGTGAAGGTGGCTGGCTGAGATGCACTACAGTGCGGCCATCTTGCTGAGCGCCCTCTAGCGCCCAGTGAAGCTTTATTGAGTTCCAGTTGACTCTAGAGGGTGGGGAGGGGTCACACATTGCATTTCTCGTTGGAGGATATGCGCTTCCATTTCATCCAGGTGGGCTGTTCCCTTTTTCCGCACTGCAGAGAAATGATTTAGCAATGCCTCTGATTACGGCCTTGCTAGAGCCCTATAGAGTACTAGCGGAGACAACTGAGCCATGGTTAGTGTCAGAGTATTCCTGGCTCTCTGTCTCCAGGTCATCTGCGTATTGCGAGTCAGAGAGTCACCATGCAATCAAGATGCCAGACTGACCGTCGTGTGGTCTCAGGAGTATTTAAATGCAATGGGAATGGTGAGTATTCTGAAATACCACATGAGAGAATCACCAAAGCAGTGCTGTTGCAGGGAGTAGGAAGAGGTGAATACGGAAAAGAGGCATGTGTTTTGCAGAAGTGTGCGTGAATTCTTTACCCTTTAGGTTCCACACTCTTCAAATGTCACAGAGTCCTAGAGAGGACATTGAGGTTGTTAAAGATTTTGAAGTGCTCATTCGATGTGTTGGGCAACTGTGAAGTCTCTTCTTGCCCCATGCCAATATATCTACCAATGGAGTCTGAGATAGTGGAGGTAACCACAAAGGGAAAGCTTCTGTTAAGGAGTATTGCGATTTCTCATGTACCACTGGATGAGCCGGTGTGAAACACCCTGTAAGGACCAAGAGACCATTAACATTCCAGGTGAGTGTTTTGAAATAAGTCATCCGCATAGTCGTTCGGCTATTCCTGCCACTGTGCAGACGCCGGTTGCATCCTCGGGATTGTCCGAAGCCACACGGCTTTTCTAAGAGTCAATAGTAACTGATCCTAGAAACAAGTTGGCCTCATTGTTTTTAAAGAAATCGCCCCACCAGTAGCACTAATTACCTTCCTCACGGTGTCACTAGCAACATGCACATACCGCAGTTCTAATCGAACAGGTGCCCCAAACCCTTTTAGTCCTGACGAGACCTTCCATCCGCACAAGGTCGAAACGTCGTCGACAACCCTTGGAAGAAGCAGACCATTTGAAAATAAGTTGTCCTAATTGGGCAACTTTTTTGTATTTACCGGAAAATTAATACATGGGTCGCTTCTTTTCCCTTTGCAAAAAACTAAAAAACGAATCTATGTCAAAGACCTTCATGTCACTTTTGTCTTAAATGTTTGTAATGTGTTTAGGTTTTTTGTTAGAATCTATTTACTTGGGACACAATTACACTGTTTTGAAATTGTATAAATGTATATAAGTGTGTAATTTGTTTATATGTATACCCCCCTCTCCCTCTTTTTTGGTATTTAATATATTCTTCCTGTGCATATACCACTGACTTGCCTTTCGTCTCCTTTATATCACCCATATTGCCATTGTGCATTTATATTATTATAACTTGTTCAGTATTTACCCACAGGAGCCATTGTTTTTGTTTAAATAAATTGAAATAAGTCATGTCGGGCTGGGGGAGTTAAGAGTTCCAGGGAGTAGTTGCATGAGCATCACACAATTGGCTGGAACTTCATGGTGAGTTGCTGAGTAGTGCAGGGACAATAGCTGAAGCTCTGGTGTATAGTAGTAGGTGCACCTTGGGCACAAACAATAATAAGAATTATAACAATAAAACCAAACAAAGCAAAGAAATCCTTCTTCCCTCCTATTCCCCTACCACAGTCTTCTCTCCTAGAAGCATCTGCTGCCCAAAACCCCATTGAACAACACAGTTAACTCAAGTTGTCAGATGGACCTCCAGTATTGGAGAGTACTTGCGCGAAGGCTGTCCGCTGAGTACCTCAAGTTGTTAACCCCAGGCAATCGACTGCTTCGGAGGACTGATTGGATGGCTGTCAGTCCATCTGGCCCTCACACCCCAGGTGCCAGTCTGGGAGTGGCCCTGCATTGGTGACCATGAGCTGCACCGAAGTTGTGACCTTGGGAGACAAGTACAGGCAACTGGGGTTGATAGGCCTACATCTGTTTTGGATGAGTCTAATGCATTTTGGGCCTTGTTTCCTTTGGTATTTTGCTGTCCACTGCAAGCAGAGGCACTGGTGTTTTGCTCGGATGTGAGGTAGTGTTTTAATTTCAGCCACCCAGCTCGAGGCTGAAATTGACTGTGTCAAAAAAGTGGCTGCAAGAGTTCTGTATTACTTTCAGAGTGTTCAGGAAAATCACCATATATTGTAGGTTCAGTGCCCTCAGTTTCTGCTTGACCTTTTAGAAGGATTTATTTTTCTGTTGTACCATTTGGGAGTAGTCTAAGAAAATCATGATGCATGTGGATTTGAAAAAGAGGTTTGGCCTTTCGCACCTCTTGGAGAACGGTGTCTCTGTACCAAAGTTCAATATGTGGGCAATGAGTGGGTGAGGAGGTGCATCTGGGGTTTTGAGGGTTCGGGATCTGTGGACACATTCCTGCATAAACCACTGTGAGAGGTGGTCGTTTGGGATCCAGGATTTCAGCTGGGGCAACAAAAAGCTAACCTTCTGCCCCATCCAAGAATCTTATGAATCTCAGGTTGTTTCATTTGGATCTATTTTCTTCACCTTGTGCCATGCCTCCAGTTGTTTAGTGGTGAGAAGTAATTGTCAATGGATAATTTGAGAGAAGTGATGTTGTCCTTCAGGGTAGAAACCATGTCTTCTGTCTCTGTGACACAAGTAACTACATTTTGGAGACTTTGCTTGGAGGTAGTTCACATGCACTTTTACTTCTCCGGAGGATGGCATCTGTATTGGTGAGCTCTGCTGAGCATTGCTTCGATGATCCATCCTCCTGGCCCGTACCCGTGGCCAAATATGTGGAGTGGTTAACTTGTTCATTCTTGTTTGGGCCTGAGAAGATAGGCCTTTATCTTTTCCCATGGCTCATCTTCTTCGTGTGTAAAGGACCCTTAAGGTCCGCCGGGGTTCACCACCTGACCCAGGCATTGCGATGATCAATGTTTCGCCGGTGATCGATCTGCGAGCCCATGGAGATGAAGAATGAAGATCGACGTGGTCAAACTGGGGAAGCAGCACAACCAGTAAACCACCCGTAACCAGGTTCAGCTTTGCATTTTAATGATCGGATATTCTGTGCGGGCTTGAACTTTACACAGCGAGGCTGGCGCGATGCCAAGGGAAAACTTCAGCTGGGATGTGTGGGGTCCAATGCAGCCCTTGTTGGTGATTAAGGTGAGTATCGAAGTATATGGTGAAAGATGCCCCCAAGATGTGATCTCTCTATACAGGGCTAGGGACCTGACACTCCAGGACTGCCAGAAAATGGGCCTCAAGGTGGTATGGTGCTATGTTCAGGATCTCACAGCAGTGGCTCCAAGGAATAGTATCTAGAAGCTGGCCTCAGAGATGGAGGGGAAGTTTGTGTCCCAATGTCTCAGCATGCAGGTCCCCTCCCACAGCAGCACAGTGTTATCAGCCAGGAATTGTCCTACGGTAGTGCTTCTGGGGGTCTTAAACAATGGTTTCCTCCGTAGGGAACAATTGCTTCCTCATGGATGAGCAAGAAAATATTCAAATGCTCATTTCAATCTGCTTTTCATTTCAATGTGTGAATGTATAGATTTGATACATTATTCATGAATAAATATCCACCCATATTATAACTCCGAGGAGGCTGCTATTTCTGTATGGTGATTGCAGTCCTCCTGGAATATTTTTTAGGAAGCTGTAAAATATACACAAATCATAAGTTTAACTTTGCATGAATACATTTCCATGTTTAGAGCTCAGTTAGCTGAAAGCACCACTCTCCTGGGCTTGAAGAAGATATTAAGCATTCAAAAGTAAGAATTAGACTGGCATTTTGTAGGTCCTGGTTACAGATAGCTTTCGATGTTTGTGAGAGTATTGTTTCCAATACAGTAAATATACTAAGAGTGGACTTTAGATTAGCCGTTACTCTTTATGTAATGGATTTGTTGTCTATCATACTTCCTTGCTCTTTATTTGATATGTTTTCTCGCTGTGCTTCTTGTTGTCCTGCCCAGGAGCATTTAATGTTCACAGCCTTCCCTTCTGACATCAGACCTTGCTTTGCAGTGAACGTGAGAGACTTTTTTCTCTCCCATTCTCTCTCGTCTTGATTCAACTTCTACCAATCCCTCTCCCTTTAAACTCCCTTTCCCAACATCCTCCCAGCTTCTGCTTGCCCCAGCCTTCTTGCTCATTCTGTATTGCTTGCTGCACTATCAGTGGACTTAACTTATTTATTTGACCATTCGGTGTTGGCCATCCACACATTTGCTTGTTCACAGATGCACGGTGGTCATCTTGTAATATGATTTTTTAAATACTTTTAGACATCTCATTTAAAGATAGCCACTATGGATGTGGTGCATCCGCAGTGGCCATCTTTAAAAGAGGTGGAGCACACATCTGTGGCATCCATTTTTAAAGGCATTGTGTTGTATTTTACCTAACTCCGTTTAAATATGGCCACCATGGATATGCATGCCTCTTCATGGGCCACCGTTGTAGGGTGTTTCTTAAAATATAACAAAATGTATTAAAAAATTACTACTTTGGATGGTTGAATACATTTTGGTATATTTTAACAAGTCCAATTCCAACGTGACCACCGTGGGTGTGGGTGCTTCACTTTGACCATTTTTGTGGGAAAAAATTAATTAGCAATGCCAATAGGGTAAACAGCCAAGACCTACCTTTTCTAACTTACTATTATAAACAAAAGTATTATTGACAGAAGTGTTCCTGGTCATACTGTGTACATGTAAGTTCATATTTGCTTGCACTTTACAGTGACAGATTAGTGTATAACATTTCTGGATTTTACTTTAAAGAGCTATTGATAATGTATTGGTGTTTGGCATTTGCAATTATTTAGAAACAATATGGGAAGAGTGCATAGGAGAAATGTACATCAGTGGGTTCTTAGGAGACAATACAAGCCACTGTTCATCAAGTGGAGTTTCTACATATTTTAAATAAACATGTTTATATTATATTTCACATATTTACATGTTTAGGTACAAGATGATTAAATGTATTGCTGAGAATCACACAATGTATTATCAAGCGGCAATTTTTGGATTAGAACCAGGTCTCCAAGATCCAAAATCATAATTGTCACTAAAGCACAAGTCTTGATGTTCTATTTCTTTAGGTAGTGTTTAAGTCTAATTCCCATATTTGCTACGGTGGAGAAGCATCTGTGGAATCCGGTTCATTTGTGGACATTCATAATGACATTGAGATGTAAGCATGAACGGCCTCTCTATTTTGGAAAAAGGATTAAGATTTTTTCTTCGATCATTATTGTTTTTCTGGTTCAGATTTCAAATATTTGTGAGTGGTTTGGCTCCAGCAAATCTGACTTTGCTGCTATAGCACTTGTTTTTAGTTGTTTGGGTTGTACGGCTTCTAATTATATGTTGATACTTTTTTTGTAATTGGTGAGACTCTGGTTTTCGTGGGCATGCTGCTTGGAGTTGTAGATTTCTGATAACAAGCCTGATTCTATCTTGGGGTTTTTGCAGTTGGTCTGACTGGTACTTCATGGGATTGTCGCCCTGTTTGCAGACTGTTTTGCATTTCTTTCGGGCACACAGCCATTCTGGCGTTGTGCAATTTGTTTTAGTCAAATGATTCTTTGACATGCACATGTAAATCCTCCACCTCTCTTTCAAACATTTGTTTTCCCTGGTGTTCATGTTTTGCCGCATCTGTGTTTATTTTATGATCAGTGCTTCGGGGCATGTTTTGCCTAGCTTGAAGCCGATTGTGTCTACGCTGATGTCTGCCATGTGTTACTCTAGGCCCGTGGAGCTGTTTCTTGGTGTGGCCAGTACACTTAACATCACGATGTTCTTCAGACACAGTCCCTGAACTATTTAAGAAGTGGAAGAGCGCATCAATAGGGCCTGGCTGGACCTTATCTTAAATGTCCTAAATACAAAAAATCAGTACAATTTCTGTAAATGAAACATTGTGTATTGTTATACTTGGATGATTTCTAAATACCTAAATAATGTGTATTTATATAGTACTTTTATACTAAGGGCTTTCAAGCCACCTAAGAGAATACAGACAAACCGGTTTCTTGGCAATCTCTCAATGTAACAATTCAAACAGGTCCACAGCCTAGACCTGAGAGCAGGAGTCTCATAGACAGAGTACCAGTGTAGAACCACATTCCAAAATTCGGCAGTCCAAAATAGTCTCCTCCACACTTCTTGAAGTTCTATGCTCACTATGATTACGGTTAACTACCTTCATCCTGGACCTTATCACAATCCTTTCACAATCCAGAATCCAAAAGTGAACTTTCAACATAAATATTCTTCTGGGGCCTCATTTATGAGAAATGACGCATCGCTGTGTGAAAGCAGCGATGCGTCACTTCTCAGTGCGCACTCCTTGCGACATGATTGTTGTATCATATTAACAAAACGACGCATCATGTCGCAAGGAGTTACAGATACGTCAGTCTGTAGGCGCAAAAGGGACGCATTGCTGGAGTGTGTCAAAAAAGTGACGCAACTCCAGCAATGTGTACTTTCACATGGGCAAGTCCCATGTTGTTAGTACCTCCGTCAGTCTTACGCCTGCCATGAAGCGGTCGTAAGATTTTGACACATTAGCGGCAAGAAATGGTGAAGTGAAATCTTATAGATTTTTTATGCTACTGGTGCGCCACAAAAAGTGACGCACCTGGGGCGTAAAAGTGACACGCAGCCTCATAAATGAGGCCCCACTAATTCTACACCCATAGGCATCTCTCAGTGATCACAGATGTGTGGCATATACATAGGGCCTGATTATGATGTTGGTGCGGAAAGCCATCTGACAGCTCGTCCGAGGCTTTCTGCTCGACATCATAAGCTTCTGTCCGACCGCCGTATTACGTTACAGGATGTCAGAGGGAAACTCAAAAGGGACTTCCGTTCCGCCTCTGATGGGTGGAATAGTAATCCGAAATTGACAGCGGAGACAACCTTGGCTCTGCATTAGGAATACCATGTGGGTGTCCGCCTGCCCTTTTATGGTGATCCGCCCGCCATGAAAAGGCAGGCGGAAATGGACTTTGGGAGGCCCAAGCAGGGCCCCTTTAACCCTGGTCCTCCACTACGGGGCCTCAAACATCCATTCATGGATGTTTTGAAAGAGGTTTTTTTTCTATTGAGGCTTGTGCTGCAGCCTAAAAGATACACTTTACAACCGCCGTGATGGAGGGTGTATTGTAATGATGGCAGCAGAACTGTCAACTTCTTGTCGGGCGGTCCTGTTTCTGCTACGTTCAACCGACATCATTATCAGGCCCACAGTATAGTGGTCGGAAGTGGTTTCACTTTTTTTGCAGAGTGCAATAGAAAGCACCACAAACAAACTAACAAGGTGATTCACATTATTTTTATGATAATACTGACTTTTCTCTTAAAAGGAGGAGATGGATTGAGCTATGACAAAAACAAAGAGGATAGTTCATATAGTATATGTGGACTTTATTCTAGTGATCATTAACTAAGAGAGTAAGTGATTTTAGCAGAAAGTGGGACAAATAACAATTGATAACTTGTACTGCGAGGAGAAGGACTGATGGTTCACTGAAGCTCACTATCACAAACGGTTCTGTTGTATAAGAAGGATGGCAAAGAAAGCAAGGATGCTAAGTAAAGGAATATGATACACATTCTAGAAATTATTGCCACTTTTTCATTGGACATTGTGGTAAAGTGTAGTAATCTATCCTTTTTTATGAGAAATGCATTCTGTTATGTATGTTAAAATTCATAATTACACATTCATTCAAAGCTATAACAATGTTTGAAAAAAATCTTTTGATGTTAGGAATGGAAATCATTAACATTTGAAATGTTTTGTGTTAATAGTAATGTCTTTATAAAATCTGACATGGGAGGTTAACATTTGCTCGAGTATATACAATGTTAAGAAATGTGTAAATTTGATTGTATATAAATTAGTTCTGAAATACGGGGAAGAATATAAATGAAATATATATTGTGACATAGTAATTGTGGTTCACAGGACTTTTATTTATTTGTTTGTGAGAAAAACGAGTATGTTTTCCATGTTTATTTTTGCACCGGTCACTAATCACGGGATTAGCCTCATTTTAAATAAGGGGCGGGGATACTTGCACTGATCACCAGCGAGCAAGGCGTCTGAGAACGCCGAAACGCGTTTGGGTTTCCTGTTCGGAACATGCACTTTTGAAAATTATACTAAATAAATTTTACCTGCGGCTGCGGTAAAAAAGGAAGAATTGGTGTCCATCTCTCTTTTCCCTGGGAAACTTGGGCGCCGTCAGGAAAGCGGTGTGAAGAGTGGTCTTTGGATTCATTCAAAGCTATGTAAATTGTCTTGTGTAATTGTCATCAACAGTTTGGAAAATCGCCATAAATTACATTTGTGTGTAAACACGTACCAGTAGATTATGACGCAACTGCTGACACCTGAGTTTAATGCGAAAATAGGTGACTAGAAAATAATGTTTTCAACTATGAATATATGAAAGTTTAACTTACTCTGTGTCCATGACAGGTTTATGCCTGGCGCTGTGTACCTTAAGCCACAACCTTTTATAGAGTGCATGGATAGTTTTGATAATACTCATTCCTGAGAAGCCCTTCACTAGCCACTGTGAGCTTTTCACAATAACAATGCATATGCACTCTTATTCAGAAAGTATGAGAAGAGTGTGGAAATGCAGTGGCTTGTAATTGCTACCTGGGCATGGCGTGATGTGGAACAGATGAGGCATATATATCAGTGTTCTCCATCTTGCCATGTTATGTCATTACATTTAATTACTGTATATGTTATGTTAATTCATAATATGTTAATCCTAGAAAGTCTTTTTTCATAATTTTCATTCATCCTTAGTTGAGGGTTTGAGATAAATAGGAGGTAGCCATTATGACACGTGTTTTTCTCAGCATGATCAGTGCTTGATTTGTAAAATAGTAAGGGGGATATTTATTAGGAAGTCATACAGCGCAGTGCAGGAAGTCACCTTGCTGCTCTGCATGATAGGGATAGGACAGAGATACACCATAGTCCAAAAGAATACGGCACATTCCTTTCTATGTACCTGCGCTGGTGCCGTTTTGGCTGCCTAGCGCCCATGCAGGCTCTCTTGCACCATTCCTAAGGAGGATTATAGGGGCACCTTCCTGCAAAAAAAGAGCCCCTGAGGCATATCCCTCTTTCTTTGTGTGCTGCATTCTGTAGCACACACAGAAAGAGGAAGTAATAAAAAGGAGAAATAAAGATATTTCTCCTCATTACGCCTCCCCTGAGAAAGTGGATATTTTTGATGCATTCCCAGAACGACAACTTTTGGTAAATCTGGGAATGCATAAAAAAAAATGGGATTTGTATGGGAATACCCCCACAATGGCCGTCGAATGCTTCCAAGGGCAGAGTAACACATCACAGCATTTTGTGCTGCATTGTGTTGCATTACTCCTGATTTATGAAGCCACTCAGAGCCATACAAGGTGGCCTTGCATGGCTTCATAAATAACATTTGACTTGTGTCGCTCTTGCAACAAGTTGCGTGATGCAAGAGTGACACAACTCCTCTCATAAATATGCCCCTAAGTATCGGGAACAAAGTTTTGCTCAGAAGCCTGCAGCTGAGACTACAAATATTGGGCTTCCAAGTATCAAGGTTGCTTATTCTGTATTCCAACTCTTACCTCTTTCATCCACCACCAAACACTTTCTGTTTCTTTATCTCACTCTTGCCCGTTTTTTATTCTGGTTTCTCCATTTGCCACTGTTTTTTCCATCTTTCTCCTCCTCCCTCTTACTCCTTGTGTACTTTTCATCCTCTTGCTTCGGGAGAAAGTTTGATGAGAAAGAATAAGAGCTAGTCCCCAAAAAATGAGTACCAGCGGGCCTCACCTGGACCACTGGCTCAAATTAAGCACTGAGCAGGAGGTATTCTTGTGAACCGTGACGCTGCTATCATGGCATTAAGTTATGTTCCAATGGACTATGGAATTCTCCTTTACCTTTACATTGCTTTACGCTTCTAGTCCTACCTCTCCTCAAATCAGCCATGAGGTGAATTCCACCTGCGAAGACAGGAAAACTGCAGGAAATTCTGCTATGTCAAGCCAGGTTCTCTCTATCTGGGCATAATAAGAGGGCTGACATTACCAGCATCTTCATGCATTTTCCTGACTCTGTTCGAGCGGAGGATTTCAGAAAGTGTTGAGTTAGACCGTACCAGAAGCACCATATGAGGAAGAGGATGGATTTCATTCCTGTGTTATGCGATAATCCAAGCTTCAATGTTATACCCTCCTTGGTCATGTTTCAGTCCGTGAAGATTCCAGACACTGAAGCGACCCATGGTACTCTTCCCCATTTTATGTTTGGAGAGAATGGTCAGCGACCAGTGCATGTGAAGCACAAGTATGTGGGCAGAGCACAAACATGAGCTTTCTCTTTTATCTGGTGACACAGATGCTGTTTGGAGGTGTCCAGTAAGCTATTTAAGCAGTGTTTTTGGTACAGGTAAGTGGTTCATACCACTGCTTGATTTGTCCTGATGGTATAGTGCTGGATGATACATTGATTTTGAGGATAGGCATGCGGTATAGAAAGAGGTAGCATGCATACACCCTCTTTCACTGATTCCTTTAGATTTTCTTCAATCAAAAGACCCAGCCTTGGTGGAGGGAAGGAGGTGGCAGAGAGAGTTAGATTTGTTATAGAAACTCTGGCTGCCTTACAACGGTAGGATCAGGATGTTTCCCCACTACCTCTACAGGAGGTTGCTGTTTCTAGGCAGTCTGACACAAATGGTTCTGATGATGGTGCTCCTCCTGGTCACCAGACAAGTATTACCATATGACATATTGGCCTAAATAAGAGAAATTATTGGTTTTCTTGTGCCAAAGTTCCTAGTGCTTCTGAAGAGACCTTAAATTGCCAGTTCCAAAGAGCACCTCGGTTGAGCTCCTATTCATTATTGGTTGCTAATGTCATGAGGCACTGGAAAGATGAAGACAAGATAAACTTGACTAGATTAATGGCTCATGTTCATCTATTGGAAGAAATTGAGTCAAAACTTACGGATTCAGCTCCATTTGATTGATTGTTGGTAAGTATATTGGGAAGAACAGTAATGGCAGAGGAAAACATTCTTAAGGACTCAGACAACAGAAAAGTTCACTCCGCTCTGCAAACGATATATTCACACTCTCACTTATCTTTAGCAACTGTAATTAATGAGGGACATACCTTTTAGTCACCTATTTGAGCTTTTAAGAATCTATTCACGCCAACAGAAAACCGAAAGGAATGTTCAGCTTTAGAACATGGACTGAAATGTCAGAGCAAGTTTCTATAGGATGTTTCTTTTGATTTAGTAAGAGCCTCAGCCCTAGCTAGTGAAGATTCTGTTGCTGCTCAGAGTACTCTGATTTTGGCAGATTGGAAGATTTTCATGCAACCCAAAGTGACCTGTGTGGCATGGTATATCACTAACATACCAGTGGCGGCTCCACCACTAAGGCAGAGAAGCGTTGCCCCACTGCGCAAAAAGGAAAAATAAAATGACAATAACGTATGGTTATCATAATTATTTTTTCGTTTTGCATGCAGTCAGTGGCCTGTGTGCAGTGTGCGGTGGGGTGGGTGGGGCTGGACAGAACAGGGGAGGAGAGATTATCCCTCTTGGGCCGACCAAACAGTTCATGTGCACTTTGCAGGTTCCACACCAGGCTGCATTACTCAGCCTGGTGAGGAACATGCACAGGCTCCCTGTTCCAGTCTGAACACCGATCCACTGCGCTCAGACCAATCACAACGCTGCATTGCAGTGTTGTTACTTAGCTCATGGTAGCCTGTGTGCCGGGTGCTTCCTGCTGTCAGGCGGCGGGACTGCAGAATGGAAGAGCGAAGAGGATACATGGGAGGCAACAGACGGTCGTTCCTAGGTAAGTGTTATTTTTTGTTAATTAACCATTGTTCCCCCACCCTGGCCCTCCACCCCTGTCGGTAGTAGCCGCTACTAGATCATCTGCATAATTCCACTCTCTGCCCGAAAAAACTGTGATTCGAGCTAAGATCTTGTTGAGAACTGACAATGGCAACACCTTATATTTGGGGGCTGAGAAGGCAGTTTTTTTTTTATAAAAAAAAAAATGAAAACATTGTTTATTGATAGATCACACAAGAAACGCAGAACCCTGTACCCCAGAGGTATCTGCCACATACAAGGTGCAATGCAATCCATCATGTCATTTACGTTTAATATCATGGCAAATAATGACCCCATCACCCTCCCGCCCCCAAAATACCCCCAACTCCCATCCCACCCGGATCCCCCCCCCCCCCGCACGGTCCCTGACAAGTCCAACCAACCATGTACACACATCCAGTGACACAGCACGCTCAAGTATCTAGCTCCGGGTCTTGTTCTGGCGGAGGCTCTAACCATATACCCCTGTAGTCGGCCCATCGCTTCCAAATTTTGTAGTGTTTGCGGGGGCAGCCTCGAGCAAGAAATATGAGCTTCTCCAACCCCATACAAAAATCTGGGCCCCTTTTCCATGCTACAAGAGACGGGGCCCGCGGGTCCTTCCACGCCCTCGCAATATCACGTTTGGCCACCGTGAGTCCAAGTAACAATAGATGCCTTTTATAAAGGTTGCCTCCCACATCATCTAGGACATGCAGTCGTGGGGTGCGCGGGAGCACCCAGCCCAGCGCCTCATCGAAGCTATTCCAAACTCTACTCCAAAATCCAGAAAAGGCAGTTATTTGATGCCTATAAATTGTTTCAAATGCTGCGACTCTGTTGGTCTCTCCCCTCCCAAAGCATGTGTCAGTGTCTAACCTGCTTCACGAGCTTCACTGGTAGACTCTGGACAAAAGTGTACAGTTCATAGCCTTGTGCTATATGCACAAGGCTAGATTTGGCACAGCTCCACGTTACACCCAAGACCTGGTGGCGCCCGACCAGCCTGCACACATGCTCTGGTTATCAAATCAGTCCCTCTGTAAAGTGCCTAGAATTCGTCAGGCAAACATGGGGGTCTGTTGTTCACACACCTTGGCCCGAAGCTATGGAACAACCTTCCAGAATCGTTGTGCAGCTGCTCCTCCCTTATGGAGTTTTGCAAGGTTTTGAAGACCTTGCTTTTTTTAATTAGGAGACGGATTTTACTTTACCTGAGTCTAGCACCAGGAAACTCCGTGGGGTAGCTGCGCACTTTATAAGCCGCAATAATAATAGTAATAATGTATTTGTTCATCTTTGCATGCAATTTAGGCAGGATTGCATGTAACGTGCTAACTTAACACTGCCTTTGTATCTGATGCTGTGCGTGCGAGGTGAAAGTGAAAGGACTAGAATGTAGACAGCAAGATAACTTGTTGTATAGCTTAACCTTACTCAACCATTCAGTTAAAAGTCTGGTTACAATTCATTTAAGTAAAACTAATGTAGGGATGGTTGTAGAACTATGATTGGGGAATGTTTGACCTTTGCTTTAATTTGCATAACGTTTGCTATGTTGCTTATAATTTTTACAATCATTCTTTTAAGTTCAGAAGTAAGTTTATTAGGGTAAATATTTTAGCAATACAGATAAAATGAGAACAATGTATAATAGAAAAGTTACATACAATATATCAATGATATAACCAGCAAACAAGTATGGTTCGAGTGAGAGATAATGGAATACATCATGCATAAAAAGAAAAACATCAACATATGAGCAAAATTGCATCATGTATAAGATATAGAAGTGCAAAAGAGAAGGCAAAATACAAAATAAAGTAAAGCATGTGATATTAATTGAAAGGATGTCATGGGGGTTTAGTAACTTCTTGTTGTGAAGGAGTCGGATGTAGAGAGTGATTTGCACTTGTGTATTTACAATCATTCTAATATACATGTTCTGAGGGCAAATAGTGCATAACAATCAAATAGTAAAATGCTAACTATTGTGTGTTTACTAATTTCAAGGGTAAAGTCCGGGCCTCTATTAAACATGAACAAGAGATAGTTTGACATGTTTGTCTGACTCCAAACCAGGGCCGGTCCTAGGCATGGGCGGTATGGGCATCTGCCCAGGGCCTCGCGCTCAGGGGGGCCACGCCGCCGGCGGTCCCGCAGGGTAGACCGAAGTGAAAGAGCAGGGCCCGACATGAAAATGCGGGAAAAGCGCTGCGCGCACTCGTGCAGGCAGTTAACTTAGTGGATAGTGGAAGTGCACCGTGCACGCATGCACGACCACCTAGCTTAGTGGTGGTGGTGCCGTGCGGTGCGCGGGCGGCATATCAGTTTATGATGTGGGTCCCAGGGCCGTCAATCTGGTAGCGCGCGAAAGCGCTACTAATGACGGCCCTGGACATCATTTTGGCCAGCCCCCGCAAGCTGTGCTGCTAAAATGCAGCCAGTGACGCAGCACGCACGCGCTCCCTCTCAGTCTCTTCAGCCAGGAGTGGAGTCAGGAATCTATCGTTCGGGCCGCGTTGGCGTAACTTCAGACAGATAGTAAGTAAGTCACGGCCCATGGCTTTAGCTTCTTGAAGTCGGGGTGGGAAGTGGTAGGGGTTGGAATGTGTTTTTCAGTGGGCGCCTCTTTTCCGGGCAGACTCCTTGGGGGGTCTCTACTCTTTCCCTGTGTGCCTCGTTACTGGCCAACTCCTCAGACCATTTTGACGGAAGCATTTATTAATACCATCAATATTATTGACACTGGAACAGAATGGAAAAAATGCTTACACGGTGACGGTTTTGTAGATGTAACAGGCAGCTATGTTTGAGTTCTGAAGACCAGCTTGTTAGAAAGGAGCGGTTGGGCTGATTTGAAATTTTTAAAAGCATTAAGACTTTTGTTTTCTAGTCTCTTTTTAAGTGACCAGGATAGAGTGCTGTGTCGACTTCCAGAAAGTGTTGTAAATGGTTGATTGTATTCACATACGGCATTGCATGACTGTGTTAGGATTCTGTTGGGGTAGACTGCAAAGGGTTGCTTGATGATTCTTAGCACATATTAAAAATGCATATGTTTTCTAATGTTCTGTGAACGCACTACTTTTAGCTGCTTCACAACACACGTGCTTTGGTGTCTGCTTGAGGTAACTACTCGAAAGAGAAGTGGTATGAGAGGACAATCAGAGGCTTGCATCTGTAGGCTCAGGCAGGGTATCCAGCTCTCTGTGGTAGAGGCAGTTTACCACATGCGACCAATCATTGATGGAAGCCTATCCCAGACCTCATCTGTATTCTCTGTTATCTGGAGGTTCAGTTCCAGAACCTGCAGCAGGTCTTCACATGATGATTTTTTATTCGCTTCCTGAGAAGATCAGCCAGATCCTACGGTGCATTTCCTTATTAAAAAACAGAGAATTTTCAAATGTAGGTGCCACTCTACCTGCATCTACTGCATGCATCCCAGAATTAATGTAGTGTGCGCTGGATTTTCGTGTGAGTAATAGTGCCTCCCCTTTGCAGCATATTTGACATATGATATTTGCATAACTACGATTCTTGATAGTACCAATGGTTAAAATTATGAATTGCAAGAAAGGGGATTCTTGATTCTGATTTGGTAAGTACACGTTTTAACTACTTTGGTGACTTGTGGCTCGAGTGCCATCTAGAATTATGGCGGAGCTATGCACCTTGTACACTCAATTTGGCATCTCAGTAAGTGAGGCTGCAGGGTGTCAGAACATTTGACTGATCGGAGGCTCTTTGAACAACATTGTTTGTCCTAAGTGGGAAAGTGCACTATTCTTGGAGGTACTTAAATACCTGCTTAACGGGTGAATTGGAAAACAAAATGTGTACAGCAGTTGTGTGTTCACGAATATGGTATTTTTAAACCATACTGCTGCTTACGTTTATAAGGATATTAGCAATGAGCCTTGAGACGGGTCCCTTCTGGGCCCTGTAGTCATGGCCTTAACTTTTCAGGCCAAAGCACTCACTAATTTCTGAATAATGAGTGTAAAAAGAAAAAGGTAACCATGTTGTTCCTGCTTACCTTTCACATGCTTAACTTAATCTTGCATTCCCTATGAGTGTTTGCTTTTTCTAGGATGTTGATTGTTTTTAGGCAGCATATTGCTCTTGTCTAATGTGTAATTTTAATTGAGCCACATCCAGGTGTTTATGGCGGGTCAGTGAAGTGCAAGTTTCTCTCAGTGGGGCAGTATGATGTTCAGTGGGGGAGAGGATGTGGCACTATGGTCAGAGCTGATGGATTTTTTACGCATGCTAACAGTCTATGCAAAGATTTGTCCTTATTAGTACCAGTGGAACATACAAATGCAGCAGTGAGAAAGATCCGTTTGAGCTATAAACAATTTATTAGTTAAAATCATCAGATTATGCAGCAGATGATGTATTATGTGGCAAATATGCATGCTGGGAGTTGTAGTTTCACACTGTCCAATAAAGGTTGGGCTTTGCAAGAGCTAACAGGAGGGGGAAAAAAGCCACTGTTCAACTCTGGTCCATTTGTGTTAGCTAGAGGCTAATTTCTTGAACAAGTTTATAAATGGTGGATGTATGATCATATGGGCAACTGCTGTTTTCCACGATCAGCCCCTTGCTGTTTTCTTGACCCTCTGGTTCCTTCGGAATTAGGGGGCATGTCCAGGTAATCATTAAAGGAGCCGGCAAGTGTTAAACTCATGGATATTTGCTTACCTGTTTTCCATCCCCTCTACTTTTTGTCCATGTTACTGATATCCACATTAGTTTGCTTCAGTGATGCCAAATAAGATCAATAGTCCTGCAATGTCACTTTTTGTGATGTCACTTCTTGTGACGCAACATGCAATTAGAAGGGCCTCACATCTTCCCTTTCGCCCGGGGCCTCAAAAGGCCTAGGACCGGCACTGCTCCAAACACTTCCTTCTACTTAAGCACATATCAGAGGAAATGCCTTACGAGACAACAGCCAGTTCTCCTCTCCTCTACTGAAATGGTATCTACTTATTGAGGCTTAGAAGGTATACTGGGTGTGATCACCCCCCTCCCCCCATACACTGGTGTTAACATGCCAGTAGATCTACTGCTTTACGCATGCATTTCAATAGAACTCAGCTTTTAGGTTTGGGTCTGTTTAAAGACAGAAAACACTCTTCTGCTTTTAGGCATTGCAATTCTAAGCCTGGTTCCTCTCCTCTGAGAATGGATCAACCATCCATAAGGTGGCAGTATGCAGAGCACTGTAGAAAAAATCAGAGGAAGTCCGTTTTATGGCAAATACATTTGTAATCAATAGCAGAGTCTGCCTCTCTCCTAACCATGTCTAGCAACAGACAGAAGATGGCCTTAAATCCTAAAGTAGGAAAATGCATTCACCACTTCCTGAGAGAGCGAGGCTGTTCTCCTTTGGATGTCTGTGTGGGAAATAGTATGAAGAAGCTACAAGATCTAGTTTCCTATTCTTCTTACAGATTCAGCAACAATATCTACTCCTTGGCCAAATTGTCACATCAAGAAAGAGGCAATAAAACAGTGTATCTGCTCTGATGGAAAAACAAGCAGTGATTCGACCACTGTTATCACATCAATAGAGCCATTTGCAGTCATTCCATAGACCTTGAAGACTGTAGTCCCAAGGAAACTAGAACAGGATCAACCATTTAGCGGTGGCTTAATCCAACATTTCTCTCCAAAGACCATCCAATGCATCTGAGCGGACCTGTTGCTATTAACAAGAGATGTCAGCTGTATGGGCTGGGGAGCTATTTTTCTGTTTCCGGCATGTCTCTTTTGAAGAGTCACAAATTAAAGGAAATTGTCAGAGTCCTGTGAACACTTCAACATTTTCAATCTCAAGGCCACAATACTCCGGTGTGGTCAGACAATACAGTAATGGTGGTTAACACATTTCCTCTAGAAGCGACTTGTTCCAGTTTCTTGTGGTGTTGAGGCAATCAAGCTAGGGGCATAATATGTAACCCAACAGCCACTGCCAGCCTCTCATATCTAGGGGTAGAATCATGTCCAAGTGGAACAATTAAACATATCATGCTTTGGTTCCATCTAAATTTCTGAAGAGGTGCATGATTCTACCCAGGGTTTGCTCCCACAATCTGGAAGAAATGGATAGGGAGATAGGTGCTCCTCCTTTACTTTGATTACAAAAGTCCTTTCCAAGATTCAGGAGAAAGACCATGTCCGTATGATGGCTCCTTTTTGGCCTCAGAGAATATAATTTCATATTTTGTGATCTCTGGGGCTTCATCACCATCTTCAACTACGTCTTCTGCATCCTGTTTCATCCTTCAGACCTTCCTCTTCCAAACTGACTATCTATATTAGAGTAGAGGTGAAGACAAAAGAATTGCAGTACAAAGGTCTTCCTTTGATTTAGCACAGGCACTTCAAAATTCTAAGAGGTCTTCTACACTGAACGCATATGGCAGACACTGGACTTTTCAAAAATAGTTTTCAGCTCAATCTACCTCTCCAAGCCATTATCTGCTCTGTTCTATTTCACCAATATTTTGAGATAGGTTTGAACTTCATCTTTTTCCTTACACCATTAATGCATAGCAGCTGCTATCAAAGCATTTTGTGAACACTACAGAAGTTTAGAGGAAGGAGAACTGTTAGTAAGCGACCTGCTCAAACATTTCCTTTTCTATGCCTTTGGATTAGGGATGTTTAGAGCTCTTCACACCCCTCCCTTTAAACCAATGTTGTGTGTGGATTTAAACCTGCTAACAAAAGTAATCTGAGACAAAATCCTAACTTTACGACTTTCGCAGTATTCACAAAGGGCATTTAGGAGAGGTAAAGTTAGCATTTTTTCTAAGTTAAATTTAAGTTTTGGTCTTAAGTTAAACTTAAGAACAAAATTTAAACTTAAGACCAGAACTTTGTCTCAGTTATTTAAGTATTGTCTTAAATTAAACTTAAGACCAAAACTTAAACTTAAGACCAAAACTTTGTCTCAATTAAACCTAAGTTTTGGTCTTAAGTTAAACTTAAGACCAAACCTTAAGTTTAACTGAGACAAAATCCTAACTTTACTACTCCTAAATACGCTTTGTGAATGCCGAAAGTTGTAAAGTTAAGATTTTTGTCTCAGATTACTTTTGTGAATCGGGCCCGGGGGTTTCTGAAGCCATACCCAACCTTTTCTCATTTCATAGGTCTCAAGAAGTAGCATTGCCAGCTTTCTTTCTTTCTTCCTACTTCTTCTGAGGAGGAAAGATTGCATCATTTGTGTAGTGTTGTGTGATCATGTGCAGTAGGATCCTTGTCATCCTTAACGGACTCCTTACAAACTTACATAATCAGTTGAGAGGTATATGGGTGTGTCTGAGTGTAGTCAATAAAGTTTATGACGTAGTATGTTCAGTTAATGGTTGCATGTTGTATAATAAAGACGTGTTACAGAGCTCTGTGTGTGGCATAGTTGTTTGTGTGCTCCACAGCTAGTAAGGATGGGACAACTGGCGACGAGCAGCAATTTCAAGGGTGCAAGGGTGTCAACATGACACCCTGTCGCACCCCTGAAATTGATCTCTGCACATATGTTGCACACACATATGCCCTAAGGGCATGTGTGTGCCCAACATGAAACTTTGAAAAATGCACAAAAGTGCATTTTTCAAAGTTTTATCAAAACACCATGAAGTTCAACTTCATGGTAATTTGCTACTCCTATTAGCGAAATCGCTAAATTTTTTAACTTTCATGCATTGCATTTTAAGGAATCTCAATTTGGGATTCCTTAAGTGCAATCGCTATTTAGGAATCGCAATTTAGAGATTTCTTAAATTGCGATTTTTGCATTTGGTATGATGCATCCCAAATGCAAAAATACCGGTGGCAAAGGGGCAGATTCTGAGAATCTGCCCGTTTGTGACCGGTATTTGGTTTGATTATGGGGCCCATAGTCAGTAATAGTGAAGAATACAGGAGAGTAAAAACCTCAAAAGTGGGTCTCCAATACCATCCCATTTCCACTCTCTTATTCTAATTCATGTTAGTGAAGAAATACTAAATGGATGTTTCCCAAGTCCAGAACTATTCAGTTTACCAACATGATTCTTCTGATCACTCTTTCCTTATCCATTTGAATTATTCATACCCTCTAGAAAAAAATAATTCCTGGCATAAAATACACTCTATAATAAGCATGACTTTCTTACAGAAATAATAATGGTTGGTTGTGACTGTAAAAAAAAAAAATACGCTGGATGACACTGGGTAGGGTAAACAATTGTTGTTTTAACAAGCTTAGTATATAGTATGTCCTCCACTTTTTATAACATTTACAGAAAAGAACAATATGCATTGTACTCTGTGTTGAGGAGACATCACAGGGAAATTTGGATAGGTTTGAGGACCAGTCATGAAGTTCTGGAAAAGTGACCATAAGATGAAAAACATCCATTCTAAAATGAGTTAAAATAAATCTGTGCTTTTGAATCCGTACTATTCATAAGGCATATCATAGCTTGTTAAAATAAGCTGGTTTCTTAAAACAATTGTTCTCTAAATGTTTTATACAGACAGCTTTTAGATATTTCCTAATTACTTCAGCTAGAGATTCAGGTTTATTAAAATAGTCTGGGTGCCCCAGGTCCTGACAAAATCCTTCTATACATCTCAACCATGGGATTCGTGTATATAAGGTTGATTTTAAGCAATCATTTATAATATAGGATAGCATGGATTTTAATTAAGTCAGCAAGAAACAATACACCCAGCTCTGCGTGGCTCACAAAAATTGAGGGGCTTTTTGGCGTAGCAAGCAGGTACCACAAAAAAAAAATTCCACTAGTTAAAGAGCCGTAAAATTTGCATGCCCCTTTATGCTGGCCCCATATAATGCTTTGCTAACACAGCATCTCTCTAGGGGGATGTGTACCTAATCTGTTGGCAAATTTCCTTAAGGCCATCCAGGCACTTCAAAAAGCAGTGCCCTAGTCTTAATGAAATGATTCCACGTGCCATCTTTATTGAATAGGACAACCAGGTATGAAAAATTATTTGTGAATTCTATGCTAGAATCCAGGATTCTAATGGTGCGGCAGTTACCAGATATCCTGCCGCACTTCATTATGAATGAATGAAAAAACACTTATAAAGGGCATAGCTACTCTGAGGCACCCCAGCACTATAATTTTTTTTTACTTTGATTCACATGCAAATCAAGGTACTGCATATATTTAACAAAATCATTAAGCACTGCCTGCATGGAAATTTGGGTATGTGCCATCAAGAGAGCATCGTCCGCGTAAAGGAGCGCAGGCACTGGACAATGTCCAATTTGAGCAAGATCTTTAGGTTGCTGGGTCAGTGCAGTGCCAACATCATTAATATAAAGCTAAAATAAAAAGGGAGCAAAGACGAAGCCCTATCTTACCCCTCTTTTTATATTGAATGGCTGTGTGCATTCACTCCTGGTCCCATATCTAAGCCTATCTTTCGTACCTGAGTACAAATCCCTTAGAAAAGAAATGATTGTAGAGTTCACACCCGTATTGAACATAATTTCCCATAACTTAGAGTGGTTAACACAATCAAAGGCGGAGGACAGGTCTATGAATCCCCAAAAAAGGTCCCCGCCCTTGATCTTGGTGTATTTCGCTACTAGCATACTCAAGTTGAGGCTCTGTTCTAAAGTTCCAACCCCAGTACGAAACCCATATTGTATGTCAGTCAGAATACCCCTAGATTCAGCCCACTCTTGAAGTCTATTTAAAATTATTCTACCAACTACTTTAACTAAGGAGTTGAGAAATGAGATCGCCTATAACAAGCAGGGTTCTGCCAGTTCCAATTTTTATTGATAGGTACTATTATGGATTCTGCCCATTTAGGAAAAAATTCAGGGGCACAACAGGCCCTTAAAACAACGGTTAAGATGGGCACGCACAGAGGTGTATTCGCTTTATAAAAGTCCACAGGGATGGCATCGGGCCAGGTGCCTTACCTCCTTTGCTAGCTGTTATTGTGCTGGTCACTTTGTCTAAGCTGAATGGAATAATACTGGATGATTGACCCAAATCTGAAATGCCATGAAAATAGAAGCCTGAATAGAGTCAGGTTTAGGGGTCATTGCGGCATTTATGGTGGGAAAATGTTTAATCTCCTTGTCCTTCGTTATTGCAACCACAATCCCAAAGCCAGTGTCCTCCCTCAATGGTGCAGAGTTTACAATCTTCCAGAATGAATTATTGTCATTCCTAGTACTTGCTTCGCATAACGCATCCCATGCCACTTCCCTTAACCGGGTTTCCCTTTGTTTCAGGGCCTGTTGATAAACAGATCTACAATGCTGAATCTCAGCTCTACACCTAGGGTTTTTCTGTAATGCCTCTTTAAGCTTCTTATTAGCCTTAGTACATTGTTTGTCAAACCAGCCATGTTTAGCTTTATTAGTTTTCATTATCATTTTCAAATTCTCCTTCACAGCCTTAGTAATGGTTAAAAAAGCGTTAATAATTTCCTTTGGTTGAGAGGTGTCATCTAAACAAATCACAAAGCCTTCCCCCGTACTTCTGATTAAATTTCCCAAAAAGCCCTCAAGTGTAATCTGATGCCACCGTAGCGAATACCCATTAAGGGTAGCTAACTCAAGCTCTCCACCGAGAGTGAGGCAATGCCCATTCTTTTTTCTGATTAATAAAGCTTTTGAGATTTGCACAGATTGCGGGTAGTGATCACTTAATGGTATATCATGAGTTTTAAAGTTAAAAGCATGAAAACTCAGATTATATGATATTAGGACGTATTCAATAATGCTGTGATCATTCCTCCCGTTGAAAATACATCTAAAGGGGGCATATGGAGATGAGATTTCGTTCGAAAAGGATAAGTCTAATGTATAGATAAGTTCCTTTAATTTATCTCCATAACAATTGTGAATAAAATGTATTTTGGCCGAGCTGTCTAGGTTATTCAATCTGCATACTTTCTCAGTGATTAAGCTACACAATTGAATATTAAAATCGCCTCCCCACACAATTGATAGCTTTTCTTGTTGCTATTGTCCAGTTTTTCAAAGTAATCATACAGTTTATATAGATGTATTATGATTTTGACACTTGGGGCATTATTATACAGATTGATCACAACTATCCTGACCAGGCCAGAACCTTAACATACAATCACTTGAAAAAAAGGGTTGGTTAGCTCTGATCTTACAGGTGGTAAATAATTAGAGACAAAAGTGCATAGACCACCTTTAGATATACCATGAAGGGTTCAAACAGCAGGGACATGAAATGTTCTATACTCATTAATATGGACAGGTTCCTCCAACCAGGTCTCTTGGAGACAAATAAAGTTAAAATCTTCTACGAATTCTAACCCCTCAGGATTAATAATTGTGTTCCGCAGTCTTGCCACATTCCAATACAGAAAACCAATTTTCTCATTAGACGAGTGGGAGGAATTCCCTGCACTGTTAGCTGACGATAAATCATTATTATACCTAGTGGAATGTTGAACAAGATAAACGTCAGGTGAAGAACTTAAACCTGCAATTCCTATAATCTCTACTTCCCTTCCAGAGCAGTATATTTCATTTGTCCTCTCATGTCTCCGCTCAGTTCCCTCCCTGCTCACAACGACTGGTCAGTCTATTTCTTCAAGATTTTCTACTTCCTGATATCTGTTAAAAGTTGAACACTATAGAGTCGATTGGTGAGTAATGGAGGAATGTTAAGGAGCATAGGCTGATTAAAGGCCACTATTGAGCCTGGTTTTTAAAAGTAACCTAATGGGTGTGCAGAGGTCGTATTTGGGGTAATGTAGTTGGGCCTTGTTCTATTTAAGATGGCTGAGGTCCGGCAAACTACTTGTGCATGCAACGTACAACCCAAGAAGTAGTTTACAGTTGGCATATGTGGAGTCAAAGTGCCACTCTAGCTCAAACAAGGCCCTTGAGGAACGTGAAGGCCCTACAGAGGAGCACAGTCAGAAAAATCACCAGAAGCCTATTGGTAAGGCTGAAAGAAGAGATACTGCTCCACAGCGTAACACAGATGCATTATTGATACAGAAAGAAAAGCTAAAGGCAGCAACAACCATTTATGAAGAAGTGCTAAAGGCAGCGACAGCCAGGTGCAAGAAAGCACTAAAGGCAGAGACATACAGTCACAAAGAAATGCTAAAGACAGCGATTAAAAAGTAAAGAGAGTACAAATGCACTTAGCAGCGCAAACGAAGGAAGTGTCATTCGACCTTGGCGTGGGCTTGGTTGGAGGCCAGTGCGTCCAAAGAAGCTGGTGACATACAATCTGATGAAAAGCCAGTCAGAATAGTGACATTTTTCAATGACTGCAGAAAGGAGCACCAAATACGGTGCAGCTGCGTTCCTGAAACCATCATGTCCTTTTGATACCGCCAAAAGCAGAATATTGGCACCAGATGGATTGCATACATTGAAATGTTTGATTACTTGATAGATGCTGTAGATGAACTAGATGACAAAAAGATCATCAAATACCTAAAGAACCTTGCAGGTGATGGAGTGAAAGAAGTGATAAAGAAAATGCTACAACCTGGCTGAAGAAGGGTGACATATGCTGAAACCAGTCCCAGGATGCTTGTTTCCGGTCCAAGGAGGACCTGGCCTGGCAGTTAGGGCATGGATTGTTCCCATTGGGAACAGGGTCAAGACTGATTTGCATATGGCTGGGTCCAAACTGGGGTGGCGTAGTGGCAAAAGAACAATGGATTTAACACAGATCTTTTGACTGGGGCAGAATGTTTGCATTGTCAGCATTCCGTCCATCATTTGTTTGCTGTAACACTTTTCGCCCTAAGTGGGATGGTATGCCCAGACATGGGTCCCTTGCTCACTATGCCACTGGATTCAAGCTAGCCTGGCTGAAGAAGGGTGGCATACCCTGAAACTGGTCTCAGGTTGCTTGTTTCCGGTCCAGGGAGGACCTGACCTGGCAGTTCAGTCTGGACTGGTACCATGGGGCACAGGGTTAAGACTGATTTGCATATGGCTGGGTCCAAACTGGGGTGGCGTAGTGTGCAAAAGAACGATGGATTTAACCCAGGTCTTTTGACTGGGGGAGAATGTTTGCATTGTCAGCATTCCGTCCATAATTTGTTTTCTGTAACACTTTTTTCCCTAAGTGGGATGGGTATGCCCAGACATGGGTCCCTTGCTCACTATGCCACTGGATTCAAGCTAGCCTGGCTGAAAAAGGGTGACATACCCTGAAACCGGTCTCAGGATGCTTGTTCCCTGTCCAGGGAGGACCTGGCCTGGAAGTTCGGTCTGGACTGTTCTCATGGGGCACAGGGTCAAGAATGATTTGCATATGGCTGGGGGTGGCGCAGTGGGCAAAAGAACGATGGATTTAACCCAGATCTTTCGACTGGGGGAGAATGTTTGCATTGTCAGCTTTCCGTCCATCATTTGTTTGCTGTAACACAAGCTGATACAGTATCATACCATCAAATCAAAGAGACTTTGGAAGCTATGTTCAATCCAATGCCGAGTGTTGGCTATGAAAATACATTTTCAATCAGCAAGCTGGTGAACTGATGGATGAGTTTATCAAAAGACTGGATGCCCTCATCAAGCACTGCAAGTTCAGTGAATTCATTGACAAAGAAGCCATGCGCCTCAGAGTCATAATGGTTGCCTCTCTGATTCATTCAGACGATGCATGCTGAGAGAGACACTCAGTCTAGAAAAGGTACTCATGACTGCACGAGCTGAGGAACGTGCTGATGTGGAAGCTGGAACAGCCCAGAATAAATCAGCATTGATAATGAAAAGTTAACAGAAATACTTCAGGATGGCAGTATGGTTACAGCACCAAGGGATATATGCGCCAGATTTCAAGAATTCTATCAATTACTATATAATCCTGATCAAGGGGGTGGGAAGTATGAGACAGAGGAATTTCTGGAAGGAGCTAATTTAGAACGACTGGGAGATGCTGACAAAAGGGCTCTGGAAACGATGGTTAGTCGAGGGGAAATGCATAAAGCAATTTTGGATCTTCCAGCAGGGAAAGCTGTTGGCCCTGACTCCATACCACTAGAATTTTATAAAATCTTTTTTCCTGAAATAGAAGAGGATTTTTATAATTTAATAATTAATATTCAAAAAGATATCCCTCCCCAGAGTCATGGAGCGAAGCAACTATGATAGTGTTCATCAAAAAAAATAAACCACCATCTAATCCACGGTCGTATAGACCAATACGTTTAATGAATAGTGATGCGAAAGTCTACTCGAAAATTATGCCAAATAGATTAGAGAAAGTAATAGGTAAGATAGTATCCCCTAGACAGCATGGGTTCATCCCTGGGAGAGGCACCACAGAACATATCAGGAGAGTTGTACCCTGTTTGATGGAACGACAGCCTCACGAGACCCTATGTCATTAATATTACTAGATGCAGAAAAAGCATTTGATAGGGTCTCGTGGGGGTTTCTCTGGGCAGTATTAGAGAAGGTAAATCTTGGGAGTGGTTTTATAAAGGCTATCAGGGCTTTATATGTCAATCCAAGAATTAAACTTAGAATTATGGGCGAATGGAGTAAAGAGATAATGATTGGGCGGGGAACAAGACAGGGATGTCCTTGCTCTCCACTACTCTTCGCCCTATATATAGATGCATTTATTAGGAAAATAGAACAGAATATAGACATACGGCCAATAGTCTTGAATGGACATGAAACAAAAATTCTGGGGTATGCGGACGATTTGGCGGTTACCTCTTGTGATCCTGAAACTGCATTACGGGCAATAGAAACAGAGGCAGCTATATATGGAAGATTATCAGGATATAAGCTAAATGTAGATAAAACGCAAGTTGTAATAAATAATAAAATAACGTTGGCAGATCAAAGAATCACTGAAACTGCGATATATTTAGGGGTTTCAATTTCCTCCGATATCACAACCATAGTAGAGAAGAATTTAGAACCTATACTACGCAAGTCTAAAACTGATTTTAACCGATTAAACAACCTACATTTGACTACAATTGGCCGATGTAATTTGATAAAAATGTCCTTTCTGCCTAAAGTGCTATATCTTTTTAGGTCCATTCCCCTACTATTCGACAATAAATGGTTCAGAGAGCTAGTGTCAGAGAGCGTACCTGTAATCCTTTGAATCCGTGGGAGCAGGTGACCAGAGGGTTCTTGCTAGAGGATAATTTCCCAACTCCCCTACACCCCTGCACCCAGAGAACTCTGAGCCCAGGAATGAAAGGGAAAGGGGAAGTGGATAACGAACAGAGAGACTACCACACAAAAGGTCTTCGGTCACTCCTCATTCAGGAAGGACATCTCCTGTAAAAGTAAGCAAAACATTACTACAGTTCCCCACTACACTCGGGCACTATCTCCTGACTCTCTCCCATTAAATCTAATCTTTAGTACCTGAATGTGTGTGGACTTTAGCCTCTCTCTTTAAATGCGTCTGGAAGGTATAGTTGTGCAGATGAGAAGAATTAAATCCATATTGAGTGCGTCAGACAGTTCTGGTAGTTTCAACACTTGCGGTAAATTCACGGTGGTATAACACTGTATAATTAATATGCATATCAAAATATACAACACTATACTTGTTGTCTTCTAGGCTCTGGAAGGATGAAGAACAATAGCTGCTTGCTCAAACTCCTCAGTGAGTCTCTAGTTCATAAGGTCAAATAACTTTGGTATGCAGCTGACTGACTGACACTGGCTTAGTTAAGACATCAATGCTGTCATTCATGTGCCTCAGGAGATTCACCAATTCACATTTAGTTCAGTGCGCCAGGAAGGACTCACGCGCTGCAGACTTCTTACTGGATACAGATTGGAAACAGCGCTGAATCAAATTCTTACCTCCCTCTAACTGAGAACAGTTCCAAAAGAAGAAGCGTCCTACCAGGACCTTGAGGCGAGGAAACTGCGTCACTGCAGAAGCGGGATATCAGGACCAAGAGGTGGGTAAACGCTAACTGGAAATACTAAGAATAGCGCTTGGACTACAGAGGGAAGGACTTAAGACAAAACCTGACCTTGAGCTGACAGAAACCAAAACTCGAAAAGACGCGCTCTCAAGGTAGCGTCCATTCCGCAGGAATATGACCGTTGAAGTGCGCTGAGGAAAAGGCACGAGCGCACAAAATGGCCGCAACAGAAGACTAGAACGTTAAAGCCACTCGTCCGTGGCAACATCAGGAAGGGTATTTCTGCATCTCGATTGAGCAACCATCTGCCTCCACAAGCAAGCAGAGAGCAAGTGGTTGGTGCCAGATTTGATCTTACACCGAAGTCTTGGGGCAGAAACCTTCACCACCCGCTGGGACCTGACAGTACCCCCCACTAAAGCCCCCTCTCTAGGCTTTTGAGGATGAGTCTTGTGAAACTCAGCTACCAACCGCGGGGCGTGAACATTCTTGCTCGGTTCCCATGATCGATCTTCAGGACCGAAACAATCCAATCTACAAGGTAAAACAAAGTGTTTTTTCTCAATTTGGAGTCCAAAATTCTCTTGACCTCAAACTCCTCGGCAGAATCAATTTGGACTGGAGCAGGAGGATGGGAACATCGAAAATTTGGGGGATTTCGTTTAATCAAGGACACATGGAAGGTAGGATGAATCTTCATTGACTTAGGAAGGGCCAACCTAACACTGACTGGATTGACCATGTCCACAACTGGATATGGACCCACAAATCGAGGCTGAAACTTCCTGTTCCCCATCAACCGCATATGTCGAGTGGAAACCCAAACCAAATCTCCTGCCTCAAATTCTGGACTCTCCCTACGCTTCTTGTCTGCCTGCTTCTTATAGTTCTGTTTTGCCTTAACTAGATTCTCAGATGCTGACTGAAAAGCCTTATGTAAATCTTGGATTACCTCTTCTGCCGCAGGAACCTCTACCTCTACTCTACCCACTAACATATTTGGATGTCTACCAGAATTTAGGAAGAATGGGGAGTAACCGGTGGCAGAATGGACTGAATTATTGTAAGCAAACTCCGCAGTACTTAATAGAGAGGGCCATTCTCCCTCTTGATCCATCAAATACAAACGAAGATACTGTTCCAAATCCTGGTTCACCCTCTCAGTCTGTCCGTCCGTCTCAGGATGGAAGCTGGTGGACAGACGAGAATCCACACCCAAACCTTTCAAAAAAGATCTCCAAAATCGAGAAACAAACTGTGGACCTCGATCAGAAATCACTATCTTAGGGATTCCATGCAGTCGCACAATATGTTGAACCAACAATTCTGCCAATTGGGAAGCTGTTGGAAGACCTTTTAGGGGAACAAAGTGACTCATTTTAGTGAACTGGTCAACCACCACCCAGATTACAGAATAACCTTGACTAGAGGGTAACTCTACAATAAAATCCATGGAAACGGTATGCCAGGGAGAAGGTGCTACGGGCAAGAGCCTAAGTAACCCTTGAGGTGGTTGTCTAGAACTCTTCCCCTTAATACACTGTTCACAAGTGGTGATGTGCTGCCTAACCTGTGCCTCCATGCCTGGCCAAAAATAACTCCTCTTCACCAGTTCCAGCGTCTTGGCTGCTCCTTTATGACCGGCCAATGGATGATCATGAAACTGTTGGATAGTTACTAACTGCAAGTCTTCGACTGGAACAAACAGTTTCCCTTGAAAGTATGGTTTCCCATCCTTAAGTTCTCTTTCAGGACCTTCTGATATCCAATTGGAGAATTATTTTTCTTGGAAAGCCTCTCGCACCTGCTTTTCCAACTCATCCTCCGCAATAACAGCTACAATCTTATTCTGTGGAATGATAAAGCCTTCCTCCTGCTTGTCGGTAACATCTCCCAGGCTTAGACGAGAAAGGGCATCTGCCTTTCCGTTGGCTGATCCCGGCTTGTACGTCAGCACAAAGTCATAGTCTGCGAAAAACAGGGACCATCTCAACTGACGAGGGGAGAGGGTTCTGACTGACTTTAAAAACTGCAAATTGCGATGATCAGTGAACACAGTAATGACATGTTGAGCTCCAAGCAGGTAATGTCTCCAAATCTTAAAGGCTTCTTTGACTGCCAGAAGTTCTTTGTCAGAAATGGGGTAATTTATTTCAGCAGTCGAAAGCTTCCGAGAGTGATAGGCCACCGGATGTAATTGACCCGTTTGTTTCTGACGCTGAGATAAAATGCCTCCAATAGCAAAATTGGAAGCATCCGCTTCCACAAAAAAGGGTTCCTTCAAATCGGGGTGTTGCAAAATGGGTGCTGATACAAAGGCTTCCTTTAGCTGTTGAAAGGCCTCTTCAGGTTCTTTTCCCCAAACAAAACGCTCATTCTTCTTTAAAAGTCGAGTAATTGGGCTGACCTTCTCAGAGAAATTCTGAATGAAACGCCGATAAAAATTGGCGAATCCCAAAAAACTCCTTATTTCTTTGATAGAGCGGGGAGCAGGCCAGGCCCTTATAGCTTCCAATTTTGAATTATCCATGTTGACACCTTCGGGAGAAAGGATGAAACCCAAACATTCCACCTTTGCTGAATGAAAGACACATTTCTCCAGTTTCACATACAACTGATTCTTCAGCAGACGTTCTAAGATGACACGAACATCTTTTACATGTTCTTCAAGATTGTTTGAAAAAATGAGTATGTCATCAATATAGACCACGGCAAAGCGATCCAAAAACTGTCTCAAAAGATCATTTACAAAATGCTGGAAGGCTGCAGGAGCGTTGCATAATCCAAAAGGCATGACTTGATACTCAAACAGACCCAAACGAGTGCGAAACGCCGTCTTCCATTCCTCGCCTTCCGCCATTCGCACCAAATGGTACGCTCCCCTCAAATCCAATTTGGTGTAGATTCTGGCACTCTTGACTTGATCTAGGAGCTCCGAAATGAGAGGCAATGGATAACGGTTCTTCTTGGTGACCAGATTTAAGGCACGATAGTCAATGCAAGTTCTCAACGTCCCATCCTTCTTAGGAATGAAAAAGAGGGGGGAAGAAACTGGCGACTGAGAGGGTCGGATAAAACCACTCTCCAAATTCTGTTCAATATACTCTTTGAGATGTTGATTCTCGGGTTCCGATAATGCATAGATGCGACTACATGGTAAAGTAGCTCCAGGCTCCAACTCAATACGGCAATCATATTCCCGATGAGGAGGCAATTTCTTTGCTTCTTTTTCGTTGAAGACCTCCTTCAAGTCGAGATAAACCTCTGGGATCTCAGGAGCTTCCACAGCACAAACCATGGGCATTTGATTGGCCAAATTTGAAGACATTGTAGTCAGTGAAGTCTCCACCAAAGCATGAAAACAATGCTCTGTACAAAATTCGGAAGTCATCTCTACAGTGCGTTTGGCCCAATCGATCCTTGGATTATGCTCAGTGAGCCAGGGCAGCCCCAAAATCATTTGAAACTGAGGAGCGTCAATGAGGTTAAAGCTGACAAAACTCCGATGTTCCTCTGGACCAACGACTGTAATGACCTCGGTATCAAACGCGATAGGACCTGATGATAACTCTGTGCCATCCACAGCTCGCACCGGTTCAGGCTTTAGTTTCTTTTCAAACTGGATTCCCACCAGTTTCGCAAATTGTAAATCACAAAAATTTCCAGTGGCACCGGAATCCAACATTACAGACACTTTTTCCTTCCGACCTTTACCAAACCAAATCGTACATGACAAAATCAAATGTGGCGCCACAGCCTGCCATTCATTTGCTAGTAGCTGAGTCTTGGGAGTTGTCTCAGGGGCTGCTCCCACCAGTGCAACTCCGTCTACTGGTGGAGCTTGTCTTTTACCCATGAATTGGTCTTTGGTTTCTTCGTGCATTCTTTGACAAAGTGACCAGACTGACCACAGTACATGCACAATTTTCCGAGGCGTCTCTTTTCTCTCTCCTCCGGAGACAAAGGGCCACGAACCGCCCCAATCTGCATGGGTTCTTCAATAGTTGAAACTTCACTATTCTTTATGGGCTCAGAACGAACTCGATCAAAACGCGGTGGAAAGGGTTTTACATCCTTTCGCTTCTCACTCCGACGTTCAGCTTGCCTTTGATCAATTTGAAGGACCAAGTCGATTAATTCAGAGACATCTGTGGGTCTTCTTGGAATTTGAGACAGCCCATCCTTTAACTCATCCCTTAAACCTCTATAAAAAATTGCCACTCTTTTTTCTGCAGGCCAGTTAGTTTCCACAGTTAACTTATTGTATTGTGCCAAATACGCCACCAGTTCTCTGTTTCCCTGTTTCAGATCCAATAATTCGTTATCTGTAGTCTGTGAAATAGTTCGACGATCAAAAATTCGAAGAAACTCTGCCTTAAAATCTTCAAATTTATATAACACCGGATCATTAGAGGAGACCAGGGTCAATGACCACGCAGCAGCATCACCACTAAGATAGGACAGCACAAACGCCACTTTAGACTGATCCTCTTTAAATAAAATGGGCTTACAGAGGAAATTCAAGGAACACTGGGTCAAAAAGATTTGAGCCTTATGTGGATCCCCTTGAAATCTTTCGGGAGGGGCCAAGGGAATGGTTGGGGACATAGCATGGACAACCTGCGTGGTTAACGCCGATGATGACGAAGAGGTTGGAGCAAAGGTTGGAGCCTTTAGCCCTCCAAAATTAGGACTGGGACTCACTGAAAGCTCTTCTACCCGCTGCCTAAGATAATTAGCCTCCTGATTGGACTTCCTAACCTCTTCCCTGGTTTCACTAAGCTGCTTTTGCAAATCCTCAAGAATGGTTGCCAAAGCCTTCACATCTAAACCCTCTGCCATCCTGCCCAGACGGAGAGAAATGTTCAAGGCACTTCAATCTGTCAGAGAGCGTACCTGTAATCCTTTGAATCCGTGGGAGCAGGTGACCAGAGGGTTCTTGCTAGAGGATAATTTCCCAACTCCCCTACACCCCTGCACCCAGAGAACTCTGAGCCCAGGAATGAAAGGGAAAGGGGAAGTGGATAACGAACAGAGAGACTACCACACAAAAGGTCTTCGGTCACTCCTCATTCAGGAAGGACATCTCCTGTAAAAGTAAGCAAAACATTACTACAGTTCCCCACTACACTCGGGCACTATCTCCTGACTCTCTCCCATTAAATCTAATCTTTAGTACCTGAATGTGTGTGGACTTTAGCCTCTCTCTATAAATGCGTCTGGAAGGTATAGTTGTGCAGATGAGAAGAATTAAATCCAGATTGAGTGCGTCAGACAGTTCTGGTAGTTTCAACACTTGCGGTAAATTCACGGTGGTATAACACTGTATAATTAATATGCATATCAAAATATACAACACTATACTTGTTGTCTTCTAGGCTCTGGAAGGATGAAGAACAATAGCTGCTTGCTCAAACTCCTCAGTGAGTCTCTAGTTCATAAGGTCAAATAACTTTGGTATGCAGCTGACTGACTGACACTGGCTTAGTTAAGACATCAATGCTGTCGTTCATGTGCCTCAGGAGATTCACCAATTCACATTTAGTTCAGTGCGCCAGGAAGGACTCACGCGCTGCAGACTTCTTACTGGATACAGATTGGAAACAGCGCTGAATCAAATTCTTACCTCCCTCTAACTGAGAACAGTTCCAAAAGAAGAAGCGTCCTACCAGGACCTTGAGGCGAGGAAACTGCGTCACTGCAGAAGCGGGATATCAGGACCCGGAGGTAGGTAAGCGCTAACTGGAAATACTAAGAATAGCACTTGGACTACAGAGGGAAGGACTTAAGACAAAACCTGACCTTGAGCTGACAGAAACCAAAACTCGAAAAGACGCGCTCTCAAGGTAGCGTCCATTCCGCAGGAATACGAGCGTTGAAGTGCGCTGAGGAAAAGGCACGAGCGCACAAAATGGCCGCAACAGAAGACTAGAACGTTAAAGCCACTCGTCCGTGGCAACATCAGGAAGGGTATTTCTGCATCTCGATTGAGCAACCATCTGCCTCCACAAGCAAGCAGAGAGCAAGTGGTTGGTGCCAGATTTGATCTTACACCGAAGTCTTGGGGCAGAAACCTTCACCACCCGCTGGGACCTGACAGCTAGAAGGGGTAACAAACAGGTTTATATGGGCAGGAGGAAGAACGCGGCGTAGCCAAAAATTTTTGTCGTTGCCCCGAGAACGTGGTGGGTTGACACTCCCAGACTTCAAAACCTATTATTGGGCATCAGTTTTACAATTTATAAGAGGGATGCTGGGGGGAGATATAATGGACAAATGGAGAGGGAGGGATATGACTCCGGATGTATATGAGCTTTTGGTCAAGGATTCGGATAGCTGGCTGCTCAAATATGATGAGAAAAGTTACTACAAGAAGGTACGGTTTAAGACCCTGGGGGCTGCCATAACAATATGGTCTATCCTTAAAAAGAAGCTAAAATTGGGTAGAATGAACTATTATACACCACTATATGGGAATCCATCGTTTCCAGGAATATTCCATGATTCCATAATGAAAGATTGGGACAGGCAAGGGGTAAAAACTTTAGGAGACCTTGTAGGACCGACAGGGTCAATTATCACTTACGAAAACGCGCAAAGGCTTTATAATTTAAGGCGAAGAGATTTTTATAAATATTTACAAATTAGGTCAGTCCTATCAAGAAAGAGGGGCGGAGAGGCTGACATGCAAAAGGTAGATCTGATGGAAGACTTGAGAAAGGAGTCAGGTTGCTCTATTTCGCAGCTGTATGTCGAAATATGCAAATTTAAGAAGGATGACTCTAAAAAAATGTTTGAGAAATGGGGAACGAAATTAGGGTTGACAGGGAATGAGGCTGAGAAGTCGTTAAGAATGTCAAACAAGGTGCTGAGTACAACAAATCTGCAAACACAGCAATATAAAACATTGTATGAATTGTATCATACCCCCCATAGGGTGGCACAGTGGGGTGGAACAAGTGGGATAATCTGTCCAAGATGTCACTCTACCCAAGCTGATACGATTCACATGTTTGCTTCATGTCCCAGGTTAGATAGCTATAAACAGGATATGGAACCATTTTTGCAGAAAACACTGGGAATGAATATAACACTGTCAAACGAAGTTATGATCTTAGGAGTTGCTAAGGATGGCGTGGTAGTTCCTCACTATGAGTTTTTGTATATAGCCATGGTATTAAGCAGACTATGTATAGCATCGTTATGGAAAGATCCTAGTCCTCCGACTGTACATCAATGGGTTTCTAGGTTGCTGGCAATTTTTACCTTGGAACAGGCTCTATACGAAAAAAAGGGAAGGGTAAGAAGGGAAGCTGCGAGACGAATATGGGCTCCAATAATAACATGGAAGCAAAAGCTGGGGGAGTTATAAGCATACAGCAAGATAACTAATAATTTGTTCTAGGTATTAAATTGAATTTGTAAGATCTATTATGGATAGAATTTATTAAATGTAAGTTTGAATTTATGAACTTGTTAAGGAATAAATTTAATAATGAATGTTATTTGATTTTCTTATCCCATTGAAATATATAATGAAAATGTAATTGTAATCTTGATGATGATGAATAAAAAAATATTTTAAAAAAAAAGAAAAGTTAACAGAAATACAAAGTGGAGACCCATAAGAAGATGTCTCAGAAGAAAAAGATTTTGTGTTTAAGGTATGAGTTCTCTTTTTCACACAAAGTTAAATGTCCCATCAGTGGACAGATAAGCGAAGGTTGTGGGAAAGAAACCAGTTTTATAACGGTCTGCAAATAGAAAGAGAAACTAAGTGCATCATAACGAGAAGAGAAAGAGAAGAGAAGTTGCCAGAAAGTTTCAAAAGCATTTTAGTCACGCCCACAAGGCCAAACTGCAACATCAATTGAGGCAGGTAGAGACCAAACAAAGTCATTCAACATCAAATTCATCTTCCAAAGCTTCTTCAATGCCATCATCAAGTGACAGTGGAGATGGATGTGCAATGGTGATGTTGACTGTAGAAGGTCATGCACATGTAGGATTCACTGAGTTCAAAGAGGAACGCAAGGCAAAGAGAGAACGCCACGTGAAGCGACCAAACTTGTTTGGACAGGGAGCCCAGATCACTCTAAAAGTGAATGGCTGCCCTACAACTTTTATTATAGACAGAGGTGCATCAATCAATATCATGCCGGCAGAAAAATACAACAAACTCTCTCCGATAGCATGTCTAACGCCATCGAAAACAAAGGTGTACTCATGGGCTGCTTCTACACCATTGCAAAGTCAAGGGTTCTTCAAAGCTACCATGATGCATAAGAAAATGAAAGTATAAATACCAATTCATGTTCTCCAAGGTACTTCATCGAGTGCTTGTCTACTCAGTTTCAACACTGCTACTGACATAGGACTGGTTTCCATCGACTACAACTTCAGTGCACATTCTGAAATAGTAAGTCAAATTCCGTGTATGTTTCATGGACTAGGGAAACTCAAGACAATGAAAGTGCAACTTCACAATAATGAGGACATTTGTCCTGTTCTCAGTGACACCGTCAGATTGCTTTTGATTTGCAGGAGGCCGTTGAGAAAGAACTAGAACCATTATTAAAGTATGACATCATAAAGCACTCTATCGGACAATGCCATGAGTTTTGCCCGTAGTGGTAGTGCCCAAAAAGGACAGTGGAGGTGCAGTGAGCATTTATGTTGATATGCCCCAGGTCATCAAAGCAATTGTTAGAGAAAGACATCCAGGTCCACACATAGTGGACATGATTACACAGCTGAATGGTGCCAAAGTGTTCTCCTGTCTTGATTTGAACAAATTATAACATCGACTTGAGCTAGAAGAGAACTGTAGGTACATTACTACTATTTTTACTCATGTTGGTTTGTTCAGATACAAAAGACTCACCTTTGATGTGTCATCGGCTACAGAAATCTTTCAGGATGCCATTCGCAGGGTAATTCAACATATCCTTTTAACTACAGTGATAATATACTAGTGTTTTGGGCCACACGAAAGGAGCATGACAAAGCTCTTACACAAGTATGTCATCTGCTCACTGATGCAGGTCTCACTTTAAATGCAGAAAAGTGTGAGTTTCACAAAACTAAACTCAAATTCTTTGGGCATATTTTCTCTGAAGGGTGAATGACTCCCGACCATTAAAAGGTACAAGCATTGTCATCCACTTGTCCCCCACAAGATGTAGCGATGCTGAGATTCTTCTTTGGCCTAGTCAGCTATTGCTCCAGATAAATGTGTGTGTTTTGCCACGGTGAGTGCCCCATTAGGAGATTTGACAAAGAAGAATATTCCCTTCCAGTGTTCCTCAGAATGTTACCAAAGTTTCAAGAAAATCAAAAACGCAATTGAAAATACAACTGAATTGGCTTATTTTTATCTAAAGGTACATACTTAGATCACAGTAGAGGAAAGCCTGGTGGGGTTAGGCACGATCCTTGCTCAACACAATGGACATATAAATTCCCAAAAACACAATAGGGCCTGTGCTAGCAGAAGTCTAGCTCAGACTGATGGTGCCTATTCTCAGCCAGAAAAAGGGAGCCTGGCTGTAGCGTGGGCTTGTAACATTTTCATGTTTCTGTACGGAAAGCATTTCACACTTGTCACTGACTACCGGGCGCTGTTCACCATTTTTGGAAACCTGAAAGCCAAGATACCCCCTCACTCCGAGAGGTGGGTGTTGCAATTGCAAGAGTATGATTACATTATTGTCCATAATCAGGTAAGGATCAAAACCCCACAGATTATTTGTCATGAGTACCATTACAGCGTCGCATTGCAAAGTCCAAAAGTGGCTGAAGATTATATCAATTTAATTGCGAAGTCTAGCACCCCTGCAGCTCTATTCATTGAACAGATGTTTGCTACAAACAACACAGACAGAGACATGCTCACACTCAAGGATTTCATTGCAACGCAATCATGGAGAAAACATACTCAGCCTCTCACAAATGACGTTGAATGGCAAAACATTTTAAAATGTGCAGGAACAACTTTCTGTCACTCAAGAAGGTATTGTACTAAGATGTTCGAGAATTGTCATACTTGAGAGCTTGAGGCAACAAGTCATTGAACTGGCAGACAAAGCACATTGTGGCAGAGAGCCCTCAGAGAACGAGGGGCTTATTTACAAGGAGCTTGCACCACCAATGTGTTAAACATTTTGACGCACTGGTGGTGCAATCACTTCTCCATATTTACTAGGTGATGTATCTTGGAGGATGCATCACTTTTAGGACTCCTGCACCAAAAGGAACCTGCAACTGAATTGCCTGTGTCACATAAATATAAATATATGCAAGGTAGGCGTTCCGAATGGATATTTATGATATTTCAGAAAAGTGATGGAGCGGCGACTTGAGTGGCTCAGAGATCCCGTAATGTCAAAATTCCACAACCTGTGAAACCTATGTGTAGGAAATGACACGTCGACTTTGCTATATAAGGAGAAGTTGGACAGGATAGTTTTGCAACCAGAACCACACCAAGAGGTAGTAATTTTGCAGCTGGGAGTCACAAGGAGATGACCACCAACATCCACCTCACCCCAATCACACATTCCAACCCCTGTCTCACCGCCACAAACAAAATCTTTAAACTTTACAGGCAACTTACAAATTCTTGAAGTTCTGATGCCACAGTTTTGGACAATATCATTATGATCAGTAATAGAGCATTCACTAGAGCTATTTTGCCCACAATTAGATAAGCTAACATTTGAATTACGTGCATTGTCAACATTGACATCCAAAAATACATTTGAGAAATAATTATCATCACGAGAATCATTCTTGCCTTTGTAAATTGAAACCCTATTGAGATTCCAAACAGTTCCATCTTCCAAACGTACTGCATTTTTAAACACTTCCACCACTTCCAAAGGATCAGACCAAGTAGGTAATCCTTTGCGCACAAAACCACCCTTCTTCAATCGCACCAAATCTCCTACCTGTATTCTATAATTCCTTACATTCTAATTTCTCAATAGGTCATCTTTCAAGTTGTAGTCATGTTACTCATCATTCTTTCCAAAAATTAGGATATCATCCTGGAACGCTATGCCTCCTGTGAGACCATGTAGTGTTTCTTTCATCAACCTCTGAAAAACAGCAGGTACGCTGGTTAAACCAAAAGGCATCCTGCAAAACCTATACAATCCTTCCGGAGCTATAAATGCAGTGAGATCCCTGGATTCTTCATGAAGTAACACTTGATGATAGGCACTTGCCAAATCCAAACAAGAAAACACTTGTGCATCACCTAGAGTGGATACCATTTCATGTAGATTAGGTAACGGGTGTGAGTCTACACATATAGCATTATTGAGACTGAGCAAATCAATGCATAACCTAAGGTCACCTCCAGATTTAATGGAAATCACCCGGAGAGACCCAAGGAGAAGTTTCAATCGCTTCTATTCCCTTAGAACACATATCATCCAACATTACCTTTAATTTGTTCCTGTACAACAGAGGTACATTCCAAACTCTATGACGTACATGTATTGCATTTGCATTAACTTTTATGCGATGTTTGAAACCTTTATATTCACCCAGCTTGTTACAGAATAAAATGGGAAAATCATTTTTTACTTCAGAAATAAAAGAAAGATCATTAGATTCAGTGAAACTTGGTTTTGGAATAATTGTGTCAACAGAATACACAGGAGGAGCAGCATTGGGATCCAGTTTTATTCCTAGTTTTTCTTGATGTGGCCAACCTGAAAGTGCTTGCCCAGCATCGGTAACATATACTTTTCCTTTAGTATTGCGTTCCTTGAAATTTAATGTAGCCACAAAATACCCAACCAGTTGTAATTTATGACCCGTATATCCATTTAGAGAAATATCAGGTTGTATAAGTGTTATGCTAGGCCAATTTGAACAGACCAAATAATGAGATACAATAGTGTACCATGAACATGAATCTACTAAAACTTTTGTAGAAACACCATTAATCATTAAATCCCATGAAGGAAATTGTTTTGTGTGTTCAACTTTGGTTACACAGAGAATGGTTTTCGCATCATAATCGCAATCTGGTGAATCCTCTTGCTCCTGAATCATGTTAACTCTCCTTGGAGCTGACCTACACGCTCAAGGAAAATGTCCTTTCTTGTTACATCTAGCACATATTTTTTCTAAAGCAGGACACAATCTTGAGTTACCAAGATGATAGCTACTACCACATCTACAACAATAAATATTGTTCCACCTTGTAGCAGTACTTTGCAATCTATTCTTGTTTTCATTTATCTGAAATCCATCGTTTTTATAGCTGGGATATTTCTTGTTTTTATCTACTTCTTTTTGTTTATCCATTTCCTTGGTGACAAGATGTATATCTGATTTATTGCATGACCTGATTTCATCCACAAATTTTTCAGAATGTTCTATGGATTTTGCTATCTCAATTGCTGCATTGAGAGACATATCAGATGATGTCCACAATCTCTCAAGACTTAGTCGTAGTTATGACCATATTTATCTTTTTCCCATAACGAATAGCCAATTGTTTAGAAGCAATTTGATAAATATTCAAATCTAAAACATTGCTCGGAGGAAAATTCTTGTATTCTTTCAAGGCAATGCCACCAAGACAATTTTTCAATTAAGCCAATTTCCTTTCTGGCTCACATTCTTCTCCTTCTAATACATCTACATAAGCAAGAAACATTGCTTCCCAAATGTCCCATTCTATCTGAGGTTCACCAGGTGAATTAAGAAAAGATGGTGGGGCTTGAATCCCCGACATTATTATGACTGTATTGAGGTCACTTCTCCTCTCTTTTCCTCCATTTGATATGAATTAGCAATAGTATGTGTGTGTGTGTGTGTGTGTGTGTGTGTGTGTGTGTCACAAAAGATGATGAAATAATACTATGACACACTTCTTAGATGTGTGGGTGTCACATAAGTTGATAAAATAAAGTAATGACACACTTATTTAGATGTGTATCAAAAACAAATGTATAAATTGCAAAAAATTGCAAAAAATCAAATTTTGTAAGTTTAGAAAGTACTCACAATTGATCAGAGTCGCTCCTTACCGATCGTATTTTAACCGGGTATGAAGTATCATATGTTTCAGGTCAAAACAACAAAATTACCCGGTTTTGATTGGGTCAAAAAGCGTCCAATGACCAGCAGAAGCACTTGTATTGGCATATGTGTTTGGCCGGGAGATACACACCAGCGCCAATAGAATTCTTAATTCCTTGAAGAAGGAGGTATCAAAATTGTATCCAGCCAATGACAGTGCAGGCTTTTGTCCAACAGCCAATCGGTGCTTGAATACTTCGTGTGGGGCAGCCGATGGCTCACAGAGCGAAGACAGGAAAACACGAAGAGTCGTCCGAATTGGATTAAACCTTCCCACGTAATGACTGCAACGCGCAGTAAATCCCATCCTCGTCGCCAGTGTTATAAAAGTGTTCTCCTCATGCAATCCAGTAAAAGAAACAAGAAGAATCAGGTACAATGAAGAACTGTTTATTCCACATCCATAAGTCTCCAAGTCCAGTAACAGAATAATCCTAACCGCTCGTTAGCTCTCATAACTATATGTTTCCCCCATTCAAATATTCACACACAACGCTCACCCCATGCGGCACTTTTCTAACCAATACAATGCCGCGTGGAAAGAGATTGAAGCGGACACGAGCACTCTCGCACTCGTGTCAGCTTCAAATGTAAACACATGAGCACACAACAATTGTCAAGCATGCACATCCTAGATCAGAACAGAGGAGTATTTCTCTCTCAGCTCTTGTTACTGTATTTTTTGTGTATTGTTCATCTTCCTATGTAACGTTTGCATTGTAATCGATGAGGGGCTACTTTACATTTAAATAGAATGCTCCATCTTTAGACCACAGCAATGCTGTTTAGCAAATCACTATAGAAAAATCCATGTATAGGTGACAGTGCTGTAAGCCACAGATTTACTGTCTCTCTCGCAGTGTTTTTGCCTCCCCCATTTTGCCTGCCATGCATTGACTCCCAGTTTACAGCAGAATACTTTTCAAGGTCATTGTGCTCACTCACAGGAAACCCTCCCCAAAAAACATAATTTATTGACTTCAAAGCACAGCCAGCTTCCTTTCACCCACGCCCAAGGATCCACACTATCATTTTTGGTGATCATGCATTTCCATTGGTGGCTGTAAAAGCATGGATAACTCTTCTCCTAAATCTCCATCAGGATCATAACAACATGATAATAATTTAATGAAGAATGTGAAGACATGGCTGTTTAGTTAATTCTTGGCACTGGTCTTTCTTCCATTCAGTTCAATTGAATTCAAGCCAGTGCCCAGCTGCCTCCAAAGAGGCATCCCGGTGCTAGTAGAAAGGTCATGACCAGTAAAAAACAAATAACAGAGAGGCTAGGTGCCCTCTAGACAGGAATCAAAAAGCAGAGTTTTGAGTTCTTTCTGAAGATAGCTTCAGAGGGGCTACTTTGCAAGTCGAGAGGACGAGTGTTTCACAACTTGGAGCCATAAAAATGAGCAATCTGCCTCCTCTTTTGGCCTTATGAATGTGGGGGAGTTGGAACAGTTTGAGGTCTCTTTCCCTAGAGATTGCTTTTTATCTTTCAGTAAGTAATTGTCTGTGCTATGTCTGCCGCAGCACAAATAAGCTTTCGAAATAAATATTACCATAATATGATAGTAATTTTTTAACAATTTTGTCTTACTATAAAGTTACCTGACATGGTGGCCAGACACCTTGGGACTCCTTCCTATGCCTAAGCCTAAAATGAAGAATCTAGGCATTTGGGTTGAGTCTAAAATGCAATTTGAAAGCCAAATTACAAACTTGGCTGGACAGTGCTTTTGGTATAATGTCAGAAATAAGGACCCCCTGCTATTACTGTAGGATCCTAGGGCAGTGAAAATACAATAATGGAAGAAATAAACCCCAGGCAACAATTCGTTCAAACAATATGTAAGACCTAATCAAATACAGACATGATATTGGAGACTCAGCGTACACTAACATTTATTAAAACTTCATATTATTAATGCAAAATCATGATAAATATTTAAATAATTCCATGAACATAAGGTCTAAACAATAACATCACACCGATACCCGTAAAGTGCACAGAAAAAGGGGAATACAATCAACAAACAAGTGCATTTTTACTGAACACAGAAATACCAATTGATAATTTTCTAGATACATTAAACAAAAATGAACTAAATAAATTCAAATAAACAGTGATTTAGTCAAGTGGTTGTTTGATGAATCTTATCGTTATCTATGCACGTTTCAACATACTAGATGCCTTCTTCAGAAAAGCCACAATAATTTCTAAGCATAAAATGGAAAAAATGTACACTGAGTCTAATATAAGAGAGACACATGAAAACATGTTAAAAGCCATCTTGTTCCTTGATTAAAAAGAAGCACGAGCAGTGATTGAAAAAAGGAAGGAAAAGGAGATTTAACCTTAACCAGAAAAACAAACAGTGTACAGAATTAGAATCAGTAATACCTTAGAATGCTAAAAAGACGCAATAGGAAGAAAGAGTCAGTGATAAAGTAGCGAACCCATAATGTGTATCTCCCCGTAGTGAACCTAAAAGGGAAGAGATGTACCTCGAAAAAGCAGATCTAGTGCTTACCACAAAGGGACAATATATGGACCAAACAGGAGGGAATGAAGTAATATGAACCATAAAGAAGGTGTTGAAACTCTGCAAATAAAGATAAAAGTAACTGATGTGAACCTCTGAGAAATGAATGTGCATCAGAGGCTCTTTTCTACTAAGGTGTAGGATACAGAATGTATAGAAATAATTTGAGAGATATCACAAGGAGCTTGAGCCCAAGCTGCCTTGAGTCTTAGTCGAAGCTTCAGGTCAGAATGTTACCACAGTGACTGAAAAGTAATAAGGCTAATTGTAAAATAGTGTATGTAAAATCTAGGTGTAAAGATAAACAATACAAAAAAGGGGGGACATGAATGACGTGTAGTTCAGTCTACCTGAGCACTAGTATAGTTGATGTGTTGCGTGTGGAGATAGAATCTTCTCAAAATGGGGCTGGATCCTCACAGTAGGAATAGAGATTCACAGAATACCAAGGAGTGAGGGGTGCCCAAGGATTGCCTCTGAATAAATATTTCACTCTACAAAGAACAAAAGATAAGTGAAACTTACAATAGTTACAAGTATTGTCCATAAATAAACATCCTATTCTACAAGATTAGCGAGTCAGTTATAATTGCAAATGATTTGACATAAAGTCTGTAAGTGATACAGTTCAGAAAAAATGAACAATAGATCATGTTGATCACGTAAACAGGGAGAAATAAAAGAGGCAGTCCCAAATATTAAAGTTCAGTTTGGCCCTTCGTAATGAGTCTGGCTCTAAACAATTGCGAAAGTTAGCGTTAAAGCACGAGGCACAGAAAGTGTTACGACATCCACAGTGCTTTGGTGCCTTAAAATCCCTGAAACAAATTCTTCCTTATCTCCCAGAAGTAGCCAGGAAAACTGTGGTCCAGTCTCTTATCATATCTAGACTGGACTACTGTAATGTTCTATATCTCGGAGTTTCGCAGGCACATATAATGCGACTCCAGAGAGTACAGAATATGGCAGCATGTTGCCTAGACACTCTCCCTCAACTCCTGTCTTAGCCAAATTGCATTGGCTCGTATTGAAGGAACAAGTTTCTTTCAAAGCTTTATGCTATTGACATAGAATTCTTAATGGCAAAGGCCCTGGCTACTTGAAGACTATGATTTCAGCCTACTCTCCATAAAGATCTCTCAGATGAGTTAATGGTTAGCTTGCACTCATTCCTAGAAATAAAAAAATCACACTTCAGAGGATGCTCATTCAGTTTTTTAATGGTGAAACTGTGGAACTCATTACCCCTGTCACATAGACAGGAGAATTCAGAGTTCTCTTTTCGAAGAAAGCTGAAAACTTAGCTTTTTAGATCCATCTAGTGCAGTGTCTAGTGTTTATGCTCATGGTAGAGGACAGGAAACCCTAGTCCTGGGACACCTCTATGGACGTAAATGTGTGCTTTATAAAACACATTATTATTTATGAAAAGCATTTTTTACTGCAGCAATTATTTTTCGAATGCTTTTATCATTCAAGTGTGATCCTCACACTAACATGACCTCGTTATATCACATCAGAGGACAATCTTGGGGTCAGGCTGTCCAGACAGGATAATAAAAACAATTAGGAGATTTATGCACAAGATATGCACATGTTAATATGTGGGCACGTAATCAGAACCATCAATACCACCACAACATAAGCAATACCAATTCCATTATCACACAACAACAATACTACCACCAACAATATCACTACAACCAATTCCACCACCAACATAACCACCAATACAGCAATACCAAATTGCCACCACTATCACCCCAATACCACAGCAAGAAATAGCAATAACACCATCAAATGCGCACTGTCAATACCACTCACTACCAATACCTCCAACACCACCCAAAATACCACCAACAATATTACTAGTAAATACACCAACACCACCACTAATGCCACTACCATTACCACCACCAATACCATCACCATCAATGCCATACCACCAATGCAACTGCCACAAAATCCACCACTACAATCCTAATCCCACATCCAACACTACCAATGATCCCACCATCCACATCCTCATCAGCAATACCACCACAACTAATATTACCAAACCCATCACCATCATACCAGTACCACTACTAGCACCAATGCCACTACCACCAATAACTCCTACATGAATACCACCTCTTCCATTACTACCAACATCAATACAATACCAATAACACCAAAATCACTGATTACAATCAGCAAGACCAAACCATCACTAGAACCTCACCAATAGTATCACTGCCACTACATTACCACACCAATATTCACCACAATACCACTACCAATGCCACGTACACCAATACCACCACTAATACCCTCACCAAAAGCACCAGCAACAAAACCATCACCACAAATGGAGCACAAATACGACATCACAAAACCACAATCAATACCATCATAACCACTAATTCCACACTACCACCATTATTACACCAATGCCACTACCAATATCACTCTAACACCATCAGTTATATTGTTACAATGCCACCCATACCACCGCCACCAACATAAATAGTACCATCAAAACAACCAATCATACCACCTCTGCAATATTACACCACCACATCACTCCCACTACTACCACTACCAAGCATAGACAAAATCAAAATGTTTAACTTTAATGTACTACTGCATGGAAAGAACATTTCTGCTTGATTGTTTGCATGTGTTGCACATTAAACTGCGACCTGTGGTCTTTGCCAGTGGTAGTTTGGCAGCATTAAGAAGGGTAATATGCTTTTAGGCGTTCTGTGATCCTGTATTGTTATTGTTGCAGGTTGTGTTCCAAGCAAGTAAGTTACAGTTTGCACACCATTGTTTTGTTGTTGTAGACATATTTTCTTTTCGCATTAATAAGCCTTTATAATTCAGTTCTTTGTTCAAAGATCTTTCACATATATCACCTTTAGCTTAAAGACGATCATACATACAAATCACACTTTTATTGTTGTTTTGGCCGAGAGTCGGTGAGCAGAAAAAAGTCCAATAGAAGGCCTTGAGTACATGCATCTTGCAGAAGTAGAACTACTATTTTCAGTCACTCTCTAATCTCGTTTTATAGCCAGGTGAAGTGTCAATATTTCATGATTCCTGTGGAAAATTGCATCATCTTAGCTGATTTTTATTTCTTTAATTATCTAGATACATCCCGAATCCTTAGAACCGTTTAGCTCCTTTGGGACGTATAAGATCTGAAATTGAAGAATGTGTTTGCTTCCTAAGACTTCAGCGATTGACATCTGTATAACTTTTCATTTCCACCCCCTTTAAAAAAAATCGCCACAATTCTTCTGGCAGATTATCTCTATAATGTAAATATAAATGTAGTGCTTTTATATAGCGCACGTATCCTCCCCGAAGGGGTCTCAAGGCGCTGTGCACATACCGCTGTGGAACCCTTCCTTGCCTTTCCCTGTGAAGTGCCCACTCCTGGGTACCCCCAAGGTGAAGCCAGGCATCCTAGCACTGTTGGGGCCGTTGTGGAGATTAAGCAAGCTATTGCCCAGAGTTGCAGAGTGGGACCCATGATTAGAATAGGCACAGAGGTGATAATTATCAAGTCCGGGGAAATTGAGCCCAAGACCCACCAAGGCGGGAATTGAACCCTGGTCCGGGCCAGACCTCTGCATCAGGGTCTGCCGCTCTAACCATTGAGCCACACTTTTGATAGCATGCGTTCACATGCTATCAAGCTCACTCTGAAAAACATTATGACTGGTAAATACATGACTCCATGTGAAAAAACACTCCCTAGACACTATAAAAGATGGTAAGTTATTTTTTCTGCTGCCTCCTTTGGCCAAGACGTGCTTGTTCGCTCAATGAAATTCAGAGTGTCTCTTTGAAAGGTCACCAACCTGCAATGATGACCTGTTTAAAACAGGAAGAAAAAAAAGTTGATTTTCGAAAAGAGCATCAGCTTCTTTCTTCATACATTCAAATAACTTGGCCATTTTTAAGTTAAGCATTCGAGACCTCTTGTATGTACTTAGTATGCACTTATATATTAGTGTATACTTATATGTGTATGTATTCTGTGGGCTCCGTAGATCAGCCTGAGGACTTGTCTGCCTACGCTTAGGGACTTTTTTTTCTGTTCAACTACCTCTATGTAACTGTCTTAATAAAAAAAGACCAGTAGAGGTCAATAAAATACCAGCGTTGCTTTCTGCTGAGGGACTTTCCTTTTTAGGTCTCGCTGAGCCAATGCGCTTGCGCATTGCTCCGGCGAGATTCTAGTAAGCGGTCCTAAAGTCTGCCAAAGCGGCGGATTAGACACAGTTCATGTGAGACAGGCGTGTGCATGAGGCCAGCCACGTCACACACCACCATTTGTCTGTGCCTCTGCATCAGACTTCAAGGCTGCCGCTCCCCCCATCAGACTTCAAAGCCTGCCACTCCCCCGCCCCCTGCATCAGACTTGAAAGGAATGCGTTTGCACGATTACTGCCCACACCTCCCCGCACTGCTGCCTGCCGCAACACCCTCCCTGCCCGCACTAAACTATTACTCCCTCTTAGAATAACCTCACCTTCCACACAATCCCTTTTAATAAACTGATTGTACAATGCCCATACCTAGACGTTATTCTTGCACAAATGCGCCTACCATCACGGCACAAAATCCTACCAGCCCAATATTTTACTTGCCCTCTCACGACCCTATTATAGCAGCACCCTTTTGGAATTCCTCGTTAAGATACCGCACAACAACCGTCGCTCACAAAAATGCCCACATAACACTTACCCGAACAATCTACCACTCGGCTTTGATAATTTAATGACGGCTCGTGCATGACTCTAGCACTTATGTGTTTTAAACATTTGTGATAGTTTTTTTACACTATCTCTCTGCCCGCAAGTGCACCATGGATGCTTGAGTAGTGCTCCCTTCCTTCTTCGTAAACGGAATATTGTTTACGTATCCCGGCTCATGCTCGACTCCTGCACTTATGTGTTGTTATAAACCTTTGTGATAGTTTATTGACACTATCTCTCTGCCCGCAAGTGCACCGTGGACGCTTGATTAGTGCTCACTTTGCTCCTTTGTATACGGCATAGTGTTCAGGTATCCTGTCTAAATCAGTCTCGCTCTTCCTTCCCTTCTCCCATCTCGATGCCCACCCCGCCCACCTTTGGATCCTACATCGGGAAAACCACAAACTGTAAATATATGGCTACGTCTGTTTAAATTTCTGCTTGTTATGCCACATGCGGCATCTTTTCTGACATGCTCTTTCTCTGCAACACTTCTATCTCTTGTCACCAACGTTCTTATTGATTAATTCTAACCATCTGTTGAATGTGATTACTGCCACATATTGCTTCCCTCTCTTTTTTCCTCATGCTCGGGCTCAAATGTTTTATCGCGCCCCTTCCACCCCATGCGCTTGGAAAACCTCTTGAACCTTACATGAAATCTGCAGCACTCCTAATTAATTTCTTTGTGACCACTTGCAACACAAATCTCGGGGATATATATATTATCAAAATGCAACCTATGAATGTATAACCTTAATGTGATGTCAATATTATTTTTCCATCATGTACTTTGTTGCTGTTCATATACCTCCTTCTGATGTTGTCTATATAACTTCTACATGGTTGAATGCCTATGTCACTCTATCTTCACACCCAATATTCCACCCGATAACTTTGGAATCTCCTGTACCTTCCGTTTCCTATGTAAATTGACCTGATCAAATATGTACTAATATGATACATATGTCACTACTGTTCTCATGCTTCCCACCACCACCTCTCCACATCTCCTTACTCTCCTCACCCCCCTCACCCTCACACACCCTCACCCTCACACACCCTCATACCCCCTCACCCACACACCCTCTCACCCTCAAACACCCTCACTCACCCTCACCCACCCTCACCCCCTCGCCCTCACACTCACACACCCTCACTCACCCTCACACCCCATCACCCTCACACCCCCTCACTCTCACACACCCTCACTCACCCTCACACCCTCACCCGCACGCCCCCTCACCCTCACAACCCTCTCACCCTCACACACCCTCACCCTCACTCACACTCACATTCACTCACCCTCACACACCCTCACTCACCCTCACACACCCTCACCCTCACTCACCCAAACAACCCTCTCACCCTCACACCCTCACACTCACTCACCCTCACCCTCACCCCCTCACCCTCACACACCCTCACCCTCACACACCCTCACTCACACTCACCCTCACTCACCCTCACACACCCTCACTCACCCTCACACACCCTCACCCTCACTCACTGTCACTTACCCTCACAACCTTCTCACTCTCACACACCCTAACACTCACTCACCCTCACTCACCCTCACACCCTCACCCTCACACCCTCACACCCCCTCACCCTCACAACCCTCTCACCCTCACACACCCTCACTCACCCTCACACCCCCTCACACCCCCTCACCCTCACACCCCCTCACCTTCACCCTCACACACCCTCACACACCCTCACTCACCCTCACAACCTCACAACCCTCTCACCCTCACACACCCTCACCCTCACCTACCCTCACCCTCACTCACCCTCACTCACCCTCACACACCCTCACCAGCATAGCATAACAAAACATAGCATAACAAAACACAGCATAGCATAGCATAACAAACAAAAAGCATAGGATAGCAAAACATAGCATAGCATAACAAAACAAAGCATAGAATAGCAAAACATAGCATAGCATAACAAAACAAAGCATAGGATAGCAAAACAAAACATAGCATAACAAAACAAAACATAGCATAGCAAAACACAACAAAGCATAGCATAGCATAACAAAACACAACAAAACATAACATAGCATAATAAAACATAGCATAACAAAACAAAGCATAGCATAACATAACAAATAGTAGCAAAACAAAACATAGCATGGTATTACAAAACATAGCATAGCATAACAAAACACAACAAAACATGTCAGAACAAAACATAGCATAAGATAACAAAACATAGCATAACATAACAAAACAAAGCATAGCATACCAAAACATAGCAAAACCCAACAAAACACAGCATAGCATACCAAAACACAACAAAACATAGAATACATAACAAAACATAGCATAACAAAGCATAGCATAGCATAACAAAACATAGCAAAACAAAACAAAGCATAGCATAATAAAACACAACAAAACATAGCATAGCATAACAAAACACAACAAAACATAGCATAGCATTTCAAAACAAAGCATAGGATAGCAAAATAAAACAGAGCATAGCATAACAAAACATAGCATAACATAACAAAACATTGCATAACAAAACACAACACATAGCATAACAAAACATAGCAAAACACAACAAAACATAGCATTGCTTTAACAAAACAGCATAGCAAAACAAAACATATAATAGCATACCAAACACAACAAAACATAGCATAGCATAACAAAACATAGCATAGCAAAACAAAGCATAGCATAATAAAACACAACAAAACATAGCATATCATAACAAAACATAGCATAGCAAAACATAGGATAGCATAGCAAAACATAGCATAGCATAACAAAACACAGCATAACATAGCATAACAAATCAAAGCATAGGATAGCAAAATATAGCATAGCAAAACGAAACATAGGATAGCAAAACAAAACATAGCATAGCATACGGCATCTCTCACCACCACCACAGCATCACTCAGGGGCACCACAACATCACTGTGTGCTACCACAGCATCAGTGAACGCCACAGCATCACTTGTTCGCCATCACAACATCACTCAGCGCCACCACAGCATCAATCTGTGCAACCATTCAACAACAACTGGTTCAAATATGTTCTCTCAATGTTTCAAGCTTCATTGCAAATGTAACAAAAAGATGTTAATATTTCACTTCTGTTCTTGGATTTTCATCACAATAAAATACACTGAACATAATCTTCACAAAAGTTATTTACAAAAGTTTAAGCTATTGCCATTATAAATTACAATAACTTTTATTTAAGTATTAATTATTTTAAAAAAATTAAAAGCCATTGTTATTTGTAATATCGAAACATGTAAGTCACGAAAATACAACACATATTGCATTACAAATGCTATAGATGTCACATTTGCGAAAGTTACAACTATTGGCATTGTAAATGACAAAGCTATTAATTTCGTATTTTCAAAAACAAAACCTAAATAAAAAATGTGTCATTTACAATACCAATAGCGCAAATGATTGCTTTTAATTTTCCTGGCAACTGTCTCTATTTAACTTTTTTGATAGAAAACGACCAGCAGAGGACAGTAAAATACCAGAATCACTTTAGCATTCTCTAGATTCCAGCCAAAAGAAATTGTCTTCCACAAGACCCATACACAATAATATTTGTTTCAAATTTTGTATTTTCATTGATATGACCACCAAAGGCCCTGATTTTATATTAAAACAGACTATACCATTTCCAGCTGAAAGGCAATATTTCTTTCCATGTGTTCCCATACCTGGCGTGTTACGCAGTTTGGTGCTTACTTTCCACCATGTTAAAGAACAGTAGATGTTTCAGCACCCTGGCTAATGTGCTTGATAGCTAACTATATATAAAGTCCCAAAGGCGAGACCGATTGCATTGCAAATGCTTGTTAGTTTATTGCTGTCTGAAAGTCTCTTGTTCTGCTCATCTGCTACTGCAATTAAATCCTCTATCGAATAACACGAGTAATTTATAAATACGCAGGTTCTGTAATTATTCTCAGAGGCTAGTGGTGTCCTGTCTGCCCTCTAGCTGTACCGTGTGCTGCCTTTTTCATTGCCTCGACACAGTCCAGCCGCTCACCTTACACCTAGGAGTTCTCCTATAACATAGTTTGAATTTCCGGCGCAGATGGGCTAAGTAAGTGCAAAATGTACTTACTTTTTTCACACCTCGGAACGGTTACTTAAACCCTGTGGCGATGTTGAGTGTTGCCAGTTAAGGGAGCATTTACGAGCTTTATGTGCCTTTCTCTGGACTTAATTACTGTTATCGTTAAACCACGAGCTCCAACTTACTTCTATGCCAGCAATGCCACCTTCTGGTGGCTCTCGTGTATCGCATTTAAAATTTACTTCAGACGAATACCAAACTGGGAGCACAACTAAAGGCGGTTTATGAGTAGAGACTTGCAACTTAATAACTGATACTTATAATTAAACATTTTTCTACACACATGCTCGCCGTAGTTCTCTTCAGAAAATGCATGGCCCATCAGCTTTGGGGTGAAACGCAGATGCTCCCATTTAAGTGAACCGCGCATGTACACTAAATACTAATAATAAACCAAACGTGTACATGGCGCTTTGGCGTAAACTCAGTTTAATCATATTCAACGGTGCTCAGTGATGGACTGGCTGGTATGACACCCAGGCGAATTCTCAATTTGATTCAAGCATTTTACTTCATCTTTTGTTTGCTAAGTGCAATCATCAGGGACATTCAATCCATTTATTCTGTATCCTGGTCGGTATTTGTTTGCTTGAGTACTGATCAGTCCGGTGTAGTATTGCGGTGGTCAAAAGGATCTGTGTGGAATTTCCAGGTTACTGGTTTGAATCCCAATACGCCCGAGGCAGCAACATAGTGAGCATAGATAGACATGACACATATTAGTATCTCTTCTGTACAAACCTCTACGTTTTTATGGCTGAGTTAACAGGTGCTATCTAAAAAGGAATTTTTCAGTTATATATATTTTTAATTTCTGCATCATTTATTCCACTGGAAACAGGTAAAAAAGAAAATTGTACTGATATGTCTATGTCAGAGTGAGATTGCACAAAATAAATATTTCTGTTTCACCAAGAAAAATACACACCTAATTTAGTGATAACTTTAGTTCTGACCAATAGAGAGGACAGCATTAGCTCGGAACAAAGACTGCTCAATGGCTTTATATATATATTCACTGACAAAATCATAAGTTTTAGGGGTGTTATAGTTAGTTGGACATTTCACTCGTACAAAACCATTGAAATGACCCCGTTAGAGGTAGTTGTACTAACTATAACTCGCGCCCCAGCAGTCCACTGCTGGTGATGTCACATACTACAACATTCATGACATGGTCAGTGACATCACTGATGACATCACTGATGACATCTCAAATGACATCACTGATAACATCATCCAGTGAATGTGGTTTGTTTCGATATTTAAATATATATAAATAGCAATCTACCTTGAAGACTGGGTGGATGTATAAGTGTCTGAATGGAGGATTTAGTAGCAATGTGATTGACTGTCTAAGTGACAAATTTAAAGTGTCTCACTAAATATATGGGATAGTGATTAAACTGTGTGAATACCTGCATCACTCTATCTCTTGTTGTGTAAACTACTACATATGTTGGTTACTAGCTATGTGAAAGTCTATATTAGTTAATCATTAGTTAAGTGAGTATTTGTATGGGATAGTGAATGAATGTGTGTGTGGTTGGGTAGGAGGTGTGTGACTTCCAAAGATGTGTAAATAGTTGATTTAGTAGGTATATGACGTTAAGACTGTATGTGGAAACAGTTGTTTGGGTGAGTGAATCTCTTTATGGGTGTGGTGATGAGTAAATATATTTCTCAATGATACATGTCCAACAAACTAGAAATATAAAAGGCAGTGTATGTGACAGTTGTGATATATAAATAAGTATACATAAGACTCAGTGATTATATGAGTGACGTATGGATAACTATATACTTGTAATATTGATTTTATAACACACTAAGTATGAGTTACTATCTATATGAATAAGTGGTGTTTGAGTAAGTGTGTTGCTTAGTAAATATAAGTATGATCAATTGTTTGCATAAGTGAGAAGGATGACTGCATAAGTGAATAGGATGTGTGCCGGTGTGTAATGTTGATGTAGGTGTATAAGTATATTTAATAGTGTTCTATTGATCTTTGTTAGCATGTGCGCATTGTGCCTGGATCGCCTGCATTCTGTGCCATTCTGCTGCCTGATATTGTATCCCCTCCTTGGTGTGCCCTGTCGCATTGTGCCTGGATCTCCTGCATTCTGTGCCATTCTGCTGCCTGGTATCGTATCCCCTGCATTCTGTGCCACTCTGCTCCCTCACGCCTGGTATCATATCTCCTGCATTCTGTGGCTTAATTTATCGCATTAGTTTTGGTTTGTGCCAGCGACCCCCTTGTGCCTGCATCATTGTTGTGCCTGTATCATTGTTGTGCTGTTGTGCCCTTAGCCCGTCTCTCCTTCCCGTTCCCTGCCGCGGCCCCACCCCGCTCCCTCCAGCATTCCCGAACTGATCCCCTCCCCACTTACAACCCCGCTCCAACCTCCCAGCTGCTCCTCCCTCCCACAAACAACATAAGGCCATACCCGCGAGGCGAGGAGCTGTGACCGACCTGACCTGGTCAGAACCGGTCGCTCCACTCGCCCGCGGCCCTCCTTGGTGTGCCCTGTCGCATTGTGCCTGGATCTCCTGCATTCTGTGCCATTCTGCTGCCTGATATCATATCCCCTCCTTGTTGTGCCCTGTCGCATTGTGCCTGGATCTCCTGCATTCTGTGCCATTCTGCTGCCTGGTATCGTATCCCCTGCATTCTGTGCCACTCTGCTCCCCCGCGCCTGGTATCGTATCTCCTGCATTCTGTGGCTTAATTTATCGCATTAGTTTTTGTTTGTGCCAGCGACCCCCTTGTGCCTGCATCATTGTTGTGCCTGTATCATTGTTGTGCTGTTGTGACCTTAGCCCGTCTCTCCTTCCCGTTCCCTGCCGCGGCCCCACCCCCGCTCCCTCCAGAATGCCCAAACTGATCCCCTCCCCACTTACCACCCCGCTCCCGCCTCCCAGCTGCTCCTCCCTCGCCCGCCCCGTCCACTCTCCACTTATGGCAGAGTGGCAAACGCGCAGTGTTCATGCGCAGCGGACGCGCCCCATGCGCGCCGAAGGCACGCCAAAGGTAAGCCTGTCTACGCCCATCCGCGCCTGGACCGCGCCAAGCACCAGACCCCCTGGCCCCCGCAAATACCACCCTTCCCGCCTAACATATTACGCCACCACCCTCACTGCGCTCAACACCGGCCGACTCCCCGACTGCCACGAGCCGCCCCAGGACGTACCCATGGACCCTTCACCTGCCAATCCTGCACGTTCTGCTGCATCAGGACCCACACTACAACCAATAATGCCAAACAGAGCTCAAACAACAACCACCTGAAGTGCATCCTGCTCAACACCCGCTCGATCGACAAACACGCCACTGAACTATGGAACCTACTCGACACCACAACTCCGGACGTCGCCTTTCTCACAGAAACCTGGATGAACGCCTCATCAGCGCCCGACATCGCCATAGCTATCCCGGATGGATACAAGATAATCCGAAGAGACCGCATCAACAAAACAGGAGGAGGCATCGCCATCGTTCACAAGAACACCATCCGCATCACGACCAGGTCCGACGACACCCTCACAGCCGCAGAACACCTTCACTTCCAGATACACACCGACCCCAAGACCACACTCAGAGGCACCCTCATTTACAGACCCCCAGGACCCCGCATACAATTCAACGAAGACATCGCTGACTTTGTCAGCCCACACGCCCTCCCCTCCGATGACTATATTCTCCTTGGGGACCTCAACTTCCACCTGGAGAATAACAACGACAACAACACCTCCACCCTGCTGGACAACCTCGCCAATCTAGGACTCAAACAACTAGTAAACACCCCCACCCACTATGCCGGACACACACTCGACCCAATCTTCTCCTCCAGCAAGCACATCTCCTTCAATCACGCCACGGGACTCCACTGGACAGACCACAGCTGCGTCCACTTCAGCTTCAGAAAGACCACGACCCACCACCACCCGCAACAAGTTCCTGGTAGAAGCTGGAACAAAATTACCACCGATCAGCTCACCACATCTCTGAACGAAAACCCTCCCGCCAGACCAACGGACCCGAATCAAGCAGCCATCAATCTCGCACAATGGATCACCCACTGCGCTGATGAACTAGCACCCTTGAAAAACCCTCCCAACAAGCGAGGAAGCAAAAAAGCCTCTTGGTTCAACGACGACCTCAAGAACTCCAAAAAGAACTGCCGCACCTTTGAGAAAGCCTGGCAAAGAAACCCAACCACAGACAACATGACCGCCCTCAAGAACGCCACCCGCAAACACCACCAGCTGATCCGCACCACCAAAAAATCAGCATTCAAGGATCGACTAGACAACAACGCCCACAACAGCAAGGAACTCTTCAGCATTGTCAAAGAGCTCACCAATCCCAGTGCCGGCAACAACGACATCACTCCCTCTCAAGACCTCTGCGACTCTCTAGCCTCATTCTTCCACAGCAAGATCGCTGACATACATAACAGCTTCGGCGACCTGACCACTCCCCCAACCACAGAACCGAAGCCCCCCACCACCACCCTCTCCGCCTGGACCCCGATCAGCACCGAAGACACCATCTGCACGATGAACTCCATCCACTCCGGATCACCAACCGACCCATGCCCTCATCACATCTTCAACAAGGCCGACTCCATTATCGCCCCCCAACTCCAGGACATCATCAACTGCTCCTTCAACATCGCTACCTTCCAGGAAAGCTGGAAACATGCCGAACTCAGTGCCCTCCTGAAGAAACCTACAGCAGACCCCAACCGAGCTTAAGAACTACCGCCCCAACTTGCTCCTCCCATACCCCGCCAAAGTCATAGAGAAGACCGTCAACAGTCAGCTCGGCGCCTTCCTTGAGTCTAACAATTCCCTCGACCCCTCACAGTCCGTTTTCTGAGCCAACCACAGCACCGAGACCGCCCTCATTGCAGCCACAGACGACATCCGAGCACTGCTCGACAACGGGGAAACAGTGGCCCTCATCCTCCTGGACCTCTCAGCAGCGTTCGACACTGTCTGCCACCGCACCCTTGTACAACACCTCAAGAACGTCGGGATCCAAGATAAGGCCTTGGATTGGATCATCTCGTTCCTCACAGGAAGAACCCCGAGAGTCCGCCTCCCCCTTTCAGATCAGAGGCCACCGAAGTCATATGCGGCGTACCACAAGGATCATCCCTCAGCCCCACCCTCTTCAACGTCTACATGAGTCCCCTCGCATCCATCGCACGCCAACACAACCTCAACATCATCTCCTATGCAGACGACACCCAACTGATCCTCTCCCTCACCAAGGACCCAACCACCGCCAAAACCAACCTACATGAAGGGATGAAAGACGTAGCCGAGTGGATGAAGAACAGCCGTCTAAAACTGAATTCAGACAAGACGGAAGTCCTCATCCTAGGATCATCCCCCTCTGCCTGGGACGACTCATGGTGGCCCCCGGCCCTAGGCAGCGCACCCAAACCAACGGACCATGCTCGCAAGTTGGGATTCATCCTAGACTCCTCCCTCTCGATGACCAGACAAGTGAATGCCGTCTCATCATCATGTTTTAACATCCTACGCATGCTCCGAAAGATCTTCCGATGGATCCCCACCGAAACAAGGAAGATGATCACCCAAGCACTTGTCACCAGCCGACTGGACTACGGAAACACCCTCTACGCCGGAACCACAGCCAAATTACAGAAAAAACTTCAACGCATTCAGAACGTCTCTGCTAGACTCATCCTAGACATACCCCGCCACAACCACATATCGGGCCACCTGAGAGACCTGCACTGGCTCCCCGTCAACAAGAGAATCACGTTCCGTCTCCTTACCCACGCACACAAGGCCCTCCACGACCTAGGACCCAGATACCTCAACACTCGCCTGACCTTTTACACCCCCACCCGCCAAATACGATCATCCAACCAAGCCCTCGCCGCGATTCCACGTCTCCAAAGAGCCACCATGGGAGGAAGGTCCTTCTCCTACTTAGCGGCCAAGACCTGGAACTCCCTCCCCACCCACCTCCGTCTTACACAGAACCACCTCTCCTTCAGAAAGCAACTCAAGACCTGGCTGTTCGATCAATAGCGAACCCCTCTCCCTTAAGCGCCTTGAGACCCTCTGGGTGAGTAGCGCGCTATACAAATTTCTGACTTGACTTGACTTGACTAGAAACTTGTATTGGTGTGTCAATGGTTTCAAATATGGTACTCTATATTTTATAATGAGTGTTGAAAGGTTATACTAGTGTATGATAAGATGTATCAGATTGTCACGTGGATGATGTCATCAGTGATGTCATTTGAGATGTCATCAGTGATGTCATCAGTGATGTCACTGACCATGTCATGAATGATGTAATATGTGACATCATCAGCAGTGGATTGTGGGCGCCCGTGTTATAGTTAGTACAACTAACTATAACGGGGGAATTTCAATGGTTTTGTACCAGTGAAATGTCCAACTAACTATAACACCCCTAAAACCTATGTTTTTTTCAGTGAATTTCTCAGGTTTTTTAAATGCTAATTTCTAACTATAACATGTCTGAAACCTATGGTTTTTTCATTGAATTTCAAAGGTTTTTTAAATGCTAATTCACAACTATAACATGTCTGAAACCTATGGTTTTTTCAGTGAATTTCAAAAGTTTTGTAAATGACAATTTTTAAATGTATTCATTCTTTTATTTATTTTTTTGATACTGATTTATTAAATTTTTGAAACTATTTATTTTTAGATATTTTATTTTTTAAATTACATTATAATTACATTATACATTACATTACAAAATATACTTTCTAAGAATGAATTACTTTAGTTTAAATACTTTGCAAATAGGCAATAGAGTTTTAAGTACAGTAGTTACAGTTGTTGCAATGGGCAACACAATTTCAAGCACAATGCAACATTGAGCTGAAAAGGAATTTCTAGTTAAATGCAATTAGTTACTTTATGGATTACTTTTCTAACCCCGGGACTGGATCCTAGATTCAGTCCTGGGACATCTCCTGTAAACAGTTGAGTAAAAGCGTTTTGGTTACAGTAGTGATTTTTAAGGAATATTATTGTATTTTAAAAGTTGACACTTGGAAACATTTTCACATAGAATCACCAATGTTATCCTATGGGAGGAAATTCCCTTAGCAAGTAAGTAGTGTTATTGTTACTTTTTCTTACTCAGTGGTGCATCCTGAATCCAGCACTATTGCATCTCCTGTAAACATTTGAAAGAATGTGTCTAAGTCATATAGGCGATTTTTAAGGAATATTTGTAGTTTGTGAAAATAGACACTTAGAATCTTTTCTGTTGAAAACCAGAAAATGGATTCCTATGGAAGGAAATACAAGTTACTTATAAGTATGGTTAGAATTATTTTTCAGGGTCAGTGCTAGGCTAAAAGATGCATCACTGAGTTCTCTCCTGATAACAGGTGTGTAAATTGGAATTAGTTGTTTCGATGAATTTAGGTGAATATTTAAAAGTTCCAAAACTCCACACCTAAAAGAATTTCCAAGTGAAACCAGTCAATGTTAGCCTATGGAATGAAATTCAAGTTCCTAGTAAGTATGGTTAGAATTACTTTTCAGGATCAGTACTGGGCTCAAAGATGCAGCACTGAGCTCTCTCGTGATAACAGATGAGTAAATCAGAATTTGTTGTTCGGCTGATTTTAGGTGAAGATTTTAAAGTTCCAAAACTCCACACACAGAAGAATTTCCTAGTGAAACCAGTCAATGTTACCCTATGGAAGGAAATGCACTTAGCAGGTAAGTAGTGTTATCGTTACTTTTTCTTACTCAGTGGTGGATCCTGGATCCAGCACTGGTGCATCTCCTGTAAACAGTTGAAAGAATGCGTTTAAGTCATACAGGTGATCTTTTAGGAATATTTGTAGTTTGTGAAAATAGACACTTAGAAACTTTTCTGGTGAAACCAGACAATGGATTCCTATGGAAGGAAATACAAGTTACTGGTAAGTATGGTTAGAATTACTTTTCAGGATCAGTACTGGGCTCAAAGATGCTGCACTGAGGTCTCTCCTGATAACAGGTGAGTAAATCAGAATTCGTAGTACATCCAGTAAGCGCCACAGTTCTGCGTGGCTGAAAGATGTAAAAAGGGGCACGGCCTGCACCCCCTCTCTGCAACGCAGCTCAGTGGTGCTTCCGGGAAGCACCTGGTGGGCTATTTGGCCCCCATGGTCCCTCAGGTTTGAAGTGGAATTTTTTCCCCAACTTAAAACACGCCACAGGGTGTGTTTGCACATATCACGTCAGGCCCCTCCCCTCCCTTCGCTTCTCCACTGTGTAAACGCGCCCTGTCACCGTTTAAGTTGAGAGATTAAGTCCACTTCAATCCTAAGGGTCCCTAGGGTCAAACTAGCCCACTAGTTACCTCCAGTGCGCCACAGAGCTGCGTTGCAACGAGGTGTAAAAAGGGGCGTGGCCTCTGAACACCTGTCTGTAACGCAGCTCCCGGGGGCATACTGGCGATACCTGTTGGGCTATTTGGCCCTCAGGGACCCTCAGTATTGACAAGAAATTAATTCCCCAACTCAAACCGCGCTGTAGGAGAGTAGGGTCTGCTTCCTATGGTCACCCATACTTTTTGCTGTGATTTCCTGGTTTTTCGACTTTAGTGTGGCTGTCGGCCTGCTATTCAGACCCACAGCCCAGCTGTTCTCTCTCTAAATTTATACCCTGTACTTTAGGTACATACCTGATTGGGTATTGGGTCACCTTTACTTAGATACAGTATACCTATATCTACCCATATATATAGACACATATGCACTATAAGTCACTCCTATGATAGGCCTCAACAATCCTGGAAGGCAGAGTGCTTGGTTTTATGTGAGAGGGTGCCCTAGCATGAGCTGAGCCCCTCTGCAGCTTTCGGAACCATCTCCTTATAGCTGTTCTATGATAAAGCCCTACCATATACTCTTAAATGCATTATAATCCTCGCGGTTAATGCTAACTTTGGTTTGGCTTTATCAAAACATGTCGTGTAAGGTGTCAAACACTTTGGAATACTACCCCTCCCCCGGCCAATTCAGGCGGCGGGGGTAGCATTCCACCCTTCTAGAGGGAAAAGACATGTATGTTACTGCTTTACCCGGTTAAAGTTAAACAGAGCCCCAGCATCATAAAATGGATGCTGCTGCCACAGACACAAGTCTGACCTCCTGCTGCTGGACAAAACTCCGGCAGGGGAGGCCTGGACAATAGGTTTCCTGTCCGGGGAGGTGTCAGCACCTCCCCAGACAGGCATATGTGTATTGGGACAGGGAGGGCTGCATCAGCAGATGCTTTTTAAGACACTGCCTGGGGCACACAAGGTGCTCCATGCATAGCCCGGTTCGCACCAGTTGCTGGGGCACTCCAGCCCCACTCTGGCACAAAACTGGACAAAGGGAAAGGGCTGTAACCACCCCCTTCCCAGGTCCACTCATAGGAGGGACCTAGGCAGGTAATCCAGCCCCTTAGCTTAGTATAAGTATAGGAGCTGTGTCCCAGGATTTTAGATTATCCTGGAAAGAAACTTTGATACAGAACTCTTGGACCTTCGACGTTCTATTTCGACTAGAAGACTGAAGACATCTCCCTTGTGGTCAAGGAGTGGCCACCCTGTTCAAACAGGCACCATCTGTAACTTGCCTGTCTGCTTTGTTGACACTGCCGCCGGAACCCGAAGACTCAGCGACACAGGAACTGGACTTCCAGACTTCTCTGACTTCGACCCACATCCACAACAAAGCAGCGACCCGTGGCGGACACGAGAGACATGGGACCGGATACCCTGGACATCCAGCATTTTGCTAACTGCATCGACTCCTGAGGTAACTCGAAGTTGTGCATTGGGTACTCCCTAACCTTTGGTTGTTTAGTATAGCCCCAGCGATTCCATAGACCCTAGGCCTACTCACTGTTTCTGTTGTGGTTCTTATACCACTTCTTTAGTATATGGTTTGTGAGGCAACTTATCGTATGCTAATTAAGTAACTTGTGATGTACTTTTACCTCTGACTTCATAAAGAGTGCAGAGGGGTTGTGTTAGAAATAAATACATATATATTGGATATATACTTTGTGTGATGTCCTTTCATTTGGTATTCAAGGGATTTTAATTGGTAAAAGAGCTTGCTTCACATGCTCTCTGAAGTCTTAGCCTATGAATGCTGGTCCATGCTGCCACTAGGATAGCTTGTCTATAAGGTTGACTTGACAACCACCATCAATATGGGTCATTTAGACTGGTGCAAGGTGCCCACTAGAATAGTGGACATCATATGCCAGGCTAACTTCTCACACGCGCCACAGGGCTTGTTTTCACAGATGTGAACTCAAGCCCTGCCCCCTCCCTTCACCACTGTGCAAACGCACCCCATGGTGCATTTTAAGGTGGGGAATTAAGTCCCTTTGAATTCTGGGGGTCCCTGGGGTCCAACTAGCCCACCAGGTACCTCCAGTAAGCTCCACGAGGCTGCGTTGCAGTGAGGTGTAAAAAGGGGCATGGCCTGGAGCACCTCTCTGCAACGCAGCCCTGTGGCGCTGACTGGAGGTACCTGGTGGGCTAATTGGCCCCCAGGTACCCCCAGTATTGAAGGGGAATTAATTCCCCAATTTAAAACGCGCCACAGGGCGCATTTGCAGAGTGTGTTTATGAGAATGCGGGGCTTAGGGATGATCATGTCTTTTTTTAAGAGAAAAAACATTTTTAAAAGGGGGGCTGTGTGGCCCCCCTTCCTTTTACTTTTTTTGGGCCCTGGGGACCCCATTCCCCAGGGTCTGACTCCCAAATATAAATGTTATCAATTTTTTTACTGGAAGGGGACCGCGAGGGCCCCATCCCATGGCCAATTCCGGTCCCCGGGGACTCCATCCCCCAGGGCATGACCAATTAATTCAATATTTTTATGGAGGGGGGCTGCATAGCACCCCTTCCCAGGCCACTTCATGGCCCTGGGGACCCCATCCCCCTGCTCTCGCTTCAATGAAACAAAGCAGTTTGCAATGTCAGGGTGGGAGCCACGAGGCTCCCGCCCTGCCATTGCAAACAGCAGTGTCCCGGGGGTGGGCACCCCAGGACACTGGAGGAGCCGGCCCTGGGGGGTGCTGCTCCCCAGGGCCCCACATTTTTCAGAAGCCCAGGGGGTGGCGGTCCCAAGGGATGGGGGGACCTCAGAGCCCCCCTCACCAAATGTTTTTAAGCCCTGGGGGGTGGTGTTCCCCGGGGCTGGGGGGGCCTGAAAGCCCCCCACCCATTTTAAAAAAGCCCCAGGGGTCCCGGGGAGTGGCAGTCCCCCGGGAAGTGTAGAGGGATTGAGACCCCCCACAGTATTTTTTGAAAATGCTCACGGGATTTGGCCCCCCGGGGGCTAATAACCTTTAAAGCAAGCTTTGTTTTTTTTTCAGCAGCGGAATGCACGGATCCTACGCGCATCCCGCAATTTTAAAACAAAAAAATGATTTTTTGGGGGGGACTTGGGGGTCCTTGTGGGACCCCCTGAGCAGGCCTAGGGGGTCAGGGTGTGTCTACCCTGCCCCCTTTTCGCGTTTTGCAGCTTTTTTTGCGGTTTCTTTTGCCTCGGTTCTACAGAGGCACAAGATGGCTGCCAGCACTTCCTGATTTGGAGTGTTGACAGCCAATTAAAATACAGCTTGTGCACGGCAGGGTGCGCGTAGGCTGCACTCAAAGTACGCGGATAGGTACACGGATCCACCTCGCCCATAGATATAAATGACTTTAACTGTCATTTTCTCAGGAACTACTGAATGGATTTACACCAAATAAACAAAAGGCACGAGTCTGAACCAAGAACTACCTCTTTGCCAAATGTGGTGTAATTCCGTTCAGCAGTTCGGGCTGTAGCTGCGTCTAAAGGTTCTATGGAAAATTGCATGGGGAAAACAGGTTTTGGGACCCCCCTTTTTTCTCGGCCCCTGCTTTATGAATCATCGTGAAACTTTCAGGATAGGAGCGGACGACCAGAGCAGGCCAAAATTTTTGAAAATTTCACGCAGATATATGTATATTTATGTATATATATATTTATTTAAACGGTTATATAAAAAACACATGTAAAAGCATTCTTGTATATGTATTTAGACATGACAGTATCACTTCTATGTCTATGATAAAATTGATGCAGGTACACTTTAAAAGGGTCTTGTCAGACTGCGTAAGTCATGTGATCAAGGCCGCTTGGACGGCCGAAACGCGTCTTGACTCTTGCAAAAAGGAAATAAAATAATGCACTACAATTGGATCCACGCTCGTGATTTCGCGGCTATGCGAGGTTAATATGCGAGGTATTGCGGATATATATATATATATATATATGAATTTTGATTTCTATTCATGTGTAAATATATGAAATTAGGGGTCAAACTGAGAACTCAATGATATTTTATATATGTGGAACCTCTCAAACATTTCATGGGCACTATGCCCTCTATTGTCGTTTTTAACATGTAGTATTTCCTCACTGTTTATAAATGGAATGGTAACAGCTGCTCCCATTAGAGACCCTGAGCTATAAATGTCCTTGTCTATGTCTATGACACGTCATGTGATCAAGCCTCGTTGGTGGAGGCGAAACGCATCATGGCAGATTGCAGGCTTAGAACTTTGCACGAATAAAGCACTGAAAACAAGCACGAATATGGTGGTTCTGCTCTTTCGTTATTCTGCGTGGAAGCGGCTGTGAATGGCGATTTCCTTAATATATGTATATAGGTCTTGAGTTTCTCAAATGTAAGCTTTCATGGTATGTCCCAGGCAGAACACTATGGTCGACTGGGTCTAAATTAGTGCAAATTCCTCCTGTTAAAAATCTAATTGGGAAGGCAGAAGTTTTGTTCATTACGCCTCAAAAGCATGGAATGAACTTCCGTTCCTACTCAGAAATGCCCCAGACCTCATATCCTTCCATAAGGGCTTGAAGACATGGTTTTTCTCACACTATTAGGCCTTATATTCCTCAGGTAACCAGTACATAGCGCCAGGACACCCTAGGGTAACTAAGTAGAAATAACATAACCAGTTCATACGTTTAAACACATATATATATATATATATATATATGTGTTTAAACAATTTAAAATCATTTGAGTTGACTTGTGCAAGATGCCCAATGTCAATATATGTTTTTTTGGTGTCTGCCTTTTGTCATCTACAACAAACAAGCATACCTGCAGCAAACAATTTGTAATGGTACATCCAACACTAGCTAACATGAAACCAATGACTGGCCAGTAGTTTTGCTACTCTTCGCACTGCACATACCTTTCTCACCAACAGAGAATGCAACTTCTTGAAAGTACATTCTACAGTTACTGCACAGTAAAACATGTCTGTTACATACTGTAGACAGTCATCTACTTACACTACATATATGAAGCAACGTATGAACTGGTTATATTATTTCTACTTAGTTACCCTAGGGTGTCCTGGCGCTATGTACTGGTTACCTGAGGAGTATAAGGCCTAACAGTGTGAGAAAAACCATGTCTTCAAGCCCTTATGGAAGGATATGAGGTCTGGGGCATTTCTGAGTTGGAACGGAAGTTCATTCCATGCTTTTGAGGCGTAATGAACAAAACTTCTGCCTTCCCAATTAGTTTTTTAACAGGAGGAATTTGCACTAATTTAGACCCAGTCGACCATAGTGTTCTGCCTGGGACATACCATGAAAGTTTACATTTGAGAAACTCAAGTCCTGTCCCATTGACGGCTTTAAAGACAATACACAGAGATTTGAAGCGTGATCTTAGTTGTACTGGGACCCAGTGCAATTTCTTAAGTTCTCCTTTGACAGAGACGAACCAAGGTATTCCGGTCAGCATTCTAGCTCCTGCATTCTGGACCAATTGCAACCTGTTCATGTGTTGTTTTTGAACATTAAGATATAGACTGTTGTAATAGTCTAGACGCGACATTATAAGTGCTGTCACCACAGTCCTAAGGTTACTCTCAGTCAGGAAGAACTTAATTTTCTTGATTATTCTAAGGACTATAAAACACGCAGAAGTCACCTTGCTCACTTAGTCCTCCATGGTGAGTTTATTATCCACCACGATACCGAGAATCTTGGCTTTTCTTGAGGGTACTGGACACAGGCCCAAATTCTCTGGCCACCACTCTAGCGTCCAAACCCGTGGATTATTGCCAAATTTTAATACCTCGGTCTTAGCCGAATTACATTTTAGACAATTGGAGGACATCCAGGCTGAAATGGCACTCATACAATCATGGAAGCGATCACCTGCCTCACAATTTGTGTGTCGTCAGCGTAGGAGGTGAGCTGGAAGCCAAATTACCTGATGATTCCACCCAGAGGTGCCACATAAATATTGAAAAGTGTGGGGCTAAGAACCGAGCCCTGTGGCACCCCACACGGAAGTGAAAAAGGTTCTGAGGTCTTACCGTCTAGGTCTACGGTTTGTGACCTATCCGACAGGAAAGATTGTAGCAATTTCCAAGCCGAACCCTTTACACCTATTTCAGATAACCGGTTCATCAATACCTGTTGATGAATTGTGTCAAAGGTTACGGATAGGTCCAGTAGGATAAGTATAGCACTTCCTCCCCTGTCCACGGCCTCTCTGATTTCCTCTGTAGATTTTAGCAAAGCCAGCTCAGTGCTGTGAAAAGCTATGAACCCATATTGTGATGGGTCCAGAGAGTGGTTAAGAGAGAGAGAAAATCACTGAGTTGGCTATTCATTTCCTTTTCCAGTAATTTGGCTGGCAGCGAGAGCCTGGAAATTGGTCTATAGTTGTTGGGATCCTTGGGGTCCAGTGAATGTTTTTTCAGTAATGGAAGAACGGATGCTTATATCCATAATATAGGAAATATTCCAGATGATAGAACTGCATTAAGCAAAGGTGTAAGTACAATTACGTCAGGGATTTGCTTAATAATCCAAACTGGACAGGGGTCACTGGGAGCTCCAGATTTAATCAGATTCAGCAATTTAATTGCGTCTGACCTCTCCAAGGAAGTAAAGTGGTCAAATGGCACCACAGAGGAGCCCGTTCTATCTGCCTCCTTTATGTTAGAATTGGTCTGATTCTTATTGATCAAACCAGTAGGAGATAAAAATATGGTTTCTATTTTAAGTCTGAAAAATTCTGCAATTTCTTTTGCAGAATTCTGGGTCACCCTGTTTCTTAGGAGTATTTGAATTCAACAGTTCGCTAATACTTTTAAAGAGTTCTTTTGAATTGGATCCAGCCTGGGTTATTTGCAGTGAAAAGTATTCTTTTTTTTGCTTCTAAAAGTGATTGTTTATAGTTAAAAATGCACGTTTTATACTTGTCCTTGTCAGATTCTGCATAATGTTTACACCAACTCCTTTCGGCATACTTGCAAACCAATTTCTTGGCTCTAAGCTCTTCTGAGTACCAGGGAGCAGAGGGTAAAGCTCGTTTAGGTATCCATTTTTTATGGGGAACTAACTGATCACAGGCATTGAAAAGCCATTTATTGTGAAGAGTTTTTGGCTCCCCCACATCCAACGGGATTACATTGAATTTCTAAGAGAGTTTTCAAGACACTTAACATCCAATTTGCCCCACTATTTAGTTCAAACTTGATCACACAATGATCAGACCACGAGATCAGGAGGACTGAGATACCAGCTAAATCTTTGTTGTTGGATAATATACCATCCAGGGTTTGACCTTTGTCATGTGTAGGAGACATCACCAGTTGTTTAAGGCCTCCTATGCCCATGATTTGTTCCAACCTAGTCGTGTCGGGATCACTAGGATTTTCAAGATGGAAATTAAAGTCTCCCAACATCGAGAAGGACTCTAAACACAGCCCCTCTTCTAGCAGCGAATCCAGAGAATCTAAGAACCCACTTTTAGAACCAGGTGGCCGGTATATTAATATGCCTTTGAAGGTTTTGTGATTTGCAGAATATATATTAAAAACGAAAGCCTCACACGTCAAGTTGGAGGTAGGGACAAAATTTGGATGAGTGACTCATGATAAATGATAGCAAGTCCTCCCCCTTTTTTTAGTGGCCAGTCAAGTGTATGGCAATGAAAACCTGGAGATGTTACCTTAACCAAATCAGGGCCAGAGGTACTATCCGTCCAAGTCTTGGTAATAAATGCCAGTTTTACATTGTTATCCTCCAGTAAGAAGGCACATTCCAGGCTATGCTTAACTAGCGATCTAGCATTAAATAAAATGCATTTCAAAGAACCCCTCTTGACGTGATCCGTCGTATTTTCCAATGTAGCCTTCTGGCTATTGATTGGCAAATTTATAATAACCAGGAAAGGTGTCCGACAACAAACACACAAAGAGCCCTTTGTGTTGTCATTGATATTGATATTGTCCATGGACAACCTGGGACAACAAGGTAGTCTTTCTCCAGGGTTCAGTTTGAACAATTCCTTACTTGTTTAATACAAAGTATTAGGGGAAATACAGACAGGGAGACTGGCCCTGCCCCCGGCCAGAGCGCAGACGGGGGCAGACAGGCTTGCCTTTGGCGTACGTGCTAAATAGGCCAGCATGAGGAAGCCACTAGACCGCTAACCGGTCCGGTGGTTGTAATCCCCTACAGTACCCAAGATCGGAGATCGAGTGTGCAAAGTGCAAAAGTTGAAAGAATTAAAAATTCTCCCACAGTAAACACAATTCCCACAATTTAAAAGCAGTTAAAATGATTTCAATAAAGAAACGTTCGGGATGCGTGCGGTCTCACCTGGCGAGCATTTGACACAGCTCCGCCCAGGGAACCAGCGCTGCGCTGGAGCGTCAGCATACGTGCTAAATAGGTTAGCTTGAGGAAGCCACTAGACCACTAACTGTTCTGGTGGTTGTAATCCCCTACAGTACCCAAGATCGGAGATCGAGTGTACAAAGTGAAAAAGTTGAAAGAATTAAAAGTGCCCCCCCCCACTGTAAACACAATTTCCACAATTTAAAAGCAGTTAAAATGATTTCACCAAAGAAACGTTCAGGATGTGTGCGGTCTCACCTGGAGAGCATTTGACACAGCTTCGCCCAGGGAACCAGCGCCCAACTAGTATTCCCAATGTCAGTGTTACTGAACATCTATGGTATCAAAAAATATTAGTGCAGCAGTGTTGGCATCTTTGAATATATGTCACAGTATATCCAGGTCAAATGAAGACAAGCAGACATACAAGTGTTTGATATTTGTAAGAAGTTGCAAATTATGTGATTCCTTCACAAGTAATAAGTCCAGAACTTTCTTTTTACAGGGAACAAAATACCCTATTGTAGCACTTGACGCTCTTAGGGTAGCGAAGCAGAGCGGTCCTAGACCTTCTCAGGGGAGGTAGTGTGGCTAGTACTCCCAGCCCCCCGGTACACAGCAACAACACTCTATAAATCATTGTCCAGTCAGTGCTTTTTTCTAGCCAAAAGGAAAAGTAAATATACACACACCACTAAGTACTACACATTGATTTTCAAATATCTACAAATAGGGAGATGAAAATTCTTTAGCTGCCACCTGCAAAAACATTTGGCACCCCAGCCAACTATAATAATAAAGCACAGGGATTCTATAAATATGCATAAACACAATATCAAAGAAGGCAATTAAAGAAAGGGAGAACTACATGCATTGAAAGTGTCACCACATGTTTAATAATAAAAATACTAATTGCAAACCACATTAATAACATCTCCTGATAATGCTCTCTGCCCTCTTGTGGTACCATACAGGCCGATATGCAAATTTGTTTTTCTGCCCCAGGGCCTTTTTGGGGAGACCTACTCAGCTGTTCCTGCATATTTTGTTCTTTCTCCCCTGCCCATGTGCAACATAGTGAGGAACAGCTGGTAGGTGCTCCCAACCCCACTCCAGACCCGGGTACAGGAGGGGGAACAGTAGAAGCACCCATCACTCTACTGTAGCTCCTGTGTGTCTTGTGAGTCTCCTTGATCAGGCCTTCGGTCTGGGAAGATGGGGTACCCCATGACCAGTCTAATTGCATTGGGCCCCAGGGGATTGGGTCCCTGGGGCCGTAGAACATCTTGAGGAGGGGGCCCGCACACACCCAATACAATCAACACTTATTGGCTATGCCAATAGGACTGGATTATGAATGAAAGTGCTTTTTGTGTCATTGATGTGGTTAAGCACTTAATAAGGAATCATACATGCATTCTTTCACTCATCTTGGCACTCATGCCTGCATCAATCCACTGACTCATTCTTGCATTCACCCACTGCAATAAAGCACTCACTAAGCCAACAATATATGCAAGATACATTAAAAGAATAAAAAAATACATGCTGTTGTCTAAACATGGTGAGCATATGCTTGCAATACCAAATCTAAACATAGCAGCAGGTGCCTGTCTTGCAAAGGTATTGTATTTTTTTTGTTTATTTTTTTATTCAAGCTTGAAATAGACATAAACATATAAACAAGCAAAGTAGATCATGGCAACACAATATAACTTTACAGGGTTTACAGAACATAACATTTAAACCAACAAAGGAAAGGGGGAGAACGAAGAAAGCAGAATCAAAGCATAACAGAAACAGAAAGTAGGTATGCATAAGATTCAGTAGAACCGGGCCCTCGATTAACTAATCTCTAAGCCACTCCACCAATGGAGCCCAGATCTTCTGGCCCAGCTCCCGCCGCCTTCTTCCCCACATCCGAAAGACGGCGGATTCTAAATTATAGTGAGCCAAAATCCTCACTCTCCAGTTTACAAAGGTAGGGGCATCATGACTAATCCATTCTGATGTTATACAAAGCCGCACTAGCGACATAGCCATAAACAGAAGGGCAGATGCATGTCTAGTTCTCTCGCAAAGACCATCACTGTCACAGCCAAAAATGACTAGCTTTGGTGTCAGTGCAGCCGAGATGTTAAGCCTAGAGTTAATAAACAATTCTACATCCTGAAGAAATAAAGCAAGTTTGGGGCAGGAAAAAACATATGTACATCGTTGGCGGCCGCCAGGCCACATCTCGGACAGCAGTGCCCCCTCTACCTCCCCATTTAGAGATTTTGGCCGGGGTGTAGTAAAGATCAAATAATGCCATGTAGCATTGAGACCGTAAGCTACCTGAAATAAGCACACTGCTTGATAATTCTAGGACCTGAGAGATATTCAACTCGGTCTTGCCCAGCTTTGTCTCCCACTTAGCATTTTGGGAAGAGAGATCGTCAGGAAGACCCGAAAGCAAATGCTGATAAATTACCCCAATTTTTGACAGCTTCAAAATCAATTCCATTAACATATTCCTATTAAACAAAGTTGTGGCTTGAGCCTTCAGTTTTTCTACATAGCTTCGGATCTGCAGGTATTTAAAAAACTCATGTGTATTAAGAGAAAACTTGTCCTTTAAAAATGAAAAAGAAGCCATTGTCCCTTCAGACCCAATCACCCAAAGACTTTATTCCCACGCCATCCACCTAAATGTAATCTGATCTTGGAAGATAGAAGGTAAAAGTCTGGCAGCCGTAAAAGGTGTATAATAGTTGATATTGGGAATCGACCATTTACAACGGATCTTGCGCCAAACTGAGAACATTGCTAAGGTAACCTTGAACTTGGTCTTTTTATAATAACTAGGTTCAAGTACCTGCAGTAATATACGCTTAGCATCCTCCCCTAATCCTATCTCGAAAATAGATGGTCTGCAAAATGGTGGGAACACTGCCCTGTCCCCAAACAATGGTAAAGCAAAGTTCTGAAGAAAAGCTGACCAGCAATAAATCACTAGATTCTGCACCGACCAGCCCCACCGATCAAGCGGAAGGTGCATCCACTTGGCCGCTCTTCGTGGTTGATGATATCCCCGAGAAACCTATTGCAGCACCTTTCAGCCCGGGCGAGACTATATTGGGAAAATTCTAATGGGATAGTCCTAAATAGGTATAAGAACTTTGGCAAGACCAACATTTTAAGAACATTTCCCCTGCCAATAAGAGACAGATGCAAATTATCTAGTCTTACCAAAGTAGAGTTTACAGAGTCAATAATGGGCAGGATGTTCAGGTCTGCAATGTTATCAACAACAGCAGTTTTTTTAACCCCAAGGTATGACGCACTTTGCACAACTGGCACTTCAGAGATACCCATGGCTGCTGATTGAATAACCTGCCTCTTGGTAACATTGAGTTTATAGCCAGAAAACTGGCCATATTGTTTTGCTAAGTACTCAATAGCTGGGAAAGCTGATGCTACATTGCTAGTCAGGACTATGATGTCGTCGGCATATGCCAACACCTTATACTCTGATATATTGACCCTGACTGAAAGTATATTCCTGGAGCTCTCAATTGTGCTTAAAAAGGGGTCAATATATAGAGCAAACAGCAGGGGCGAGCAGGGGCAATCCTGCCTTGTGCCCCTACCAATGCTGAAAGGTCTTGATAATAGGCCTGAGACCAAAAGGGTTGCCTCTGGAGCAATGTAGAGTGATTGGACTGCTTGGGAGAACTCCGAGCTAAACACCTTCCACTGAAGGACTGCCCATAGAAACTCTCTGCGACCCTGTCGAACGCCTTTTCTGCATCCAACAGGATCGCTCCGAGGGGAGATTTTGTAACTTTGGCCCAGTCCCAGAGTGCGATTACACAACGGACATGGTCGGCCGTGTCTCGCCCTGGGATGAAGCCATGCTCTCCCAGTGAGACTAATGGAGAAATCACAGAGGCCAATCTGGTAGGTAGCTGAAAGCTAACATTTTAGAGTAAATGTTGCTGTCTGTGTTAATTAAGGATATCGGACGGAACGAAGAAGGGTCCAACTCAGGTTTACCTTTCTTTTTAAAGAGGATAATTGTGGTTTCGCTCCATGAGTCCGGTAAACAACCGAGTTGGGCCCCACGTAGGATTGTTAAAAATTCATGCCTAATCTCTGATCGAAACCGACTATAAAGTTCCAAAGGGATAAGGTCAGGGCCGGCGGCTTTACCGTTAGCCAATGAATTAATCGCCAGTTCAACCTCATCCCATTCTATGGGGGCAGAGAGAGCTTCATTCTGCTGCGCAGTGACATGGGGGGTATTAAGACCCTGTAAAAGGCCCCGACTTCAAATTCAAAATCTAGATCCCTGGCTTCTTCGGAATACAGAGAACTATAAAACTGACAAAAAAAACCATTACCCCCTCCAATGTATCCTGAATAAGACCTTTGGAGTCCAGGATCTTAGTAATACAGTTAGCCAGCCCTCTCTGCTGGAGTCTCTTGGCCCTGCCTGATTTCTCCCCAAACTCAAGCATCGTAGAGCGGAACTGCAAATACTTTGCAGCAAGGTCCTGACCAAAGAACTCCAACAGAGAGCCTCTAACCTTAGCAACCTGTAGCTGACTTTGGGATGTATCAAGGCACTCCTTATTTGCACATACAAGTTGAACCTCTGCAGCCCCTAGTTCCTCAATCCGCCTATTGATTTGATCTCCGAAAGACACTGCCGGAGGGACGAGAAGCTCTTTGTTTCACCCCGGACGGCTGCCTTTAGCGTATCCCAGATGATAGAACAGGGGGAAGTCTCTCTATTGATGCTCAGGAATTCTAAAATCCAATTACTCATATGATCTGTATATGATTGTTCTAATAACAACTTTCTCTCGAATGTCCAAGCCCTCGGCAGCTTTGCAATGTGAGTAAAAGGACAGTTAATAATCAGCGGATTGTGGTCTGACAAAATTCTGGGGGGGGGGCTGATATGAAGGTACCATCAACCAATTGATCAGACCTGAAACAGTTATCTAGGCAAACCATTGTGTTATGGGGAGCAGAGAAGTATGTGTACCCATCAAGATGTTTGTTGTGGTGGAACCAAAGGTCCGTCAGGCAATGCTCTTGGACCAGTGCTTGAAGTGCCCTAAAGACTCTAGGTTTCTTACCAACATGATTTTGACCCCCAACTAGATTAAAATTAGCAGACAAGTTAATATTGAGGTCCCCACAAAAGCAAATAGGGCGAGGCCAAAGGGCCAGCTCTACGTTCAGATGATGCAGAGCTGCCGGATCGTCCTAATTTGAAGCATACACAGTACAGATGGTTAGGGATCTGCCGTTGATTAGCAACTCGGTGATTACCCATATCCCACTACTGTCTTGGGTGGTTTTCCTACATGAGCCTGAGCCACATCTTAATAAAATTGTGACCCCTCTAATCATGGAGGTCTGACGAGAGCATCCAATTAAATCAAACCCCCGGAATTTTCAAGCAGTTGCGATTGCTCCAGGGAACATGAGTTTCCTGCCAATACAATACCTCTAAACGAAAGCCCCGAGCAACCCTAGAGAACAATGCCCTTTTCTTGCCATTGTTCAGCCCGGAGATATTCCAGGAGCTTATGCAAAGTTTACCCTGCGCCATTTATACAAAAAAGAAAGATGAAGAAACCTGGGCTAGCTAATGCAAACAAAACAACATCAGACCCCTCTTCAAAAACTGGGAGCATCCTAATAATAGCCAATTTAACCAATGAGTTGTGATTACAATGTACATTCAAGCTTTTTTTTAGTTTTTCTCCCCCCCGCCCCCACAGCACCTGCGCCCCCCTCCCCCACCACCCCAAACCATCCTCCCAACTCGTACCCACCCTGAACCCACCCCTCTGAGAACCACCCACCCCACCAACCCCTACATAGGGCACCAGGACCAGGGTCCTTGTGATGGAGGAGCTGTCCCTGAAACACAAATTCCCCCGATATCCTCACCAATATAGTACAAAGGAGTACAATCTTAAGGAGGGAAGAGGGAAGAAAAAACAGGGAAAAAAAGCAAGAGAAAAACAAACTTCACAATCCTCTAAACTCCAAGACCGCACCCCCAACCCATACCCCCTAGAAACCCTGAGAAAGAAAAATGCCTGGACTTACCAAGCGTTGCACTGCCTAAAGTGAATTAAAAAATTCCTTGGCCTGAATTTCAGAAGTAAAGAATATGGTCTGGCCCTGAGAAATTATTTTTAATTTGGACAGAAAAAGTAAAAAAGCTTGGGCCCCTTTCGACTGGAAGGTGCTATTAACTGGCGGAGCTGCCACCTCCGCTCAACGGGACAGGTCAGGCCTAACAAAAAACTGACAACCCTTGCCAGACCGCTTCCTGTCCGGCCGTCCAAGTCATAAATCCTTTCTCTGGCCCAAAAATTATTTAAGCATATAAGGATAGCAGGGGGCTTGTCGTCAGTATTGGCCTGGTCATTCCTTTAGCTTGAATGGGAAGCGATGGGCCAGCTGGATTTCAAGCTCCCAATCCCATTGTTTGACCTCAGGGAATGCTTTGGTGAACAGTTTGCCAACAAACTTCCTGATGTCCGACCCCTCAATCCCTTCTGGAACTCCTGGGACTCTTAGGTTGTTACGCCGAGCCCAGTTGCCAAGGTCCGTGAGCTTCCATACAATGTCTTCCTTTTGAGCCTTAATTGAGTCTGTAATGCCTTTTTGGGTGGCCATATCGTCTTCAAGAGTAGAAATCCTCTCTTCCACCTCCCCTCTTGTCTGAGCAAGTCTTAGCCACTCTGCGGATAGCATTCTGCACCCTACAGCATGCACCATGAATGCAAACGCTTTCTTGCTGAGTCTCTTCGCGGTGGGCCATGATAGTCTGGTAAATCACCGCCAGGGTCATCTCACCTGAAGGTGGATGAGGGAGATTAGCCCCATACTCATTTCCTACGTCGGTAGCGTTGCCCTCCAGCCCAGATTGTAGGGAAAACGAGCAGTCCCAGGTCAGTGACCCCACATCAGGGCAAGATGCTATGCCACCTTGGTCTCTAGCTGCCTTTCGGACTGTGAGGGGCCCAGAATGTGAGCTCAATGCCTCACTTGTGCGCCAATCCCCCATCTCACTATCATCATCAGTCCAGTTTTTTTCCTCACCAAAATCTTCCTCTGAGGAACCTGTGTGATCTGATAGAGAATAAAATCTATCGCCCCCTGCCATATCCTCTTAAGAATTTGACCTGATTTCTGTGGGGTTTTAGGACAGGTTGCATCCGAAGTTGTCTCATTTGGCAATAATGTGGGCCCGGAATCAATGGGAGTTACTGTAATTTCTGAGGTAATCCCTGCAGTAGTCCCTGTGGTCTGAGCTAGGACTACAGGTCCCAGAATTCCATTGGGTTGTGTAAGATGGACCGTGTTTTCCATGGGAGCTGTTGATGCAGGAATAATGTTCAACTCTACTGATCTACTGAAAGTGGAGCCTCAGCGCTATTTGAAGGGACCCCCCCTGTCAACTACCGAGGTTAGTACAAGGGAAAGAGAAGGAGAGAGGGGGTCAGAATCAGTTTTGCCCGTGACCGATGCCGAGGAGAATAAGGGCTTTGGAGATGTGGCCGATGCTGCAGCAAGTTGGTTTTTCTTACTTTTGGCAATCTGTTTTGGCTGCTTGATCTTGCCTAATGGCTTACTGAACATTGTTGGAACAGTCCTTTTTGTCCTCACCACAGCCTCAGCCGGGGATACAGACTCCACAGGGGGATGCCCATCGCTCGCGATCACCTTCCCGTTGCGGCCTCCTGCTGCTGATAACGACCGTGGTGCTGGCGCTGCTTGATCCACCTCGGTAGCAGCTTTCGCGGGGCCGCCCGCCCGAGCAAGCGAGGTACGACCCGCGCCGTTGACAGCAGGCCCGGCGGTTTTCCCCTTTGGCGGCATCCCTTCCGACGAGATGATGGGTAGCTGAGGCGAGATAGCACTGCAACCAGAGCAGGATGCTGGGGGGCCGGCTCGCCACAAGAGGATCCAGCGGGTGAGTTGACAGTAGGTGAGTTGGCCTCGGAAGACAGGAAAGTGCCAGAGCATCCCAAAAGTGTTTAATAGATATACAGTGCAGCTATATGTGACCGTTAGGATTTTCAGGATTTTGGGGGGTCCATAATCAAAGATTCAAGCAAAATGGTGAGCTAGTCGGAGGAGAGGGTTTTTAGGCAGCTTGTCCGGCCTAAGGTCCGGGTGCCATCTTGCCCCCCTTCCAGCATAGTCCGCAAAGGTATTGTAAATAATGTATTGTTTTAATGTTCAAGCATGGCAACCACATTAAGAACCAATGTGTTGGCCTTCTTGGAATGGTAAAACAACAATACACTATGGACAACAGTATTCTGTAATGGTTTTCTGATTCAGAGCAAGTGGCCAAGTGGGATGTGGAGAACTGCAGATGAAATGAATGACAAGCAAGCAGACCATAGCACTACCTGGAGAACTGTAATATCCTCTTAAGAAACATTAAAATAAAAAAGGAGAAGCAAAAAAATGAAATAAAAGGAGAACATTCAGAACTAAAGGACTGGCCAACTTGCCTTGACAAAGAGACATGCTCATTTTCAGGTGGATGTACACACATAATTAGAAAATGCAGTCATTCACAGAGATAAAGATCCAATGACTGATGCGGAGTGATCCATTAGCTCCTGAAGTTTGATTTCATTGATGGAAGCACAGTGTAAGTGACACTCAGATAGACCAAAGGCAGGACAGTGCAGACCCAAAGGTCCTCTGTGTGTCTATATGGATATATATTTATGTATATGGGTGTATGTATTATTTAGGGTTTTTATTACAGGATCTCGGCAGACAGCTAAGAAAAAGGACTCCAGCAAATTACTGCAATGCATATCCCATCCCTCCAGGTCTGGTCAGGGGTAGTAACCAACACCAAAATCATTCCCATGAAAGGCAATCTGTGGCATGTCATGTAACACAATACCTATCTATAGAATTGTATACGGAGACATGACAATCAGCCCTTAAATGCCTACTGATTTTAAAATATGTTTGCCACAATCAATAAGTTAGGCCTTATGCGTTTATCATACCTTTTCATAATAAATAATTCATACTTATGTCAATAGAAATATTTTTTCCTAGTTAGCCATGTTATCTGTGGCTCCGTCCCATAAACGGATGCTTCCTGTACGGAGCAAAAGCCTTCTCACAAAGCAACCACCAATCACCTAGTCAAAACATTACATACAGTACAAAATCGCAGTTGGGAAAGAAAAATACTATCTCTCCTGAGAGGGCCTATTAAGGATTCTGATTGTCCAAATCTTCTACACCCACGGTATTTCAGAGGGGGTGATGAGCACGAAAACCCCTTGCCTATCATAGTATTCTGTGAGATTCCACATAACAAAATACCTATCTGTAGGCTTTAATCCAAAGGCATAAATGTCTACCCTAAACTGCCTATTGACTTTAACGTATGCTTTTCACAATCAATATGTCAGTCCTACTGCCTTGGTTGTACGTTTTCACTGTATACAATCAGGGCTATTATCGTAATCATTGGTTTGCCACCATAACCAACAGAGACCTACTATTTTAGTACATACGCCTTCCCTCTAGGCTACCATCAGGTAGACCACACTAAAATCGCAAATATGTACACATTATACTTGTCAGAACAATATAAAATCCCTACTAATACAAAGTAATAAGGATTATCATAGTGCAAATTATTTATCCTCATGGTTTGTTCGGGTGGGTCACAAACTCCAAACCCTTGGCCAGTTCAGTAGTCTGTGAGATTCCATTAAACAAAATACCTGCATATAGGCATTAGGCTCTAGCTCACTGTAATAACAATCCATATTGCCTTTAACATGTGCTTTCTACAATATGTAAGTAAGGCCTACTTCGTCATAACCATTCATTATAATCAGTTTGCACCTAGCAAACCTGAAATAACTTTTCTGAGTGAACCAACAAGTGATTTAGCCCTTACTTTCATTTCATTTTTCATTTTGGAATTTTGTAAAGCGCTTGGTAACGCACACCGGCGTGTCCCCGCGCTGAAGAGAACCTGGAAGAGAGTCAGAGGATTATAACAATGCTAGGCGGAAGAGATAGGTTTTGAGGGTTTTGCGAAATTTAGTCTCAGAAGGTTCGAGACGCATTTCAGTGGGGAGCAAATTCCAATTCTTGGCTGCAAGGAGCCTGAAAGATCTACCTCCCATCCGAGATTTACGGATTTTGGGGACAACAGCCAGACCCATCCCAGAGGATCTGAGCAGCCGCTCAGGTCTGTAGGGAGTAATAAGGCTGTTCAGCGGGCCGGGTGCTTTGCCTCCAAAGATGCGATGGCACATGCAGAGAGCCTTGAAGATAATCCTTTACCGGATAGGAAGCCAGTGAAGGGACCTCAAGGCAGCTTTAGAGGGTGCTCTCCTGGGGAGTCTCAGTACCAGCCGGGCTGTGGCGTTTTGTAGAACTTGGAGACGGTTGAGACTTTTGGCCGTAATACCCAGATATAATAGGTTGGCATAGTCAAGTCTCGATGTGACCAAAGCATGCACAAGAGTTTGTCTGGCACCAATCGGTAATAGGTCAAGGACCTTGCGAAGGCTCTTCAGTATCCCGAAGCACATTCCAACCACCCGGTTTTAGGAGGCAGAATTCTTAAAGACTGGAGTCATTTTACATCACATCACATTTTACATCACCACAGCTCTGATGGTTGTCAGGTGTGTTGGGTGTAGATTGGATATAGATATATGACCATCATTGCCGGAGGAGAGATCTAAATAAGACGAACAGTGTCACAGTTTAGAAGATATTTCTGATTTGGATCACATGATTTTCATGTATTATGTGATCTTATATAATATGGACCAATTCCAATGTGTGACTGCTTTATATAATGCAGATACAATCAAAAAAGTTGTTGAACAATGTTAGTATGCA